>NW_026136702.1:6288940-6888940 GCF_905237075.1 Dicentrarchus labrax
TACAGCATGCACCTTCTCAGATTGATCCTGGAAATAAACACACACCCAGTATGAGGCATGTGACAGGGGAATGATAGTTTTCTCTTCCACCTACATAAGTGTATCGCTGAAAAGCATCTGGCACAATGTGCACTGCCTTCATTTCCTGCCAGCCTCCCTGGGGGAAGGACCCCTGAGTTGCTCCCAATTGAAAATGGAGTCATGCCCCTTTAAGCAGCCCTCACAAAGTGAAAAAGGGGGAAGCGGGAAAAGAAGAGGAGATACTGTGAGGGGGGGTGGTGTGGCTTGTGTGTGCAAGTGTTCATTCATGGCTTTTGAGAGTGGGGGGTGACATCCTGGGAGGCCCCAGATGAACTGAGGAATGGTGTGTCACTTTTGATCTCCAAATTAAAGCGTGTTCCTCGTCAGGGAGGATCTCAGATGAGTGATAGCGACAGTAAAACAGCCTCGCCATCAAAAGGGGAACACTGCTGATTTTTTAAAATTTAAATGAGTTACTCCTGTGCACGGTTACCGCCTGAGCTGTATTAGAAAACAGCATGTTTTTCTCATTAAGCCGTGTTAAAAAAGCTCCACTGAGAGTCATTTGGAAAAGACAGAGAGAGGTGTTTATGTCGACATTATCAAGAATTGACAGACTGATACACAACTGCCATTCCTTTCTGATGACTCATTCCCATGTTGTGAATTCTTTCCATCATTTTCAACTCTACTGCTCCTAAATCGTTCTGCTGAAATACTGATTGAGACAGATTGAATAAAATCTGCTATTTGGATGTATAAAATTTCATGGTTTGTCCTTCACATTGCTGAGCTCCCAGATGGAAATATAGATTTAGTGAAATCTCAGTGCTTATGGGGAAAAGCAGCTTAGATTTCCCTGTTTCTGTCCAAGTGATGGACTGTTTTCAGCAGTGCTATCTCACAGTTATCCTATTTACAATTCAGTTTAAGCCTTTAATCAACAGCATTATATTTATGGCTGATATTTCTCCATGTTGTGGCAAGATTTCGATATGTTTACAGTAAGAAAATCAGCATCTGTCCTGTTGGCCCCAAAGAAAGTGAGACAATAATCTGAATGTCAACACTGTGTACACATCGCAGTGGTATCTATTGTGTAAGGTTTGACTGTTCAAAGGCTGAAAGTGAAAATGTTTATTTAACATCAAATATTGACTTTTAGAGAGGTTGAAGACGCAAATTCTCTACAAGGAAATTGGTCACATGAGATTGTTCTTTCTTAGGTCCTTGGTGGATCAGTTTAGATTAGAGAAAATGGTTTGTAACTCCGGTGTTGTAGGAGTTCAATATTGGTGGTGAAATCCTAGGTTAGGTTATTAAATGACTTTCTAACTCACCTCAATGTAACTTCAAGGCTCAGTTTGTAAATTGTGTAGCTTTTTACAGCTGACAGGTAACACATTTCCTTTTAGCAAACTGTCAGTTTATAGTGACTTTCACAAATCTGTCCATGGTGATAAAACAGATTTGTATCAATGAATCAGTCTGCTGTCAACAGAGCACATCAGGAAATATCCTTCCCTACTGGAGTTCAGCGACATGTGATTTTAAACTGAAAAGCTACGCAAGTGGTTTAGTCATGGTAGATCTTGGAATCAGTTTGATCAAGGTTGCTTTCTTGTGTGTTTTTTTGGATCCTTAGCAGTCTGATGGGAAATAAAACCACTAGTTTTATTCAAACTTGCAGCACCCCTGCAATATTCAGCACAGCAATTCTCCCATTTGGTGCATTCTTACCCAACTATCTGCAAAATAATCTATGGCCTAAACATAAATCAAATCGCATTAGTACTAAGCTACCAGTATTTGCTCATAAACTGACAAACTGTCTGTGTTTACAAGCAGGCTTCAGCTCAATGGCCTCCTCTACTGAGTGAAACATCATCACAAGGGTTGCCCTGGGATCAGAATGCTTTTAAGTTTGACTTTAAATAAACCAAATTTGTGTCAGGATTAGATAATCTGCCTGCCATGTGTAATACATCATAATATGACACAACAGAAGATTCAGATGGGCTTAGGCTGGATAATGGAGGATTAGTCTGCCTGCAAACACTGTGAGTGGGTTTCATGAGCTGATAGTTTGCGTATTCTGAAACATTTGTGGTGGCGTCTTCTGCCTTTTAATACCGTAGACCAACCCGGGGAGAAAGTAGTAGGTCATAACTCAATAACAGTTATTTTTGTGTTCTATCTCTAGATGAATTTCCATAAATGACAGGTGTTGTGAATAAAATCACCTCAGTCATATGATGGGAAAACCAAAAGCAATTGTCTGTCCCCAGTGGCAGTGAAATGTGTGGTAGATTAGTGCTTTCTGGCAACAGATTCAAATGACAGTTTGTAGCATCAGTATCAGAAAACAGTAATGTTTGGACCGAAGAGCAGCTTGTGTGGTCTGCCGTCTATAACCCACAAAAATTACGAACAGCTTGTGTGGTCTGCCGTCTATAACCCACAAAAATTACGAACACCTCCTTATTGTATTTACAATTGTACGTATGTATTTACATTGTGATTGAACCTGTGAGTGTTGTGTTGGGCTGGCTCCCTCAGTGGAGCTCAATTACAGCCACTGAGTGACTTCTGAAGGCTGGGAACTTGAAAGACGGGGTTATCACGTGGGCATCGCAAAGCCCAAGTGCTTGTGATAGAACCAAAGAGGGTCCTGTCATGTTTTTTTTTCTGTACTCAGCCATCAGCCATAATTGTTTGGTTATGGAAAAGACATTTGTGGTTTTAATTGGAATCTTCTTTTTCAGAATATTTCCTTTCCTCAAATTTTATGATTTAGAACATAAATTCTCATTAAAAAAAACGTGTCATCTTATCTACAGTAAAAACCTCTCCCTCTTTTTATTTGGTGGCTACAGGCAAAATGCAGAACCACCTACCCTTCCTCCTCAAAATTATGGGCAATTGTATAATTATTGTAATTATGGCAGTAGTTCACATTAAGATATGTGAACGTTTTTTGAATTCTTTGAAATGCATCATATTATCATAAAAACTCCATCTGGTAGTGAATTAAGAAGAATGATGCTCAAATGGATATGGGAGTCTCTCTGTGCAGCCGCTGTCCCCACTGCGGTTGAATTTAAGTTACATGTACATTTATAATCCTTCCTCCCTTGCTGTGCAGCTCCATTTACAGCGCCTATATTATCCCAGAGTGCACCTTGGCTGGACACAAACAGCTCCACTGGGGGCTTTTATGCCCACCACAATGTGGCTAAGCTGACACTTTGTCTGTGACTGGCCACCGCAACCGTACAGCACTGCTGCCATATTCTCAGGCCTCAGCGTGGCCACAAAAACACTAGGGAGGAAGAAATGGGACATGAAAAAAGAAAACAAGGAACATGATTGATGGCTTTCTTTGATCTTATTTTCTGCCACCCTAGAATGGATGATTGCAGACTACTTATAGCTGTCTGTCCAAGTGAGGAGTAATTGTTCCTTCTACGCATACCTGACAGGGGACATATGCCTCAACTGTCCTTTTGGGACGAATTTACAACAGCGCTGTCAGAAAGCCAAATGTTTTTCTGTCTTCAAGAAGGCAGATGTAATTATTTTGCAATGTTTGCTTAGGTTTCTCTGTATAGCCCCAGTGCAGGAAAACCATCAGTCTTACATCGCTCTTTTCTCCCAGCCAGCACCAGAACATGCTATAAATGTCCACATCACATTACTATGATAAAGCAACAGCATACTCATGCTCAGTTAAAAATGGAAAAATATACACTGACACTGGCTCTGAATGCCGGCTCTAGACGGATTATATTTTGGTGGAAGCAGACAGACGCACAGAACTCAGTGCGATGTTTGTCCCACTCTTTCATTGGCTCCTTCTTTCTGGGCTCCAAGGAGTTAAGAGTCCACTGTCCACAGGATTTATGACAGAGGTCGTGGCCACATAAACCTCTGTCAACATGAGAAATCAATCTAATGTTGCTGAGTGTGCAGACTCTGTAGATGCCAAGTAGCATACAGGGCCCTTAGTGTTAACATTCACACACAAGGGAGTAAAATATTTGTTCAATTATCTTATTCTGTGAATGCACAAACCAATCACAAATTCATACTGTGTTCCTTCCTCTCCTCAGCAGAACAATATAAATGCAAAAAGCAGCTCCTCTGCCCAGCTGGCTCCAGAAGACCGGAGGTCTGGTCCAGAACACAGGTTGACCCACCGGCCTGCCACCCTCCCGTGGGCACAAGGCAGCAACGTACACAGGGACGGCCCCGGAGCTTTCCTTCTAGATCTGCACAATTTCCCCGACCTCTCCAAAGCTGATATCAATGGACAGAATCCCAACATACAGGTGATCATGTGTGTCTGTGCACCTGCCAGTGTGCTTTGATGCTTTCACTCACTTGTAAGACATGGCTACTCAAGCACATAGGACAGGAAGAGCAAACAGGAAGAAGGAGAATAGTTTGGTGCACATCACTACCCCCTTTTTCTCCCCCCTTCCTTCTCGCCCTGTCCCCTTTCACACTTCCTGGCTTGTAGTCTCACGTCCATCATAATGACAGCTGAAAGGCAGACACTAACCAGCAATGCCTCACTACTAACTTATGTGCAGGAAGACAGACGGCAGCTTATGTTAATGTGTGGCGAGCCCTTGCCCATAAGTCCCTCAGTGGTGCAGATGGCCGAGTAACCGCTGCCATGTTTAAATCATTCTCCCTTCTAATCCAGCGAGGGGGTCTTTCCATTTCTGAGAGCATCACTGCTAAATCCGAGCACGAACAAAGTGTATTAACATCTCAAGATGTGGGAAGAGAGCGCAGCAAGCAATTGAGCAAGGGCGTGAGGCTGTGGGAGAAGGGGAGGAGGAGGAGGGGGGTGTCTTTGATCCTGGGATTCATCTGGCTTTCATGGTCTGGAGGAGGCTGAGTAGCCCTTTGAACTTTGTGTTTAGGTGGAGAGAGCCCAAGAGGTGGGAGGGTGACTGTGGGGCAGGGGTGATGGTCCCCCCTCATCTGGGAGGCACATGTGTTAGGACAGGAAGGGGGAGGGGGTAATATCGTGAGTAGGGGTATCAGAAAGTGTCACCTCATGGCAACCGATTGACCCATTCTGGTCACAGATGCTATAGAAGTATCTTTTTTGATGACTCAAATATTAACTTTAAGCTTTAATCCAGGTGACCATTGAAGTGGTGGATGGACTGGAGGGTCATGAGCCAGAAAAAGGCCTCCGTAAGGAAACCAAACCCAACTGGGCTTCTCCCAACTGGAGAAACTGGTGGCCTCACTCTTCTTCATCTTCTTCCTCTTCCACCACTCACCAAACGGAGGAGCATGATCGCTCCTACGGAAGCAACAGCGAAGACAGCAACTTCCTCAGGCCGCCGGCAGACTGGGACAGGAGAGGAGGCACCGGGGGAGGAAGCAAAGCTCAAACTGAATATGGTGAGTACGACAGGAGGGCGTGTTTGTGATGAAATGAGTGCACAGTGCACGTCGCAGAATATTTAACTGGATCCACAAGCTCTTATTTGAGCACTGGTCTCCAGCGTTTTCCACAGATGGCCATAGACTGATGTGGAATCTGTAATTTGCAGATTTGCTGATTTAAGCTGTCACCATAATAAGTGCAGTCATCCCAGGCGAGCCTTTGGGAGCCCCTGATTGAAGCCTTTAACACTCTTTTATGAGATAGATTCCTCTGTGGTGCGGAGCAAGCTACGTGACACAGTTTAAACGCTTCGCTACATCAAAGTTCAGCAGCAGGAACGAGGCCAGAAGCACTGTTTAGCTGCCACACCATTCTCACAACACTCTCCAAAAGTAACCCCACAGATAAATCTGCCGTGGAAGAATTTACACTCACTGTCATACAGTATGCGTCCGGCCCGTGTTGTAGCATGCCCAAACCAACATGGTCGAACAGGAATGCGTGTGCTGTGGTAAATGTCATTTTATCCACTTGCACTACAGTTGTAGGGAGGGTATTTTATAATCGTTTTTTCGTCAAACCATAGCCCATGTTTAATGTTTCTGGCTTATCGCTGCGGTCCACTCTCATTCTTACCGCACTAATGGACAAGGAAATATTTTATCATCATTACTGTCCTGGGTTTAAACATAATAATCATAATTGTGGACAGGCAGTGAGGGTCATCCATCACAGGCCACTGAGCACACTCAGTTGTCTCATCTGTGGGTTGAGAGCAGGTTATTATCAAGTTTTCAAAATTCCAAGTCCTGTCTGAGCTGCCACTAGCTCTTTGGCCGTAGTAAGCTATGGAATAAGGAGGGGAGCAGCGCTAGATGCCTATCTGGCCTGTATTCATACAAAATGCTCATAATGAGGGGCAGATGGCAGCAGGGGGTGTATAGGAAGGGTTGGACCTTGGCCAGAAATACTTCCATCCCAACATGCCCACATTAATTCTCCTCATTGATGGAGTACTGCTTTCAAGATGTGTGTGTTTGTGTGTGTTTGTGTGCGGTAGAGATGGTGGTGGTGGTGGGGTGAGGTAGTCATGGAGCCTTGTGTAACTGTTTCCATGTATATCCATTACAGTGATCTGCTCAATGATAATTGGAGTTAAAGAGGATTTCTTGCCATTTCACTTCCCATTTTGAAACCAATGAATCACAGATAGAGCAACTGAACGGTGTCCAGTGCCACTGTGTCGGGGAAAATTTCTATTTGTAATTTCCCTGCTGGATCGCCTGTAGCTTTGTTGGAATTTGGAAAGTGCTTCCCTGTTACTTCACTAACTGAACACACCCTTCGCCTTGGACTGTTTGGTTCTACAACTCTGCTGTAGCATGTACAACATAGTGAATGCATGTGTGTGTGCGCGCATGTATGTGTGTGTGTGTGTGTGTGTGTGTGTGTGTGTGTGTAGACAGGCGTGCATGGTGCTGCTTTGAGGGGCAAAGTCAAAGAGAACTTAGAGCTCCCCCACTTCCCCTTTCATGTCCTCCCCCCACTTATTATTAGTGAGGCATGCTAACAGGCCTGAGTAAGTTCAGCATGTGGCCTGCATCAGAGCTGAGGATCTCTCTCTCTCTCTCTTTCTCTCTTGATCCAGACTATATGGACGGAGAGGGGGACTGGAGCAACTGGACGGCGTGCAGTGTCACCTGTGGAAATGGCAACCAGAAGAGAACCAGGTCATGTGGTTATGCCTGTACAGCGACCGAGTCCAGAACTTGCGATATGCCCAACTGCCCAGGTAAAGTCTTGATTTTGGATCACAGAACAAAAAGATTCCACACCCATAAAGATGGGGGTCAATGAATAGATTGCAAGTGTGTGTCTTTCATCTTTTGATCCAGCTTTCACTGTGCATTCATCTCTTTAAAGGTATTGAAGATGCCTTCAAGACAGCAGCTACTGAAGTGAGCCTGTTAGCTGGAACAGATGAGTTCAATGCCACAGAGCTCTTTGGTGTTGGTAAGATTCTGCCTACCCTTGTCTTACTCCAGACTACCCCTCATTCAAACGTTCTTACACTTATCAGACAGTTCATCCATCTGGCAGCAGCGTTCCTTCGCACACTTAGAATTCCTCATGCTCGGGCTGCGCTCCTTTACTGTGCAAAGATGAAAATGTGCAGCAGGGCAGGAAGAGCACAGTATGCCGCTGCCCACTCTCTTTTTGTCCGTCTGTTCTTAATCAACCCAGCGAAGACACACCTTCATGTTAAATATCGCACCTTCTCACTTCTTCTGGTTTTATCTCCTGATGTTGGGGAGTGTTGGGACGGAGATGTGGCATTTAACCGTGTCTTCATTTCTTCCAGACACCGACAGCTGCGAACGATGGATGAACTGCAAGAGCGACTTCTTGAAGAAGTACATGATCAAGGTGGCAAACGACCTTCCCAGCTGCCCTTGCTCTTACCCAACTGAGGTGGCGTACAGCACGGCAGACGTACACGACGCTCCCACGCGCCGAGATTTCCGTTGGAAAGATGCCAGCGGGCCAAAGGAGAAGCTGGAGATCTACAAGCCCACAGCCCGTTACTGCATCCGCTCCATGCTGACGCTGGAGTCCACCACGCTGGCAGCTCAGCACTGCTGCTACGACGACAACATGAAGCTCATCACTCGCGGCAAAGGGGCCGGCACGCCCAACCTCATCAGCACAGAGTTCTCCGCCGACCTGCACTACAAGGTGGACATCCTGCCCTGGATCATCTGCAAAGGAGACTGGAGCCGCTACAACCAGGCCAGGCCACCAAACAACGGGCAGAAGTGTCCCGACAACCCTCAGGATGAGGACTACTACAAACAGTTTGAAGAAGCAAGGGAATTCTAGCCCGCAGTAGAGTGAAAGGAAAAACACACACTGCTTAAATATTCAGCTAAACCTCAAAAATGGTGCTGAAACCATTTTTTTTTTTTTCTGTTTTAGGTCAAATAACACATGAACTTTTAGGCTCTGAGGAACAAGACTTACTGCTCTTTTGAATCAAGAGGAATAAAAATCCAACAGAGTCTGAACGCACAAGGAACTTTTTCTTGACTTCACCAAAACCAAGCACGAAACGTTGCTTTGTTTTTTTAATATTTCTTTTTTTTTTTTTAATAAAAGATGCCTCTGAAATAATGAATGAAAATTTTGCCAGTAATTGTGTCACCATTTGTAACTCAGATTTGGTCACTAAAGGGAGAACTGAGTTTATATTCTTAAAAAGGGAAAATTATTATTCTAGGAACCTTCGTTTAGATTGTGTCCATGTTCGTCTCCATAGATTGTTTATGTTTGGTGAATCTGAGAGGCCTGTGGTAATAGAATAATGAGATCCATCAGGAATGTGTTGGGGGGGAGAAGAGAACAGGTTTATCCAATTTTCTCCCATTTCACAATATCCAGGTTCTCATGTAAGCTTGTGAGTTTATTTAGCATGCACATTGTTTTTTTCCTCACCATTAATTTACAACCGTGTCCCTTGTGTCTCTGAGGCAGATCTTCATTGTAAAAAGCCTGCATTATTTTTGTAAAGTATTTATTAAGTTGTAGCTGTGTCTGAGTTGGTTGACTGTGGTTTCTGATTCACATATGGCTGAATGCTAACTTGAGATCCGTCTCTAGCTCAAACGTTGCCATCAATGTGCTTATCCATTTCTCAAGTTAGGATTAAACCATAATAGAGCGTAAAGAATGTGTGAATTCAACTGTACGGAAAGATTTTTGAGATATAAATCTATGAATAAATTTTTAAAAAGCCAATGAATGTTGCTAGAAAAAAAATCTTTACGTGTCTGATCTTCATGGCCAACATCTCTTTGTAAATTCACAAAGTTTCAATCAAGGTTTCATCAGATGCTATTAGATTTCCCTCCCGCTGTCAGAGGAAATTCATCTGCAGGGAGAAATCTCATCAATCAAACTCCTCCAACAGGCTTAAGCCAGTGCACAAGACTTCCATTAGTTCCATCCAGTGTGGCTCTCAGGCCAGGCCTTTTGATGGGATTGTGATATTTCTTCAGAGGAGGCAAGGAGGGTAAGGTTCCCTTGAATGTGACTCAAATTCTTTGTCTTTGGCATGTATCCTCACATTCCTGAGTAATTTCTCAGTGTACACACGCTCTCTCTCACACACACATACACACACGCACTCAATGCTGCCTGTCCATAGCAAGGACCTCTGACCATTCCCCCTCCACTGAGTGCTGCAGTCATTGTCACACAGAGAAAGCCATTCATGGCGCTCTCATTCCTGCAGTCTTGTGTACGGCACAGCTGGCCGGGTGCAGGGCATGTCTTTATAATGCAGCAGGCCCCAGCACGTTCCACACCCCTGAGGCACTGCCTTCAACCGCCTAGTTGCTTCACTACTCATACAAAATTCCTCCACACACGTCCTTCGACCCATTTATGCCAAACAGCCTTTTATCAACAACCCACCCTCAAATGCTGACAAAAACACACAGATACATTCTTTTAAACTGTAGATGTACCCTCTGTACTATCAGACCCAGAGTGTGTAAAGCTCTCTTTTTTTTAAGTCTTCTGTCCCTCTCTTCAGTAAAAGCCTGGTTTGAGGCTAAGATTACAGTAACCGGCATGGATCGTTATCTCGGCAGACCGTCTGCTGAACAGGCCAAGAAGATCAAAGTGAGGTGTTCGTCTTTATTTTGAGACATTAGGCCAAGCTCAAATTGATGACATACCTCCAACTCCCCCCCCTCCGTCCCCAGTATCTCTTCTCCAGACAGGCTCCACGTGTCTTGTGAGCAGGCAATTACTCGTACACCCTGCTCACTTTTCATCTCTCGTTTCTTACCCCCCCCAAACGCGAGCAAAACTTGATTCCTGTGCCAGGTAGGAATACAGAAACAAAGATTTAGAGGCTGAGCGAAACTGGTGTGAAAGTGGATGAGAGGGCAGACATACTGTGGACCAGCGAGTACAGAAAGTGCAGAGAATAGCTGTTGCATTGGCTGTGGGGCGTCAGTGAGGCCTCGCTTTTGTGTTACTATTTCCAGGACTCTGGTATGTTTCAAAGGATGCAAAGCACCATATTAGTGGTATATTGTCAAGGATCCGAAAGGGCTCATTAAGCATCACCAAGATATGATTGTTGGTATTTTGCCTCTATTTTTGTTATGAGAAGGAAATTATGTGCAACGTACTTACACTGTTTTAGACTAAGTTTGACAGGGCTGGTTCTGGGATTTCTCAGTAGATCTCCACACAAGGCCTAACTGTGGGAATAGGAAAACAAGAGAAGTTAAAAAGAAGAAGAAAGCAATGGAAACTTGGATGGATTAATGTTGTAATAAATGAAGAAAAAGCTCAGCTGCTCTCCAACACTTAAAAAAATATATATATTTCAAGCTAAAACAAGTCCAGGTGGTTTGTTGTCCGTGCCGGAGCTCACTGCGGGGCTTCTGGTAGGTAAATAACCACAGTGCATGGTGGCAATCAGACATCTCTTTGTTTTGTGGTGTGGTGCAGATGTGGCAGAGCCATTTTTAGCCTCTCTCCCTCTCTCTCTCTCTCACTTTCTTTCACTCACTCCCTCGCTCTGCTACTTTATGGGTGGTGTAGCACAATGCAGGAAGTGTCTGGGCCACAATACCACAGGGCCCTAACGGCACAGCAAACCTAATTAAAAGGTTTTTCTTTGGTCTTCTAATCTGGAATAGCTGACCTGGACGAGCAGGTTGCTTATCTGGCCGCTCTATCCCTCTCTGTCAACCTTCACCTCCAATGTCCTACAGGCAAAACAGGGGTGGGCTGCTGGCGCTCTCCCTGCCATAGGCTTGCATCTTTGGCACAACAAGTCAGAGGAGGAATGGGTGGTGGGGGCTGGGGGCAAATATGTGCCTGGGTGTACAGCTGAACAAACAGGTCAAGTAGCTGCAGAGCATCTGAGAGGGCAGGGTGCCTACTTAACCCCTGCTGCCGGGACATCGCCGAGATGCTCTGCGGCCACACCATCTATGGCAGAACATTAGCAAAGCACGCAAAGCAAAGCAAAGCAAAGCACGTGACGGATTTACTTGAACATATAGTATCACCATGCAATTAACATCATCTTGTTAAATGGCCTGAGTGGCACCTGCCCCTGGCTCATGTCTAGTTCAAACGAAAGCTAAAATAACATGCACCCGCTCATAAATTCACACACACACACACACACACACACACACACACACACACACACACACACACACACACACACACACACACACACACACACACACACACACACACACACACACACACACACACACACACACACACACACACACACACACACAAAGCTGTCGGACAAATGAGGACAACATAAGAAAAAAAAAACCTGCTTTGCCCTTATAAAAGAGTTATTATATTCAGTCATGCTTTTCATTGAGCTAAACTTATGACTAATGTACAACCACATGTTTTATATGCTCTGCTAGCATCACATACTAGTAGAGGTAATGCAAATTGGCTTTTAAAGAGGCAGACTTTATTTAAAATCCAACACATCATTGACTAGACGAAAAATATTTTGAGTCACCACACACAAATTCTGAGATCCTTGATTATGGGGAAATAAAGCAAACAAAGGCACAGTGAAATTCTGCACCGTGTCCTGAGAGGCTGGGGTAAATAAATCACTATGATACCACTGAACTGAGGATCCTGATGTGCATAAAGGTGGGAGATGCCTGGCTCCTCTGAAGCGCCAGGGGTCAACTCCGGGCTGGTCTGACAAAGGCAGCCCCGAACGCTGTCTGATTTTAACCCTGTGTGTGCGAGTGTTGATGTGAGACACTGGCACAGAGGGGGCTGTAGCGGTGTCGAGGGGGTTGGTGGCCCTTAGGTGCTGAAGGAGGGGGGTCAGCGTGAGCACGGAAGCTGCATGGCCGTGATTCACTGTGACAGCACCGCCTGGCATGTGAGGACAGCAGGCCAGGCGGGCAAGGCTGCTGCCTTTGATCTTTATTTGCTCCACCGTCTGTTTTGCATTTAAGAGCCTTGCTGAGCGCGAGGCATTGGATACACCTTGAATGGCTCAGGACCCCGTCCACTTTTTAAAGACCCAGGATCCTTTTTCAAAGCAAAGGGGATCCAGGACAGAGAGGGATGATGTTTGAAGGGGCAGGTTCTGAGCTGAATAGGGCCGAGGGTCTCCCAGCAACACAGATTAGCTCTGATGAAAAGAGTGTGCTCCATAATAACACACGATCAAGCTAATGGAGAATGGTGTGAGTGTGGGTGAGGGGCAAGGTAACATACATCTCCTTTTAGATGGACCCTCAAGATCAAACCGGGGTCAGGAGGCTGCGGGACAAAGACAAACATACACAGCACCTCCCATCCAACCTTCTGCTGCACCTCCTGACCTGTCAAATACACTTTGCACGTCAGCGACGTCAAAAGACTGTGACATCTTACACCTGAGAGGCAAACCGGCTGGATATCATCAATACGTGGTCATGATGCACTGACAGGGAGGCATCTCTCTCTCTTCAAACGGTGAATATATTTATCCTCTTGAACATCTCTATTGCACATTCCTCTCAGACACTACAGTGGCCAAGGTCCAGAGCCAGCAGCTGGACTTGCCCTGGAGACTGATACAACCGATATAAATAAATGCCCCCTTTAATAAGAGCCCTTAAAAGTGTATTTATGAGGAATCAAATCAACACAACTGAGTAGAAAAAAAGAATTTTGAGAAATGCTGGAGAAATGTATGTTATGTAATCTTTTCAAACCTTTTTAAATGTCAAAAAAACAAAACAGAAACATCTTGTGTTTGTATGTGTGTGTGGATGGGTGTGGGAGGGACACACGGCACACATTTTTAACAGTCATCAAGGTTCCAAACACAGACTTCAGTATGCTAACAAGTCCTTTTTCCACTCCAGTTACTTTCCAGCATGTAATTTATTCCCAGACTATACATTTATGATATTTATGCTGTCTCTTCGGGCTTACACAAACTGCAATGTATATCTTTTATGCAAAAAAAAAAATGTGTTTCATCGCATGGATGTTGAAAAGACTAAAGTTAGACGCAGAAATGTAGTAACATAGATTTTATTTACTTTTCGAGCACTGTGGAGAGCTGTGCACATATTACCATTTCAATAGCTTATACCATTTTATATTAGATGCATTTTCAAGTAAAGAATAAACAAGCTCTATTACCATTTTGTTGAGACTTTAATTCCTAGTAGTAACTGAGTGAAACAGCAAAACCAGAGAATCTGATTATCTAAACCAAAGTATCAATTTAGACCCTTACTCCTTTCAAGTACAATTCTCAACAGCACCATTTCATGGGCTCTATGCATACAAATGAGTTCTTAGCGGTCCTTTTAGCAAGAAAATACATGTCTCTTTCAATGTGACTAGAAATATAAATCGGGATTTTTAAATGAGGGCTAACAGTCATGTTTGGCGGTGGGGTCAAATGCTGCTACCTGAGCACTATATATAAATGAATCAGCATCACTCTGGAAGTGCATAGCTTCCTGCTTCTTGATCAGCTCTACGCCTGTGTAGTGGCTTACTGTAGATTTTGTACATGCAATAGCTATGTATTCACATTTCAAAACAATCAAAGCAAAGCATTCTATGGCTGAAATGGTTATAAAATTCAACATGATCTAAGATGCACGTTATGCTACATTATACAGTATGATGGAGGATTAATAACAATATGTGTGTATGAGTACATGGAAGTTGATCTGTACGTGTTAACACTGTAAATATATTTTTATCATTACTGTTCAACTCTCACAGCTATAAATGCTTCATTCGTAACAAATATCTTGAGTAGCAGGCAGTCCACAAGGTGCAATCTGACATCTTTTTTTTAAACTTGAAAAGTATTTCAAGAACAAAATAAGGTCTTGCATTTGAAATTCCTCAACGTTTGAAAATAGTCACATCTGTTCAGCAATACAAAACAACATGAACATCCACCCTGTTTACCTAAATCATAGCTTATATACAAAAGGAAGGACGCCACTTTTAGTTGGAAAAGAGTAACAAAGAAAAAATGGTGCATCAAGGCAATGGTGCATCAAGTCTAATCCAGGTGACACTGGAGAGCTTGTGGGGGTAAATTGGCATAGAGTACATGCTGGAGGCAGACAGTGGCAAAGGGAAGTCCTGTAAGTGCACTAAGTAGAAGCTAACACCCTTCCCTCCTTCCTGGGCACCTGTTAAAACAGCTAAAGCTTATTACTTCTGGCATCAAAAAGGTGGTGTAGGTGAGGGTGTATGTATGTGTGTGTGTGTATGCATGCATGTGTGTGTGTATGTGTGTGTGTGTATGCATGCATGTTTGTGTTTTTGTGGGTGGAAGGGTTTGTATTGGAGTATTGCTGAAGAAGCCCAGAAGGAGGTCGAATGCGGCTCACTCCCCTCTGCTCATCAGTCGGCACACACCGCCCTCAATGGCCAAACACTGTCCAGGAACAGTCCCAGGTGGTAATCTGGATATGTGTGTCTGCAGGCAACAAAAGAGGACAAACACACACACACAATGAGAAAACCATCCAGGGAAAGATATATACACCAAGGCATGGCTACATGGGGAAAAGGAAATGCTAACAGGGTGTTGATCTCTTGGATTGCTGTAGAACATCTGGGGCCAGATGCATAAAACTCTGTGTAGATTCATGACTAAAACTGTCTGTATGTACAAAGGCAGAAATATGCAAACACATTTTTTTCGTCAGATTTACAAAGCTGCACATCCGGCTGATTCTGTTAAAAAAATTTAAAAAATCAATCGTTGTGGAAACGAGCACGCAGACACAAGGCTTCATCTCCGTGTCCTGCTGTTTAAACTGCAAAATAACAAGCATCTCTCAACTTATATCTCTTGTCCATCTCATCATTTCACCCACATTTACCTCTGTGTGCCTGGTCTGAAGTATGCGGGAGGTGCGCACATTCTTACCATACCATTTTATGTGTGGGGAAGGGCCTACACATGGTTTCGGTGCATACAAATCTGGCCCCTGGTTTTCACACCGTAAGTAGAGAAAACATTAAACAATGACGGTATGATTTATACTGTAAACAATACATATTATACATGTACCAGGGATGGACGCCGACACAGTGTGTGGCTTAATGACGCTGTATTACTTTGTGGCCAATGTTGAGCCAGGTTTAGCATTTTTAATAGACCCTGTGCTTTTTTAGCAACAGGTCTGTTCATTGGGCCCCCTCACAGTGGTGTAGGTTGCTGTATTAATGGAAAGGCTATATAACAATCATATTTCAAATAGTTAGTGCATAGCTGAGGGTTAAATGCATAACCATGGACCAGGATTCCTTTCCTGCACCCATGATGCACCTGCCTCTGTAAGACCACTAGTAAGCTACAGTAAAGAGGGAGGTCTGTAGTGTCGAGTCTCTGCTGAGGTCAGTCGCCTGTTTAAATTTTGCAGTTCTAAATTTGAAGTTCTTTTAGCTCATTTTTCATCCAAGGTGATCTGGAACCAGGTACAATCCTGAACAACCTTATGTTCAAACATGGTGTAATGCACAGTCCAGGACTGAAAGCACAACAATTGTTTAGGTTCTGATCAGGCAGGCTGTTTCTCCCAATAAACCTCCTTCAGGTTTCTATCTCAACAGTTAGGATCCCCCAGAAGAAGTATACTCTCCAGGACCTCACTCAGAGGCTCCAGGATCAGGACTAGGACTAACTGGGAGACAGTACAAGACCAATTGTACAACTCACAGCTGACAACACCATGACGTTTTTGCTTGCTTGGTAAGCGTGGGTTTAGCATTAGAATGATAATAATAATAATAATAATAATAATAATAATAATAATTCAACTAAGAAAGGGCGCCCTGGTATCTCACTTGGTAGAGCGTGTACTGCATGTACCAAGGATGAATTCTTACGCAGCGACCTGGTTTTTGAATCCAACCTACGGCCCTTTGCAGCATGTCATCTCCTCTCTCTCTCTCTCTCTCTCTCTCTCTACCGCCACTTTCTTGTCACTCTTCAGCTGCTACTATCTAATAAAGGCAATAATAATAATAATAATAATAATAATATCATAGATGAGGGTGATAGATACAATGCAATCAGCAATTTCAGTGTCCAAGCACACACTACTACAGTTGAATCATGGGCATGTACCCCTGAAGTCCGAATATGCCAATTGAGTACAGAGAGACAGAGTAGGTGGATGAAGGGAACAGACCGCTAGTGTTTTGTATTTGAACAGAGGAGGAGAGAAGGAGCAAACACAGCTGTGAAGACGGGAGTGATACTTCAACCGAGGGATCAAAGGTGACCAACTCTCCCTGTGCCAATAACGGCTGTCATCCTCCTTCCTTCCTCTCTCTCTCTCCACGGAGGGTAACACTGGCTCCAGCCTTGGGGGAAGAGTCCATCCACTTATTGACCAGGCCACTGAATTGGCCTGACATTACTCCTCCAGTCGCAGGAGCCTTCATCTCTACTGGACTTCTTTTTTGTGTAGGCTTGGACTATGGCCCCTGGCACCCCGAGGGCAACTGTCACTACAATGGGACAACAGCCAGACAAGGCCACGCACACATGGCAACACTCTCAGGGGCTATTATGCCTCCAGGACCCCTTTCTGGGTTCATCTTCTGCCCTTCATCTTTTAAAGATGAGGTTAAAGAAAGCCTTTGTTTAAACTGTTTTGAGTGAAGGTCCGTAGCTGAGTCATATAATGAACTAATGGTGACATGATAAATGTTTTCCTTTTGATGTTTGCCTGTCAGAGGGAAAGAGCTTTGCAATGTTCTTTTAAATTCCGACCACATTGAATACGCAGCTGAAAATACACTACTGGGCACAATTAGCGGCTAGCTGTATGACTTCATATATTTTGCAAGAAAATTGTGTCTGAAATTAACACCAGTGTGGCCTGACCCTCACCTCTACATGCAACCTTGCACCATATGTTAAGCCCTTAATTTTTGTTTCAATCTGACAGAATGGACAACATGAGTGAGTATGCAGGAAGAGTAAAAAGCTTACTAAAGCAAACAAGTGAGTAATTACACCACCACAGTGTTAGGAGCGCTGCATGCCTTTCACAAGCTTCAGCGCTAGTTCATAAGTCCAGGTTACAGGAACACAGTTGCGAAGAAGTCACACAGCAGACGTCCTAACACTTCTGTGACATCAAGCGTGGTTAGCATCAGACAAACAACGCTGTAGCCTCATGTGCAAACACTAAATTACTAACTCACAAGAAGTAGTGGTGATTCAGCTCAATTGCATTAGCAATAGGCCTTTAATATAGTACCAAAGTAAAGTAGTTAGACTGAAACCTTGTTGTTGTGCTAATAGAGGGCAGTTATCCATCTATCATTCTTTCTTTTCATATTCAATATAGAATCCAAAATCTTTTTTTTTTATTCATTGGTGAATGCAACACAAAAAACAAATACTAATACTCGTACTTTAATTTGATATTCAAGTCAAATATAGAAAATGGAAGGCTGTGGACCGAAATAGATTTTGGTGTCAAAAGTCTTCACTTGTGTGAACAGATACATATATATATAGATAGTATAATGTTCTGCCATGGATAAGTAAGCAACGTGAGCCCCATTATATATTCGGATATATTTTGGAAAATTAAATTCGCTATTAATAGTTCATTTTTTGTTGCAAACCATTTGATGTACCTGAATTACTTTGATACTGAAGAAATCTTAAAAACAGGAGGACTCTCCACCAAGTTCTGTAGCATTCCCATTCCCAGTACACACAACCAATGAGTCACACCATGCTGCAAATGGGGAAATAAATTGATTTTTTTTTTTTTAAATACTTTCTCTTAATCAAAAGAAATGACATTACTATCAGGCAACTTTTTGGCAATTTCAAAATAAGGGTAGCCAAAGAGTTACCATTACCATGTGTCATCTCCTTCACAATGTACCCTATCATAACTTGTGTTCCAGTTTACTTGCTTAATGAATTCTAGCGGTGGAATCCATGTTTACAGAAGCAGCACAAACTACTTATAAAGGCAGCGGGGTTGAAAGAGGAGCAAACAAATGCGGAATTATGTGATAGCTGGTTTAGACAGACAGCCAAAAAAATATGAAGACACGCAAACCTACAGTGAGCCTGTTGTCAAGCTTGATACCCAGTGACTGAAGTGACCACAAGACAGGACTACGGCTGAGTCAAAACATAACGTGAAAGACACAGTTCCATTGTATCTGTCGGGGAAAAACAACATTCTTTGGTGATATGAATGTGTTTAGGAGCTAGAGAAGCCACACATTAACACCACAGTGTAAGCCAAAGGATAAATGTAGCTGACTATGCCGCTGTTTTTGTGTTGTGGTTTACACATTCTTTTCCTTCAAAATAAAGAAAAGCAAAAAACAATCATATGCTATTTATTCACCATGTGAGATGGATAATAAAAACAAAATGCACCATAATAAAAGACATTCGTTGTGTAATATACAAAGCAGACAATAACCAGGAGGCCTGAAATGCATGCCATTTGATTTTCTCTGGCCTTACACAATTTCGGGCAGCAAAGGCTTTATAGTGGTAATAATGTCCAGGAGGAGGGAAGTGAGCCATGGTGGTGGTGCTGTGGATCCTACACTTCTCTTTCATCTGTCCAATAATGAGAAACAATAAAACAATAGCCTAACTGTTTCAGAAGCACCGCCACCGGCCTGTCAGTGCAGCTTTGTGTAGCTCTGTAAAACATGGCTTGATGTTCTGATGTCTTATCCAGTGCAAACACAGGTGAGCGTCTGAATAAAACCAGATGCTCTGCAGCACTGCTGCTTTATGGCTATTTTACAGTTTAATGTCAAAGGGATTAGGATACAGACTCAGCTTTCCCCAGAAATAACATCTGAAAAGTAAGAAAAAAAACCTAGAGGACCTGTCAGCAGAGCATCTGAAAAACTGGCCTGTCATCCAACACATTTTGGACTGAGCTGCAGCAACTGTCATTTGTCAGACAAAATATATACAGCACATACTGCACAAATCTGAGAAGTAAAACACTGTGTAAGAGAACTAGACTTTCGACAATATAAATCCAGTCTGACCTATGTCCTAAATACTCCAGCTACTGTGTACCAGCCCTTTCATGTTCTTATCACAGAAAAGCAGTGGAAGATGGACTCTGACTGGCTGGTTAGAAATGCCCAGTGGGATGCTAATAGGAATGGGAGGAATGTCTGTAGAATAGCAGCTGAGGTTGTGGACAGCTCTGGCTCTATACACAATCTCTGCAACTCAGTTAAATTGGGGCGAATTATTCAGACAACCAATTTAGGTGCAATGGGAACACTAATTCTTATCAAGTTTTCTTCAGCATGCATTTATGATGACACAGTCGAGGGAGTCTTCATTGTTATGCAGTGTCTGTCCTGCTCCAGCATCCCTCATAAGCACTGTTTCCAGTGCTACAGTGCAAGGACAGTAGGACTAAAATATGATTTATCTCCACAGTATCTGTATTGCACACTTCTGCCATTATGTTCTACTCCGTCAATGAAGCAGAACTTCACCACAGTTTTGGTGTCCGCCATCAAGGCCATGGACATCCAGGTGCCACCTCCTGGGCCTCCATGGCACACAGACTGGGTTTACAGGCAACAGACTTTTTGAACTTCACCAGATTGGAGAGAAAACAGAGGCTCTCCTATGGCATCCCCCTCAATAGACAATATGTTAGCAGTGAGTGGGTGGGTAACTCGGGCCCAGCTGGAAAGCAATGGGTGAAACCTTGTTTTGGATGAAGGACAGAACAGCTCCTTTCTCGTGTGCCTTTCTCTGTGATGCAGATGGTGAGAGCCACAGAGGCACATGGGAGCTCCGTAACCTCGGTCCCACAACTAGCTGCTCACTCTCAGTGGTGTGTAGCAGTAGCAGTAACAGTAGCAGTGTGAGGTTTGGTGGAGCAGCTGTGTTCTTGGCAGCACTCTCCAATATCACTGTGTCACCAACGGCCCGTCGAGAGGAAGTGGATACCATTTCCCAGGAGATCCAGAAACCACTACCGACAGATGATATTCCTGGATCAGCACCCACTGAACACATTAATGTCATAAAGGACATCTTGCAAGAAGAAATTAATGAAGTGAAGCTGAGCGACTGGTTGACCACAACTCTGACCACAAATGTGCTCACTTGAATGTTTCTGTGGTGCCCAGACCGAGGATGTTTCTGCAGTTTAAATTTCAAGGTACAGCCTGCAAGTGCTAAAGACTGCTGTTCCTTAATACTTTGCACTGCTTCAAAATCTGTGGACAGTGCAGCTTGAGCCAGTGGCAAAGAGAACATGTGAAACAGCAGAAGACGACTGTTGAGTTTCTGACTCATTGTCAGTGACAGTGAAACAATGATGACACAATGACAGTAGGGACATTTTGGAGAAATTGTTTTCATAAGCTTGTGCCTGCTATATGCCAACAGTAATACCACTCTCTGCTAATGCCTGCTACTATAAATATATTACGTAACAATGTCAACACAACTCACAAGCTTGAGCAAATGTAAAAAGAAAAAAAAAAGCAATGTTTGGTTATTTAAAGCGTCCCTGAACAGCACACAGTTCACTGTGTTCTGCTCACCTCTTTACATTGGCACAGGGGTGAAAGGGAAGCTTGCATGCTCACATTCCACCACAAAGCCCAATACACAGAGCACATCTGACAAATATGCAGATTGATACTGATATCCCCAGTGGTGCATGACTTTCAGTAAACTTTATGATACTTTAGGACCAGGTAGAGCCAGAGAGGGGGAGTGACGAGAGAGATAGACCAAGAGACAGGGGAAAGGATGGGGGGAGGCGGGACAGAAGGCAAACACTTTGAAATCTAAGCCAGGCTTGAACAACAGTGCCCTCTCTTTATACAGAGTGACAGAGATACATTAGCCAAACAAATCAGTCTGAGCTGAGACTCCATTTAGAGCCAGGATACCAGCGCATTAAGATATGTTGCTTAAGAAGTCACACTGACTGATTCAAGTGACACAATTTGTGTACTTAGGAATTTTGCTCCTGAGCCTCCACAGAGCTGACCTCAAGCATTCATGATGTATGCATCCATTTTTCACAAAACTGTAAATGTCATGTCTCCTTAAAAGAGTTCTGCAAAGATGTTTAGTCCCATAATCCGAAGGTCAAGGTCACCAGCAGACTACATACCAAAGAGCAACTAACACCGCTGAATGAGAAGAAAAAGGACATAGACAGATATCTAAATCTCTTCGGTACATAAAGAATCGTAATAAAAGTTGTAACCCAAATTCACCCCAGGTGCAACACATAGATCAACATGAAATCTGATTTGTGCTATGAATCAAGTTTATAAGTAGAATAAGTAGAATTCAACAATTACAACAAACCTGGCTTTTAAATAAATAAACTATGGTTGCATATATCTTTTGGGGGATATTTTTGCTACTTGACCCCTTTCATGCTACATGTTAGGTACATGTAAGAAGTATACAGGAGTAAAACAAATAAACAGTCCTGTTTTGTGTGATCTGTTTTCCTGCCTCTGAGATTCACTAAGTGCAGCTCATTAAAGTAAACTCCTTTTATTATTGATATTGTGCTCAGCAGTCTCCTCAAATCCCCAAATTTCTTCCCAGTTCACCGTTAATGTGAAAGTACAAAAATGACAACTAATATAGAAATGGATAGAGTATCATTCTTAGTTTTGATACTGGTCTAGATAAAAATTACATTTATTGCCCAAGACCGGTGAGTTACAAGTTTACAAATCTGCTACATTACTTAAACAGAGTTTGTTTAAATTATGTTTTTTTTTTCTTTTTAACACTATTTACCCTGGTGATGTAAAACTATCTTCATAAAGGTCAAATCTATGGCTATGAACTGCAAATCAAAAAGGGAGACAAACAAGAGCCCATAAATTATGTAAAGATCAGATTCAATTTCAAGGCACTGGAACTGGTCAGTGATAAATAAGTATTATACAGTACATTTTATGAACTACAGCCTAAACCCATGCCTGTTATGTCTAAAGGTTTTGTTACATAGGGATTGTCATAGTCCTATATAACCAGTGTATTTGAAACTCATTGCAAGACATTTTGCTTGTCAAGCTAACAGGGAAGCTCACCTTTGCTTTGCTATCTTGGGCAGACATGTAGCCAACACACATGCTCTCTGTGGTGTGACTCCATAGGAACTCCACTGTGAAAAATACACAGATAAAAAAGGTTCAATACAGATTGAACAGGAGAAAATCAATTAACATAAATACACAGTTACATAAATATAATAGTATACTTTTAAAAAAGCATGGGGACAGAGTGAAGGTGTGGGCGAGAGCTACTAAAGTAATTTCACAAAATGACCAGAAACCTACAGTATTTCCATCTGCTAGAGGAAAAAGTTTGGCAGGTGATCATGGTAAACTGCGGTAAACTCTGAGCATGCCCATTATCATGAAAATATATGACCCTGCAGTTGTCATAACTGCAGGGGAAGGTAGAACTTCTGAGTTTGAGTAGAAACTCAATTACAGAAACCAAAGGATGTGGTTGACATACTGTTTATTCTTGTAAATCAACACAGAGCCTTCTGCAGTCCACAGTAATCTGAGGTAGTTCACAATCTGCACAAGGGCTATGGTCCATAAACAGCATCAATCAGGGCCTGTACATCACTGAGTAAGTGATACTTTGGATCATCATATTATTCAAGATGACATAATGTTTAATATAAATAGCACTTCACTAGTCATTTGCCATCATGGTTATTTTGAATTCAAAATGTAACCCTTTCCTATAATGGAGAAACATGTGCTCTTCTTCATCAGTGAATTTGAAACTCATCAATTGGAACCAACTATACTTTGTGTTAAAATTAACACAAAGGGCAAAGGTCCAAATTAAATCGAGTAGAAAGTCATGTGGCCTCAACTTTGGACAGATTGAGTCAAATTGTGTAGCTTTGCCAAAGGAAGGATCGTTTTCAGGTAGAAAAACCAGATGCACCAATACAATCAGCCAAACTGGGCAGTATTTAGAGGGCCTCCACTTGTCTGAAGATTAGCAGTTGATTCCATAGTGGGAGGTCTGAGTTTGAATCTGAGATGAAGGGTGTGAAACCAGAGCCTGATTGTGCAAGTTAAAAGACAGACCACCCGCTAGGAAAGCCACAGTTCCTCCTCCCCCCTCTATCTGATGATGGATTTTTAAATATTAACAGCCAAATCATTTGTCTACCGTAAGTTGTGGTGTGGATGTTTGAGTGTGATCAGGCTTGAAATGATTAACGTCTTACCCAGTATACCCTGAATATTTTGCGACGGTGGAGCTTCCACACATCTGCAGCAGCGCAAGACGATTAC
Organism: Dicentrarchus labrax; assembly: GCF_905237075.1. Lineage (NCBI taxonomy): Eukaryota > Metazoa > Chordata > Actinopteri > Moronidae > Dicentrarchus > Dicentrarchus labrax. The sequence goes on from NW_026136702.1 coordinate 6,312,780, forward strand.
TCCACCCAGAACACGATCTTCGCTGGCCAGAAAGGGTGAGCCTGGACAGAGAAAGAAAACACCACACTTCAGATGACTAAACGAGGCATAAACATAGTAAAGATGACAAGTTTCTCCTCAATAAACAAAGCTTCTTGTGTTCTTTCAGTTCACCGCCCTGAAACATCGGACCAAGGATAACACATGAAAAGACCAGACAAAACACAACGCTTTTAATCAAATTACGGTGATCTATGAGAAAGAAATCCATTCCATTCAAGTTGTTTGCCTTTCTGGCCAAGTTAAACAACTGAAAGCAATTATTCTGTCCTGATTTATTTATTTTATTTAGCAGACTGTTCAGTAAAAAATATTTAACTCCTTTTGAATGGACGGGTTTGTAGCACATAATAGGCAAATGACAGGTAGTGTCATTTTCATCCCACACTGCATGCACTCCTGTAAAACAATATTTTATTGGAAGAAAAACATCCAGCTACCTAACGCTCAAAGACCTCTGAGCTCACTGTCAGAAAACAAACAAACAGGAAAATCTAATGTGTGGTATGAGAATCTCTTTGCTCTCTGTCTAAACTTCAAAAGAGGCAAACTTGAATGAGGTGTGGTGTATACAAAAAAAACTTGGATTGGCTGATTTGTCTGGGGCAATAAATGAGAAAGAACTAACCATAAACAGCTACAGCATGTCTTGAAATGTCTCAAGTAAAAGAAAGAAACAGGACCAAATTGGTGCACTTGATGAAAATATTGTTTTGTCTGCATGCCATTGTTTCTTTGTTGCATTTCACACTAATTTTGGTTCCATGTTGTAATGTTTCCTTCACTCTATAAAACACTTTTTTTTAGTGTAGCTTGAACAACATTCACATAAAATCCCGGTATTTGTTCTACATTTTAAAAAAAGCTCTTTAATTTCTTTTGTTAAACATTCCATAATAGCTCTGACATCTTTGCATGTTGCCTTAATGTTCACTATTAATTTACCCATAATAAAAGAAGAATAAATTGATGGGATTAAGCTACACTGGAGTATGGATATTTGTGTGTGTGTGTGTGTGTGTGTGTGTGTGTGTGTGTGTGTGTGTGTGTGTGGCTATTTAAATAATGAGAGTTACTGTATTTCACAAAAACATCTAAAAATACTAATGGTAATGGTGTTGTCATTAAAGATCTATTTAGAGAACCTGACAAATGTATCATGGTAGTTGAGTGAGAGGCCTCCACATCACAGAGACGCTCATCATCGCTCTTTCCAAGGCAGGATTTATGGAGCTTTGTTTAACTTAATGTGCATCTTGAAAGGAAACAACAGAAGAATTAACTTCAAATTGACTTCATCCAGCCCGTCCAAACGGCTCGGTGTTACAGATGTCCATGACAAAGCCAAACTGGGACGGACTTCTAAAGAAGGCCAAAACAAGGCAGAAACCACCACATGTTTCCACATGTCCTTTCTTCCTGTGCTCTGTCTTCTCTGAGCTATCCCAGTGGTCATTCACAGGCGAAGCAAACACAGTTAACAAGACTTTCTAAAACTGACCACTTCTGAGAATATGGCAAAAAAATTACATCTTCACATGAACTTTGAACAATTATGTCTTCCAAAATTGTCTGTGGCTGTCGGCTATGATGTGCGGAACATTTGAAGGTCCTGTTTAAACAGTGAAAACGATCCATAAATCAAAAAAGCTGTCTGTTCTGATTCTATTATTTCCAACGTTTCCAGTTGTTAGCTCATTCCTTTTGTTATGCAACATCTGTTTGTTAGTTTAATGCTCTTTGGGCATTATTGTACAAATCTGTGTGTATGGAAAGTAGGGGGAATCAGGTTGCATGTGAGTGACTCACTGATGAACTTGTTTTGCATAGCCTCCAGCAGTGCTTGGTGGGCATCTTCAGACTGCATGGCAGCAGAGCATTCCCGTGCCAGCATGGTGCGAATCAGATGCTCTCCACAGCCTGGCAAAAGACACAGACACAGCTGAACCTGTAACATTAACTTGTATTAACTCAGTTCTCTGTTGGAAGCATGCATGCCTTCAATCAGAATCACACAAGTTATCCAGTGAGTTAACTTTGAGAGAGTTGTAGCACATGTAGAACAAACCACTTACACACAGGAATCCAAGGCAGACTTAAAAAATCTGACTTTTAAAACATTAGATGTGTATGGTTTTAATCACATCTTGATATTTCACATCTTGATGTTTAAGTGAATTTTAAAGAGATCAGTATGAAAGAGATCAAGAGTATTTCTTGATTACTGTTTGTAATAATATGCTTTGATATTCAAACCCTGTTAAAAAAATCACATTTTTCCAATATATGTGGTACGTAATGGAAAATATTGCAAAATTAAAGGATTCGCTTTTGTTAGCTCTTACAAAAGATTTAGTGCTACTGCAGTCACTTTGGCAACTTTAAGCTTTGTTATTTCAGGTAAAGTTCAGCTGCCTTGCTCAAGGGCACACTGACAGTAATGGCTGAAGGAGGGTTTGTGTTTCTCTTTCAGTTTCCCCTGCCCAGATTCCCAGCTGGTCTGGGAATTTGAAACAGCAACCACCCAGTAGTAATTCCACTTCTGTAAACTAGTTGGCTCACTGCAGTATGTGCATACATGCTTGCAACATGTATCACCATTACACATTTCTGAATCAATTTAATGTTAATAGGTTTTAAATGTATGTTACCATGATGCATTTTTAGAAACATGATTTTCCCAGATAGGCTTACATGGCCTAAAATAAATTTTATTGGATTTTTTTATTAGACCACTGACTAACAGTGTTGAAGTAAGAAACAGTTATAGGTACACATAAGTGACTGCATGGCAAATGTAAAACTAAAAATTATATCGGTGAAGGCCGTGACACACTTTTACAGTCTACAGTAGCAGAAACAAAACACTAGAGGTATGCAGAAGTTGAGTGTGCACATTTTATTCATGCTAAAACCTAATCCTCTGAATTTATTCAAATAAAATCAGAAATGCCAGCAGGGTGTGCTCCAGTTGGCTTCAATTAATTGCAGCATGCGGTATATAGAAAAATCCAGGGACAGAAACCAAGCATTTTGTTAAGCATTCAAGCAAATCAGGAATCATAAAAAGCATGGGCAGCCTGTATAAATGTATCACCTTCCCCTCTACTATTTCCAAGTCAAAACATAGCAGGTGTGCTTTTTTATATCTTAGATAATATGCTACTTACTGCTTAAATGACTAACAGTAAAACCAATACCTTGTTGTTGCTAAGGAAAAGACAGATATTGAATGCATGCTGCATGCTTACAATATGATCTTTCTCAAATATAAAGTCTGCCTGTACTCAGGAAAAAGCCAAGAAATCTAAAAGTGAAAACAAAACACATCTGCAAAAGCTCCTGTGAAAACTCATAAAAACTTAAGAATACAGCCTTGTTGTTTCTGTAAACACAAATGAAGGCCCCATAAAATATCAGGTAACTACAACAAAACTGGATGCAGGTCGGTAACTGTGGAGACCAGATGCCTGGAGCAATTTGAAGTTCTTTTTTAAGAAGAGAAGAACGTCAGATTGGCCAGGTACTGTGCCTTTTGTAACATGTTTACCATAAACCGCTCAGTCCCAGGGGACCTGGATAATATGGCAGCGCAAACACGGTTGAAGTGCAGCAAGAATCCCAGACTAAGGCTTCGACTTAACAAAAGAGAAAAGTAAAAAGAAAAGAAGCCAGGAAACGGAGACAGACTGTGACAGCCAACAACAGCGTGAGTAAACAGTGGAGTTCGTGAGCCGTTCTCTCACAGGCCACAGTAAAGCAAAGGCCAGGCGAAGCAGTCGACGCATATAAAAAACAAAGAGCCACAAGAGCCGCACATTACAAAACAAACTAGAATGGAGGGGGCGGGAGGGAGGGTCGACGGGCAGAGTGGTGGTCAGGTGAAGGGAAGAAAGAATGACATATAGGCTGAGGATCATACTCCTCGTGTCAGAACGAAAATGACTGTTTTTCTGTTTCTTTTGATCGGAATGCCTTTCATGTTAGGAAATTAAAAACAGGTGTTGTACTGGAACACACATTATGCGCTCCATACCCATAAGGACTTCAAAGGCAAAGCCACAATACAGGAAATCAGGATGAGGTGAAAATACATAGAGCGCAAATATCTACACTTCATCTACTGGGATGATTGATGAACAGTAGACTGTTACCAACATAGCGGGGTCTTATACTGCTTGCTTAATGTAATAAATACACAATACATCAGTGGAAATGGGCCAGACTACTTATCGCCTTTAAGCTGCAGACTACAAGTAAGTGACAGACCTTTGATACCCAACTAGCATCTTGTGTGTTACATATAACTGTACAGAACACAGTACATACTACAAAGCATGGGTACGTAAGTGTTATCTATAAAAGGGATGTGTTTAAATTTTTTGTTTCAATAAAATGTGCCAGAGAATTTCTCTGTTATTTTTCTGGGCCTTACAGATAGCTATATAGGGCCTTGCAGAACTGTTATGATTACAGTACAAAGTCCCAAGAACTGTTTACATAAAATAATAGATATAATTGTTTTTGTTGTTATACTACCCTACATTTCTCACTGATTGCTGGGGATCATATATTCAGACAAGCTTTAGCGGTGCAAAATGCTAGCTATCTCAGTGGTCCAACTACATCTGACTCTAGCTTCAGCCTGTCTGATCCAATCAGCTCGTCTGCACTGAGATGCATTAGGCCGCAGATCCACATCGAAAGGTTTTAATGTTCCCCAGAAGCTATGTCGCAGACGTCTACACATCTTGAAGCAGTGGGGTAATATTCAAAACCATGCAGCCCACAACCAGAAATGTTGCTTCCAGCTAAAAGAGGCATGCACTCTCAGGTTTGGAAACACTGAGGCATGGTTGTATACGTTGTATAAATATGTTCAAGAAGAATGCAACTTGTTTTCAAAATGTCAGATTGGTCCTGAAAGTGAAGGATGTCTTTATTCCGTAGACTCTCTGTATTAGTTAAGTGGTTCAGGAGACACCCTCCCTGCTCCTGTGTGTGCTGACAGCAGAAGATGAGCAGGGGCAGGAAGGTGGCCATTTCTTTACATGCAAATTTGTAAAGGCTCAAACAATTTAACCAAAACATTCACAAGGTTCTTGTTGCCAGCAGTGGAAAGAAAAGTTAACTTTCACTAGACAGGTTGGTGCAATGAAGGCCAGGGTTTAGTCAAAAAAACACTTTTTTCTCTGCGGTGTGTATCCTTGTCCTTCTCTCCATCCTCCCCTTAATCATCCTTACACTTGTCATTCCAGCCACCTGAGACTGAGGGAAAGATGAGAATCATCTGACAACATTCTAACGTTACTCGGAATTACGTTTCCATTTAAGTTGTTCTGCACAATAATCGTCATTTAAAATTGTTGTCTTGCAGGGACTCTATTCTCTAATGTAGTATTTGCCTATCTATCTATCATTGAACATACACCAATCAGCCAGGCCACCCTGGTGGTCATGTTATGCAGCCCCATACCAACAAACTGTGATACACTTTGTGTTCTGACACCTTTCTATCAGAAAACATCAGAACCAGCCAGCCTTCGCTCCGCACATGAGCGTGACCACATCAATGACCCTTGGCCGACCATGACCCTGTCGCCAGTTCACCTCTTTTCCTTCCTTGGACCACTTTTGATAGGTGCAGACCACTGCAGACTGGGAACACCCCATAAGAGCTGCAGTTTTGGAGATGGTCTGACCCAGTCTTCTAGCCATCATAATCTGGCTCTTGTCAAAGTCGCTCAAATCCTCACGCTGCCCATTTTTCCTGCTTCTAACACATCAACCAGAGGACAAAATGTTCACTTGCTGCCTGATATATCCCACTAACTGACAGGTGCCATGATAACAAGATAATCAGTGCTATTCACTTCACCAGTCAGTTGTCATGATGTTATAGCTGATCGGTGTATATTTTAAATGTGATATGGTAGCATCCAAGGTAGCCAGAGCTGTCTAAATAGCTCCAACTTCCTAAGATAAATGATTGCCAAGGTTTAACAGATTGTCAAACCCAACAAGACTGCCAGTTGGAGTAGCTCAGCCTTCCACGTCTGCATGAAGAGAAAGCTACAGCCTACTTCCTCCAACTCCACCCCCCGAAGCTGATACTGCAGACACCGCAGAAAGAAAGGGAGAAGGACAAGCAGTATTTGACAGGTGACGACCATAAATCATGACCATGGCACAAAGTGTCTGGTGGTGGGGTTGGAAGAGCTTGGGGGGTAGTGAGGTGAGTGTCAGAGACTGTTTACAAATAACAAGAGACAGTGCAGAAGATCTGAATTATGTGCTCACTATACATGTATTGTACTTAATATACATGAAGATACTTTGTTAGTGAGAGCGGTATTAAGTCATTTACTATATAATGAACATTTAAGTTGAATAACAGGTGCCATCTGCCTGGAGATTAAACAAATACATCTAGTTTTAAAAACTATGTTTTCAGTTTTAAAGCGTTAGTATAATTAATGACTGACATGCCAAGTGAAATCACTTTTGCGTGTGATGCTGTACAATGAGCGTAATTATTTTAAAATACCATAAAACATAAACATATTTAACAAAAACTGTTGATGGGCAGCTGATTTTCCTAAGAGCATATGTGTATAATTCTTCATTTTTAAGCATGAACACTTAATACGTATTGTAAGGTGAAAACTTATTTATACCAGCAAAGTTATGATCTGAATCTGGATAATTGCGCTTTTAGTTTGCAAGTTAACCATCCTTTCCGCTGCACTCCCTCCCTCCATAATATCTACAGCAGGTGTCCAATGTCAAATGTCATTGCAAATCCAAAGAGCTTTGCCATGAACCTGGCATGCAGCTGACTAACAAAGAGCAGAGGAATGATGACTCAATCAGCTGAGGAAGTGACTGATGAGAATCGCTCAGCAGGAATGGTTGGAGGTCATCGGAAAGTATTATCAGGCTTTTTGAAGCTTGACTCACTGAGGCTAAATAAGAGGCTCACATTAAATATCTGTTTCTGATTCATATCTTCTCCAAAACAAAAGGCAGGTTAGTGGTAAACATGACTGGTGAGGGGAAAAGTTACACACGCACACATACATAACTGCAAAGAAAGTTTTAGAGAGTGTGCTGTGGTATACCTGAGGTACTCACTGCTGTAGAGTAAGGGTTCATATTACAGGCATTTTCAGCCCAACAGCCACATCCATAATGAGCAGCCTGGGAAAAGACAGAAAAAGTGGATATTTTAGATGCATAAGAGTTTTGCATTTGAGTTTTAGGAAGTAAAGTAAAAAAAAAAAACGTCATTAATTCTCGAATAATAGCTTTGAGTAAGGCATCCTCGCGGCTGAATAAAATAATTTAAAACTCACACTGCAAGCTGGTGAGGTCATCTCAGCCTAATTTACATTTACACATCGTTAGCTACACGAGAACAGCACGTCATACTCACGACTCTGTTGCTCTGAGCTCCAGGTTTTTTTTTTTTTACCCGTAATAGTGTTAATGAGGTCAAGGCACTAAATCCTACTGATTCATTCATTCTGTTCAGCCCCCATTGTTAAGTTGTTTTGTTTTCCCATTAAGCTGCTGTTGGTGCAAACTCATAACTTCCTGCAGCTGCTTCAAAGTAAAAGACTTCCTTAACACAAATGTGACTGGAAATTGTGGAGTTTGCATTAACATTAAACAACTGGGCATGAGGATGATTAGAGTGAATTCTGTGGTAGGTCACCACATTCATTTACAATATCTGGATTAAGAAGTCAGACAGCAGCAATGCCAGATTAACACAGCAAAGGAAGAAACAGAGAGAAAGGATCACGAAGCTTAGGGGCTTCTTTGGTAACAGCTGCTGGCTAACAAATCTCATCTGCTGCTTTCAGTCTCTCTAAAGCTACACTGATAAGTCAATTTTGGGCCACTAGAGGGCATAAAAACTCTCAAAACACACAGCCTTGGCACATTATGGCCGTGTTAAGTTGTTAGTGGTTTATTATATGTTTTATATGCAAGAAATAAAAACATCATCTTTCCATTGGCATTGCGTTTGTAGCCACTTGAGGAGTCTAAAGAGTGAGCCACATAGAAAAAAGGTTTTTGAAGCATTTTTGACAGAAAGACAGGAACAGACAAGAAGTGTATCTGTATATTTAATCAAATGTATCCCACACTGACTCTGAGAGACGTGCGTCACCCTAGGGCACTTGTTCTTTTTTATCACAGTTTATTACTGTAATGGTTGATGAAGGCTCCAAATGTTGCAATGAGCTAGCAGGATTTCAATCTAGGAAGATTCCTGCATGTGCTACAAAGGAAGTGAAGTCAATAAATGAGCCTACATAAAAACAATCTTTGTCTGTCAAATTTCTGCTGCCTGGTGCAGACAGCTTGGCCGGCTGCTGTCCTCTCAACTGAAAGACAGACAGCTGGTTCTGAGGATGGAGACAGTCGTACAGAGGTCAGAGTCAATGCAGACTGAATGTCGTTGTAGCGCTAACATGCTGCTCACATCTTGCTTTTGATGTGGATTCTCAGTAAGTCCAATATACAATGGATTTTACCAATGGAGTCTTAAGCTGTTTCACTTGTTTGTCCCCAACTTTGTCTGTCTGCTGTTTGGTGCTGGGCAGGCGGGATGCTATGGGTTTGGTAAGTGCTGATACCTGAAAATGACTTTTTATTTTATTTTTAGATCATTTCAGCAGGAAGAATACTTCTATAATTTAGTAGTATACACTAATAATCGTGGCTATATGTCTATATAATAAATTAGAAATTAGACATTAGAGTACTAAAATATTTCACTGAAAATGACAACAATGAAATGTCTGTAATTAAAGCAGTCTCAAATAAAGGCCTGGTTCAATATTTACTTGAGTTACAAAAAAAAAAAAAAAAATGTATAGAAGCTGTTATGTGCATACAGACATTGGCAGAGAATGAAGGAGAAGAGGGCCTGATTACCTGGCCAACCCTGCCAGGATGTTTCATGGCCAGACCTCCACTGGACACCGCTGCAGCTACATTCCCTTCCAGGTCTACCACAACGGCTCCCACTGTGTCGAGGCACCCTGAACCATTTTCCTACAGCACAGGAAGGTAAGGAGTCACATGAAGAAAAAAAACAAATACGGTATATACAAATGGACATTTTCAAATGAAAATTGTTCTCAAGTGAGGATTTCAGGCAATATAAAGGAGGAGACATCCAAAAATGTCCACATTCTGAAGCAGAGACATCATCATTTCTAAAATTAAGAGTGTACTGCATGAATTTATGAATCACTCCTCCTTGCTCTTCATATTTCATTAAAATGGGCTGTTGTGATTTCAATCAGCTCTTTTTCTTCCCTGATTGCAGTTTGCTTTGGAAGTGACTTGTTTGTGAACCATCATGACTCAGACTGCATGATAAATAGAGTTGTACAGGGCAAATGTGCAAAATGGCATTATGATACATGATCAGAGCTCCACTCTCACCAGAAACTTAAGATCTTCATTGAACCTTAGACTAAAAAGCCAGAGTCAAAAAGGCAACAACATTTCTCATCTATCTTATGCTCTCCTAAATCAGCCCCGTCTCCAGGCTTTTGAGGCCAAAAACAACCAGAGCCAGCTATTTCGAAATGCTACAAAGACCATACTGTCGTTCCTTGTCAGTGTCCTTAAATGAAAAGAGCCACAGTAAATAATGACTGTAAAACGTATGGGCATCTTTGGAATTATACTGATATGCTTTCAATTTTCCAAAACAACACTGCAACACCATCACGAGACAGGTGCCTATATTGCAGTGAAAAAACAGAATGGAAAGATTTTATTGCTTGGCAAAAAGACAGAGGCATAAAAAGAACGTGTGTATGCAAATTAAAACCAGATTTGCCTTTCGCTGAACCCACAAGTCTCTAATAGACATTCTTAATACAAAAGAGGTTTTTCCTGTTCCTGTTAATGGACTTTATATTTCAATGGCGATGAGTAAAAATTTAAAGTTGATGCCAAGTAAAATTCCTGTAAAATACAGTGGTAGCTCAACTGCACCAAAAGGTCACATATTAATCTTTAATAGGTCAAAGTGTTGTGCAAACATGTAAAAGACAGATGAGAGTAGAGAGCACCTCAAACCTTTAACTCTCATTAGGACACAAAAATCAATCACTTAATCATATATGACTTGCCTAAGTCAACAAACGTTCATCTTATTTGTTAGTGTTCCTTTTCATTAATATTGAGGATTGATGTCACTGAACTAAATAAACAGTAATACTATTCAAAATCAAGTCCAATGAAGGATAACGGCTGAGGCCACTTACATGTTTTACTCCGTTTAACACAATTCACATCTGAACCAAGATAAAGCCTCCAACCTCTTCTGTGCTGCTGCTAGTGACTTTAGAGCAGAGTGTGCTCTCAACTGCTTTCAACTCAGCTCATCATCAGGCACTCTCCAGTTGTGCTTGCTCACGGCCCTGAAACTTTGCACCAACTCAATGTCAACACTTTAATCATTTCTTGGAACCTGCTGCAGAACCTGGTAATGCCATTTACTTTGATGGCAATGTGAGATCATAACTGGCAGAATATATCCTGATGTCTTAGCTGCGGAGAGTTTCCTTTCTTGTATTCCACATTCTACTTGATGCTTCTTGTTTAAAATTCTGAAAGTGACAACAAGACCGCACTAATTTAATCACTAATAGTATCCTCAATAGATCAAGTGATGTAGCCACATTCATGTTACTACTGTTGTCCCCTCTTACCTTTGTAGGTCTTATGTAAGTCTGAGTCTGAGGACACTATCCTCACTATATCATCTTCACTGCACTCTGTTTGTTCTGTCCCTTTATACTGCTGCATGTGTTTTTTTTTTCATTTTTCTCAGATATTAGATTATTTGAAAGAGGTTTCAAATAATCTAATATCTGAGAAAAATTAAAAAAAAATAAAATCTTATAATTTGTGTTTGAGAGACTAAAATTACTATTTGTTGATAAATCTCTAAAGTAGATTTCTTTTTTAAGTTTATTAGACCTTATTTTAGTACCACATGCAGGCACAGTATCTTGGCTCTCCACAACATATGGTATTGATTATTAGGCTGCACAGTTGAGTACTTGTCGGCTTGTTTTTATTGTTTTATTAACAATAAATTCCTGAAACATTTCTAATGTTTTGGTGTAGCACAATTGGGGAAAGCTTCAGACTTCAATTGAATAGCTAAAGATCTGGTGGAAGGCTAGATTTGGCCCCATAGGCTGTTATTTGCTGACCACTAGTGCAGAACATTTAGTTTAGTTGTGAGGAATACTACTACAAAACTATCAGGAAGGGTTGGGTCCATTCTGACTCAAGTAATGCAGCTTAGAAAGAGTCACTTGATGAATTTATCACATTTGAATTAACAAAATTAAATATGATACTCACATTTTCACTTGATTGTCGTCTTTTCTTTGCCTGATTATGTCCTGTGTCAATTTTTTCTGCCAGCTCCATCTTTCGCTTGTTCCTCTTGTACGCAGATAAACTGAACTCTATGTGTGAAAAAATAATCTCAGTCTAATGCATCCACATGAACTGATGCAACTTTCTTTTTTATTTCTGAATCAGTGCAACCAAAACTCACTGGTGGCCATTTTCTCTGAAGGGCATGGGGGTATTCCATGGCTGACTGCCCAATCATGTGCTCCTCGCCCCACTAAAAAGCTGACAAAAAAAGAAATTGATATTCATAAAAGTGAATATGGTCACATTAATACACCGTTAATTAATAACCATTATAATCACCAGGGGGTATTCTGCCAGCTGATAGTTTCCCTTTCTGTGCTTCACTCAGTAGACGATTTGCAACTAAGACTGGGTTCTTAATACCTGAATGAAAAGTCAGAAACATCACAGAGCTAGCAGTTCATTTCATGTGACTGTATTAAAGTGAAAACAAATCAAGATATTACATTTTTGCAAACACACACACGGTAATCCTTTAGTCAGATCAATATGGCCAGGATAATGGATTCTGAATAAGAGAAATAGAAGAGTCATCAAAGTCATCTTTTCTCTGCATGTCAAATTTTGTAGTACAGGTGAATATGGTTTGGTTTTTAAAATATCTGTGTTGACTTTCTGTGTATTGTTAATATTCATTATGTTTCATTTTCATGTATTCATTGCATTTTCTGTGTAGTATTTCACATTTTCTTTGTTTTCCCATTGTTACACAAGCACACCTAGGAATGCTGTTTTTTTTAAGCCTATTGAAACACCTTACTGAATTCTGAGACCTCATGAAAAACACATGTTGGCAGGTACACATTTTATATCGAAGCCAACAAAGTTTCATTCATCATGTACAAATTATATGGCTAACTGTTACACGATGCAGGCGTAATAACAACAATATGTTGTCTTTTGGACTAAAAGTGCCAGCTTTCATCCCTGGGTTGTTGTTTGGAATAATTCATGAGTTCTTAAAAGAAAAAAAAAAATGCTTTTCTCCAGAGCCTTTTAGGAAAACTCTGTGCAAGTATGCTGATGTGTACATATTAACAGCATTTTTTTGGTTGTTCTCCAGGTAAAAGGTGGGTGGTCCCCCATTGTAAGGATTTATTATGCCAATTCCCTCCAGTACAAAAAACTCTAAGATGATAGAGAGTACGTCAGTAAAATGTATGACAGATAGAGGCAGGACTCAATGTCATTACTACCAGGTGACTAAACAACACAGTAATATTATATAAATGTGTAGTAACTCACCACTAATAGCCCCTACGGCGCCATAATGCAGCGACTTCCCATCCATGATACTCGCATCACATTCAATTTCCCCTGACAAATTAAGGTTGGAGCCCATGCCCGCGTTTGTAAAAGGAGAGTCCTGAGAACAATTAAAAACATGCAGAGTCTAGAATAAAATTATATTTGCAATTAACTAAATTGTCAATGCTAAAAAAATTTTTTATATAGCTTAACCAAGACAAAAAGGTCTTTCCTACTGTAATGGCAATATTACAAGACAAGAGTCAATATGTATCGTAGTTCTATATTTCTAAATTAGCAACATATATAATGGCCATGCTGGATGTACTTGATGAACTTGTTAAATACTTTAAAACAGCTTTATCAAAGAAAAAACACTATTATCACCAATTGAAAATCAGTATGAGGTTTAAAGCACAACAATAAAACATCTTTACAACATAACAACAAAAAGTGCAGCTAGTGAACTACCAACACCATATAATCAGACCCTGAAACACATGTTCAACTAATGCTCGTCTGTTCTTTGATACCATCTTAGGATGCTTCATTTTTGGTTCTTAAGCCTTATTAAGTGTTTTCATTCTGGGTTTTTGTGTTAAATCACCTTCTTCTTTAGGGACTTTCTCCATATAGTTGTGGGCTGGAGGCAGATTCGGATGAATATTCAAAATAATTTGGTCATATTTAAACTTACAAGTACAAATGGTATGCCCATCCTTTTATGTGTCACAGCCAGTATGAATTACTGACAAATAAGTCAGCAACAAGTAAGAAATATTTAACACAGACTTAAGAATCAAGACAAAAGTCTTTGAGAATTATTAGTTTTTGATAGTTGCTGGCTTTAGCTAATTTCCTACTTAATATGTGGGAGTTTGTTTCTTTGTATGTTGAATATCTTGTGCTATGCCTTATGCTTGAGCAGGTTTTTTTTTTTATTAATAAACAAATGATTACTTTCTACATTCAATCCATGTATATAACTGTAGAAAAGGGTTAATAGTGAGAAGAACTTACTGTGACTTGTGTTTACGTATACAACATATGGATATTCTAAAAAAACACAGGTGCTTGCTGAACTGCACCTCTTGGTACATTCTGCAGCTGCGGAGAGTTCATCAGAAACCTTGTTCTTTATTTAAACCCTGCCCTGAGGAAAATCACCCCTTACATCATCCAACAGGATGTACGTACATGCATCAGAGGCTGGAGCAGAATAAAGCTGTTTTGGATAAACACATACACATGTCAAATTAAGTTTCTAATCCTCACTGAAAGGTTTTTGGTTGTTTTTTTTTTTAAATCTAATCGAGGCCATCATTTTCTTCTACATTATGTATTAGGGGTGTTATTAAAAACGGAGTTAATAAAGGTTGATTTTATACAATCAAACTTGGATCATAATCAACCAACCTCAAGTTCAACCAGTGCTGCAGCCACTGCTTCCACTGCAAGAGCCCCAGCTTTGAGCTGGTCCACAGCCTGGAAAAGACGGACAGAGACACCTTGTCAAAAAACACCAAATTTACCCATTGTTCATTTCAACTTTGTACAGCACTTTCATAACATTCATCAAAGTAGCTATATATAGCCTGTGTCAGAGTGACAAACAAAAAAATAAACTCTTTGGCGGATATAATTAGGATTTAATCTTCATCAAAAGCTCATTGTGGGAGATAAAGCTAGGCTAAAGACAGGGGTATAACATGCAATAACGAGTTTTTCCTGGTCTGTGCATGTGTGAAAACAACCACAGTCAGCATGTTAAGAAGTTGTAACAAGGTATATGAATGACTGCTGGCATGAAAGCAAAAGAACCCTTTTAAAATTGAACTACTTGGCCTTAAAAGTAAAATACTACACCCAGCGGAAACTGGGCACAGCTCCTCACCCATCTAACACCATTCCTATTGTAAAGCAAGGCTGAGGTTGTCTTTAGGTCCCGAGGGTGTAAGGAAATTGTAAGGATGTAAGGAACAATGAATGAAACTAAATACAATATTCACGAGAAGAATCTGCTTTAGAGAGCAAAAGAACAAAGACCTCTGTTCCACCAGCAAAATAATCATAATACAGCCAAATGAAAACTGGAATGACTTCAAAACAAGCACATTAAAGTGTTTGAGTGGTACTGCCAAAACACAGAACTGGAATCCCACTGAAAATATATGGAATGACAGATGTTCACAGATGCTCCTCATCCAACTTGAGCAAACCTCTAAGTGTAGGAGAAAATCAAAATATCATGCTGATTCGTTGATCAAGCTGATTCTAATTATAAGATAAAAGTTTGCTAAACCTTAAGTACGAGATCAGGTGGTCCGATAGAAAGATGACGTTACTCCGTATACTTTCTGAGATTAGATCCATTGATAGAAGACACATTTGTGTACAAAAATACAGGAGAGGGAAATTTACACACACTTTTATAGTGTTTCTGTCTCACTCTACCAAATTTTAGAGAGTCAGAGCAAGTTAATTGTAAACTATTAGATCATTGTGTGGATGAAAGTATACTTATTCTGTGTTTATCACATAAAGAAAAAAAAGATATCTTTCTGGGAGAAACAGGGCCCTCAGCAGCAGATGTTATTAACATTTTCAATGAAAATTACTTTTAAATATAATGATATAGCACCATTATTCCATGCTTTAAGGAAAGCCCTGACCTGCTACTTTAATTGCTGATTAATGTCAATCTGTGCTCTGTTTTCAGAAATGATTCAAGAAATTAAAAACTAAGTTAATTTTTGCCAATGTTATGTTGCTTGCTTGCACACATACACATACAGTTTATTATTGCAATACTCATGAAGTAAACTTACTCGCTGGCAGGCTCTTTTGCACACATGTTTGTACTCCTTGGCTTTAGATTCAGAATGGTATCCTGCTCCTGGAGGCAAATAATAGGATAAAAGATGACCATCAGTAGATAGATGCACTAAAGCCTGTAGGTGATTAATAAATAGTGATAAATACTAATATAAATCATGTTTACTTATTAGTCCCTGCTTACTATTTCTTTGTTTACTAAAAGAAAAAACCATTTCATCCATATACCACAACATGAGCATCATATAAATCCAATACCAATATTTCAAGTGAGAAAAATTAATTAAAAGTATGTAAAAGTAAATAAGAAGAAGAATAACAACAATGACAATAATCAGTGCAAGTCAATGGCAAATTAAATCACTTATTATAAAGTACTGTTTTCCAATAGGCCTTTAATTCTGCTTGTTAATGAGTGTGTGCACACTTACCTGCATGCACTAAAACAAATCCACCAACAAGTTTTGGCTTTTGATTCTTGCCTGAATCCTGGTTTTTGGACCACGAGTTGGTCAAGGGAGAGGAAGGTTGCTGCTCTTCATCACAATTCATTAGACTTTCCATAACCCCTGCATAACTCGACAAGCCTATCATGGCTTATCCGACAGTGGCAAGGAAATCATTTTCTCTGCAGACCTGTGACAGAAGAGTAAAAACGATGATAACCATTCATGAATAATACAAGATAAACACTGTAGCTGCAGCTGATTTCACTGACCATCCATTGTGTGCTTGAAGTGATGAATCTGCACATTAGCAGCCTTTATAACACATTACATTACACATACACACTACAAATCAAAGCTTGCACATAACACAAAGATATCACCCATCTTCTAAACCGAAGTTAACGTTATCAACTTTCAAAAACAATTCCTGTTGTTGATGCATCGTAAAGCATGTCAGCATGCAGTTTGCATTATCACACAAGCGTCCCTTTAGTTCATGTTACGTGCCTGGTTCATGAGCAGAGGAAGGACGACGCATTCAAGACGAATAAGTTGCTTCAAGGAAGGCTAACAGTCTTGTGTTTGCGTTAGCTTGTTAGCTCACAGCTCGCTAGCACAGGAACCAAAACAATCTCCACTTACAATGTCCCAGTGCTCTCCTACCGGCGACACAGCTGCCTGCGAACCACGGCGTTACCTGGCGTGGGGTTTAATACACCCGGACATCAGCTGGAGTCGTCGGTGTAACTGAGGCAAACTTTGCTGACACACACTTTCACTCCTCTGTGCTAACCGCAGCTAGTTAGCTGTAGCGTGCAAGAGTGCTTCCTGGTTCAGATACACGTTGCTAAGGAAGTGCGCTCGGTGCAAACATTGGTACACGTGGGCGAAGCTGCACAAAATAAAAGGTTAAATATTTTGTTTGTTTATTCATTGTGTGCGAACGGAAATGCTGTTACACGCGTTTGATGGAGGCAAAACGTGGTTATGAATCTAAAACATGAAGCAGAAATCCACCTTTCTCTCTGAAAGTCTACACAATATAAAAAATAGCACTTTTTTTAAAATATGATTTTACATTAACTTATTTATTATTTCATGCAATTGTCAAGATCTTACGTTATGTCCCATCCCAGCTAATTTGTAAACTATCATTTTAATCTGCATTGTCATGTGGTTATCAATTGATTCTCCCACTCATATTAGAAAATCAATGTCGAATTTGTTTAATATTAACTGCACTAATATTAAAAGGTCAGTCTCCTAAATTACAAATTAATATTATAATATTTTCTCTACAACCTCTCCTGGTATGAAGTCATAATTGTGGTTTTATTTGCGCAGGTTTGTCTGAACTTCCTCCCTGATACAGTATGTTTGCTCAAAGCATTAAAAAGTTCCTTTTATTGTCTGCCTTAGTATTTTGTACTCTTTTAATGTCACAATTTCTGTTATATTATAAATATATATACATTATTATAAATTCTGTATAATTCACTCAATATTTTATTACCTCCCCATGCAGGGACTGGAATCAAAAATCGAAGATACATTACATCTCTCCATGTTTTATTCATTTATTTAAGTTCTTTGTGCATTGTCCTTCAAATAAAGAAACGTGGACATTAAATGTTTGACAAAATATGACATATGATTCCACATGTGAAAAATATCTACAGTAAGTGACTTGCTATAAGACACTCTTAGACCTAACATATAACTGTGACGTCTCTGGTTCAAGTCTGGCCATGGACCTTTATCTCATGGCATCCTTTTCTCTCTTTCTCTCTCTCCATCTGTCCTGTCCCTCAACACTGACAAACCGTAATATAAAAGGTGGAGAAGTGGTCTCCCACCGAACTCTGGTGTAACTCTCTATTAAAAGAGGGTAAATTCACTATAAAAGAAGGAAAATGACCCTAGAAAGACACCAGCATCCTTAAGTCACTGTGTTAAAGTGTCCAGGGTATGTCTTTCCACACTTTAGACATTTTGTTGTTTTATCACTAAATCTCATTTGCACCAATTTATTGCTGCTTTGACATTATGACAGTGTCCTTCTTTGGTTATGTTTCGCTGCACATTCTTGGATAAACTGCACATTGTGTGTCAGGTCAGACAACTAAGAACTTTTAATCAGAGGCCATCTTTTGCTCAAGAGATAAATTAGTGCAAGTTTAGTTCCCACAGCTGCAAATCAAGTCCACAATAATCACTTTGCCTTCTCCAGAACAATATGTGCTTTTCCCAAGATATGGCCATTCTGACAATTTTGTGCTGAGCCTGTCGGGCAGCTGATAATTAAACCCTGAAGAAAAACATTCAGTTCTTGCCTCAGTGTGAAGAATGACTCAGTATTGCTTTAGACACAGAAAAATACACAGCCTTCGTGACTACGATTAGCTCTTAAACTTTAGAGAAGTTTATAAGCCAGCCATTGCCATGCAGTTAGAACTCTACAGCCATTTTCCTCTTTCAGCGTTCCTCACATGAAAGATGTTTTATCATTACAGCCTGTTAAAAAGAAGTGAACGGCAAAACGTATGATACGTGAAAGTTCTCTGTATTGTTGGATATATGCAAAGACTATTACTCCCTCATGAGGTCCTTCTAAGACATAAAAATACTAAACTGAAGATCGTTCACTGACATCCTATACTTTAGACACAGATTGTCACATTTCTTATCTCAGACACTGTAATAAAAAAGGTTAATTAAAATTTTGAGTTACTATTTCAACAAAAAAGTCTTTATTCAGCTCATAACCCCTGATCAACCCCTGATCTGAAACAGGTGCTTTACTCTCCAAGCAGAAGTTGCATGGGTGGACCAAAACAAGCATTATTTAATCATAATGTGCAGCGTAATGTTGTTTTCTTTGGATTAAGTCAACGCAGATGAAAGAGTGCTATTGAGTAATTAATGGAGAGCGAGAGAGAGAGAGAGCTGAAGCCAGGGTGCAGAGTGCTGAAGAGGGGCCAGCTAGACTTTAGGGGGGCTTTAATATCGCATGCCATCAAAATCTCTGTGTAAACTTCTTCTTGCTGTTGTTGACGGTGTGCAGTGGAACATTGCCAGTCCACTTTTAGGAGATGTGTGATCTGTTACGACCACACAGACTGCAGACACGATTCATTTGAGGCCTTCTCCGGTTCTTCATCTTGAGACAAATTCACACTTGCACAGGCTATTTTTTCAGCCAAAGCGAGCTATAGTGTAGCTATATAGAACTGCCTCATTGTGACCTTTAAAATCAAATACCTTGAAGAGCTACACCTAGAGTGTTTTCTTCAAAAATAAATCAAAACCCTAAGACTTCTGCAGTGTTGAGAGTGAGCAGTATAGTTTCTGTGATAGCATTTCTCCTGAGGAATTCATCTCTCCTGAAATATTCTGCTCTGGCATCTGGCAGAGATGGAAGATGCATCATCAGTGTACTGAGTATTTACATGGTCAGAAGGAATGTGTGAAATTTAGTCTTCGAATGCAGCAAAACAATACAAAATAATGATTATGAATTATTCATAAAAAACTGTTTTACATTTCTGTTTATCCTTTTTATTATTTATTTTTAAAAGGGAGGAATCTAAGTTTTAAACACTGTAGAGTTACAAAGGAATTATTGTGCTTGTAAAAAAGGAAATGTAGAGCAACAGACCAACATTGTAGACTTATCCTGTTAAGAAAAGTGTTGATACATGGAAGCCATAACAGTTTGGACCACTTTTGTGCATATGCTTTGAACATCTGAACATGCTAAACATCTATCCACACTAAATCTATTCAGTTTGAGTTCAGCCAGCGATCAGGAAGGAATTCCTGCTGCTTTGAGCAGGCAGAAAGCAGGCACGCTCTGGTGTGAAGAGACATGCTGGATGGGGGCTTTATTAAATAGAGTAAAACAAACAGAGGGAGCCGCTGCAACACATTTTGCCAAAGCTACAACCCACAGGAATCCTTTCGGAAAAGAATACTCTCAGTGTGATGCTTTTTTAATCCAACCTCAAACCAATTCTAAGGATGTAGACTAAACAAAGTACCACTCAGTAAACCACGATATTCACATCAGGACATCACAATGCATCCCATGACAAATTGCTCTTACAGCTGAATTACAGACCAGAGGCAACTGTGTTCTACAATAAAAAACAGGCTTGTAATCATGAATAAAACAAGCGGCAGAGCCAGAAATATAAAATACTGTAGGAAATTAGAAATATAAGACTAAAATCTCAAATTCTGAGTTACAGGGTAGTCCTGTATGGCCTAAAGCTGCTTGACTGGAGGAGTTTTAGAAATAAAGGTTCTTCACATATGAAAGGAGCAGCCATGACTAACAATGAAAACTTTGTCAACATTTTCACTGTTTCCTAACCTTTACTTTTTTTTTTATCATACTTGCATTAATATAGTATAATGTGAAATGAAAGATTACCATACTAAAACATTCAATATGGTGCAACAAATTACTGTACTTTTCTTAAAAACACCTTTCTAGTTTTGTTTACCCACCTGATCAAACATAGTGCTCATAAGATGTCTTTTACAAGCTAATTTAGCAAGTTAATGAAGCTTTTGTCGGTGTCACTGGCGACTTTCCTTAGACAACACAGCCTTTATTTAGGCCATATACATTGTTGTTTTAACTTAAATAACTATTAGTATCAGTATTTCTTGTATACTGCAAAGTAGATTGTGAACACATAAACAAGAATAATGAATGAGCCAGTCTCAACTGAGGTACTTCTTAGAGGTTATTTAGCTCTTTCCATCAGAATAGTGAGCCGCTGCTCACATCTGTTCCACAGATGAGCATAATACATGACAGAACACAGTGCATGATATGGGCAGACAAATGTTTGATTGAGAAGGTTGAAAGGAACCCACACAAACCACAAAACTATAGTGTTTTCATGTTCAGGGTAGTGCAAAGACGGCAATCAGAGATCACAGCACAGATTTACTGACAGTGCACTGCAAAACAATTTCCACCTCTAATTACTGTAGATTAGAACTATTTTGATATATATATATATTACATATACACATATTATATAAGTTATATTTCTGTGTAATATGCATACACTATCAAACTTTATCTGAGGCTTTCAGTAAAAGACGTTTCCTCCGACTTTTTTATTGTCATTGGCAAGATACAGAAAATGATCTAAACATTAAATCATTTAAGGCCTCTGCTGAAGGCCTCAAGGGCCAGTTGAACATACATGGCTTAAGCCCAGTATTTCACTGGAGATCCCCAGGGAGTAGAAGTATTTAGGCTACATCTATAGGCTTGAGCTAAGACTGTGAAAGCATCAATTACTGTACTAAACAAATCATGTGTTTTATCATTGACTGGGAAAAGACATGATGATATAATCCCTTCACAGAACTCTACCAAAAAACAAATAGTCACTAAAAACCCATCAAAGGGCTTAAAGATATTGACATAAGAACATAAACAACAATTGCTGTAATTATAATCCCTATAGCCCCTGGGCTCACTTTAAATTGGGGGTAATTTTGTGCATTTCTCTGTAGATAATTGCATTGCTTGCTGTAATTACGTTGCTACGATCATAAGTGGGATATGAAAAACATATATATAAGACCAACAACAGATTAGACGATGCAATGTTCTTGCTAGTGACTTGTAGGTACAGCTACCGGCTTAATCTCCTTGTGCTGTAACCATGACAATAACAATTGCCTACGCAGTCCTACACAAATAGATCCTCCTCTGTTTGGAGTATACAGATTGCCCTGCAGAATCAACTATTCACTGGGAACAGCCAGCCAAGTTTTATCTTTTCGCTGCTTATCATGTTGTCTGCATTACACTTGCTGAATAATGACTGATTATTATTAATGACGTACAGTATCTGGCAAATACTGGACTGTAATTACTTTATGACAACAACAAAAAAGCCAGTGCAGTCCAGACAACACTGTTGTTGTATCATTCATGGTTGATTACAAAATAACAAAAAAAAGGCCATTTATTACGACAGTGATTGAACCCAGGAATCCACAGTACACCATTAAATAACTTTATAGCCCTCCAAGCCAACACAGGTGTCTCCAGTTGCTCTGGCCGATTAAACTTTTTGTCAGGTG
The DNA here is from genome assembly GCF_905237075.1 of Dicentrarchus labrax. Classification (NCBI taxonomy): domain Eukaryota; kingdom Metazoa; phylum Chordata; class Actinopteri; family Moronidae; genus Dicentrarchus; species Dicentrarchus labrax. The sequence continues at coordinate 6,334,958 of NW_026136702.1, forward strand.
TCTCGCCCTAAAAGGTGCAACAATACAAACAGGAGAGTCAGTGAAGCCTAGAATATACACGCAAACATGGTCCAAGAAAGACCATGTGGACTATCATGGGTGTGCAGGGGCTTGATTTCATGACCAAAACTACCGTACGGTTGACTGTATTTCAGTATAGTATCACAGTATAATAGAAAATTACTGTAAACAGATATGATTTAAGTTTTTAATTTGAAGTCCCCATTCACTCAAAAAAAATGTGTTCTTCTTGTTCCTACAGTTGGATGTTTGAGCTTCATTGTGTAGAATGGTGTATTAGACTAGAAGGATGTTTTCACGGTCATCTGCTGAAAGTGAAAAGTTCCTCTGTACCCATTGAGAATCTGATTCTATGAGCATGATTTGTGACATTACAAATCATTTGGAAGTCAATCCTGGTCCCGGTTGCAACTTACTTAAGTGTGAAGTAAAAACTTGAAGCCACCAGTGAGAATGGACTTTACAGTGAGCAGAAATTAACATAATTTGCATATTTATAGATTCTGGAATAATTAATGTGATGGAAGGAGTAGAGACATTTTTAAATATTTTAAGATGTTTTTTCCACAAAAAAATTCTAAATTCCTCAAATTATATTTATTTTATTTTTTTATTTTTTTGAAGAAAAAACATATCAGAGACATATTATTGTTCCAGGGACACTATAGTGTATGTCTTAATACATGTATTGAGAATTCTCAAGCCCCTTTCAAGGCATTACTGAGTCAAACAGAATCACTCTGAGGGCACTGCTGCTTATAATGTTGCAAGATTGACATCTAGTGGTTTGGTTTGAATAGTACAGAGGAAAAACTTCATTCAAATCTTATCTTTGTTTAAGTATTGATAAAGGGATTTATTTTAGCTTGCTATTCCCAGTATCACTGGCTCTGGCTAGGGAAGTTCTGTAGATGTCCCAGGCACTGACACAATATTCTAATATTTTGTAAATCCATATTAGGGAGTTAGAGTGGAAACTAATTAAGATATTGCAAGGACAAATTATGAATTTCTGTGCTAGATGTGAGAGCTGATTACTTTGTCTTAATTTCCTAAAAGGGGCAGCAGCTCAATGAGATAAAGATCTTTAATTTGACTCTAATTTGAGACATCTGCTGAACACTGTTTTGCCATGTTGGTCCTGGGAAATGTAAATCCTTTGCACTTTGTAATATGAGTTTTAGATATAATTAGCCCAAATGGAAAAGGAACTAGCTTCCACCTCTACTGTCAGTTTGCTGTTAATGTTTTCAATGTATTTATGGCAACATTTTTTACTATGCTAAGTAACGGCTGATCTGTTCACACGTAAACTGGATTTATTTCACTAAAATTAACCAAAATTTTGAAAAATATGGATCTGGCTCAGAGTAGAGCTTGGATGAAATATATTTTCCACTCTCAGATAATGTCAGCGGTTTCAGGAGCAGATGGGTCGGAGCTAACACAACAGATGACAGACGGTGGTCTCTGGAACCAGCCTCTCACATATGACAGCCTGACTTACTGGTCTGATCTGGTCTATCCTGTGAGATACTGTCCTCTGCCATGGACAAGGGCAGGTTATCATGATTCTGTGTCCATTTGTGTGTTTGGTGACAATTATTTTAGTTGCATAATAATAATTATCTTAAATAGTATGGTCAAAATGATCATCAGAGCTGTCCTCTTGCTTATATCTAAACAATTACACAACAATTACAGGCCATGCAGGGTACAAGCAAGGCAGCAAGCATATTAGGAGCAATTATATAGATAGATATCTGAGATATGAGAGTTTCTGTAAACAATGATGTTGGTATTATCACTCAAAATGTTGCTACTAAAACCCCAATAACTCTTTAATAACAGGCAACTTTAAATTCATGACCACATTATTTCTTGGATCAGAAAACACATTTTAACGAGATTAGTCCAGAGAGGTATGAGATTTAAGCAGGTTAACTAAAGCTATTAAAATGTTGGCCTACAGTAGAAAAAACTTAAATATTGTACCACTGAAATTGCACCAAAATAAAACTCCTAATATTCCAAAACACACCGTGTGCCTTGCCAAAAATAAAAATAAAAATAAACCCATTAAAAAATAAATAATTCTAATATTTTCAGGACTGTCTCATCGTTAAGTTTCCATGCAGTGACTCTGAACAGACTCCACTCTCCGGCGTTACCAGCACACCTCACACGCCAGGAGGCTGACCCGCCGGAAACAACCTACTCTGCCTCCCTTAGTGCGTGGAGCTTATTTGATTGACGTGGCGGCCCGACTAATCGCACACCCACTTCCCCCTTTTCGACCACCAATCACGGGGCCAGGAGTCGTACACATAATTTACGGCGCATTCACGGTAGGTTGAGCCGGCAGAGGTCCATAGAAATTTTGACAGCTTCACAGGTGAGACACCCGTCCAGAGGCTGCTTCACTTTACATTTCAGTTTTCTCCCGGAACACTATTCACTGTGAGCCTGGGGTTGCCACAGTCAAAAAACAACCATTCGAAGTCAAACCATACCGGCAGCATGAGCAAAAAGAAAAAGGACTGGAAGACTGAAAAAGGTAAGGCTTGTTTTGGAGGAGGAGGAGGTGGTGGTGGTGGTGGAAAGAGAGAGAGAGAGAGAGAGAGATGGAGATGAGGCTATCATCATCTTCATGGCAGACAGCATGTATTGTAACCATGCAGGGAGATTGACAGCCACTCTGTTGTCTTCTCCGTGTTGCTGTGATACTGCTTCACCTAGCCTGCTCGGTTAAAGCCGTACGGTGGCCGTACAGATGTTAAAAAGGATGTTGCGCCTCTGTTTGGCTGGCCGTAACGCATGTTTTGACATTTCCAACACTGTTCATATCTGCCTCTTAGCCCACATTTAAAAGGTGCTCATTGATTTCCCTCACTAACCTGTTGGAGTACTCCTAACTAGCAGATCCCACCTTCCACCAGTGTGATACACCAACAGTGAGCTCACTGAGTTGAATCTTCCCCCTGCAACCAACTAACTAACCAACTAACTAACTAACTAACTAACCTTCCCCCCCTGTAACCAAACAGCAGTCACACGGCTGTAAAACATGCTCATTGTTTAAGATGTGGTTTATTTCTAAGGACATAAATGGCCGTGTCTCTGTGGCAGTCACACAATGCAAGAAACTTATCTATCTGACTCCCAAGTGCTTTCAGTTTCTGTTTCCCGGATACACTTGTTGTGTAGGAACAGGCAAATAAAGGGCTCGTCAGCTCCATCTGTATTCTATAGTGTGGTTATTATGTCATTCAGGAGTTATTCATGGCTTTCTGACACTGCACAGCTTTTCCACTTGTCTTAGCAGCTTCAGCACAGGTGTAGTTCATCACATTAATTAGCCGCCATCATTAATGGGGTTGATTCCACCTGTGCTCGCCCTGCTATGACATGTTAAAATGGGCTGTGTGGCAAATAAAAGGGGGGTGTACAATACTGATATCACGCTGGCTGAAGTGGACTATACTGGTTCCAGCCCTGACCTTTTGTTCAGCAAGGATGTGGCCTCATTTAATAACTGAAACAAGTTATTTGTTTGAAATCATTGTTGATATTGTAGGTGGGTTGTTCATTTGAATGCCATGCTGGTTCAGTCAGTGTCGTGAGGCAAGCCCACTGACTTGCAAGTAATTTTTTATTGGGGGGGTGTATGGGAAGTTTCTTATAATGGTTATTAAGATTCTCTGAGCAAAGGTAATAATTAATCTTAGTGCCGCTTTCTCCATTTGAGCAGGTAGCGGCACAGAATGAACATCAAAGTAAATCAGATTTCATATTCTGAGCATATACCCTTCTTCCTCAAATTGCTGTAAGAGGAGATCAAGGCAAGTCAGAATGTGAAAAGAAATTGTGAAATTTAAGGTATTTAATATAATTTTTTAAAATAGTATTTTGAGGTAGGGCTAGTCTGTAGGCTGGGTGAAACTGTAACATGTGCTACCAACAGAGAAAAATAGTTGTAAGTCATATTAGCATTGGTTTGTTCTTTGGGAAATCAGTCTTAAATTATAATTGTCAAAAACTTGCAGTATAGGATGCAGACTATTTCGGAAGTTGGTGAGCTTTCTTAAACAAAATGGAAGAAAGGAAACATGAAACAGGAATATAAATAGTATTAAAAGACTACATAAAATGGGATGTTATGTGACAGGCAGTCACATCTCCTTTCGCTTTATCACTAGAATTTGGTTCAGGGATGTCTCCAGTATTACAGTGACTGGCCTTCCCATCCAGAACTCATCAACTACAGAAAACTCATATGGGACTTAGCATCATTGATGCTGCGGCTCCAGTAACACAATCTTCTAGGCACTCATATTTAATAAAGAGCATTTTTTGAGCCCATCCTGATCTCTTGGCGTCTAAGCTTTTTACGATTCCACAATGACTGAAAGTTCAGCAGAGTGACGAAGCGCTTTAGTGTAGTCCAGAGAGCTTTGCTGTGTTCAACCTCACTACAGCCTTTTTATTCATCCATGTAGAATAAGAGCAGCCTTGGGAATGACAGGAGTGGGCAAGAGGGAGAGAAAATACATAAGGGATGGAACGGATATCCCCCCACTGCAGAAATACCTTTTTTTTTTTTTTTAAATGTAAGCCTGACCTACTGTGTGGTTCTGCCAAAAGTTGACTTATGGAACCTTGTATTTCTTAGCAGAATATAGTCCACCCTCACTGCCTCAATATTTTTGGCTTTAATTTGTGTAAGAGGCAAGTCTCATAACTCATAGTTCCTTTCAGGATGTAGTACAGAGTTCCTGTGCTCTAGGGTATTGTTACACGCTAAGTGTTAAAGCCTGTACCTCAACATTTCATTGTAAAAAGAGCCTAATATGGTAAACTGTTATCATCACCTCCAGAAACTGTAAACTGTTTTACAGTGGGGATGTTTTTTAATTGACCAGAGTCCACACTGTGTACAACGAGGTATTTATGTGGCGAAGATTTCACAGTGAAACACGTAATTAGGATGAAGCTTGTTTTGCAGAACAGCCCAGCACTGTCTGGAGAAACAGTAGCAAGTTGAGGCTCTTTTGCAGTCAGTGGAGATGAACATGAGGACGCAAGCTGTGAAGACCCAAGAGTGATTCAGTAGAATAAAGGTTAAGCAGCAGCTGTGTGATGTACTAATGTCAGCCAATTATTGATGGAATCTGTTGTAAAACCAAGCAAACAAATAAATAAAAAGTACTCTAGACACACAGCCTGGGTAACTAGTAAGACAAAGTGAGTTTATTCATGTACAGTAGTTTATCACATCAAAGAAGAGGCCAAACGGTTGCTCACTGTATGATTTCAAACAGCTCATTTAAGTCCTTTAGCACACCATTTAATAATAAAGTCACATAAGAACTAGTGCACAGGCAGAGCGGTACGGAGCTGGAGCAAACAGGACAAACAGTTCAGAGTGCAATGAAGCTTAGGCAACAGGGTGACACAGTGCAGGGATTCTCAGCTGAGAGCCACAGAGACACAGGAGTATGCACATTTTCATTCCAACCAGTCCTCACCGAACAGCCAGTTTCACTAATTAACACACACACAACCAAAATGGACTAATGAGTGAAATCAACTGGTGGTGAGGTGTCTGATTGGAATGAAAACCTGCATTGTTTTGGGTCTTCATGGCACGTGGCTGAGAGCCACTGGTGTAGTAAGTGTGGTAGACCGGCATTCAGTCTCGTCTTCCAACGTCTTGGATGGCGAGCAGTTGCCCCACTGAAGTGCTCGAGCAAGACTCCCTACCGGCTCCAGGGGTGCTATTTCATTGCTGATCCTGCACTTTGACCCTGCAAGCTAAAAGGGGATTTTAATACATGAAGCAGGATCACATAATTAAAGATCACATCACACACAGGGAAGGGGCAGCAGCAGTGAGAAGCAGGACAGGACTGATGATGATGATGATGATGATGATGGAGGAGTGGTGGAGGAGGAGTTTAGTGATAGATCAAATGTCAATCGAAGAAATACTTGCGACTGCTGCAGAGCACTATGGGTCGTGGTCAGCTGAAGTAAAGGTAGAGAAACCGTTTGGGGTGAGATTTCGAAAAACAGATCATTCAGTTATTGGAGGTTAATGTGAAAAGGTTGTTGCTTTCACTGGGAATTAATGTTATGCTTGTTATCACCTGTCTGTGTCAGTTTATGTCCCTCTTTCTTATCCCTTTTTATTCTTCAAAGGTATTCATGGCTACTTTCTTCCACAGATAGACTGCTCCGTCTAGATCGGGAGGAGAGACGCAAGGAGTATCGTCGCCAAGACTTCATATGCCTGGACAAGATTCCAACCTGGAGAGAGGAAAATATCAAATGTAAGAGACGGATTATTGTTTGGGATGCTGAATGTCTTTTAAGTTGGGTATGGCATGATATTGGTAATGTTCTCCTAAAGTTGCAGCTAGGTTATACTGTATTTTATATTTTTCTCATCTTTTTATTTCAAACCAAAAATTTGGATGGTGAACTTTGTTTGACAGTAAGCACGTTTGAACATGATTTTTTAGGAAGAAAAAAAGACCTTAACCACAACCATACATGTATCAGCACAGAGCGTTTATTGTTGATACAGGTCTGTTCTTGAAAACAATAATCGAACCTCATTTAGATTCTAAATACTGGATTGCATATTATCAAGTAGCAGTATGTTTTTGACTTAAAATTCTGCACAATGTTTTACATCTGCCTTTTTAAATAACATGCTTCAATAAGAATAAAGCTATTTTGATATGATATAAAAAAGATAAAGATTAAAATTACTAATAAGAGCAATAATTGAAAAACAGATGTAAGATTGTTAGTATAGTTGGCTTAACATGCAATGTGAGTACTCAAACTAACGCAGAGATAACAACTGATGTTCAGTGAGGTGAGGTGGAATGAAAACTTGTTCAGGAGTGCTTGGTGATGTGCGCACATATGCTGTGGTGTTTCTCTCTACATTCAATTAAACAAGGTATAATAACTTTTTATAGCACTTCAGGGGCCCTTAGTTGATGTATTTTCCTTAAGAACCAAATTGAAACAGAACTGCTGATTCACGGCTCCTTGCTTATTATTTCTTGGCTCAAAAGAGGAAGTTCTTACAGGAAGTATACTCTACAAATGACCGTGGCAAAACTTGTCTGGCTTGTAATCCAGAGGTCATACTTCATAAGAAATGTTACTAGGGCTGCTTGATTAAAGTAAAAACATAAACACCAAGTTCAAACATCATTGAACTTACAGAAAAACTTGAAACCAAAATGTTTCCAAACCGTTTCCACTTGTTGACCAAAGGCTTCCTTTCTAAACACATAACACGAGTGTCATAGTGAAACAGAACGCCGCAGCCCTACCACACATTATATCACACTTTTTTTTACTATAGGAGAGAAGGAAGATATACAAATGCTGAGTTTGCAAATTTAGAATTCAAATTCACAATGTAATGTAAAAATGATCTATATAGTGATGATCTTGATAGTACAGTATTGTCTACCTTTATTGTGTTTTGAATTAATTTCTATGAAGTATTGCTGTTTAGGAAACTGGAATAATGGATCAATTGATTCTTGAAGTCTTTATGTCCATCATAGTCATCACATTTAACTGAAGATTTGTCTTTTCAAGTACATTTAACAATCAAGTGTGTATTTATTAAGTTGTTTTTTTTTATTTCAGCCGATGACAAAGACGAAGGGAAGGAGCTGACAGGCGGAGGTGGGCTGAATGATAAAGTATCTCTCTACAAGGGAGATATTACTGTCTTGGAGGTGGATGCCATCGTCAATGCTGGTAAGGATCTGCCCTTTGACCTCTGGGAGCTGTTGGATGGTGTCTGCTGCTCAAAGGCAGCTCAGCTGTTAAATTGTCCTTGGCTGCCCTCTACTGTTAAAATTAAGAAAGTGCTGGTTCTTAGGGTATTGCACAAGAGATGGGTGTGATTGAGACAAATGTTAAACTGGTCATTTCATTTCATTGATCTGACCTTCCAGGCTGAAATAGTGACTTTTTAGACTATGTTCTGACCTTTTCTTATGTCACTTTTAAGATTAAATTCTTCTCTTTCTCCTACCCTGTGCCAGTAAAGCACAAAGTTAATGATGGAATACATGTTGATTTGGTTGACAGGTATAATAATCATGTGTGTGCTGTAATAATCAGTGGTCACATATCAAAAATGCTGCTGTTGCGGGGGGAGAACGTGGTAAAGATTTGTTACAGTGAGGAAAAGGGAGGGTGAGCCGAAATGCCCCTTTCAGAGATTTGCGCTGCTGTTATGTAATTTTCTGCAGTCGCAACCTACACACGTAGTCAGAGGTGCTAAAAGATTGCTTTACCTGTTACTTCTGCTGCTGATGCTCTGGACCGTTTGGCAGCTATAGCACACCATAGCAGTACAGCAGCATACTGTGTACACACACACATATATATATATATATATATATATATATATATATATATATATATATATATATATATGGTCTACTTTGGCTTTCTGCCGTTGTGTTTCATAACTTTTCCTTCCTCATGCAGTATTTGCACACACACACACACACACACACACACACACACACACACACTCTTCTAAGCAGTGTGCATCTTGTGTGAAATTAATACTCTGTAATTTATGCAAGATTAATAGATGTGAAAAACACACTGCTCTGTTGGATAAGGCTAATGAATTTAATCTATTATGTAAATACCCGTCCTGATGAGGGTAAGGTGACATGACATTCTGAATCACCGTCAGCATCATGTAAAAGACAAAGTTGCGGTTTAGTACACTTAACAGACACCTGAAACACATCTAAATGTCATGGCAATTGTCTTCCTTTATCAACATTTTGACCTTTTACAAATGCAGCACTTGTTGTGGTTATTATACAATTCAAGTAGTTTGTTGTTTGTCCTGAGTTTTGTGATAACTGCTACATGTCTGAATTGCATTATTGCATGTTATTTACATATATTTAAGCTTATTACAGATAAAGATTAAGTTAAGTTTTTATGGTTAGAGTCAGTGAGACCACATACTGGTGTTATAGTATTTATTCCTGTTATATCTTGACACACATAAAACCCTCTTTTTGATGCCAGTCAATGTCGTTTACAGTCAGTCTTAAAACAATCAAGGTTAAGGCGGTGGATAAGGTGAGCAGTGTTTCTATTAAGTGACTAGAGAAATGGGGGGGTATGAGAATGGAAATTAACTTCTGGAGGGAACATTGCATGTTTTGTTTTTTTCAACTGTTGAATACCATTGTAGCAAAGGCAGGCAGTTTACTTCAGCAGTTAATGCTGCCAGACGTCTAGGCTCTGACTGAGCTACATGTTGGCCAGGAGGCAATTCATTCTGTTTAGCAGGCTGTCAGGGGGTCTGAAAGGTTGAAGGAATTGCTGAAACCTTTTTTTTTTTCCTCATAATTTTCACAAGGTCTCAGCAGTTGTCCCAGTGCTACTCTATTCATACTGCAGGACCAGTTGTGGTTGGACTGATAAGAACATATAGTGGTGTGTTGCTCTGCTCTGCAACAGTAGTATGCTGTGAATGTAAATTTCAAGGTTCCAGGGATGTTTTTTTTCTTTTTTTTTTTTTGTAATTGTTAACAAAAGACTTGGCTATGACATTGTGTTCTTTAAATAATGATTACAAACTATGTATTAGTTGAATACAGGACAGGACATGCTCTGGCTGTAGTGGCTGTTGTCCAAATTTCAGTGAGTAACACCGTTCTAAGCATGTGAACAACTATTACGGATGTTGAGCAATGTACCTTGATAAGATCTTTGGATAGTTTGTTCAACTTCTTGCCTTTCATCTATTCACTGCTTCCAATCTCTACCCTGCAGTACTTCCATTTTCTCATGCTGTTTTTCATTTAGGCTTGGCACCAGTACACTGCTGTCTTTAAAGTGTGGGACTTTGAGCACTGTGAAAGAATTAGTCTGAAGGTTAATAAACTGTCCCAATGTCTTTTTCTCACAAGTGCAGGGATGCTAATTATGCAGATTGTAGTTAAATGTGAAGTTTGGTGTGTAAAATGTATGGAAATATGAAGGAAGGAATTCATTTTTTGCTCTTTACATAGTTAGGCTACTTATTGAACCCTTTTGTGTGTTCAGTAGACATGAACTGAGGAACAACCACATGAGCAGGTTGTCTGCATAAGCCTGTGCTGGCCTGCAGTACCTGCTTGCAGACTGCTAGGGCCTGCAGTTGAACTATAGACAATTCAGTATATTGATATAAAATTGATACCGTAATGTCAGAAAGGAATATTGAAATTTTAGTCATTATATTTTATGACACAGCTTAACTGTTGATTACTTCTATTTAAGACTACATTAGCATTATGGTGCATGAGCCCATGAGCTACACTGCATTAAATGTAGCTCATTTCAAAATGAGGTGAGTAAAGCGGCAGTGTTTCTAGCCTGTTTGCAGCTGACATGTTTTTATTTAGGCACATTGAAAATTTGTGCAACAAGGTTTTGCCATGACAGCAGCAATATGTGGGTTGCAAAGGAGAAATGTGTGTAATTTCAGGGAACATAGGCCAGCTTGGTACAGCTATTATGGTGGCTGCCTATAGCTTTTAGAGGGTGTCAAGTTGCTTTATGTCCTCCATTAAAGTTTAATTATTAGGCTCATTGAGTTTTTAATTCTTCCTTAATTCTGTTTGGCTGGAGGTTGGACAGGAGGTGCTCAAACTGTCACCTGGGTGAGAGCCTGGGGAGAGCGGGACAGGAGGGGCTATGGTGACAATTAGCAAACTGCAGGTGTGGATGGCAGGATGGCCCTATCATGACAAGGTAGGTTGGGCTTTAGCATCCAGACCCAGCAGATGGCCCAAGTGAGGCTGCTCTTTTAGAATGAGCCTGCATTGGTTTGCCACCCCTCTGCATAAAATATCATTAGATGCATACTCATGCTCACCGTAACCCTCTTTCAACTGTTTTTAAGGGATGAAAGTGACAGGGAGGAATATGACTGACACGCCCCTCAATGGTGAATCTAATTTTCTTACTCGGCACACTGTCTAGATTGACTTTTAGGTGTAAACACTGTCCCAGGTAGTGATTGCCTGAGTATGGAAGACTTTCTGCCCATATTCTTGAATGGGTTGAATTTATAATAGTAGTAAAATGTTCAGTATGCAAATGACAATTCAGTGTTACGAACCCAACAATTTCCCTGATTCCCTCTAGTAGCTCAGATCTTTGGCATCTATCTTTGGATTGGCGTCGGACAATGATAGATTGCAAAAGGAGACTATCACAGTTAATCAAGTGTTTCATAGAAAATTGCCAGGTTCACTAAAAGTTGAAAGGACACTCAAACTGTGTTTTAAATTTAATGCATGTCATTACTGTTGCTTTTACGTGGCAAACACAAGATAATGTCTTCCATTTTTCTCCTTGTCTTTGTGCATGGAGTTCATATGAGTGTCACCATCCCTCTCAGACCAGAATGAGGTCGTAAAGATAGCGTTGCAAAGTGGAGAGGACTTCTCGTATCATGATGACTGTGGTAATTATGCACAGGGGTTGACTCCTAATCCATTACCCGCTGTAAACCTTTCCCATCTTTCTGTATTAGATCATTTCTTACAGGAGCCAATTTAGTGTGCACAGGGAATCTGGTTATGAACGCTATAAAGAACCTGAAGGGGTTGGGATGATGTGTGAAAGGCAATTGGTATTCAGTTGTATAGAGCTGCTCGTACTGCAGTCATCACAGGTTTGATGAGAGCTGTGACCCTCAAAGGGCAGAATACTATGATCCTGGGGAGATTTACTTTTCTACGTTTTTTTTATTTATTTTTATATGCAGTTGATTCAGCCATTGTTTGCCTTTGGGGATGCTTGGCACACATTGTTTATCTTAATGGTCATTCATGCATTATGTACTGCACAGAAGGCTACATGCCCTGGTCTATACTGAATAGAATACAATATTATTCTGTGGTCAGGGAAAAGTAGTGTAGAGGTGCAAATGTTTTGTGGGTAATGTCAAACAATTGATGGACTTTCCCATGTGTTATTCTAGCAGCAACTGCAGAAAATAAAATTGGATTATATTTATTTCTGCTGCAACACTGCTACAGTAACTTATTGGACAATATATAAATTGCTCTGAGGTCAAATTTGAGTAGGAAGAACAAATGAAAAATAGTTGTGCACAGTTTGAATCATTATTATTCAAACAGCTACAAGGAAAGCAAAAAAAAAAAAAACAAAAACAAACAAAAAACTGAGCTACATATTATTTGCAAGCTGGTAGATTTGAATTGAAGGATGAAAACTATTTCTGTGTCTCTGATCGTTACTTTCTTTAAAGGGTGAGGGAAGTATATAGTGGTTGGGGTTCATCCTTTTCTGCTCATTGAAAACCTCAATAGTTGTGGCAGCAGAGCAACAGTGCAGGATAATGGTGTGTAATGTCCAGAGAATATTATATGCTTCTCTGAGTCACAAGCCTTAATGGAGAGCACTGCCTTATTTATTAGGGAATGACTCTCTGAGTGCTCTGGTAATATTTTACCCTGAAAAGCAGAAGGCTTTCCAGAATGAAAAGTAGAGGCATTTTTATTCTCTCACTGAGCTCTTGGTCTATAGACAGACTCTAAACAGACTTTTCATTGTCATGCTTCCCAACTTTAGGGTCTTTTTAAAGGTCTAGTTGTAGTATATGACAACATATTCTCCTTTTCTGCTTTGTGAAAGATAAATAATCTCTTGTGAAATGTATTTGCTGTCCAAATCCGTATTTTACTGCATCTGTCTAAAATGTTGTTGGGACATTACATTACTGTGGGGGACATTTTTTGTAGCTGTTACTGTATAGGTTGTCTCAACAGTACGCTCACAAAGACCAACACCAGACTTTGGGATGACATGCTGAAGAAGGGTGTCAAATTTACTTTTTACTTTTCTATTCCCCCTAGTGATTGATAAAAGCCTATGGCTTTCGGTTCTGCTTCCTACTGTTTGGGGATCTTGTCAATGTAGACTCTTCATTAGATTTTCTGTCAGGCCACGGATGTGCTGCACAACACACTCAGCCCCTGGAGAGTCTTGCTCGACGGATTTATCTGTCTCTCTGCAGATTCACACCCTGTGCCATAACCTCCCTGAGCGGCCATGCTCCCAGCAATATGACTGCACTTCAGGGTCTATCACTTTATCTGTTCTCTCTTTTACTCTTCTGTCAGTTGCATATACATGCAAGTACATAATGACATTTACACACAGACGCACAGTACATTAGAAACCATGGCAGAGGACTGGTAACTTCTTGAGCAAACTTGTGATTGTTGCACTGTCACACCAAGAATGAAAATCAATGCCCCTGGCTGAGAGAACTTGCTGCTCTGTTGAACAGTGAAATGACTCTGGTGAGTGGGTTGCATTGGGTCCTTGCACTAAAAGGTCCAGTTAATCGTATCAGCTCTGAGAGAGATACAGCACAAGGACAGGGTTTTCCCTGTCATCAGGGTGTAAATGTGAACTGAGGTGACAAACCAGCTGGTGAGTTCCCCTTCTTCCGATTTCAGCTCGTTTTCTCCCAACCCAGTGTCCAGATTGTGAACAGCCTTGCAGCCTGCCTCAGTGTTTGGTCAACGTCAAGTTACGTTGTTTACCTAATCTCTGTGGCCTACAAGGTGCCAACATGGCCAGATAGAAATAATTTTTCACGAGGTGTGGCTAATAGAAAGTAATCATGGGAATCTGTGCTGTCAGTGTGTATCCGGCTGGCACTTAGAGAAATGTCTCCCATTGCTTGGACTGCTAATGGTCTATGACCGTATTGAGTGTTTGGTAGAGTAAGCCTCGCCTTCCTCCCCAGTCACACATTCTGTGACCGAGCCCACACCTTCTTCTCCATCTCTAACACAAATACTCACACTTGAAAACACAAACCACACACACATGCTGACACAAAGTGATGTTAAGGCCATGAAACTGACTCTGTCTACGGAGCTACTGCTCACAAAGATGCCCGTCATTCAGGTCAGGTCCTCACTTGTCCCCCTGTGGACAGAAAACTTAAGTCGTTGCTGTCAAGGTCGGAAAGTCGCTGTTTGTATCCCTGTTTTTCTTCTCCTCTCGCCTCTGTTCCACTACACCCCTCCCTTTCCTGAAACAAACATTTCAGAAGACCCTGCCTTATGCTGCACACCAGATCTCATCCATCAGGCTTGTTAGTAATTGAGGGGGTATTCAGATGGGGAAAGAGTCTCTCACCACCTTCTTTCTCTTTCCCTTTGTCCCACACAAGTGAGGTGAGGATCTTTGTTAATGGTAATGAAACTAAATAGTGAAAAACAAATCTGCATTATTTCTGTTTAGTGAAGAAAAGTTTAGTGGTTTTAGTGGTATAGCAAAAAATCTTTTTTTTTTTTAATTTTTTTTTTAGATATCAAATCATGGTTTCTCAGTAGAGAGGATACTTGATGGTGGTTGCAAAATGACTGCCATCTCTGGAGGTCTGCTTTTGCATGTGTTTGTGTGTATGTGTGTGGACAGTGTACAACTCTCTAAAACAGATGAATTATATGTTTTGTTGCAGTATAAAGCGGGTAACGCTTTCATTTAACGGGTAACGTAGCAGGCAGACCAACAGATGAATGGATCAGGTGCTCATAAAGCTTATGTATCTGTAGACCTGTAGGGGGCACTGTGGCTCCACCTAAGTATTGCTGACATCTTTGATAGCAGAGTGAGTTTGAGAAGTGGGATGACTGGGCTGGTTCTTCATTTTAGATGGATAAATCTCTTTTTTCTGCTTCCCCTTCACAGATGTTTCTTTAGAGCTGTTTGAGGTGGCAACTGGATATTCCATGTATCTTACAGATTTTCAACATCTGCTTCTCAAATAGCCTAGAAAAATGTCAAATATTGTTCTGATTTTGCACAATTTTGGAGCAAAATTTGGAGTTTCAAATGTTACACAATATAAGCATAGAAGAAGTGAGACTGTGGCTGCACACTTCTTTTTTAGCTGTGCTGGAGATGTGCGTTTGTGTAGTTGAATGCACAAAAGAGGGAGTGAGTTGTTTTTATCTGTGAGAGAATGCGGGGAGGTGCTGTGTAAGACTAGGTCTTTACTGACAGACTGAAGCACAGGTGAAAGGAGACGGTTGGAGAAATCAACCTCTGACTGATGACCGTTTCTCTGCACAATACCCAGGCGTTGTGCCCTGCATGGTTGTCAGCAGGCGATTCACTGGTCTTCACAATGCCACTCTTTGAACACCACTTAATTTTTCTGTGCTTTTGCTCCCCAAATGTTTTCCTCAGTCCACTCATTTTACTTTCTGTTCATCTCAAGCCCTGCGAATACTGTAAACCTTTGCGAAAACAAACAAATGCAATTCATGTACACAGAGAGCCCAGGAAAGTGTGGACCTTAGCAGAAATACTGATGAGCTACTTGGTTACAGGCCTGCAGTGGCAAGGTTTTCTGTAATGACTTCCTATGTATAATGGCTAGGTAATGGTAATGGCATAGGTAATGAGCAACATAATGTTACAAGTAAGTAAAGGAATAGAAAGCACACCTTTGCGCGAGGGTATTTTCTTTGAGGGATGTATACATTTCTTTCACCAGACACTCCATTTGATAATTTAAGGCTTTAGCTTCACAGTCCTCATTTCTTCAGAGGGGATGCAGTGGTTAAAATAAATTCATGCTATCCAGAATATGTAGTCGTGTAGAAATAAAAATAATCCAATGCAGTGTTACTGTGACTAAGTCTCTGTCAAAATTCCACCAAGAACGTCAGCGCTTAATGGAGATATGAAATTGTGTCCTCCCCACTATTCCTCTGTTTGCTAAACAGAAAAATCACTCCATATAAAAGGGCCTCCAAGCAACTGAAATGAAAGACTGTGATGTTTGCTGAGTAGCTTTAAATGCGAATACAATTCCTATAACCCAGGGCAATTCATTCAATATTTGTGAGCATGTACAAGTTTCTCTCAAAGCTGAGGAACCAGGGGCCATGTTCATAAAAGTAGCTCTCAACTGGCCGTTTTGAATGCATTTTAAAATAACTGATGTTCCTCTCCTAGTTTTAAAAGTTTTTCTTAAGAGTAATTCTCAAAGGAATGTGGCGCTGTTACATTTCCCATCTTTCTATCAAGTCCTTCTAAGGAGAAGGTTTGCTTCAAGCTAACATAATGTAATAGGAGATGACACTGCACTCCTAAACTACAAAATATTTCTCTCAAAGAATGTTTAAGAGATGTTAGCTGGAAGCAAGTTTGTACCTAACATTTCAGCAATGTAACAGTCATGATACGGAGAAGCCTTCAGTTGATGTGGTTAACTGGAGAGAATCATGCCAATGTTAGTATTTATTTTCTCAAATCCAAGATTAATCAGTCTCCTACATCTAAATTAAGCAAAATGTTCAGTTGGTAACAATATTTCTTTCCGTCATTTTTTAAAAATTTAATTAAAGAGTTTTAACAGCTCAGTTTCCATTCAAAGTATTATCTTTTTTTTTACATGTAATTTTGTTGATTAAACTTAAGGCATAGTTAGTCACACGGTGATTATGAATGCACAGAGATGGAGAATAGGTTATCAGCTGCATGCCACCTGCAGGCTGACTCATATCAGTTCCTATTTTATGCTTGTTGAAGGCAGATATGCACACAATGTGAATGGTTACCTTAAAAATCTGCATGGATGAACTAAAACCTCACATACACAATTAGGAAAAGGGTAAAATTAAATCTTTATATAACCCACTAGCACTATTATTTGTACTGCCACCTACTAGTACTAACATATCTATTAGCATTTGTTGTTTGTCTTTTTGGAATTTTTCTTTTTTTATATTTCAGTACTTTGCTTACCTAATCTTACAGGGTAAGAGGTAACAGGTTAGACCTTTCCTTCAGAAAATATATATTAATTATATAAAGCACTTGGATGTATATCATTTATATCATAATAAATATATATATATATATATATATATATATATATATATATATATATATATATATAATAAAACATAATATTAAGAACCACAAACAGTTATTATTTTAAGCTTTATATTTGTGTTGCTTATTTAGTTTATCCTCATCACAGTTCTGCTTTGCTTGTACTAGTGGCTGCCTCCTAAAAGTTTAGACTATTTTTAAGAGGACCTTTTGGAATAAACATTAAACTGAACATAGTGTAGGTGTCTGCTGCTTGATGCATATGTTGTCAGACAGCCATCAGCAATCTCTTAAAATGTGAAGGCCATTGTGCTGGAGAAGTCTACTATTTTTAGACTGTTTATACCCAAATTGTGTTTTATGGCAGCACTAGCAGTACCGAACCAGAAATCACACACATTATCCGAGAAAATCACCCTAAGGTACTATCAAAGAGACCTTTTCCATCTTCTATAATGAACCTGGTTCACAGCAACAGCAGCCTCTCCTAGATTAAAACAAATAAGGTATAAATTCAAAACAGCATAACTTTTCAAACCTTGCAAAAACACAATAAATGTGAGAATAAAAATTGTTAGAATGCTTTTTGGAAAACAATCAGCTAGTTGACAGTGACAAAAGGCTCCTAACTGTAATGGCCCTGACCTTAAAGAACTCTGCTGAATGCTCACTAATAGAAATTAGACTGTCCCAAGGAAAATGCTGACAGTGAGTGGTTTTTTTTTTTTTTTTATACGTACATGCATACGGGAACTAAACGTTCCTTGATCTTATCATGTCTTGTGAAGTTCCACATTTCTGGCAGAGATTCAGATGAGTTGCACAAATAGAAAAGCGGTGTTACTTTCTGTGTCACAGCACTTTGTATTGTCTTTACATAACTCGGACACACACAGTTACATGTTATGGTGTCGGATAAGTGGTGTGATACAACGTGTCATTGTGATGACCTAACCTGTGATGATGTCTTAATAGAACACCCTCTATCTATTTTACAGTCACAATGAAAAGACTGTCTCGACAAATGCACGGAACTCTCAGGGGCTACGTGGCTGCACAGTTGTTGCCCTTGTGTATGGTAATGAAGCACTGACTGGACGTCCTGATGAAATGGATTTCCCTTCTGTTGACACAAGTGATTGTGTGGTTACTGTAGGGCTTAGGGAATGTGGACTCATTATAGACAAAGACCTTCGTTCAGCGGAATGGTAATAGAAACGAGGCTAGGTTCTGTTGGCTATGATGAACGTTAAGCTTTATGTGAAATGTCTGGGAGATATGAGTCTATTAGGCATGATGGAGTTATTATTTTGAAAGGTCTTACAGCTTACAAGCCAGTGTTTGATGTAACTACCCTGCAAACAATGAGTACTAATGAACTCCATCAGTTTTCCAAAAGCAGAACCCATTTGGGCTCATTTATGACAAAATGATCTCAACACTGTATATTGCAGACTTTGTAAGAAGATACTGTATACTGAAGGATTTTATTTCTTCAGTTGGTAATTTAAGATGGTTATTAAGGCATCGAGCCATTGTGTATTGAGAATTTTCAGTCAGACGCTTGACATTTCATACTGTGTAACAAACTCCCCAGAAGAACAAAGTGATTTTAGGTTGACCCAAGAAGTTATATCAGATTTTATTTCCATAACAAGGTTATGCTGTATGGGAAAGAATTTAAGATAGGAGGAGGACAAGGGGATACTGAAAAGAGAACGCTTATGTCTTGAGTGCCAGTGAGTGAAGAGGTGGTTAATGCAGCGGGGTTCAGAAGGTTGCTTATATAGAGTAGTTATAGACAAGCTGATGATTTGTTGTGATGTTCAGGGGGAGAGCAGTGAGACCTGACTTGGAGGTAGTGTGACCTCGAACAAACTGCATTTGTTTAACCCCGCTCAGCTGTGGAGCTATAATGGGATGATGGCTTCTGCCATTAGCATGATGAAATGGACAAATAAGTGACTTTAGCGAAACCCACTCAAGTAAGGGGCTGCAATTTGATTGGCCTTTGATGCTTGAGTTGGCTATAGAAACAATTTAATCTCTTTAATAGAATCTTAGAATCCCCCCCCGCCCCCATTCCCCCACCCCCAATGCACAAACAAAGCAGATTAAGGTTCTCAATAAGGTGAAGACTACACAGTCTTTGTGATGGAACAGAATTCCCAATACTGTGGGTGGCATTGAGGTTTTTGTCTGCCGTGTGTAGACACAGTCGAGAAACACTGAACCAAAGCTCTAGTTCTGTTCAGTTGTACTTATCTTGCTTCATTCAGTTTATTTAAATCAACCCTACCAGGACAACAATTGCGCATGATGTATGGAGAGAATGATAGATAGATATGTGGGTAGCATGAAAGATGGATAGACCGATAGAACAGCAAAATGCACGGTGAAATCTCCCTGTACTAAAAGCTATATCTAGGTTACCGCATTATTGTGTTGTGCTTCAGCATGATGGTGAAGCTAATTATATCTCGAGTGGCTGAAACTCAGGCTGTTGTAAATAGTCGGCTCCTAAGCAGCTTCCACACAGTCCTGTCTTTGATATGAGCACTAAGGAAGCAATCTGTCATCCTCTTTTTCTTGCGTCTCCTGCCATTAGCAGGTGTTGATTGATTTCTAAGAACATAATTTGCTGTAGATGAATGTTCAAGAGGGGAAAAGTAGAGTAAAGGAGAATATCTTGTGTTTCTCATCTGACTTTTTATTTTGTCATGGGTTGTAGACAAACATGAAGACAAGGTGCAGAGACACTGTATTTTAATAGGTATACTTTGAAAGGCTGCCAGGTGAAGGGGAAGAATCGGAAGGAAGAGAGATAGGAGGAAGTTATGACAGGCATGAGACTCGGAAGATGTTGTGTACTCTCAGCAGATTTAATTTCCCATGTTCCCCCGGATAATCAGCCACCACATGGCCATCCTCCAGCCACCACAGTCCCCCAGGGGCTGTGCCGTGTTGTTGATGAAACACATCACATTACAGTTGATATAGGTCCGTTTTTCATGTTGTAGTGGGTGTCTTTTGACGAGTAGCGAAAACGACTGAACAAATTAGCTCACTAGTGTTTGACTGAAGGCTTGAAAAAACTTTTGGCCTGTAGACACAATTACCCCTTTTAATTAGCCCTTTTAATCACAGGATATCTGTTCAGAATATGAATCCAAATGGACACAAAGCGAGAGCACAGATATTGCTGGCTAATACGTACATTTTGCTTTCTAATTAAAGGGGGGGAAAAAATGTGGCTTTTACTGCCCCCATTGTGCAAAAGTATTGGTTGTATGTGTTTATGTATTCAAATTACACATAAGTGTATCTGCAAGTTAGTATGATTTGTGATCAACAGAAGTAGCCCCAGTGATCATTACATCTGCTGCCAATATATCTAGCTCGTAAAGCTTACTGTCTAGCCAATAACAAAAATTCACTGACATTTTAAGACCCTTTTTCCTTTTTCTTTTATAGCACAACAGTGGAGGGCATAAGTGATCTACTGGCATCAGTCGTAGCTAAAAAGCCTTGTTGTCAAACCTAAAAAGAAAATGACAAAGCAGTATTATTATTTTAGCATTTAACGTCATGATATAGGCTGTTGCCTCTTCACTAAACATTTTATTGAATCTCTGCTCAATGAGCTTCCTTGCTTTTCTCTGCTGTTTTTTTTTTTTTTTTTTTTTTAAGTGTGACTCTATTGTTTATTTCTATTATAGACAACTGTAGCTCAAGGGATTTGCAGGGTTGAGAGGGTGACAAATGGGCTCCTGTATAAAAGGATGGAATGAATTATAAAAATTGCATTCAGTGTCTAATTGTTCATTGATCATCTTTTGAATGGAAGACTTCAGAGCGAGTGCAACCAATTCTAATTTTGGATAGGTACAATAAGATACAGTTATTGCTGGCAGTCCACATTTATAGCTGTTGAGCATGAACATTTAGCTAGTCACATAGTTAGTCATCAGTGCATCCACAATTCACACTGCAACAGTATATTTTCACTGAGACTACAAAAGAACTTATCACAGTTGTCTGGGAGTGTATCATAACCCTTGGAGCACAATTTCATGTATTCATAGCAGAAAAGAAATTGCTTCCCCTCTCCCCCTTCCCCTCTTTAAAATATATTATATTTAACTAATAACTGTAGTCCCTGTTAATCTCACTGTCATCTCACTCTACTTTGTGAATTTCTTGTGAATTGCAAATTTAATATAACTGCTGAAATAAAACAAATCACAGGGCAGAACATGCTACCTGTCTTGTGGAAGCAAACACATTTTTCAGAGCTTACCATCTGATGCAAGGCATTGCACATAGTTACAGAGCAGGTAAACATTTAAGAGGGTATATCAAACTTGACTGCCCTTGTAGCATGAATATTGCAAAATACTAACTCTGACATCTTCCCTCCTTCTCTTGCTTTATTCTTCTTGCGGTGGTCCCTCTTACACAAAGAGAACTACTCATCGCATATTGAAAGTCTCTCCAACACAAAAGGCAATATAGGTGTGTGTGAGATAGTGAGAAAAGCATAGTGCATGAATCATCATATATAGGTTACTTAAGTCATGGAGTCAGTTTCCCATTTATAGTCTTAATATATCCAACAGAATATCACTGCAAAAGTGCTAATATCTCACTCTTATTGTTGTATTTGATTGAATAATATCCAGAGGAACTTCTAATATCATGACCACTAATGTATGTAAATGGATGTGGACAAACACTTCTCAATATAATGCACTGCAGTATAACAGCACTGCTAACTATATGCATGGAAAACCAACCATAGACTTGAATCAATCTGACATACTGTCAGCATAAACTGACCATCACGGTTTTACTGCTTGGCTATTTTATCGGATTGCATTACACTGTTTAAGATTTACCTGTTTAAGTACTGTAGTAACTCCGCTTATATACCACATTCTTTACTCAGCTTCATCGCCTCTGGGTAACATTGTCTAGAATGTCTGAACACATAAATCACACAATATTTCATTTCACTGCAGAATTGTCAAGGTAAAGTGGAAGAAGTAATGTGTGATAATTATTTTTGTAGGTGTGTTTTACATTTCACGGTAACACTAGTATGCTCACGGAGTAAAGTCCTGATAACAGCTACACAGTGATTTCCATTTAGAAGACAACTCAATTAACTTTCGGCCAATTAATGCTGCCTGTGCTGCTAAAATTAGTGAAGAGGCATGTCAGCACAGGCCAGCAGAATGGAAGGAGAAGTAGAAGGTCAGGCGGTATTTTCATTGATGATTCTGGCCCCCTGCGAGGCTTCACCCATTGACTGTTTGTAAGCGGGATGTGTTGAAGGGGGTATATAAAATTGAGCAATATTTGACTTGAAAAAGACAGAGTGGGGTCAAAATGTCTGCGATACACAGAAATAATTATTGCTTAGTGTGTAGTTAAGCTCTACAATAAAATCTGCCACAATCTATCAATAGCACCTGCTTTTTGGGGTGCATTCGGAGCAAAAGTGCTTCTATTTCCATTAAATGTATCAGTCGACCGTCAAGGCATAAATGTGATGCGCTGTAAGAGCGAGTAGACTATAGAATACTTAACTTTCATTTAGAGCTTGGTAAGGCATAAAGGAAAGATGGGGAAAATAACATAACTTATAAACAAACACCATGTCTTTTACCATTAATAAATTGTAACTTTACCGTATGCTTGGTGTCTGAAGAAGCTGGATTTCAGTTTGCCCGAGGCAGCTGCTCACTTAAAGACAACTCTTGTGTCAGATTTTGTTTTGGGATTTGCAAGTATGAAAAAGCTGAGAATTGGATTTTGTGTCTTGGGACAGAACAACTTTTTGGCATTTTGCTGATCTTGTAAATTCTTAATAAAAAAAAAAAACCCTTGCTGTAAGAAGTTAAGTTTGACTGACAGGGGGGCTATCCCCCAAATGAGAGGCTAGGCTTTAGATACCTTAAACTCTGTCTATGATGAAGTAAACCTGAAGTGGCCAAAAGACAACAGTCGGAGTTATGAGGCAAGTTGAGGCTGTCAGCTGGGAGACAATTGATGTGATTCAAAACAATGAGTTAAGTCCACTGTCCCTTTTGTGTTGCAAATCAGTACAGACTAGATTCAGAATGGGAAAGAAAGTTAGAGTTGTGGGACGCTGGCGCCATCACTTAGGAACAGATATTGTAATACTTGCTGCTGGCCATAATAAGCCCATTTTAATTCCGTTTTTTTATTCTAAATGTCTTGGAACAGACTTTCTCTCCTGAAGAAGCAAGCTATAAACAAACAAATAAACTATGTCCAACAGAGAGAGGGCAAAATGATGTTTACCCATCCTCAGACATTTTGGCACTCCAAAACGAAGTTTTTACGTCGTTGTCTCATTAGACTCATGCAAGTTGGCATCAAATCGTCAATCGTTTGTTTAGCGGAGTTCTCTCAAGCTGTGCAAACACACCCAGTGCCACTTTGTAGTAGCGACCAGGGAGATCTTGTGTTTGTCCCAAAAATCCATGTGTGTATGTTTCAGGTTCGGAAGTGTTAAGAAGCCAAGTAAAGCATCGTGGCATGAGGAATGCATCGCCTCCCTCTGAGAGCTTCATTATGGTAAACTAGGTTTAGGCTTTTACTCTAAACACCAGCTGGCATCTCAATCACAACCGTCTGCTGTGGTATGTCAACATATTTAGACGTTAACACTTGACTATGACAGTTTCTTTCCTGTTTTGTGGCTAAGACAAGAAAGGTCTCATATGGAGTATGAAATGTAATTAGCTTTACAGGTATTTTTAATTAGCATTTTGAGAGATCATACTTTTGTATATTGTGGTATGGTTAGTTTATTAGCTTTACATGAATATGTTAGGAGATGTAGTCAATGTCAGCAGAACATGGACAAGGATGAGTAATTGTTTATTTCTGTACAACTTTGTCCGATGAGTTACTATTGAATTTCCTCAAACCTTCATACAGCACCGTTGACTATATTGACAATATTACTGATGTTGTTAATGCCTGAATCTGCTCAATTACTCGTGCATTGTGAAGGCAATTAGCTTGTGTGTCATGGAGAGCAATGCATAGCATAATCCAATTTCACTTGATATCCCTCATTTATTCATGACTTTTCAGTCAGTTAAGGTCAGACAGACCTCTGTTTGTGCTGTGCATGCCACAACACTATCGAACATTAGCCTGTTCTTTTTGGTTTGACCCAGAGCCGTGGAGCTGCAGGCAGTCATGAAATGAGCAGTGGTGAAATAAGTCATCTGATGTTGTTGATTCTGCTGAGTACAGTAAAGCTGTTGTTGGATTTAAAGCTCCTCTTCTCTTATCTTATATTCTGCTTTTCTTGAAGGCTTCCATGGTGGTGGGGGGAAATCCTACAGAATGAACTTGTAATTGCTACCTTTAGTGATAATAATAATAATAATAATAATAATAATAATAATAATTTTTGAGAATTTTACTTTACTTTCTCATAAAAGCTTTCACAAACTTTATTTTAGTTTGGCTACTGGTTTTGTTTATTTCTCTTGTGTTATTTCTTAAAGGATATAGGGATGTCAGTGTATCAGTCATATGACTAGCCTAGATGGAATACAGCTTTCACTTTTACCCCTCCTGTCAAATCTGTGTTTGCTCCTCTCCTCTGTGAAGAATGTGGTAAAGAGCCTTGTCCTTGTCTGAGACATGTTCTCTTATAGTAGGGTGTTAGGTGTGTGGAGGGTGAAGAAACATGTGTACACATTGTTTTTCAGGCCCATTCCCAGGTTCCTGCAACCAGAGAGTTGATGGAGAGTTCTTGAAAACCTGTGTGCTTTGTGATTAATCATCATAAAAGACAACAGGCCTGTGCTTTATACTGCCAAATGGTGCATGGGAGAATGCACCACACCTGCCTCAATTCTTTTGGCTGCGTGTTTCATTCACTACTTTTCCTCTCCCCCGGCAAAACATTTGTATAAACAGCTTTGTGGGCTAAAAGTTATGATAAAAATCAAAACAAAGGAATATGTTGGCATCTCATACCGACAGTCACAGAGGCCAAGAAGCACACATTCACACATGCCCACACAATGTTTTGTGCAAAGGCAAACATTAGGGTCAGGTCTGGGCTTCATTAGGGAAATGCACTCAATTGCAATTAGCGGTAAACATATTCTTCCATGCACTTACCCTTTGATTGCATTGTTATTGCACAAAGGCAAGATAGATGGCTGTATATTTGATGCTGTGTACTTTTTCAATTAGCAAAGTTTTCTGGGTCTGTGACTATGTGTCCCACGGGCACGGTACGTGACGCAGACAACCTGAATGGAGAAAATGTTAGGTTTGAATTCATTAACAATTAACCTAACTAAGAGCACATTGGATGTTACAAATGAAGATTGGATGGTACAAATGGAGGATTTTGTGGTTTCTCCCAGTCTTTTTAGTATCAAATTCCCCAACTCGCTATATAACCCACCTTCAGGCCCGGATAATTTAATATACAGGCTTGTCCTTCAAGAGACTACAGCGTGGTGGCGAATCTGTTTTTGAAAAATGTGACATAATTATTTAATCTTCCAGAGCATGGGAAGCAAAAAGCATTCAATATGAAACATTTTCAGCGGTGGCAGTGCTAATAAAACCATTTGTTGTAGTATTGGTGGTGTGACAGGACATTTTACTCATGCATTTGCACATTTATGACTGTGAGGCAGCGTCCTCCCAGTCAGGGCCACAGCAACAGGCCAGGAGGCGGAAGATGAATACCTGATAGCTACACTCCCCAGACATTACTAAATGAGCAAACTGGCAGTTTACAGCTACCTCTCAACGTAACCTGTATGTTTTATAGATGAGAAGAATCTGACTAACTGTCAGAGAATGAAAGCACCTCTCAGGATGGTACCATAATGGCCTCTCAGTAGAATGAGAGAGGGCTTTATTGGTGTTTATCATTGCACATTTCACCAACTTTCTTTTACAGCCCAAAAGGAGATGGCAACAAAGCTTGAGAGAACGCTGAAGCTTTTATTTCATTAGCCAATATGTCAGATTGATCAGAGAGTACAAGGAATGTTCCGGTGCTTTATTATTCAGACAGCAATTAAAGCAAGAGCACTACTGTAAAAAGATCAAGTAAATACCTGCTGGTGTCTAACTGCTCCATTCCCCATAGGACTTTTAATGTTATGCTCGTTTCATGTGCTGTTTACGTGTTTGTGATGGGGAGACTTGGTGCCTTTCTGTTTATATTGTATTTATCAACCCTGTCGCTCCTCTCTTGCCTTTATCTTGCACTTACTCTGGCTGAGCAGCAATATTAGTGTGTAAGCAGCATTGGTTTTTAATGGGTGATGAAATTGTTTTTAGAAAACCAAATTCAGAGATGGCCAGAGTTTTGGGTCAGTAATTCAAATCTTTTTAATTTGACTATTTACATGTCAAATATGCAGATTTTGTCCCTGAGCTATTTTCTTGTTAGGGTAGAAAACCAGAAACTGCATTAAACCTTGACATACAATTCTAAAGAGCTCTGTCAATCCAAACTAATGAAATTATTTTATGGTTAGCTGCTCATTTTTAAGATGGGGCGTTTTAAAAAAATTATCTTTTTACAAAAATATTATATGCCAATGAATAAATCTAAGTTTCTTAAGATTTACAGGATAGTGTTATGGAACTTGATATGAAAAATAAGACTCTAATCATTTAATGTTTTTAATTTAACCTCACATACTGACCCTCTCTGACTTAGAAACAAAGCAGTCCAAAGGTTACAGGAGAAATGGGTTTCCAGCCAAATCACAAGGTTTCACTTCATTTTTCTCCTTACCACTGGGAGGTCATCAGGAGCTCATGTGCCTGAGAAGTGCTGAATTAGCTTTGAGTGGACAAAGATAGAGACTTGCAAGGAATTAGCAAGGAGGTAGAACAAAAGGGCTTACTTGGAAGCTAACGGGGCTCATCAGTTTTCCCAATTAGTTGGCTGCTAGGACACAGTGACTGAAACGACTTTGGCAAAGAGGTTTTATTACAGTGACTTGGATAGCCAAGAAAGTGGAGCCTTAAGAATTCCTATATTATCGGATACTGGTGCAATAAAAACGTAATGAGTTTGATGGTATTCGTAATTACAAGCAGCAGACAATATACAGGTACTGCATGCAAGAAAAAGTGGAGTCTTTTGCTCATGTCTTATGCCCTACGTTTCCATTTCATGCTTTCATTCTATTTTCTAACATTTTTTAAGAGATCAGTATTATAATTAATTACCATCCTTTCAGGGAGTACAACCAAGCATCTGTCTCTCATTGCCAGTGGTAGTGTTGCGTGTGAAGACTGAGATTTATATCAACATCAGTCCTTAACCGTTGTCTTAGAGTCAGTTGTGAAAGGGCAGGTGTCACACGCCTGTGATACAGACCAGGCACCGGTGGGAGAAAGACGAGAGCTGCTGGCCCTCTTATTGCCTTACAAATGCCTCAGGCCATCAACCAAACATGCACCCCAGCCCTCCCCATCGCAGTAACTCAATAGCTTTCTCTGCACCACCCTTCAATGTCTCAACATCTTTCCAAGGTTGAGAAATGCCTCACACCAGTTAGCTCCCCGGGATGTTGACCCGGCAGTGCAGGTCATCACTCTGAGACAAAGAGATTCTTATCAGCCCGGTCACCCTCTTCTCACCCACCACCATCCCCTGCCCCTCACACGGTGAGCAATGACTTCTCTGAAACCTAATATCAGTGATATCATCAAGGTGCTTCTTTACCCCTCTCTTAGGATTGAGAGAGGTGTTGTGAAAAAAATACAATCAGGCACTTGGCTGACGGAGGGAACCTCTAGGGAGTGTTGGTCAGTTTGGTGCCATTAAGCAATGTGTAATACAAGACTGAGAGAGAGAGAGAGAGAGAGAGAGAGAGAGAGAGAGAGAGAGAGAGAGAGAGAGAGAGAGAGAGAGAGAGAGAGAGAGAGAGAGAGAGAGAGAGAGAGAGAGAGAGAGAGAGAGAGAGAGAGAGAGAGAGAGAGAGACATGGGTAGGGAAGACAGAGAGAGAGAGAGAGAGAGGCAGAGAGATAATTGTGAATGAAGAGGTTAATGCTTCATAACTCATTTTCCTCTTTTCTCCCCCCAGTAAGTCACCAGCATGTAGAAATTACAAGCTGCCCTCCTGCTAAATCCATTATGTTTCTCATTGAAACTGTTTTGCATTTTTAATAAAATTCTTAGCTTTCCCACTCTCGTTTTAAAGCAAAAAGAATGATGGATATGTGTTTCACATGGAGTTTGCCAAAGTGAAGTTGTTTTTAAAATTTGCAGTGCATATGTCCTTTACTGGTTGCTGTTATGTTTTGCTCACTGTAATAGGGATAGCTAGAAATGATCCATTTAAAAACGTACAATGTTATTGTATTCCTATACATGAGTAAACAAAATTGTCTGAATATTACCATGGAAATCAAATTGCGCTGATCATAAAACCCAACTGTAATTGGGCTAAAGTGTTTACACGCCTCAGTATACCAGATAATAACCCAGCTCTTATGTTCAGGCTTATAGCAACTGGGATAGGATCTTAACTGGGTTATTATAAACAGGACATGATAGTTGGCATACGTGAGCATCCTAAATATTATAGAAACTCTGTCGTGCATGTAAATGTATCCACCAAGGCTTCAATTAAATTGCATATTCACAAGGATTTTTTCCCCTGTGGTGCCACTCAGATGAAATTATTGCAGTTGGATTATTGTTGTACATGACACAAAAAATATCTGTGGATATATAGAAGACTTGTGATAATGATGAGTATGGCTGCTATCCTGGTAGAAAAATGGACTGCTACAGTCCATTTTAGTGGAGACAATCCTTTGCTTTTCTTAGTAATCTCACTTTGTTTTGCGAAATGCAATCTACCATTCACTTTAGTAAAGGTAAAATATGCGAGTTACCTGCCATGGACAGCCACATTTTACTGTCTTTGTTTTAACAACACACTTTCATCTTCTTGCACCAATTAAAACTGCATTTTGCTCCTTTAGTAATGCAGATGATGTCATCATGTTAGTAGTAGGATAATAAGCAGAAATTAGGCAAATATTATAACAATATTTGTACTCTTGTGCATCTGTCTGCCTCTACTGTGCATTAGCTCTACAGAATATGCACATTTATATTCAGTCCCTCAGAGTGTATTCATAAAGTTTTCATGAGGAGTGAATTAATTTGATCCCTGAATGCTTGGCTATTACAACTCATATTGTGGCTGTCAACAAGCATCGAAAGCCTGGACAGAGGAGATGTCTGAGACCCAGGCAACCTCATTACAAACCACTGAGAGCTCCTTTCATGGAGATATTGTTTTTTTTTTCAGTCATTCTCAGTCACAGTATGAAATCCATGTTGTTGTTGTTTATATATATATATATATATATATTGTACCAAAATAAATCACAATAAATCAATGAGATTTTCAACTCATCGTAAGATCTAAAGGAGCTCTTCTTTTCAGCTGTTCACGACCACTGACCTAATGTGATGAATCCACTGTCTTCTAGTCAATCAGCCAAGCTCACAGATTGTGTGCTCAATATCCACTCTGCTTATCAACTAATCACAACAGAGTGCTATAATCAAATAATCAATGAGTCATTTGACCAGAGTCAATATTCCACCTTCCAAAGCTGCCAATTTAGGTTTCCATTTTTCAGCCTGATTTGACACATAGGTCAATAGAACATCCTCTTATACTATCAAGCCTAATTATATGATCAGTTTTCTTTAATCTAGGTATTTCTGCTAAATAGATGTCAGTATATGACCAATTAGCTCTCTGGAGAGCTTGGTTAATGGGCAGTGTGTAAAAATTGACAGACCCCTTTTACACCTCAGTGTAATGCATTGTGGATTAGTTGCAGAATGAGCATTCACATGGTTGCCATTTAGCTGCCACACTTATCTAGAGTGACATACAATGATGAAAACAGCATAAGCTCAAATGCCTTGTTTGACAACATTATGGGCTGTGCAGTGCTATGAGAGAGTAATGGTCAAAGTCACAGCCCACAAAAAACAGATCTAACAAATATATTGGGGTTGCAATATTCATGTATAGTACAAGCAGAATAAATAAGAGCAAGACAGAAAAGTGATGTTATTCTTTTCTTTTATCTGTACTGGTGGAGAGAAAAGTGGCAAAGGACATCAAACACATGGCTATTATGTCCATAGACTGTAGACAGTTCTGAAATTGAGGAAAAGTAGCAGGCTCCCCATCTCTTACAGCTAGCCTCAGCTGTCTTTTCGCATGGCAGGGCTTGACATTGGGGTGCTTCCACTCCCTCATAATGAACACGGCTGTCTTCTTTGGTTGCGGGCCAGAGGTGGTGTGGCATGGATAGGGAGCTGGTTTCATTAGCAGGGGGAATAGCCAAATTTCAGGTCTCTGATGGACTGTGACATTGTAGGCCAAGTTTTCCTTTTGGGCAGTACAGGGACTGAACTCTGTGGAACTAAGCTGCTGTCAGTCCAGATGGGGTCTGGCCACAGCAGATTACCACTTCTTCACTAGACTGCTATTGGGTCTGTAAAATTATTCAGAAAGTAATACAGTGTAATCCCTCACTTCCCCATGACATTTGCCATTCATGGCACACAATCCCTTTGACACCCGTCAGCAGGCCCCAAATACAGCACCGTTGTGCAGCTTTAAAGATGGATGTGTTTTTTTTCTGTTGTTTGTATGGTATAAGATGGCATAAAAGACAGAAAGCAGTAATGACTAATATCATTCTGATATATTTTATAACAACAAAGCCTTTTTAGTTTGAGGACAGTTATTAATGGAAGGTGTGAGAGTATAAAGACACACTCAAATTACTTTCTTGTAGTCACCTTTCCATTGTCAGTGACAAGAATAATACAAAAACAGCTCTGTAACTATGACCCAAATGGGCTCATCATAACCAGCAATTTCAGCCTGCAGTTTTCAGTTCAGTTCAGTGTAAAGGCAGAATGTACTAAAATAAAGCTGAAGCACACACGTGTATTGACTAGATCAGCCAGCCTAATGTTTCATTCAAAAACTATAATCTTCAAGAGTATTTTTGCATTTTGCTAGACTCACTCGAAGCCCCTCAGGTTGAGTAGCTCACCAGGAAAACCCCCACTACCCCAGATGGCCTGTCCACCCCTATTCAGTACAAAGTGAAACAGGAACTTTGAGACATATGGCTCATCTCTAGAAAATGCACTAAGCAAAGATTGAAGCAAGAGCTGGACATGCCTCATTGTTCCCTGAGTGAGAACTCTTGTTTGGTTTTCTTCTTGTCACCAAACACATCCAGACAGTGGAGGACTGTCTGAGGTTAAGCTCTTCAAAACAGATGGCTAAAATCTGCTCAACTCTCTGGGTTAAATACCCTCTTTATTTTTTCAGGTACCCTAAGTGGTATTTGTGTTTTACAGAAAGCTAGTGACATTAGGGTCAAACTGTAGATGAGTGGGCGTTGGTAAATACTTTGCCGCTTTGAGTTAATCTTGGCTTTCCTTGTTCCCGGAGCCATATGGCCTGGGAGAAGCATCCAAACTAAATCCACAAAAATAAGCGTGAGGATGCCTCGTACCTTGAATAAATACCACCCATAGTCTTGTGTAAGACAAAAGCACTGACCACATCTTCAGGGAATTGTGGGAATGCATTTCTTCTTTACAGAGGGGGCGGGGGGCATGGGAGGGTGAGCAGCTCAGAGAGCCAGAATGGGAACTAGTTGAGGGGGTTATTGCACAAGGGAAAAGGGAAGTCATGGAGGGCGTAGATGGACTTTTACACAGCCTGGGCTTAAAGAAAAGAACCTGGAGGATTTCAAAGAAGCTCCTCCACATTGAGCGGTTCAGTGCCTCTCACTGCATCTCCTTGTCATTCACACAGCAGAGCAACTCGATGGACAGCTGGGCTTTGGCTCAACCAGTAGCTGGGAATGAGATGGGCTGTGAAAGCGATGGGCTGAGTCCGAGTCATGCTGTAGCACAGGGAAGAAAAGAAGATGAGTAGAAGAATCAGAGGATTTGTCAGAGTGGCCATTAAGCCCAATTGAACCTTTAGTTTGTCAATAACAATGATTACTGAGTGGACCCCTCAAGTGTGAGGAATGACAGGGCTGTGACCTCCTCAAACTCCCTTTCTGGCATAAGTACCGTCACAAGGATAACAGCAATGTACATTTCCACCAGTGTGTATGTTTGATTTATCTCTCTAGTCTGGGATCAAACATTTACCATTGGGCATAAGCCTGCTTCTCCAACATGTAGGCCGCCACTGAATTTCGTGAAGTATGTTAACCTGTCTGCATGCTGCACAGAGCTGTAAACGTTGTCATCATCATAAATGTCCCTCTGGTTTGTTTGTGCATGTGTATACATGTATATGTTTGTTGGTTTCTATCATTTGCGATTGTGCCATACTCTGCTGTCACAATTTGTCCATCACTTATGTCCGTAGTGTTCAGTGTGAGGTGTGTGTGATGTGGGTGATGCTAATGCCTTTCCCCCTGATCAAAGCAGACCCAGGAGAGCGATGTGAATGATGCAGGAGAGTAATCTGTCATGGAACATACATCATGTCCAATGTGGTCCTGACGAATGTCAGACTAGCAGAGCTCGAGTGGGAAAAGTAAAAGGTTGTCAGGAAAGGTCCCTGCCCGCTGAATTAAATAAATGTTTCATGAATTTTAAACAGCTTGCTGTTTGTCCGCCTGCAGTTTTAAAGGACCAAAGGTTTAAGAAAAAAACAGAGTACAGGCTGATAGAAGGAATCTGCATATATTTGCATTCATTTTGAAACACGTTAATTTGCCTCCTTCTCTTAGAAGTGCATTTACAGTGTCTGTGTCTCTTGTGCTTCTTTCTCCACTGTGCCTCTATATTGGAACAAAATAGTCTTTCTTGCATGTAATTTTCTTCTCTTAATCTCAGATCTTTTAATGTGTTGAGAAAATGAAATCTCTCTACTCTGTCTTTTATTTGGCTGTTTTTTTAAAATATGGTTTTCTCCTTCAGTCAAGGTAAAATCCTGGTTTGGTCATGGAAGAAGTGTATGTATTCTAGTGTGCAAATTGTATTCTATTCTGTCTCAGTATTTTTAATTGCTTTATTTATTGTATTTTGTAATATCAGATTGAGCTCGTATAAGAAATGAACTGTAATTGGTTTCAGTTGATAATTGCAAATGCTTATTATCTGCTTGGATCTTTTTAAACAATGATGGTCCTATTCCTTGGGTTACAAGTACCAGACAGACTGGACACTCATTAAATGAAAAAGAAACAGATGCTACTGAACTTTACGCTTTGTGCTCATACCAATGGCCTCCTCCATCTCACCTTTACTGAGGAATTCAAGCTCTGTGACCCAATTTAGTTTGAAACATTGCCTGTCTATAGACCCCTTTTAATTCTGAGGCTCTATTCTTGGAAACTTGGTTTAGCCATTAATTTACTTTCTTAATGGTGAGAGCTAATTAGATAATTCATAATTTTTGTAAAAATACTTAATTAACTTAGAACGGTTGGGTAGTGAGTAGGGAGACCTGGGTTCATTTCAGCAAGCATTAGTTTTGCTTTGTAAGTCACCAAATCTCTACAAGCTGTAGAGATGCTGTTTTGAAGCTCAGCTTTCACTCTCTTAGGATTGGGCAGTCAAAACCTGAATGGACACAATAGCTAAACTAAATCAATACATTTAAATGATAAATTGATGAGAAGTCACATCACCACATGTGTAAAGACAGTAGATCGTTTGGTGCTGCAGATGCTCCATTTTTGGGTTCCCTAGTAGTCAGATGGATGGTCATGACAGTGGTGACAGCAGGGAGTGGGAGGTCGACGCAGGGTTCATACTGATTGCTCCTTGATTATAAGATCTGCAGCAGGTGCAGATGAGAGTGCTCATTTTCTGCTTCCTTGAGTCTCCCCGGATCTCCCCCAGATGCTTTTTTAAATCATTAATAGATATATTTACATGCACAAAGAAATTCTGATCTTTAATCTCTTACTTTTATTTTAACATGCTTTTTGGTCTACACTTGTAAACATGTAAATGTTCTGACTCAATTTTAGTTAAAGGAACATTTTTTTTCATTTTATTTCATATACTGCTACAATACACAACAGAAGAAGTTATACTTTTTGAGTTTGGGGGCAGATAAAACATTACATATTGGCATTGACTACTGCCGTTGGAAGCTACACTGACAGTGTGCAGTATGAACACACAGTCAGGTTCCAGAAAACACTTAGCACACAGTAGTTATTGTTGTGCTTTGCAGTGTTTCTTTTGTTTAATCTTTAAAGAAGTTCCTCTGTTCTGGCATCAGCAGGACAATATAACATACGTTGCTAAATTCTGCTAGATTGGAAATATTTGATCGGGTTTGATATATACACTACTTATATACACATAAGATTGCTAAAGAACCCGGTAAAGAGGGCTGAGTTTCTGCTTTTCTACGTTTAGTGTAACTTGTGAACGTTGTACTCCTAACATCTTGTTGTGTTTTATATAGTGTTTTTAAAATTTAAGAATGAGGAGGCATTAGTGTATGTGTTTACTGAGACTTGGATGTCTACATGACTTTGAGTCTTTGCCTCCACAAAGTGTTGTTTGTATTGTAATACATTTTCTTTTAAATTTTACCCCTGACAAATAGCCCTCATGTTATTATAAAATAATACTGAAACTAATAAGAACTAAACTAAAATGAATAACTTTAATAATAATAATGATGAATAAAAACACTAAAACAATCAAACTAAACAAACAAGCCATCCCACTCTGGAAACCAACTGAATTGGAAACAAACATTTAACACAAGATAAAAACTAATGGAAAAATAAAAACTACAATAACTCTGAATCACAGAGCAAAAATAATTTAACGCAAGGGGGGAAATTGGTTTCATGAGGAAGCATTTCCTGAAGTGTTGTGTCAGAGGTACAACATTTTTATGTCCCTAGTGGTCATAATGCCTCAGAAACATTCATGTGCATGTTATCAATAAATTGACCTTCCGCCCTTTGCTCAGTCCATTCATCAGATAAAACAGAACATTAATTCAGCTTTATAGTGACGCAAAATTGAAACTAAAATTGCTTCATCTGAGCTCATACTGTAGGTTGGATTTCGTACTCGATTTAATCTCCATGTCTTTTCCTCTGGCCGAGAGACAAGGGATAAGTCTGAGCCGAGCCACATTGAACCCTGACACATCTTACTCTTATTGGGTAATGGCTTGAGACAGGCCTTATTGACCTGCCTGACTGATGCAGCTCTACATGGTTTTCATTACAGACCTTCCAGCTTACTAAAAGGTCTTTTATATTAGCTGGGACCCTATCTCCATTTGAGAGACATCCTTGTAATAACTATTTGAGTGGAAATAACATTGCTTTATTGAACCACGGGTTAATTCAATAGCCGAGTGTTGACAGAACCTGTAACTCCTGTGTCTGCTGATGACCTGACTATACTCTAATGCCAGTCTACAAGTGTATAATATTGTAGCAGCACAGGAAGTTAGAGAAGTAGTAATCTTTATTGGTCTTTTCACCGCCTAAATTCTGTTGCACATTACACATTATTAGATTGACTCAGTTTGTGTCTCAATTCATATTCTCAAATTGATACCCGGAAAGACAAACTTGTAAGGACTCAATAAGTTTCAATTCAGCAACTGCTCAGAGAAATGTGATGAAATATGATGTGATACATTACAACATGATTTAGTTAAAGGCATCCCGGGTGTCCCGAGCAACCTGCACTCACATGCTGATTTTCAAACGATTCCACTGTCAAATTGGCTCGCTCAGGAGTTGGTGCAGAGGACAGCATTGCTGTCAGGGCCAGTGGCGTTCAATGCCCAGCTGTTACAAAAAGTGTGATGGCCAAAATAGTAAAGTATAGAAAACTAATTTACTCTTTCAATATTGTTACTGCTTACTAATGTTTATCTTGTGGTAGAAAGTCAACAGCTTTGGACAACACCACGTGTTGGTTTTGGGATTTTTGTTATCACTTAAACATGGGACTTGTGAGAACATCAGTACTTGATTACCTTTAGAAAATGAAGTCCTTAAGTAAATATCATCTAACTGCATAAGTAATTGATTATTATAACACATTTTACTCCAAAACATTACATATTATTTGTCAGTTTAGTGCTGACTCATTATTCCATCTGTCATTTTGTTTGCATTATTTCTAGTATTTGGTGGTCAATTTAAAATACTCAGATTACATATACTGTATATTCACTCTCAAATGTTTTTGAAGTTGCTAAAATATATCTATAGCCTCTGGCTCTCGATTTAACATTTTAAAACTAAAAAGTATGTTCCTTTGCAGGGCTGTAGACTGTTTCTTCAGTTCAATTAGATGCCAAAGATGAAAGTAAAATAACTTCTGGGGCTTATAGTATAGAAACCTCACAGATGTGAGAGAGGATAATAGTGTAGTCCATGCGGAGTGCAAGTGTGCGTGTGAGAGACTGCCAAATAGAGCGGAGGCGGAGGCAGAGGGGGGGATTACAACCAAATGCACAGTTCAATAATATCTGCTGTACTGCTCGTAAGGTTGATAAGATACCATGTGATTTCAATTTTATTTATTTTTGTCATTACTTTTTTCGTCTAGTGCATTACACCAAGACTGACACTAATGTGTAATCTTTTTTAGCAGTGAAGCAGTCAAATGGGATAAACTGCAAATAAGGAATCTATGTAGTATGAGCAGGCAAAGTCGTAAGACCATCTTAAATAAAAATACCCTTATCTACTTTAATTGAAATGAATGATTTCCGCTACTAAACAAGCTTAAATAAGTACCTAGAAACATGTTTTTCCAGTGGTCTTTTCTCAGGCTCCTTGTGATATGGCTTGATCTATGAATATTTACATCAGGCTTCAGCTTTGTACACTTGACACGTTAATTTTTAAATCTCAAACACAAATTGTTAGTTTAAATGCTTTGTGTAATGAACATTCAAACATCAAATTTGTGGGACTTGTTTCTTTTCAGTCACCGCAGGTCTTACTCATTCCATTTGCTTTGATACACCGATAAATAGCCCGTTCGCAAGTCTTACTGAGGGATGAGTTAAGTTCTGCTGCTTCAATTTTATTCCCTAACATACTTTTATTCCCCATTAAAAGAAATTAAACATCATGCAGTTGTATACAAAATGCACGATAGAAAAGAAGTGATAGATGCTGCACATAATGGATCTAAAAATATAATCTCAAGCGAGCTGCTAGGAAGATTATAGACACCAAAAAGTACTTTTTTTTTTACACAAGTTACAGTAGCACTTGCACTGTTATGGGATGCAACCTTCAGCACAGTATGAAAAGATTAGAAAATGCAGTCACTGAGTTTTTCTCAGGAAGAACTAGTACGAAAGGAGACCGTGTTTTAAGGCACATTTGGTAATAAAGGCGAAAGGAGACAGCAGGTGTTAATGAGACAGAAATGTGTCTTGTCTCTTCTGCCTCTCAGCACCGTAATTGTAGGAGGCCTTTTGTTGACAATCCCTGGAGGAAAATTGCAGGCACTCTCTGACGCCTGAGCAGTCTGATCCTATTACCTGACTCCATGCTAACATCAGCTTCAATCAGCAGGTAGAGCACTACCACATACTTCCCTCATTTTGCTGCTCCTTTGTCTGAAAGGTCTGATTTCCTCTGCAGCTAGAACTTTTATACCATCTGGCATCATTAATTTCTTCTGTGTGCATATTTGGCACCTGCTAATCTCAGAATGCTTTTCCCTAACCCACAAATTTGACCCAATTGATAATATTTGCCTAGTGCACGTTTTAATGATGGCAAAACTCAAACCAATACATGAAAATGAGCTGTGTAAAAACATCTGACATGCTTGAATACAAAAGCAAGTGACTGATAACTTAAGTATACTCGATTTCTTGATAATAAAGAGACAATCTTTCAAACACTCTCTCAATGGAATTTAAAACAGCCAACTTGTGAAACTGCTTGGTTTAGCTTAATATAAGAAAATATCTAATAATAATCAGGGTGGGCGGATGCATAGCCTCATACAAACTGATTATTTAGCTCTTTGTAATTAGAGATGGCAGCTTTGGTGATCCTATTTCCCAAGTCTGTGCCTCTTTGTCTACTTCAGATGTGTTAGATAGGAAAGTTAGAGAAGTCTGAATAACTGAGTTAGATGACAGTTTTTCCTCATTTTTTCCCCAAGCTGCCACGTTTGATTTGTCAGAATATTCAAGAAAAAAAAAAAAAATCTCAAAACACTCTTTTGCTCACGTTACGTAAAGCTTATATAATAGAGGGATGGAAGAGACTTTTCTGAGTAGGTGACTCTGCTGTGGGATAGGAAACAATTTAAATGTCCCTCCTCATGACTCCTCCAAATCCCTCCATTAATCATGAACTCCCTTCTATGAAATATTAAATCTGAATGTAGTTGAGAGTGTTGGAGCAGAACTACCCGGCCTTCCCTGGGCCCTCTCCTTTGTTATCTGGTGCTAACTAGGCACACTCGTCCGAGATGGTTCGAGACAAATGGACCAAGAGGGAGGCCAAGTAATCAGCCATGAATTTCAGGTTTGTAAGAGTGCGCTTTAATTAAATTTGACTTGGCCTGATAAGAAGTTTAAGTTCAAGGTTAGCATGAAGAATGAATGAAGTAAAAATAAAAACTAAATTTCTCCCCAAGGGCAAAATTTAATACAACTGTTGAAAGGGCTTTTTTCTTTGTATCCTATTAAATGGTTCAAAAGTGATATTAACAATGTGATGAACTAGATTATTTGACGAATGATATTACATTTGAACACATCTATTTTTAAGCATGAACTGCTTTCTGTGTACGCATGCATAGGCCTAGTCAGCCACAAAACAAATAGCTTCGTTGTGGTCATTAGCTAGACAATGTGCTGTATGTCATGTGAAAATGCATTTCTCAGATGGGTTGTCTTGGAAATATATGGCTTCTTTCTCTCTGTGCAGCGATGAGTCAGTTAGAACAGTAATGAAGTTATTTTTCCACAGAGTGAGAAATGGGAGAAAGAAAGGGAAATCAATAGTGATATCTTGAAGCTAGAGTCTGCCATCTAATCTCTCAGTGGTACTGGAAGTGCTTCATTTGGCCTTTTTGATGCTTCCCCACCCACACTCTGCTCACAAAAACACCTACTCCCCAGTGTTTCTTATAAGTAAACATGCATAAATGGACCTCATACAAGTGCAAGACAAGTTTAAAATGGATGCCCTGTAAGAATTCAGCACAGACTGGATGCTGAAATATGAATTCTTTTTTTTTTCTCCTCTGTTAATCATATTTTATTTAGTTGCAGCGTTTTTGCTTTACTCGTTTTGGTGCCCAGCTGCAAAATTACTTATGTTGTATTATCAAAGGATTTTTATACATTCAAGAAAGGGGTGTAGAGAAGTTTGACAGCAGTGGTAAATGACCTGGCACAAACATGTAGGTCCTGTCTGCTGTATGTTGATTAACCCCCCACCCTCCACACCTTACCACACATATATTATTGTCTGCTTGTGAAGAACAGGCATCCGCACAGCTCTGGTTACAACACTGTGTTAGCTGAGGAATGTAAATCAGGAGTAATGGATGAGGGCCCATAAAAGCACCTGCACATGTGATGTTAATGCTCTGCTTCACATGATCCAGCATCTGAAAGGGTGAATCTAAAGGCCATGAATAAATCACACGCTTTCCGGCAAGGAGATCTTTTGCTTTTCACGTTTTCTGGCCTTTTTCATTGCAAGAATGGGCAGAGTTGTTTTGGTTCTCTGCCTTCACACAAACCATAAAGCGGAACCACAGTCTTGGTGTGAAGTGTCTGGGTCGAGCTGAGGCAGGCAGCCAGCACCAATGTAGTCTTTATGTAACATGACACGAAAGACTAGCAGATCTTCTCTTAATCTTTGTAGCAGGGGTGGCTGTGGTGTTGGAAGATATCAACCACCATATCATAATCGGAAAGGTTTCTGATAGGCTGAGAAATATGGATTCCACTCACGCCTTTCTACTTCTGAATTTGACTCTAAAGCATCGCACAGCCCTTACATTAAGCATCTGTTAGAAGCGTAAAGTGACTTTAGACTGCTCTCCTAAATTTATTTTCTTCTCATCTGAAGAGCTAACCTCTCGACTGGGGTGCCCAATACAAATTTTCCTCATCGATTAATCAGCCGATTATTTTCTAGATTGGTTCATTATTTGGTCTTTAAAATGTCAGAAAATATCCCAGATTATCAGAGTCCAAGGTGATCTCTTCTAATGTCTTTTGTCAGTCAAAAACCCAAAGATCGTCCATTTAATATTATATCAAACTGAAAAAAAACACAAAATCTCTATATTCAACAGTCTGAAAACACCAAGCAACTTTTGCTTGAATACGACTGATCAATGATAAAACTAGTTGGCATTATTCTTATAGATTGTCTAATCATTGCAGCTGTACTCTCCACTTATAACTCGTCAGGTAATGTTTTTGTTCATAATATCTTCATAATGCTTGGATTGTGGGTTGTAGAGGTCTATGAGAGATGCTTCTCCTGACAAGACAAGACAAGACAAGACAAGACAAGAAGTAAAGGTATGGTAGCAAGTGTGAAAAGAGTCGTGTTTTTTTGATACACTGGAAAGTATGACAGTGGTTTGTTTCTTTGTGGTGTTGCATGATCAGCTGCACCAATATGTGCCTTACCTGTTAGTGATGTGTGGGTTTACATCTTATACTGTCAATGGTTTACATAGAAGAATAAGTGACGATAACATATAAAGTCACCCTAATGCAAGCAATTAAATACATTCAATTGCCTCTACTACTCTTCATATCTTCTACCACGTATACAGTATTAGATGACAAATACAAATTGGACAATTTGGCTTCGCAGTATATTAAGTACACAGTTAAGAGTTCCTACTCCCTCACTGTGGTGCTTTTGATTATCATGAGATAAATCTAAAGTCTCATTTTGTGCATCTTGATAGAGCTAACAATCAAGAAAGTCAAACAATCTTGATGAAAATGTTATTCATAGATCTAGGGAAAGGGCAACTTTTAATTGTTTTTTCCACCTTGTGTATATCATTATTTCCCACAAGGTGTTATTCGTCTGAAGCGGTTGACTCTTCGCCGTCTGTGTTTGTGCCTGTTACTGTTCACCTAACGAGCAAGACACATCTTAAAACCAGCTGGAAGGTGTTGGTGGACAAGTAGGATTTTTATCTGCTATGATGTACGGAACTGAACTAGAATTGTGTGACTAATTGGTTGGCAAATAATTTACGTTCAGACAGCGACAGTTGGTGTCCACTCATTCATCAGAGGGAGAGCGACACAAGTGAACGATACCAACTGAAGCAAGATTACTCAGCTCAGAAGGGGCGTACTCCAATCAGAACAAAGGCAGCCTCCTCATTACTGATTAGGTCCACAAGCTGTCAGCTACATGTTGTTTTTTTAGGGGGGGTAATGTTTACGTCAGGGTCAGACTAATATATTTGCTATTAATCCAGTGACAGTTTAATTTCTTAACCACACTTAATGGAAATATCATAATGTTTAATCGATTATTCAGTGCAAAGTGCTACTGTTATTCAAACATGGCCAAATTTAATTCTGTTACAATTACTGAAATGAAAAAGGAACTGAGTAAAGTGGGTGAAGCAATCAGTTTGAAGGCTTTACTCTGGCAGTTACTGCCCATGGCAACGTATTAACTTATTTAGCGGAGGGAAGGCTGTCAGAGTTTTCTGTACCTGTCCCATAAACCTGTCATATCCTGCTCATCATTACTGAGCCTGCCCTTTCTGCCAAACTATCGGGCCTTGTTTTCAAATCGTTTCAGTGGCAGAGAAGCTCTTACCTACTCTGTATGTCAAGGTGACGTAGTAATGCATCAAGCAGGGAAAATGAATAGAGTGTGGAGCTGAATATGGCACATTACTATGTGCCAGTCTTCAGTTAAATCTCCATGCCCAAGGGAAGATTTCAGACACTTGCAGTAAAGTGAAGTTCTCGCCCTCTCTTCTCAACTTCCCTCCCTCCCCCTCCCTGGCTCTCTTTCTTCTGCATTTTCAACCACTCCACCTCTTCTCTTCTCTGGTTGCTTGGTCTCACAAAGTCCACAGATTCAGGTCAAAGGGAGCTGACAGTCTGCCTTTGGCAGCTATTAAAGTAAAGTTCAGCAGATAAAGGCCTCCAAGGATAGCCATCCATCAGGGAAGGTAAAAGTGGGAAAAGTCAGGTTTAGACTCATTAGAAAGGTGGTGTTGGCGATGAGGAATATAGATTGTTCAGTTTAAATGCTTTGACCCCCAGAGTTTCAATACTTCAAGCTTTAAATCCCACATTTCTCCTACCACCTCCAACCCAGTGGACTATACATTTGAATGTCATTATGGTCCGATCCACTGAGCTCCACATCCCTGTCTCCTAGGGGCTATATGCCTTAGCCGGGGTTCTTGAGGACTTTTCCTC
The DNA here is from genome assembly GCF_905237075.1 of Dicentrarchus labrax. Taxonomy (NCBI): domain Eukaryota; kingdom Metazoa; phylum Chordata; class Actinopteri; family Moronidae; genus Dicentrarchus; species Dicentrarchus labrax. The sequence goes on from NW_026136702.1 coordinate 6,377,484, forward strand.
TCCCCACGGGACCCAGGTGACTCCTTCTTCTTTTCCTTCAGGCCACATGTTAACTCAGCTTCTCTATCTGACTAAACTCAATTTCCTCCTCCACTGCCTCGAACTGCATCATCAGAATAGGGCGCAGTAGAGCTAGAGCGTATTCCCAATGGCCAGATTTGCATACGTGCCACTGTACAAAAATCCACTCTCTCGAAGTTTCAGAGAGAGAGGCCTGTGCCTCTGCATCTTTCATTTCACTAAGCAGTCTTTTTCCTTTACTCCTTCATTTCCCACGTCTAAGGATGTATCTTATGGGTAGCAGATGCTGTGTGAACTTGCATTTATACGTTCTTGTATCTGTAGCTAATCCATGGCTGCGTTGACATAGCCACCATAACAGGAAGGAGACAGGCAGGCAAACAGCAAAACAGGATGTAAGCCAATATGAGTATACAGTTTTTCAGGTGCCGCATTATACTAAGAATGTCTGCTGGCCACTTGCCTGGGAAAACACCAATTAACAGCTGCTTTGTGTTTGTCTCAAAGTGACTAAAGTCGACAGGCCTTTTACGGAACAAAAGAAGGCCAGGTCACTATCAAAATTAACCGCATAGACATACGCTCATTTCAGTGTTTGTAAATCTGAGCTACGCACACACATTGTGGAGCTGATCTGACAGCCAAACCTAAACAAATCAACTAAATCTCAGTGGATGATTACAGTAACGTCTGTTTTAATATGATTTTAATGGGCAGGAGATGACCAACATTAGACTGACAGCTTTTCTGTTTCTAATGCCTTGTAAAGGCATTTGTACTTGATTGTTGTTTTGATCCTCTCACCTCTACTGCATGAGTCTAATATAATTTCAAAAGGAGGATGCCTTTCCGAGAGGCAAAGAGGCATCCTTTGAGGCAAAATAAAATTTGATAGAGCATAAAGGGTAATGTGATTTCCGCTAAGGAGCTATCAATTTTATACATCTCTTTTGAGTCCTGGTAGCTCTGAGCACCTTTTCAATGGGGAAGCAGAGATCTCCAAATAAAAATGCACACATTGTGTTTGTGACAGATCAGAGTGTCTGTGGGAAGCGCTGAGTATCCAGATGAGCACATGAGTGATGTTTGCAGTCCTCAGACCTCACAGAGTGAATGTATATATCTGTATGCAGAAGTAAAGAGGAGGGGGGTAGTGACAGGATATGGAGATGGGATGGTAGCAACGGGATCAGTCTTTGACTAACCCACAGACACACAAACACACAATGCTTACTGCATGGGTGGCAGTCCCAGGCGCACTCGTATTTTTACAGCTGGACCCACATCCCATGGCTTCCACAGACGCTTCAAAGCCTCAGTTGAGGAAAAAATTACATGTTTTACTAAAGGGACATCTTTTGCCCATGCCACCCTACATACTGCAGCTGTATTATTTTCACTTTTAATTGCTGAATATAGATCATGACCATACAAAAATATCCTGTCTATTGACTGAATTGAAGTGTGCACAAGTCTCATATGCGAAACAAATGCTTGATTGATATAGAACTGGCTATAGGCTATTTTATTTTGTTACATTTCAAATTGCTTGGCAATGCAACTCGGAAGGACACATTTGAGCTTGGACTTGCTCATTGATTCCCCTGAATAATTATGCTGCATCAGGCTCTGTGTTTCCTGATATCTGAGTGTGGGTGTATACCTGGATGTGGCCTGTTGTATTTAACTCCCAGGCTCTCTCCCTCAATGGGATTTGAGTGCAGGCAGGGGAGACTGAGATATGAGCTCATAAGAGATTAAAGTTTAGTATATTTGATTGTTTCTCTTGTGTGGTGAGGCTTTTACAATGGGTCTGGCCGGACGAGTTCAGTCTGAATTAGCCTTAGCAGGAGGGAGAGATGGGGCGCTGAGAGGGGCCGCAGCTAATCCCAGGATATTGAGCAGGATTCCTAGGATGAGGCTGCGCTCCTTTGCTTTCCCAAGTGTGACGATGGGGAGTGTGGGGGATGAGGGAAGAGGGAGGATTTGGGGTCTCTTTCTCTCCTCAGTCCCCATTGTGAGGAGAGTTTTCACAGTTTAGGGGCACAGTGTCTGGGATTCTCTGTCCACTGAAGTGAGTCTTTTTGGGGGGGAAACGGCCAGGCAGTGCCGGCCTCTGAGGATTAGGCCCACTGGGATAATCAGGATCAGTTCACAGTGTCCTCGAAGGGGGTCTTAGTCTATGTCCAACAGAGTAGGAGAAGGGACGCCACTGTCCTGTGTAGTTGCTGGCTCTGCTCACAACCCCCTTATACCCTAATGACATCTGCTTCCCTCTTCTTCACTTTGTCCAACTCCTCAACTATGACACCTATTCATATTCTGTATGAAACCAGATCTGGTTGGCTTTATAATTAATAGTAGGCCTGTCTTTCAATGAATCCAATACAATTGTGTGTTTTAAAATAGATTAAAGCTGGATTTGTCATATTTTTATGTCACCTGAATTAAAATATCAAACCTTTTTAAACTGCATGATGTGTTCCCTTTATTTAGAAAATGTGAAATCCATGTCATGTATTGAGGACAATGGCATTTTAGAAGTTTAGAATTAGACATCCTGTCCTCTCCTTGATTATGATTTGTTATTTTCCTCTGGAACCTTTGTGTTGCACTGAGTTGTCTGGAGTAGGAGGAGTAAAGGATGCCATTTGGTTGGCAGCCACATCTGCTTTTCATATTTATCCATACCTCTTATATATATATTCTGGAACAAACTCTACCCTAACAAAAGACTGGGAAATGGGTGGAACTAAACCAGACAGTCACTGAGCATGTACAATAAAAGGAACGCTGACGCAAACGGATGCCCAGGTGGTGCAACTATTCTCCCTTCATGTAGCACGCACATCTAGAAATAAAGCAGGAAAGTACACCTTTTTGAATAGCACCATTGTTATTTGTTCCAACCCACACCTTAAACACACCCAAACATACTCATAGTCTTGACAATGTCTCAACAACTAGTGCTACGTTCTATTTACAATTTAGTTTTTTCGGAGATAGGCAGCAGGCTCTGTTCTTTGAATCTGTTGTCCTCAATTATATCTACAGTAAGACCCTCCGCAAATGTTGCTTGCCTTGTGCTGTTACTAAGATACGGGTGCTAACAACAACCGCAAGTATGCGGGTGAGCTGGTGAGCAACTCCAGCACGCGCACAGACAGAGCAGTTCGCCGCACAAAGGCCAACAAATAAGTGCTTTCATATCTACCCTCCCCCTCCTCTTTGGGACAGTTGAGGAGCTGAATGGAAAGCAGGGTTGAGGGTGTGGGGGGTCACTGGGTAGCATAGGGGAACCAGTGTTAGGAACATTGTGTTGTTGGATTTCATGGCTCTGCGTTCATCTTCTGTCTTTGGTTGCATGTCTGTCATGATGAAATCAAGTTGTCTGTGAAATCTTGTTTATCTGTTTTATATCTTTGTCAGCATTCAGTTGCCACTATTATTCAGTGTTAATCGCCATTTTTCAAAGCTCGTGGAGTTAACATCTTCATGCTCAAATGTGTTGTTTCGTTGTGAGGGTGACAACTCTCACAGTGTGTGGCATTTTGTGGTTGTTCTTATGACTCCAGTCCATGTAGCAACAGTAATGCCTTTATTAATGTTATAGTTTGGTTTGGATTTTTATTCTAATCCCAAATCATGCATTTCAGTTACTTCGAGTAGATGTTTTGATACAAGTATCTTATAAATAAATTATTCTCATGGTTGGTTTTTGTCAATGGAAAAATGAAACCGTCCCAGTTAATTTTCAAATGTTACTCAGTGGCTTTAAGGACACACGTGTGCACTACTTGTTGCTTATGTCATTTTGTGCTGCATACGGCACATCTCGTGTAATTTCATAGCAGTATAGCTATCCTTTGGGACAGGTGTAACAATATAAGCAGAAATGGCACCGTGCTATTAGTCTTATGCTCTTCTGGCAGGCACTCTGTCTCAATAGACCCCACTGCAGTCAGACAGTGTAGCTTATGCAGCATTGAGAAAAGGGTTGGTGCTCCCCTAACACACAACATCTATTCTATTCCCCCTGCTCACAAGACCAGACCCACTTACTGGATGTTGTCAGACTCACAACTCAGAGCATTGCAGTTTTTAAATGTGGTACTTTTTCATACTTTTGTATAATTTCATGATAAACTACACTGCCACGGTCATTAAAGTGAAACATTACATGTATAATGTATTGCTTCTCTTTAACTATAATAAATTGAATTACATTAACCATTGCTCCTTGGGAAAAGTGCTTGTTTCTTTACTTTTTTGAATTGTTCCTGCTTGTAGAAAATTCAAAATAATGTCATACCTGCACCCTTCAATTGTTATCACTCCTGCCTCTGCCATTTCTTGTCCTTTTCATCTCATTGTCTCTGATGTTGTGTACATATCCTCTCTGTTCTCTATTGTTGGTGCAGGTAAAAACAGGCTGTATGAAACTATTTTTTTCAATGTCAATATTGATAGCATGATAATACACGTAATGTGTAAAATTTTAATCGATGAAACAAGTAATGGAGACTTGATGTTAGTTGGTCTGTAACTGTAATGTGATTGTGTTAACAGTAATGCCTTTCATTATTCCACTCCAGGAAAGTAATGCAATTATACTTTCTACTTTGTGTCATGTTACTCCCCTACTCCGCTAATAACTGTCATCGCCACAGTAGACTTGTAGAATGGTATAACTTTGTCTCTTTGGGAGGGAATCCCATGAAGGAGCATGAGATTTCACATTTTTAAATAACTTATTTCCCACATAATTTAATTAATGTTTGTGGTGTAGGCCTCCTCCCTTGGGGACTACATGCTGTAGACAGCACCATATGCTTCATTTCATCTCGTAAAAGTAGTTTTGGTTTGTCATTCCCATCCTTTCTCCCACACTGGAAATAACAGAGGAACAGCTTCAGTGTTGGCTGGTCCGTGATACACAGCTGCTGTACTGCCGCTTTATTAATGGGATTCAGGAGCTCATCTGAGCGTTCCGATAATGGAACAATGGAGGACCCCGCTTTGACAATCCTTCATCTCTGAGATGCTACAATTGATCACCAATTCAATTGCTAACTGTAGAAAATTGAATTTCTAGCCCTAACATTGTTCGTTAACCACGGTGCCGATGAGATGGCCATCCAGATTAATGATAATGGGAGGCTGAGATGGCTTCTGAGACGGCCTGTGAATTTGATTAGCTCCAGACGGCTGTGGAGACAAAGAGCAGCCAGTCAGACTCTTATGTGGAAGTACTTAATGAAAACCCTGCATGGAAGGTAATTGGGAAATGTTTGTCTGGCTGCATGCTTCTCAACTTACTGTACTCTTATCTGTCTTCAATCTCGCTCTCAATGTTGCTTTTACACAGACAGACAGACACACACACACACCCACACACACGCTGTTGTATTAATTTACTCTAATAACATTTTCAAGAAGACACTTTTAAAAAATATTGCTACGTAAACAAAATGCTTCCTTTTTCAACTCTGTTGCTGTTGATAGGTTTAGTTTTTATGCTCAGTGGCCAGATTATTTATGGTTCTCTTAAAATAGATTCCCTAGTATCAAGATATCTTATTTTACAAACTAAGCTTGTCTTGTCAAGCTTCTTAAATTGGGGCTGTATAGCAAGTGCAGTGTTAACAAAAAATGTATTTCATGTGTGCCAGTAATATTCAAAAGTCAGCAATAGACTGATGTTGAGAAGGGGTCAATAGATTATTTGTTCACGGCTGACAATATTACTTTTGTTTCTAAGGAATAAACATACTTTTTGAACGCGTTTTTCTACATTTTTCCACACAACTCCAACTCTGTTACCAATGGCTAATATCCCCTGCTTGTCACTGCTAACTCCCACTGAACAGCTGGGTTCCTCCTACGATACACATGGAGTCATGCCAGTTGTATCCAGTCACCTGACAAACAGGCATGCCCTGTGTATAATTCCTCTTGTGTTCAATGGTTATACAGGTTGGCCCACTGATGAATCATCCAAATCAGGCCCAAGAATTAAACAAATGTGTCATCTTCTCATATTTAACATCCACATTTTCATTCACACCACCTCATTAATATTGTAGCTGGAGCTGCAACTACCCATCATTTTCATGAATTCATCTGCTGATTATTGTTCTCGATTCACTGATGACTTAAAAACACATCAGAAAAATGTGAAAAATGTTCATTCCAGTTTCCCAGAGTTAAAAACGGTGTCTTCAAATGTCTTGTTTTATCTGACCAATAGGCCTGTCACAATAACTACTTTTGTTGGACGATATATTGTCCCATAAATAATTGTGATAAATTATTTCATTGAAGACTATTCCACTGATATAATAAGCATAACAATGCAAGTGCACCCTTTTTAAAGAGCAATTACAATTTGAATTGGAATATTAAAAACAAATGAAACTATCCTTGGTAAATTCAACATAAATAAACCAACCAAAACGATAAATAAAAATAACTCTCAGGCAAAAATGCACTTCATAAATGGTAGGGGAAACTTGCTACCTGCTGTTTATTTTGGCATCTTGTTGGCTAAAATGTTGATGACAACGATAAGCCGATATCGTGACAGAGGATAATTACATATACATATATATATCCGCCAGTCAGAAACCTGAAGATATTCAGTTTATTATAATGTAGGACAAGAAAGAGCATAAAATCTTCATATCAGATAAGCTGAGATGATCAAATGTCGAGTTGAGTGAATTGGAGTAGGCAGTGTTCTTGATTGAGTGTATTTCTTGTCCAAAATTTTTTTATTAACACTTGTGCAAGACAAAGAGAAGTGTGACTCATGTCCACGACAGACTTGCCAGGTCCCCTTGACAGTCCTACTCATGTGTCTTAGCACTGTTCTCCCCTGGTGTCAGCGGTGCTAGTCAAACACTGCCAATTAAGCAGTGGTAGAAATGGCTCATATTCCCTTCCCCTCTCATCAAAATGAGCCTGACTCATTTAGACTGTTGAATGGAAAGATACTGTTTAATATGGTAATTTCTGCCACTCTTTGACAGGGTAGTGCAGATATTCCCAGTGTTTTGATTTGATCTCAGTGGAGTGTCATTTCATGGTTATATGTCGGGGGAGTGGTGGCTATGAAGAGCTTCTCTTTCATCTTGAAGACGAAATCAAACATCTATACTTCATAATGTGCATTTATACCAACACCCTATGAAGTATAATGACATTGAGAGATAAACAAGTTCACAACCGTGGCTGGTACATGCTTCTTTGACCCTTGATTATTACAAGACAGGAGATTCTCTGGATTGGAGATTAATTGTCTTGTTTAATTACACCTTAGTGATTAGAGGAGGGAGGAAGTGAAATCCCTGTTGCTGAATCTGTATAATGTATGCTCCCTCAAAGTCAAAGCCCGTATTTTCAAGGATACTGTCCTCCAAAATCTGTACTTAATTGACAGACAAGGCTGTAGTCAGCACCTCTGAGAAGCATGCAAGTGTGACATGTAGCATATAAGTTTGTTTTGTCTGCATGACTGTGTGTTCAATATCTGTGCTGATGGTTGAAATGGACACTGCAAAGAGAGAAGAAAGGGGGTCGACGAGGGAGGGGGGTGCAGCTGTTGTGAAGGATCCACGATTGATAATGAATTCCTGTAGATAAATGGGCTTTCTTCATTGAGTGGGATTCACTTACCGTGGGCATCCCTTCAGACAGGATACACTGTGCATTATTGCTGTTCTTTGTTACATCTGTGTCCAGTGCCCCTGTTACAGGCTGCACGCCAGCTGTGAGTTGACCATCGGGTCATTTGACTCCAGGGGTAGAACCAGGGGATGTGTATCCTGACAGAGTCTAAAAGAAGTGTCTTGCGGTTTTCGAGATAAGTGTTCGACTACTTTGTTTAAAGGCACAATACATGTTGAATGTCTTTCCTAAGCTGGAGAATAGTGTTCTACAGCCAGAAATTGATTAGAAACCTGTTACATTTTAGGTGCAAAAGGCAGCCAAGGTTAATTTACTGGATGAGGAGGCCGTTATAACCCTCCCTTTAGCGTGTCTCTTCATTGGCCTATTTTAAATCCCCCCTGAAAACAGGAGTTAATTAGGAACACCAACGGAAGAGAAATCCAAGGCAAGACACCAGTTTTTATTTTAGACAGAAAAAGCACAAATGTGTTTGCATCCACACTCAATTACTTGCCAATACATTTTTGAAGTGCCTGCCTCGGACAGTGTATTTTTGTGCTAATTCATTTACATGGGGCAATATTATTAAAAAGTAAACACAAAAGAAGCTCTTTGTGAGGTTAAACCTGCTTCTAATTAACAAAGAGCGAATTTGAAACGGGAATTAGTCTATGAAAGGGAGCTTGTTAATGAAGTGTGTGAATAGAATGAAAGAAGAAAGCAGGCGGCCTACCCTGCTGGAGAAAGGTTAATGACTGTATGGAGCAGACCAGGAGTGTCTTTCCTCTTACTGTGCTCTGGGTCCTGATCCTCAGGGTCTTCCTGCTTGTTGGACCTTTTTGTTCTGCATAAAACACCATAGTTTCACAACACCCCACGTGCAATTACTATCATTTTAAAATTAATGATATGGCTTCATTATTAAATTATGTTTGTTGAGCTTTCAGTTTTTAGATGCATTTCAGCAGCAGAAAGTCAAATAATGCTCAGATATTTTTTGGCATCATTGCATTGCTAGTTTTTTACATAGAGGGCATGCCCGTAGGTGTTGGATATGCTGAGAGGGCTGCCCTAAGTTGTTAGCCATGCTAGCTGCGTGGCTCTAGGGATGCCGGTGTCTGTCGGTCAGTTTGTCAGTCGGTCCACCACTTTGGGCCCGGCTGAAATATCTCAACAACTATTTGATGTACTGCCAGGACAATTTGTACAAACATTCATGGCCCCAGAAGATGAGGCCTTATGACTGACTTGGTGATCCCCTGACCTGACCTCCACCAGTATTGTTAACATTTTTGTTTCTTAGTGAAATGTCTTAAGAACTATTGGGCGGATTGCAATGAAATGAAATTTGGTACAAGATATCACTGGTGCCCAGAGGATGAATCTGAATAACTTTGTTCATCCAGTGACTTTTCACCTCGAACCACCAGCAGGTTGGCATTTTTGCTTTTTAGTGAAATGTCTCAACTAATTGGATGGATCTCCATGGAATTTGTCTCAGACAATCATGCCCTTGTCTCCCCTCACTTTTTGTCTGGCGGCCTCATCAAGTCAAAACCTTAATTTGTTCATTACTTTGGTTGTAGACCAAATACCTGCAAAACTAATGACATTCCCATCAGGCTCAACCGTACTATGTGTTTAGTACTAATTAGCAAATATTTGCATGATAACATGCTAAGTGAGATGATGGACATGGTAAACATTATACCTGCTAAACACCAGCATAATTGTGCCCGTGTTAGCATGTAGCTTAAAGCACTGCTGTACAACCTCACAGAGCCGCTAACATGGCTGTAGACTCTTTTTCTTCTTTTGTATATAAATTTCTGATAAAATGTGAAATGTGACAGAAACATTTATCTGTGACTATAAAACCAAACAGCTGCTGCCCGCTTTCAACATGCTCCTGTACACATCACTACATCAGTCGTGCTTTACATACTTACATTCACCTCATGACGCAAGATCATTATGTACATTATAGCATATAACAAATTGTTACGAGGTATAACTGGATTCAGAAATATAAAAAGGGGTTGTTATATATAATAAAAGCAGCATAAATGAATCACCTAATGGTCCTTGTAGATATGTCACAATAAAACAGTGTATGAGAAAAACTGCTGTAACACCACTGCTCCCCAATTGTTGTGTCCTCGTAATACTCGCACTTCTAATATGAGATTGTAAAGGGTAAAAGGCTTTTAGAGGAAAACAAAACCAAATCATTAAAACTATTGTTAAGACCCTGGGGACGGTTAGTTTTGAAGCTGCATATGAATGGTGGCCTTGTAAATTATGTTTTTTTTTTTGTGTCACCTGCAGAGACTAATTCAGTGACTAAGAAAGGAAAACAAGGGACCATTAGTGATAAGAGTGTTTTTTTTTTTTTTTTGTCTGATGGCAAGCTAGGTCATGCAATTACCATGTATATAAAAAACTCTATCGTGGTTCATACGTCAACCTAGTCGCCTTCCACTGCAGTAATTCCACGTTACTTACTAAGCTGTTATAGTCACTGTTTTTAATGAATGTTCACTGTCAAAACTTTGCTCATTTGTATCCACCACACTATCTGAAGTCATGCGATTGATTTTAATTGTCCCTGACTTGGAGATGAAGCTGAACACAGACAAAGTATTGGATTTTCATCCTTCATTTCAAACGATATAGAGCCACTGGGTTGTCATTTTCATTAGAGTGGTGATTGATGAAAGCCAGGTGTCACAGGCATAATGGAGGATTTTAGTTCAACTTGTCTTGACACCCAATTGTTTAGTAAATAAAATATTATCATAATGTTATGACAACACATTAAAAACCTGAGTTCATCCCTCAGTGTGTAATGAAATTACCGTAATGTACATTATAACTTCACACATCCAATTTACAGAATTATCAAGTTCAGAATGACTATACAATTTCCACCTGTTGTACTTATAATTAAAACTCGTTGAAAATTTTAAATCTTGGATAATTTCCAGGAAGACTGTTTGCAATAAAAAACTTTACATTTTATCCACACATATCATAATAAAGATGGTCAATTTTGTGCTCAGAGACTTAAATCCTACCTTTATCTGTCCAGTAATGATTAGGACCTGGTTTAGAACTAAAAACCAAATGCAAGAGAGGCAATGGAGGGAGGAAAAAAGTCAGAAATGTTGAAAAGAATCCTAGACATGCGAGATGATAACTTATGACATAAAATAGGACATTTCTATAATATACCCCTGATAGAAGCAGGACCACTGTTTTTTTTTTTTACTGTGCTTTTGCAAGCAGTTTCAAATATTTCAATTTAACAGATGTCAGTACAAGACATTCTTGCTCATTCTCATAATCCCCTGATTATAGATTAGTCCTTTACTGGTACTTTACAAATTTTTGTCTTGTTTCACATCTTACTACCAATGCCTCTTTTGGATTCTATCCATGTAAAGAATTTTTGAAATCTTCATTTTGGCAACTTATAGCCCTGAGCTTAGTTTCTTTGTCGGTTAGTATGATGTGCATAGCCACTGACTGTAGACTTTGCCGTTATCAGTGTGGATATTGTATCCTACACTGATGTGATAGTAATACTTTCAGACGAGTAATACACTCTTTAGCTGAAGAGATGATTCAAGGGTTTTTGAGTCCATCAAAAAGCCCTTTAAGGATAAGGTTTTCATGCCAGAGATTCCATCTAGAGAGATTGGCACAATCTATTCTTTGTATTTGATAGAACAGCTTTTGCAGTGTAGGGTATTAACCATACCTGTTAAAATGGCACGCATTCTTTTGCCACACACTTAAATGTTATGCATTAAAGAAGCCACAGTGTTAGACAGAACACCTGTAAAGCTTTGCTCTGGATCCTTTTTTCCTCCTCTCTCCAGCTGGCCTTGATGCTCTTGCTGAGGCCAGGCACACTCTCACCCTGGCTTTCCATGTTGGCAGGGACTTCTTGCCTCTTTCAGGAGAACACATTCACAAACTATGGCTTCTCGGGCTCAAGGCTTCTGGGGTTTCACTTGCATCTTGGCCCACCTCCTCATCAACCCCGTTATAAACCAAAATAGACTCCATAATTCATCCCAGCCAATCCAGCAAGAATGTAAATAAAGAACAAAAGTTGCCTGTTCTACACATATCAGAGGGCCTCTTTGGGAATAGAGCTTTCTTAAAACCGATCCTGCTACAGGCCTGACCCCGGCCATCTCTCTCCTCTCCATTTTCTAAAGCAACAGTACAGGGCAGTGCGCCATAGTGTCTGTGCTGCCCTTATCTTGCATTGGCAGACACTGGGTCTCCCCATAGTCTGGATTTCCGTCTGAGCCTGAGCTCCTGTGGCCTGGCTGTTCCTCTCTCATCTGCAGGCCATCTCCTCCTTCAATCAGCCTCAAACTAATTGACTTTAATTTGTCTTTTTTGCCCTCCTACGGTGAAGTGTACCTTCTGAATTCGTCGGCCGTACCAAGTGTCAATTAAAAAGGCATCACCCAATAAAATCTGTGAACAACTGATGTTAATTAATATCAGAAGTTTATGGTGCGTGGTACAGGTCCCGGCATGCCTCTAAGCACTTGATAACCATTTGGCCATGCAGTCTGAGTGCCATTTTGGAGGCTGAGACTAATGAAGCTTGTCGGCTAAAATGAAGCCAGACTGTGAAATGGCCTCATCAGGTACATTATCTTAACACAATCAAAGCATTAACACCTTCATTTGGACTCAATTTCATTTTTTGAATGCTATCAAATCACAGAACACATAATTAATAATGAGAATATAAATAACGGCTAATGAAATTTGTATGAATCCAAAAATATAATGTGGGCTCAGTACTGATTGCCTCAAGTCATAAATTACTTTGATTTTCATACAGGTACTTGTTACGCCTTCATTATTTTTCTGTCTGCTTAGTGTCCTAAAAGTCTTGATGCTCATGTCATATTTCTTGGTGGCTGGATGCTGCAGAACACAAAAGTCTGACCTTCATATCAATAATGTTGGTTCACTGATGACTAGTGTTACAGTTTCTGAAATGGAGTCAGAATAAGGATTTCATTTTTTATTATTTTATATATTTTTAAAAAAGTAATAATTAGCCATAATAATTTAAATTTGGCTAATGCTGTATTACAACACCCCTAGCTGTTTTAAAATCGCATATTAAAAGTAACACACTATTAATGCAACACTTACTGAAGCCAGTAATAATTTTGTAAGAAGCATAATGCACATGTAGAATAACATGGAATATGATTACTTTTAACTTAGTTATAGAATTACTGCCACCAGTGAACATGCTTTATGGTGGGAGGGCCTGACAAATAAGTCATTTAGAGAATTAGATGTACTGCTTGTGTTAAATAATTTAGAAATTACTCCTTGGCACCAATTTGCATGATAAATTGGCATCTTTTTAAAAAAATTCATGTTAACAATGCAGCCTTGAAATACTACTATGAATATTTCTATAATGCGCTAATATTTACCCACGCACAGTTTAATCAAAAAGACACACTTCAAAAATAATGGGTACTGTGCTGTTCATTCACAGTAAATACCAGCGTGTGTGTGCTTATGCAGCAAGACATTTTCTAACAGTTGTGACTTAGTCCAGGTCCAGTTCTTCAGCTTCTCAACACCAAAAATGTCCACAAACACCGTAGGTTTCTGGGAACTTCTGTTTCCAATATTTTGAATGTGTAGTTTTTATGGGTTGAATGTTTTTCTTTTGATTCTTTCTCCGATTTTAAGAAGTCATTTTTTAAAATCCTGAATAGGGTCGTTGATATAGATATAGCACATGTTCAAAAGCCACAGTATCACCTAATAGTGAATACAGCAGCAGTAATTATATGTTTCATTATACTTGGATTATTATGATGAATTATGAATCAGTCACTGAGGGTATAATGAGTAATTTCATTCATGAAGCACAATGTCGGCCATAGAAACAAGGTCAACCGTTTCTCTTAGCTTAGAGTTCTATTCATTCTCTAGTAAAAGTTGATCTCAGCAGCTTCTTGAATAGGTCAGAACATAGAGGAATTATAGAGGGATAAAAGAGGAAACTAGGAATTTGCCATTTAGAAGAACTCCTAGTGGTAAGATAAACCTCTGGAGTTTAATGTCTTGCCAGCTTAACATTTTGAAGTGTGCATGCCGGAGGGTGAAACTAGAATGACCATCACTAGGGACGTGTGGTCTTGTTTCTGGTATTTCGTAATTTGATGTATCACACTTTGCTGCTTGGTTACATCACCTTGTGTGCTTTCACAGGTTTATATTAATGCTGTAATGCAGCCTTTGTTTCTGGGGCCTATGTATTTCACAATATATAAACAATAACATAGTTCCTTTCCGTCCTCTGTGTGGTGGCTTCCATGTCTGTTCTAGTCTGTTAACATCTTTTGTCATCTTCTCACCCGAGCTGAGTGTGTGCTCACTTGGATTTTTTCACACAAACACACCCACACAAAATGCACATACACAAACATCCCTTGGTATGTCATGCATAGTCCCTTTCCTTGACAGGCAGAGTCAGGAGGGGAGGCTGTGCAAGGGTTGTAAGAGTAAAATTGTCTCTATTTTAATACTCAAATCTTCTCTTGATTGTTGTTCTTTTTCTTTCTTTCTTTAGTGTGCTGTTTGTATGCCCATGTCACTAATACTTAGAGCCAAATAGAACAAAGCGCCACTCTGTAGCATTTTGTTTGAAAAGATAGACCGAGGGCTGTGTCTTAATGATGTTCATCATGGCTAACAAGGTGGTGAGTCTTTATGACTGAGCTGATTGCATCATATCATTATCAGATGGGTAGTTAGCAGCTTGCTAGGTAGCTGTGCCTTACCAGCAGGTTGTCATTGTTACAAGTGGACAACTGTGTAGCTGTTAGAGATATCAAGTAAACTGGGACGACCCGGTAGCTCTCCAGGTAGAGCGCGTACCATGTGTCAAGGCTGAGTCCTTACTGCAGCAGTCTGGGTTGGAGTCCGGCCCTGGGCCATTTGCTGCATGTCATACCCCTTCTCTCTCCCCTGCCTTTCCTGTCTCTCTGAACTGTCCTGTCCAATAAAGCAGACATGACAAAATGAAGAAAGAGAAATATCAAGTCTACCAGTAATATGTATATATTGTGTATATGTAATGATAAATTCTATGTGAACCACCAATATAGGCCTATGTTTAATTTATAGGCAAGAATCACAGTTTAATTTGGAATCACAGTATCGGACAAACTGCAATTAGATGTTTTCCTCAAGTCTTTTAGGGCCGATTCAGACCAAATCAGGCGTTGCGGCAATTAGCCTCTGGGTGTGTGTGTGGGACAGGAGTGGGTGGGTGTGTGTGTGTGTCATTATTTGTGCTTTAGCAAGTAACTGCTGTGAAACTTTCAGAAAATAACGTTTTATTTCTTTCTCTCTACTGGCACTCTGTCTGTCATTCACTGGCTATGTAACTCAACTACAGCTGTCTCTTTTTGTCTCTCTGTCTCTCTCTGTCTCTCTCGCTCAAACAAATGGACACAGACCAAAGGAAGCTTCTTGGTATCACTATTTTTCAGTGTGGACTGCAAGACACAGATGTTGAAACTGGGTACACAAAAGAAACCAACAAGTAGCGCATTATAGTTTGTCGTAGTTGCTCCGTGAACTTCAGTGATATTTCAGACTGACTGGAGCAGTTTGTCTGCAGTGGTTGTTGGTTTAGTCGGTAATGGCCCGTAGCCCTACAGCTTCGCCACTTATGCACAAGTTGGCATAACCTCTTTGGTTTTACACTGTCTTTTTGTTTGGTTGATTGCCTGTCACTCTTTCTGTCTCTGTTTCCCTTTCTGACAATTATTTCTTTTCTTTTGTAATCTCCTCTCTGTAGATCTTTTTCTTCGTCTCTCTCTTTCTCTATTCTTCTGTAGCTTATAATACCGCCATGATCGTGTGCCGGTAGTATGAAAGAGGCACTCTGACTGTATTGTAAACTCAAGCACTTGAGCCTCCGAACAAAAGATGCCTTTACCACAGACATTCCTCCGTGTCGCTCTCATTTCACAACAGCTAAGTGAGTAACCTTGCTCCTTTTCAGCAGCCTCTGCGATCTGCTATAAAACCTGCTAATTGCTGTCTCTTAAATGACAGGCATCAAATGAGGCCCATTGTCTTGGTTGAGTATTCAGTCAATACTTCAGCCATTTGTTCTGGTGATTGGCAGTCTAGCAAGGGTGCCTTTTGCCCTGTAATATTGATGCGTTTTTCTGTTATAATCACTGGCCTTGTTGCACATGACCTGTGTATATTTCAGTCTAAGACTGAAAGACAGAAGGACTGTAGCCGTGGGGGCTGGTGGGGCAGATGTTATACATTTGAGTACTCACTGTGCTTCAGGGAAAAATTAGCAATGACATTCTTGGACTCAATTGTAATAATGCTACTGATGGGTAGAGAAGGCATACGGAAGGTATAAATACACTTTAGAGCAATATTATTGCCTATAGGCCCTTAAATATGTGCCTGTTGGCACAGCAGGTGAGGTCCTGATGATGTTACACTATGAGTGTCTGTATGTACAGTGAAAGGTTTCTCATTTCTTCACACCGATAAATATGTCACCAAGACAAATTCTTCTGCATTTATCACACTTATCGATTAAAGCAATTCTCATTTTGACTCTGAAATACAGTTTTTCCATCAGGACATGGTCACACTGTTCACCTTCACAGTGTTTAGCATTCTGGCTGGACATGATTAAGCATGGACAAGTCGACCCACATTTCACCATCAACGTGTGCAGTCACCCACCATGGCCCACTCCAGGGCATGAAACAATGGCTGCCACATTAAAGGTTTCAATTAATCACCCTCAAAGAAGATTTGCATTTCTCAAGGATTTCTTTAGATGGTGTAAATGTATGACCAACTTTATATTCAAATCACACTTAGTGTGAAATGTGAGCTCAAATGGTCATTGAAATGACAAATTTCACAAAGCAAAGAAACCAATGGTGATAATACATCTTCTACGCTCTGTCAAATACACATTAAGGCTGCTCAAATTAACTGCACCTCAGGACAAGACCAGGAGTCAGAGAAATGAGCAGGCAATCTAAGCAAACCGCCAACCGGTACGTTTTTTACCCTGTAATAGAAGAGGCTCAAACATAAGTAAATGTTTGGTTTTATTGTATTCATTAAAAATTCATAACATTTACCAGAGTCAACTGAGGCCATGTGTTTCTCCGTTTCTGCCCATGCGGGTTGGATTTGTGGTGACAGACGGTGGCTTTGTGTGGTTAGGGAGTTGGCGGGTGACCCCGCAAGGAGCACCTGTCCAAGAGTGGACCTGCTGCTCGCTATGTTATGCCTTTTGGTGGGTTTGGCATTAACCCCACTGTCATGTTCCTCCTCCTCACTACCCTTTCACCCCAGCCCTAAGACATACATAACCTGCCAGATCCACTCTGTCATCACAGGATTAATTAAAATGCTACACAGCAAAGGCACTGGATCCCTTTGGGGCTGTGGTATATGCATGAATGACATACACACGTGTAAATGCCCCCCCTCACACACAGTCCTGTCTGACATGGTGCCAGGTTGTTGTGTTTAGTCACCTCAGGGGACACATAACCAAATGATCACCTCGAGTGATGAATGGACAGATCTCACCTCAGCGTCCCTTTTTTTTTAAAATGTGTTGTCCAATAATGCATTGGCCATATTTGTAATGTGAGACATTACTTATGCCTGACTAAGTGAATTTGCCCCAAACTATGACCATCTGGCTCATGCTGATGATTTGCATTTTCATTTGCATACTTTTTTTTTTCTTGCAGTGACAACTATGTCATCAGAAGTTCCAAATTACCTATCCTCATTGTTGTTTAATTCATGCCTCTCTCACAAGGCACGCTATTCATTTGAAGGGATTCAAATAAATTTAGAAGAAAAGGGGGTTACTTATTTATCCCAGACCCCAGTGATGCCTTGGCAGAGATACAATAGAGGTAAGGGATACTAAATGAATTCTGTTGTCCTGTGTGCTATCCCTGGCTATCAACATAATTTGGTTAGTGACCTGGTGACTATGAATGTGTGGGACCTCTTCATTCAAGTCCATTGGGGCTCCTGGGGCAAGAGTCCATGTTACAGGGCTCCACCCCCTTCCATTGCGACCCTGCCCTCGTGTCATGTATGCACACAACCAGGCGACTGGGTGATTAATGACCGAGCTCGTGGTGCCATTGACAACTTCTGGTGACTCTACACAAAAGCCATCACCCTTGTCACATTAGCACCAGTCTGGGAACATTTGGCCGTATGCTGCTGGTCTGAAACAAAGGGAATATGTGGTAGATAGATGTATGTATACAGAGCATGTCTGTCTCAAGCATTGTGCTTCATGAAAAAAAAAATAATCCAACGTTTTAAGCTTTTGGGTTGGCCTCTGCGCGATATACAGTAGAATCCTTTTTTATATTAACATCATCTGCTCAGCGTGCATTTCCTGGCATCTCCTGATTTCATTAGCACACTTCTTCTATCAATGTATGTCTTCTATGTCAGTTGTGTCTCTAGCTAATAATAATCCACCGTAATTAGAAAATGAAGAATGGGCCTGCCAGCATTCCCAGCAGTGTTTTCTGAAACTGGAAACTTTCCTCTTCTGCCTAAGTTTTTGTTTAAATGAAATGTCTGCATATTAAAGGAGATGAATAATTAGTAGCCTTAAAGCTTCTGATTATATTAAATTTTCATCTGAATCCTGAAGAGCTTAAATTCGTGAGGTGCGGACAATCTTTGGTTTACTGGGGAACAGTCTTACATGTGGGGAAAAAAAGTGTATATCATTTATTGAGTGTGATTATTTTTGCCAGATGAAACTGCTGCCAACTGAGATTGCATACATGCACATGCTGTCTATTTTCCAAACTTCCACGGTGTATTCAGATCTATCTTCCTTCTACAGGAAGAATGAAGTGTGAATTAATAAGCCCCATTGCTGTCTTCCTCGTCTACAGTATCCTGTTTTCACCATAGCTATCACCTTTAATAAGAGTCGTTGTTAATGACATCCGTGGCTGGGTGTAACCTTTAGCACCCAAACCTGCTTGCTGTATATCTCACTCTCAACACTAAGAACAGGTGGGATGTTTTTATTTTTGACAGCTAGCTTGATAGCAGCTGAAAAACACAATATAATTAAATATGTAATTGCCATTGTTGTATGGCTTTATAGTGTATAGACTTGTATACAACATAACATATATTGTGGATAAATATAGGGCTTTGACTAACAATTATTTCCATGATATATATATATATATATATATTTCTTTTAATAAATAAGTGTTTGAAAACCTCACAGCAACCACAGTGATGTCTTCAAATTGCTTGTTTTGTTTTAAAAAGAGAGAAAAGCAGCACATCTTCACAGATGCAATGTCTTTATAATGCCATGTATAATTGTATTCAAGTGTTGTATTATTGCATTTTGTGATTTAATAATTGTTTCAGTATATTGGTCGCAACAAAGGGAATGGTAAGCATCCCAAGAAATAAGTGGAAAGTTAGATATTGTAGCATTGCCAGATGTTAGTTTAAGCTGCGTGAGTGTCAGTGTCTACAGACACACACACATCACCCTGTTAACTTGAGCAGGTTTTAAGCAGCAGCGAGCTTAGGATTACAGTGGCTTAGATCCTTTGACCTCTCCCTCCCTCCAACCCAGTGTATCACTCGATTTGAAATGGATTCAGCAGACTTTTATTCAAAAACAAAAGAATTTCTCCTCATCCTTCTTCTCCCACCCCCTGCCCTTTCCTTCCTTTTGGATTCTCAAATTCCTTTAAATGAAAAATGATTCTCTCTTTCTTGGTATTTTGTACAACAGACGGCTCCATTTTGCTCCCCCCTCAATGGGGAGGAAATGAGTTGTGGGAGCAGATTCCTCTCACACAGAGATCTCAGTAATCGTGCGGCGGCGTGTCACCAGCACACCACAGTGACAGCAGCTTTTAATTAATCCCACATCCCACCACCCTGCCCTGCCCATTGGTGGCTTCTCCCCCAAACTTTTTTCTCTTAACTTTTTTCTGTGTGTTTGACTGTGTGTGCTTGGATTGTGCTACAGCGCTACAGCGCTGTGTGCATAACTTGTATAGTTACAGGATGACACTGCTGTCACTTCCACACTTCTGAAAGCGGGAGACAGCCCACTAACTGCGTTCATGTGTTTCAACCCTCCAATGTCAGCTCCACCAACTCTGTCTCCAAGAGTTTGGTAACTGTGACTGAAACTATGTGAGTACACCAAGTCCACATGAAATGTTAATAACCCTCTGTGGTGGTTGGCCTATACTGGGTCAGGGATGTTACCCCATTGCTGCACTGCAGTGATCTTATGTCGAGGTGCTTGAGGACGGCGAAATAATGAGGCCTTGAAGTGTCTGCGTTCTCCTTCTAGTGCCCTGATGAATGGTGACAGGTTGTATTTACAATCCTAAAAGGTGCTGACACTGCTGAATTCTGCACCTCTTGGAGAAGTACCAAAACATTGCTACCCTTGAGCAAATGTGTTAGCCCCAGCTGAGGTGTGGAGGAGCTGCTGTCTGAGTGAATGAGGGGCATGAGAGACTTCTCTGGAGAGATGGACTGAGCTCTCGCCCGAAGGTCAGACTGTCAAAAGGGTAATATCAGACCTGCTGAGGTAGAGTTCTGCCCTGCTCCTCAAAACATCTTGTGAGAACAAAGTAAGGTATATAGGCAGGGGAGGCCTAAGCACGTCATTGACATAATTTCTATTAACCATTTTTAGTTACATCAGTGTTATTTAGTAGCCCTGGTGAGGTCTGTGCTGTTTAATGGTTAGCATTGAATGTTTCCTGTCATTCCCGATGAGCTGATTTTGCGAGGTCGCTGCGTTTTTAGTGTTTTCCCCCTGAAAGCCAAAGTGAATAAGGCAGCTGCAGACGAACACTGCAGATACAAACCTTGGCTTGCTATTCAGTATGACTTGGCTGTAGCAAGCATTAGGTTAGCAAAGTGGGCTAAACTTGCATGCGATTAGGCTGTCAACATCTGAAAATAATGAGCTGCAGACAGAGCCACATTGGCATGCAAATACTGTACTGACATTTAAAGCTGGCTTAACATAAATGAGAGAGGAGAATGGATCGAAGCGGAGCTTTGGCCTCCCACTGCAGAGTTGCAGATCTACTGGGGGTAATGGACAAGTTGGACCCCTCTGAACCTTTAGGAATGAAATAATTATTCCCCTGCATCAGACTTTGTGGACAAATGGGACTGAGGGTCGATTAAGTTCTAAAGGGGACGTGGTGTTGATCTCATAAAGGGCATCAGGAGATGTATGGCCTCTTACAAGATCATTTAAACCACTTAATGGAGGACAGGAATTAATGGCTGCTATAGAGCAGAGTCAATTATATGGATATTTTCATAACATATTGTGTATAATTCATAGTGTAATGGCACCGACACCAATCAGCCCCTCTGCTTTTGTTTTGGTTATAGCCTGTTTTAAATGAGATTATTGACTCTGTATTTTGGGCTATAGAATAAGTTGCTGTCTTCATACAGTGATATAGATACGTTGTCATTGTCTGCCATTGTGGGGTGGCAGAGTCTTGATGGCGGTGGCTCTTGTTAATTTGTATTAATGTCAGATAATTTAGAGTTGCGATGGATGTATGTGCACGCCTTGTGCTCTCAGGCAAAAAATTGGATTCATTAAGAAGACGGAGGAGCTGGTTAGGTTTTTTGGCCCCGTGGTTTCAGGTCACTGAGTAATGTGAAGAGATGGAGAGGGTCTTGGCCTGGAGGATGGGGGGAGCTGGTCAGAGACAGAGTGGAGGGGACAACACCCCCACACAGGAGCACATCACTCACACTGACATGTCTCTCACCGGACACACTGTTTTTGTCCCTCCACTCTTTTACAGCGAGAACAGACTGTGCTTGTGACTGAGGGCGACAAAGTCACGTGACAGTCTTGGGACAACTGTGAGGAAGGGAGGTGATGGCTTTAGGTTTTTCTGCTTGCATGCATATCAATCAGTATGATATTTGTTTTTGATGTTTGTGTTCGTTAGATGTGTGAACAATGTGCATTGGTTCATATTAAAACATTAGTAATCATAACTGCTGTAACCCTTAATAATCACAAATAAATAGGCAAAGCACACTCACTCATGCAGACATTCACATGGGTTAGCATGAGCCTCTATTATCAGATGCAATCATGAGTGGGTAATGAAGATGGCTAGAAAATCCAAAAACATCCTGTCCCTTTTGTTTAAGACTAAGGCCATCAGTTTTGACCTCCTTTTGTTCACTTTAAAATGTACAAGTATAGTTAAGAAACAGTCAAACAGATGACGAACTCATGTTTGCTGAGATGTCTTTGAGGATCAGTCCTCAATTTGCAATTTACATCACAGACACATGTTTGCATGAATAACACAAATGATGAAAAATGTAATGGTAAACGTAAAGAGCCAAAGAGATTAAGATGTATGTGAATGAACACTACACACAGAGGCAGAGGACACATGTAAAGCTAGCAAGTATTTCACATCAGATCATCAACTCTCACAGTTTCTTTTTCATACCTCCATAAACATAAATACACACACACACACACACACACACACACACACACACACACACACACACACACACACACACACACACACACACACACACACACACACACAGGGTATACAAGTTTTACAGATTGGCAAAAGTGCAGACTTTGTGGGAGGCCCTGAGCCTTGGTTTGGCTTCTACCCTCATCACCACTCCGCTTAGCATTTAGAGGCCATTAAATCATGGGTCTGTTTGATGTGCAAGCTGTGGGCAACAGGATGTGATGGAAAGGGAACAGCAAGCGCTCCTTTTTTTTATTTTTGTTTTGAATATGGGGTTGTTTTTGGCATGCTAGCCTATGTGTTGATGAAGCACAATTTTTTACAAGAGTTTCAAAACAAGGGGCTTTTTATCCGGTGTTAAAATATTTTTAGAACATAAAGTTCAATATATATCCCCTTAGACCGTACATTATGACCATTAGTATGTGACCAAACTATTTAACTTTAATAATTCCGTTCAGCACTGAGACATGGCTCTTGATTTTTGTTACCCTTGTGTCAAATCCAAGCAGTTTCTCTCGACTGGTACGGTTTATTAGGGCGCCCTAGCTTAGCGTGCCTAATCGTGTTGATAAACCATCTCTCTTGAAAACCACAAATAAAAAAGCCCTCAAATTGGTCCTCTGTATAAACTTGGCTTAACCTTATCCTGTGAGCCTTTGTATGGTTTGTAGTGCAATTAAGCTATTAGCTAAACATCTGACCTTTTCTTCATAGTGTTTCCCCCCATAATTTGTAGTGTTCCTGCTAGGAATACCCTGTAGTGAATACCAGAATCTCCTGAGCAGAGCATCCTTATAGTGGACAGGTTGCCTATCAGAGTCCCTGATGACTGGCTATGTTTTGCGGGCACTGATATGCATCCCATTTTTCATCTCGTGAGATCCTTGAACTGAGTCTGACCTTACCTCACTGACCTCTAATCAGTCATAGGGTCACATGGCCTGTGTTTTTTTGATCCTACTAATGGTGCTGACGGAGAAGAACCATGTCTAGCAATTGGCAACGGTGAGGTCATCCAGAGCACTTTGATACGAGCATCTATAGGAATGCAAATGTGACTGGCTGCCTCACCAGTAGATTACAATAGGAATAACAGCAGCCAGGGGCAGACAGTGCAGCTGCCCCCATTAGTTTTATTCTCTGGGTTACATAAAAGACAAACATAATTAGGTTCTGTGTGTGTCACACAGGAGACAAATGCATGTTGCATCTTGTGTTGTTTAAAGACTTGTCTGACCTCAGTGAAAACATGAGAGTGATTAAGGAATAGTTTAAAGGGACAGATGGGTCAAGGGTCACAAGTGATAAGTGAGGTCACACTGGGTCGTCAGCGGTCTGGTTCATCAATTTTGCCTCATACTTGGGACAGCCAAAATGCACAAAGCTGCTCTAGTTAATGTATTATTTTCAGTGAAAGATGCAACAATAGCGTGCTCCTTTCACCATTTGGGTAAACTGTAATTTATCACACAGGTGAGTACAAATGTTAGAGAGTGGCTCGCTCATTCTTCAAGTGGTCAGCATACTTCAGTCACTACAAACCTATGTGAGTAATTTATTTAATCCCAAAAGCTAATCAATAACACAAGACTGCTGTTCTAGCCAAAGAAATTGCAGTGATCTCATCAGTACACTACGTTTGGAGTCTTTCTGGTACAAAAATAACACTTGAAACATTTCAAGAGGTTCTTGAAATGACTAGAAATAGGGATGCTCTGCTCAAGCAATAGAGCGCTTTTACATTTCTCAACATTTTTAGAACCACCTCATTCATCAACAAGAAGCTGATGCTGTGAAGCCAGCTGAGATCTCTGCTTACACATTTTTTAGCAAGGCCGATAATAGCAATGAGAGAACTGAACAGCTTTTTGTTTAATTTACCTAAAAACAGATCATAGCACATTATAGTGTTTCTTTTGTGTTTCTGTAAAAGGCCACCATAAAAAAGTGTGATAAATGTTATCTCTGATGAGGATGCTTTATTCACTTCAGCATAATAAAGAAAAATTAGCAACATTCTGAGGTTTTATCATGTAGTTTTCTTTTTGTCTTTATTTAAATAAGATATGACTAAGGCTGACCGTCAAAGAACAGCATTCATATGGAAACTATTACTATTCAGCATTCTAAAAGTAGATCGTCTGTTTACTTTAATTCCAAGTTAATGTGATATATATTTAGTGTAAAGGGCAGGGTTAGTGTATACTTAAGGTTTGGATAGCTTGTGCAGCTTTTAGCGGCTCCCCTTACTGTAATTAAAGCTTTCACTGTGTTAAGAGCTTGTGGGTGTGTGATTGTGGGTAAACGATATTTTTTGTGATTCATACTGAAAACTTGTGAGTTTGTGTAAGAGTATGGTCAATGCTTGAGTCTAGTAAGCATAACCTGAAATGCATTAACTTTACGTTAGCTTTCACAAGATAGTCTGTTAGATGCATTTGTGAAATGGGATAATAGGCTATTTTACTGTTTTTGCATGTGCACCTTTTTCATGGGCCCTTGCCCGGGTGAGCTGCAACCATGTCATTAAGTGTGCTGCCTGGAGCCTGGAGCAGTGTATATATACTCTGTCCTCTGCAGGGACGGGCATCCCCATCAGGGTCTGCTTGTACCACCCCTCCATATGGTGGCTTGTCATTAGTTTTCTGTTGCCCTAGTGCCTGGGAGGTTCATCAAACCCAAGAGTCCAATCTCTCCACAGCCCTATTTCTACTCTACTGTGACATTTCTCTCTCTGGCCAATCGGATAAGTCACACATGGCTTCACCGCACGAAAGAACAGCAGCAGCCTCAAGCAGATGTTGCTCTGCAGACTGCCCATGGAGTGGAAAACTGGGTTTCAAGAACAGTATCTGAGTTATTGTTAAAGAGTTCACTATGTCTTGGAAGGGGAGATGTGGTTTTAAGGCTATGGGTTCAGACAAAAGGATAAAAATGCAGTAGGTTATGGTTTTCATCTCCAACCATTTTTAGATTGTGTAGCTAGACAGTAATTTGAGATATGAATGAATAAAACGGGTCCCCCAGTAGACTTCTTTTTTACTCCAGCGCAGTTCACATTTGTATAAAGATAAAATTCTATTGATTAGAAAAAAAGTAATTGAGCACAGAAAAGCATAGCATAGCGTGGGATAATTGTAATTGAACAGAACCATAAAAAAGTATTATGAGTGGGGTTTGTTATACTCCAAGGTAAGGAAGAGCAAAGTTATTTTTGTCCACTTTTATTCTGTAATATGACCAATATTTTTCATATTCAAGTGTGTATGAAAAAAAGTCACTGGTTTCTTAAAAAGCTAAATACAATAAGCATTGGATCAAGGCACATACAAGACTGGCCAAAGGGCATACAATGCACTTTGGTTTTCAATTGTTAAGAACAGTTAACTTCAAATTGTGGAAACATAAAAGTGTGTTCATTTGGAAAATAATACAAAATAATACTCATAACAAGGAGTTGCTGCCACTGTGGTAATTCTAATGAAAGTCAACATGTTTTGTCTTTTTGGCCTGGTGACTAGAATGACGTATGGTACATGGTACTAAAGAATGCCGCCATTGTCGTTCGGCCATTGTTGGCTTGTACAAATAGAGATAGTGGGGGGTCCTCTGTGTCAGCCTGTCCAGTCTACTTGTTTTGAGGAGCAGAGAGCTCCTTAAGGTCGGTGTGCTTTATCTGCCCTGTGCTGTGGCCTACAATCCTATCAGAAACACTGGAACCCTGCTTGGGTTGCTCTGCTGCGTTTCTTCTTGCAAACAGAAAAAAAATAACACACTGAACAAAGCAGAGAAATAAAGCATGGCACCTCATCTTTAGTTATTTGTACTCCATACCAGGTGAATACTAGAGCAAGACTCTTGGTCCGTAGTATGTAGAGACAGCTACCGACTGCTCATTCTTGTAGAGGGCAACATGCCTGCTTTGCGAATTAGTTGATCAGCTGTGCCTTAGTTTACTTCATGTCATTTTTTTGCCTTTTTGTTTTTCAGACAGCCACAAAGTTAAAAGAATGACCTGTGCTTATACTACAAGGTTTTCTAAGGTCTGATTGTTCAACACAGCAATGAAAACCCACTTTCACAGTTGACAAGTCATCATATCTCAGTAGAACACAGAGTTTCTTTTAGTTGGTCGATAACCTTAAGCAAAGGAAATACAGTACAAATTACTACAAATCCCTAAAATATAGAATTGCAGTTAGTTACAATACCCACTGATGGTTCAGTGACGGCCTGCAACTGGAACGTTCTCCGTCTTCATAAAATGTCCTTAAATATAAATTATATGGCAAATGTACAGAACATTGCTTCCTTAGTCTTATAGATCCAGTGTTTTGTAAAAGTCTTGCCACTCTGTTTAAGTCGCGCACTCATCATGAATGGCCATGCGCAATATCATGAATGGGAATGGTCTAAATCTGGTATTCCACTGTCTCTGTAGCTCCTGTTGTTAATACTGTTCTCGCTGTGTGGGCTTTTGTATAAACTCAGGCCATTAGGTGGGAAAATCGTGTGTATCACAAATTCCTCCTTGGACACAGGCAGGTGATTTATAGGTATCATTTGAAATGATGTCTCTCGTATTTCTAGGATGGAGTTGTCTTTCTTAGTGCCAGCCTCAGCATAGTCATCCTTTCTCCGACGGCCTTTGTTGTAGGTGCAGTTTCTTGAAAAAAGTGAACCATTCCTGTGGACATACCAACACACCAGTGCCAACATGATTATTGCCAAAAGAGCCACAGCCCCTCCAATGATAGCAGCCAAAGGCAGACTGGAATTTTTGTAAGGCTCTTTTTCCTGCTCTCTGTTTAAAGTTGTGGTTGGGTTGTATGATTTGTGAGAACCAGTCTCTGTCTCTATGCAAACAGGGGTCTCGTCTGACAGGTAAATGTTGCTGGTCTCCATGGGAACCATGCATATCCTATAGGACGACTCTGGCTCCAGCGCAGTGAGCAGGTACTCCTTCCTCTCTCCCTGCACAATGGTCTCAGTTATGGAGCCAAAGGCAGGGCTGTGTCCCAGCTTTAGCCAGCTGAGCCGTAGGGCAGTCATGGGCTGTGACACCCTCCATGATATGTGTATTGTATCTGCACTACTTGACTTCACACTGATGGTGATGATCTTTCTGCCTGAAGAGGTGGTAGTACTATGGTAATTCTTACCGATGTCAGGCCCTTTAACTACAGGCCTTTTAGTCACAAACAAGGGCCACTGGGGTTGTGAGGGGCGTAGAGTGTTGGAGACCGTGCTTGTCTCATATGTCGGAATGAGTTCTGAATCTGTGCAGTCGAACATGTCTGTCGTTAGGTCTTTAATTGCCATGCCTTTGACCTTATCAGGACCCTGGCACATGAACCCACGTACATTCACCTTAGACGGCAATGACCGCAGCCAATCACGCACCCATTTCATCCTGCAAGTGCATTGCCACGGGTTGTTGCGTAGCAGGAGCTGTGTGAGATTGTCCAGATCTTCAAACACACCCTGGGGGAGGCTGCTCAGGTTGTTGCCAGACAGGTCCAGGCGATACAGCTGTCTAAGGAAGGCAAAAGCCCCAGGTGGGACCCGATTAATGTGATTATCTTGTAGCTGCAGCTTCTCCAAACTGGTGCCTGGCAAGTTGGCTGGCGGCGATGTCAAGGAGTTTCTCACTAGCGAGAGCTCAGTCAGGTTGATCAGGTTTATGAAAGCCATCTCCCCAATCCCACGGTTGTTGAGCAGGTTACCATCCAGGATTAGTCGCTTCAGGTTGATGAGATCTTGCAGCGACTGCTCTGAGATGGAGGAGATTCGGTTGTCATCAAAGCGCAGCTCTTCAATGCTCATGGGTAGGCCTGAAGGGATGGTACTTAGGTGGTTTCTGGAGAGAAAAAGCAATCTGAGGTGATTACTGTCCCTGAAGGCCCCCTCCTCTATGCTGACTGCTGATACAGAGTTATCATCCAGATGCAGTTCTTCAATGTAGGGAATTTGGGCTAATGAGGCATGGGTAATCATCCGAATGTTGTTCTCCTGAAGGTGGAGCTCTTTTAGCCCAAGAGGAAGGTTAGTGGGGAACTCATCCAGATTGTTGCAGTAAAGGTAGATCTTCTCCACGTTTATGAGCCGGCTCAGCTCTGCAGGAATGCCCGAACTCTTGATGCGATTGTTTTGCAGAAAGAGCACTGTAGCATCCTGGGGTAGACCAGTAGGGATGGAAGTCAGGCCACGGTCATTACAGTAGATGAAGGTCCCATCACAGCGGCAGGCTGAGGGACATGAGGCGGAGGTCACCAGGGGGTTAGCAAGACCCAGCAGCAGCCCGACCCTGATGAGGAAGAGGATAAAGGCCTTGCATTGACGCACCATCTTGGAGCTGTGTTGCCTGGCAGTCTAATCACTCAAGAGCCCCTGGGGAGAAGACACAAGGGTACATTTAATGCACAAGGCCTTTAAAGGAGAGCCAAATTCCTGTTCTCATAATTGCTGGGTGTTTGAAATGCTGCCTGCAGCACTTTCTAGATTAAACAACTGCTGAAAGAATCAGTTTGAATTCCTGCTATTAAATTGATATGAATTGATCATTAGAATTGCCAGACAGTGAAAATAAAGTGAAACTTTTTTTTTGTACAATACACAGAGCTTGCTTTCCTTCATCTTTAGACTTCTTAGGATTAAAAGTTTAAAAAGTAACCTGCAGTAGAAATAGAATGGCTTTTTGTTAAGAAATGTTCCAACTTGTGAGCTCTGTGAATTGAAACTCTGTGCTTTGCCTTTTTGGCCTTGACTTGTGAAATGTAATAGCGTTCCCTAGTTGTTTTACACGTTTCTGTATCTCAAGGCTGCCTTTCATCGCGACAGACCACGAGGGTGAACAAAGTCAGGCTTTGTTGATGAACTGTTGTGGAACCGGCATACTCTTAAGTCTCGTTAGATCATTACCCATGCCTTTCACTATTCAAATTCTAGGGTTTAACTGTCCTCTAACAAGGTAGTGAAGAAATATCTCTCCTCACAGAAAAGACATTTGATAAATATCTCAAGCACATTAAGATCAGGACATGTTTTTGAGACAGTTTTCAGAGGTTGCAAATTAAATTGTGAGCTTCACTTATCCTTGCACAGCACCATATTAATTATCTTTGCTGTAACAGTGGTATGTTAGCATTTTTGAAAATGTACATCTTAATTAAAAAAAAAAATAAACGTACTGCAGATTACCTTAAAATTAACAAAACCGTGGTGTAAAACAGTAGGTGCCAACTGGTTGTCTGTCTCTTTTTTCACTATCAATGTGTAGTTACCTTTTAATTAGGCTAATACTGATTTATTGCTTTAATTATGCATTCCTGCCATGACCTCTCTTCCTGCACGTCTCATTACAAATTGTGGTCTGGTCAGTGAAGTGGAAAGAAGCAAAGCCATCCGTATTTGTCATACCTGATTAATACGACGTGGTAAATCCTTTCCAGCAACCAAAAATCCAATCAAGATTTCCTCTTGAATTTGCTCTTATCCTTTCTGAAAGGAAAAGTTTGTCCGAGGGGTTTCTGGTGATATCCTGACCTGGTCAGTGTTTGCTGAGCTGATCCTTGTTTGGACGATGACCTCCTCTGTGTTGTCAGAGGCTCATGCTTTCAATGCCTTTACCATGGCAGATAAGCCTGTAGAAAAAGCATCCCCTCTTACTGACAAAGCATGTGCTCTCAGGTAATATTAAAAATCCTAATGGGTGTTGAAATTGCCGAGCTCAACAGCCATAACTGCAAATTAGATTTTTTGGGTGTTGTATAGTGATCCGTGTGAAGGATGGGGTGAGCTGTAGCAAAGGCTCGTTTCTGCAGTCAGGCCCGACAGGCATGATGAGTTGACACAAAGCTGGTCTGAGCCATGCCAATCCCCTGTGCCACAGGCTCAATCCAGGCCTATTCACTTGTGTACTCCAGGTCTTCAGGTAACCCAGAATCCTCTGCTCCCTTGTTGAGCCTGTATACACATTAATCCAGGGCTCTAGTCCTTTTTCCTGAAACCGATAACCAATGTTCTCCTTTCTTCTAAGGAGCAAAACAGGGCAAGGTGCTTATCCTTCAGGGCACAGTCTCCCTCACGCATCTGCAGCTTGACTCATACTGTGCCGTCCTCACACCTGGGATGGTGTTCTGAAAAATAACCAGAGACAAACATATTTAGTGCCCACATTAAGTCATTACAAAATAATGTTTTATGGCAATGAGAAAATAATCTTTCAAGATAGTGAAAAGACATCAAAAGACTAATTATGTTTAGGAATGTGCTTGATAATACACTCTGACCTCCCTTACATTGTGAATTCTTATTTAGCAATGCCCTTTCTTATAGCTTGATTTAGCCTGATGACCTTTTACAGCCTGTTACTCTAACGGACCACATTTCTTTTCTATGGTGATACAAGAAAGAATGTCTATGCATACGCAAGACAACACTGATCAAGACCCAAACACAATGGCTGAGGGTGGAGTCCCTATGCCCTTCTCAGTCCAGTTCACTGCTTAGTTCAGCTTTTGGTGTTTTACAAGATACCTAGTCCTGCAATTTAAAAAATTAAATTAAAAAAAATAAAATGCAGTCTTGTTAGTGCTAGTTTTAAAACAAGGCTAGTCCAGATTCCACACATGAGAGGAAAAACTGATCCAGTAAGTGCTGAATTACTCGCATTGTTAAAAAAGCACTCATGACAAATGAGGCCAATTTGAATTTCGTATGGGGAAGAGGGTGGCTGCTGCATCCATCCCTGTCACTCTCAGCTCCTCTCTGTGACCTCTTACCCCCACCCCATCCTCTCTTCACATTCTATGAATGCTGTTTCTGTTTGTAAAAATAGAATTTCCTTTTCCAAAGAAAATGTTTTGTTTCCTCTTGCAGCACAATAGCTTTGTGTCCTTATATATGTAACCATCCATGTGACCTACTGGCAGCCCCTGTTTGCTGTAAAACATGTAAAGGTAAATTAGGAACAAGGGGCCCAGCCATTTAACAGTTGTAGCCCATGACAAGGAGAAGATTAGGGAATTGAGAGGCTTGTAACTCGATTACAACTCCTGAGATGCTGTCTAATAATAACGCCCC
This sequence comes from Dicentrarchus labrax, assembly GCF_905237075.1. Classification (NCBI taxonomy): domain Eukaryota; kingdom Metazoa; phylum Chordata; class Actinopteri; family Moronidae; genus Dicentrarchus; species Dicentrarchus labrax. Next base: position 6,408,923 of record NW_026136702.1, read on the forward strand.
CCTTCCTTCTGTTCATCTAAACACGGCCCCTCCGTCCAGTATTACATTAGTAGTAGATTAGAGTCTGGGGAAAAAGCAGCAGATGTGACCTCTACTAACTTCTGGAATAAAGGAGTCTGACAAGGGGGGAAAAAGATGAAATTCAGTAATGGGGTTTTAGAAAATGGCGGGATGATAGAGGGATATGTGCTGTCTGTCTGTTGGAATGAACTTTTAATGCAGCACTTAGTCAAGCTATTTCAATTTTAAATGGGCCTTTTCACCTCATTTTGTAAAGTTCTCCATCCTCTGAATATTGTCAAGTATGTAGTCTTGATTTTAATCCTTGAATTCTTAGCATTACATAAAATAAAGTAATAGTCTCTGAATTTCTGTCTTATCAAGGGAACCCAGGAAGACCTATCTGCACTTGGAATAATAGGCTTTTTTGGTTGTGAGACAGGACGATTCTCGTCATAAATAGCCCCATGTATGATGTGGTAAAGTAAGTTTCCCTTTCTTTGGCCACTACGACTCTGTTACCTGCTGAGATAACAGAATCTAATTCAGTGTCCAGTAGAAGGGGAAAGGACATGGTCATTAATTTATGAAAACTGGTGTAAATATAGTCAGACAGAAGAAAAACATACTGTAGCATAATGTATCCTAGACCCCAGTGTGATATTATATTGTGGGTGATTTATCGGACGTCTGCTTTGAACCGTGCACATCTTGCTTACTTTACGAGGAGCATAGTCGGGCCTAGATGCTTGGCTGTATTTTTTCTCCTTTTCTTTTTCCACGCTCATCGGATTTCAGGAGAGTGGCCCCTCTCCATTGTTCGCTACAAGGCAAGCATGTGGACCTTGTAGCCTCAACAGAGGGGGTTACGTATTAAAAACATTTTCTTCGGGCAATTTTATTTAATTTACACAGTCCATTTTCCAAGTCTTTTCTTTTGCATTTACTAATAACGTATACCCACGTAAAACGCACCCACACACACTATGTTCATGTGCGCAAAAATATTTTGAGAGCAATGGAGGCTGAGTTGAAGATTTTTAGTGATGGATGTCTTTCTCCATCGTTCTAATAAGCTCTGCCGGCCGACAGGAGATTTCTCTAGCAGTCAAAGTGGCTTCTGCTTCATTTAATCTGAACTGGCAAAGTTAAATTGAGCATCCTAGTAAAATTGTGTGTGTATACAGCTAGTTACCTTTCAGTGGAGAGCGTGGGAGGCTCACACAAAGCTGGACACTGATAGCCATTGTGAGCTCAACACGCATAAATGCACATTAGTCTGCAATAACAGAGCCTAAGACTTTGTGCCCCCTAGTCATACACTGCACAAGAAAGGCTTTGGAAAAACTCAAATAGAAACAATTTCATGCCTGTCAAAAGTATTGCAGATTATAATGACTTCTAGTTCCGTAAAATACAGAATAGTATTACATAGGCTGCATTTAGGGGAGAAAGAGCTGTAGAAGTAGTAATGGCTGACTGTTAAATTATTCATGAGCCCTGAAATTAATTTAGAACCACAGTAGAGCTCTCCATTGGGAAATCAATGTTGTTTGTATCTGCTGTTGATTATTCATTCTAATTCATAATATAGTTTTGAATTATGATTGATTGCACACAATATCATTATTGTGGGTTATATATATATTTTTTTTTAGGATATTGTGGTCTATAAAAATGTGTTTTGTGTGCACTGTTGCTTGGCAAGTTTTAAGCAAACCTCAAATAAAAAAGGGAAAACATGAATTGTTTATGGTTGTATGATCATGCATTAAAGTACTTATTTTGGCGAAGGACAAACTAACCTGATATGAAAACAAAATGTAGTGTCCATCTGAATATTCTTGTATTTAATTTTTTTGTTTCCTGGTTTTCTGCTTTTAATTGAGGTGAGGTTTTGTCAGTGTCTGTGTGCCGTGAAACCTTGTGTCTGCAATTGATTTACATAGTGGTAAGTTTTTTACGTAAAGACACCGGGCTGCGGCCTACTGCGGTGCAGAGACACAATGGAACATTCATGGCCACATCTGAATTCACAGGGACACAGAACACGTCTCAGTTGAAGAGAAAATGGGCAAAAAATCTCTGATAGTTTCACAGATTTGGTATGTGGCCTCCTGGCGCTGTCTTTAGATGGGCTGAACAGATGATACTTTTGCTGGCCCATTAAGAGCACAGAGAGGCCTCGGACAGACGGGGGTCTCTCTTTTGTAACAGCCTGAAAAGAGAGATCTGTAGCAGCTGCAGTGGTTTTTCCCCACATGGGGGTGGTAGGCACTACAAAATGAAATGCGTGTGTGTATGTGTGTGTGTGTGTCTGTCTGTCTGTATGTGACAAGCAAACACCAAATACTCATGTGAAGTTGCACACAGGAGCCCATCTAAGCACAGGCCAGACACCTACAATACAGAGATTTGTTAACCTCCCTGATGGGCCATCTACAGTAGTCATATCGTTTGCAAATGTTTCTCCTGCAATATTTAGGCTTTGCAGCCATGTTTACACCTTCACTTTTAGTAACTAATGTGAAATGATTTGTCTCCTAAAGCTTGGAATAGATGGTTTAAAAAAAGATACTGCTTAGTGGCTAAATAAATAATGAAAAGAACAGAATTAGGCCTCCTCAGAGTACAGTGTTGAATCTAAAATATGTCTTGGTAGTTATGAAAGTCTTTTCCTAACGCAGCCATTCATATTTGATGCTGTAACTTTCTGGGAATAGAAGATTCTGTCTGTAGTGACCTGGTTAGTTGTTAATCTGCAATGTGAATTCCCTCTGAAAGCAATTGACTGGGGACTTTAGCCTCAGGCCATCATCACTGAAGACAATTGGGTCTGTCCTCATGTCTACCACGTTTAACAGGCTATTTATTTCTTTGTCTGCCAAACACATTGGACAACAAAGAGCTACTATTTACATTGCTTGACAATTGAAGTCAAGTTTGCGGCCACTATTAGTGGTTTACTTAAATCTGACTGTAGCTTATATATAAATCTATATCAGCTATTGTTTTAAGCCAGGATGACCTTATCGTCTCATGAAGATAAAAGGCTATGTTAAATTGGATTAACAACTGGCCGTGCCCTGGTGTTACCAATAAGACATTCATCTTAAATACAGTGCATGGGAATTGAAGGCGCCCCACTTTATTGCATTGGTCTGATGTGATAGATGAGGTTTGTATGTATAAAGAGAGAAACTAGCAGCGGACTTTGATTCATTAGCACCATAGATTGGCATTAGAATAGAGAATGTGCTGCTGTCAGTCGGCCATATGAGCTGACAGTATTATCTTACTGTAAACCGCGTTTATTTCTGGAGGCTCATTAATACGACAGTCACATCAAGAGCTGCAACATCACATAAATGTCAGCTATTTATTCTGAGGCACTGTTAATGTAACCTTACAGTATGCCACATGCGTTAAATGCCGCTGCTTATGTGCGAACTGGTGCGTATGAAACTTCAGTGGATTTTTTTTTTTTATATTTGTGCATGTTCATGTTCCTCCATGACTGCGCCCTAAAGCTCTCACAACCTATGATGTTTTCTTTAGGGGAGGTGGAAAGGGGAGAGGAGGGGAGGTGGGGAGGTGGGGGGCGTCCGTATTATCTGCAGACAAGCTTACAGTTGCAGTAAATTTCAATGGAGTATGATATGTATAGGAGCTGGTCCGAGTCGCCCCCAGACAGTGACGCCGGAGACGCATTTAGCGGAGTTTCTCCAGCTGCCCCCTTCATGTCCAACTCCGCGGGATCTGCGCTGCAATTTCAGCTGCACGCCGGGGTGTCTTCTCGGGCTGCGACACCGAGACTAAACCACACAGCCCTCTAATCCTATCAAGTTTGCGTATTCACCAGTGATCATTTTCCCACTGGTTTAGGAACACCAAGAGCTGATATACGGGTCGGAAAGATTTTAGACGTCCCTGTTGCTCTCTCAAGTGCTTTTTCACATGTTCTGAACCAATGCACCGAGGCGGAGTATGAATGTGATCGAGAAATTCAGCGTGTCGCAACGAGAAATTGATCTCTACAGACAAAGTGAGAAAACGAGATAAAAAAACCCCTAGAGATTTGGTGTTTGTAGTCTCTGCTAGATACATGCAGAATAAAAGGGGGGGGGTCGCAGCACAAGATCGGAGCAGCAAGTTGCAGGCATGAGAGGGGGCTTGAGATGAAGAGATAGATGATCTGTTTATGGCTTTTTATCTGCCAAGCTGAGCAAATTGACTTGCTGTGCGTAAACTAGGAAGAGCGTAATTTGGTTGCTTGAAGGAAAAGTGCACTCACGATTTTCTTTTATTGCTATCGCTTAAAGCGCCTATGAGAAAACCACTTCAGAGAGAAACCCAATATTTTTTCACCAGGGCCGAGTATTAAAAAATAAAGTTAGAAAAAAAAAACTAATTAGATACAAGCAACTCCTGGGGATTCCGCATGACTCTGAATTCCTTTTTGCCAGAAAGAAGATCCAAAAAGATGAAAAGGATGCATTCCCAACAGGACAGTACCAGCAGAAAACGCACTTACCTCTATAATCAACCAAAAAATGGAAAGTAACAGGTATCCTCTTAAATTGGGGTTCACAACGGGGGGAAAAAATAATCCAATCCAGGCTATGAGGATTTAAATTCAGATCCAAAAACCTCCTCTCACTCACAAGGCTAGAGCTATTTGGAGTTTATCTGTAGCAGCACTGCTATGTTTACTGGTGTCCCCACACACACATACACATCTGTACGCTGTGCAAAGAAATGGGTGCACGGGTAGATCTCAATGTGGAGTTGTGTTTGCCTCTAGCTTCAGTAGAGCACTGATGTCATCTGGAGGAGGGGCCTCTCTCTCTCTCTCTCTCTCTCTCTCTCTCTCTCTCTCTCTCTCTCTCTCTCTCTCTCTCTCTCTCTCTCTCTCTCTCTCTGACTGTTTGGGAGATGCATAGGAAAGATGCAGTGTTGGATGGATACACTAGGGGGAGTGGAGGAAAGGAGAAATGCACTCACATCCTTGTCAGATGTGTGCACTTAAGAGGAGTGAGTAGTCACTGGTTGGAAAGCAATGCTCAGTGGCAGAAAAAAGAGAGGAAGAGGGGAAAACTGTGGAAATGTACTGTATGTGTGAGCATGTTGGTGACGACGAGAGATACACAGAGCGTTGTACTGGTAGCGGTTTGTTTATAGGGCAGCTGTTGGCTCTATTTAAATTTGAATTTGCATATTTGTTTAGGTGTGTCGGGATAATTCACGATTTAGGTTTTTGTGGCGTAAGGGGCTTCATTACTGATGTTGTGTTTGTCACTGTCATGTCTGTTTCAGGTGTTCATTTTTATCTAGACCGTATAAATGTCCTTGTTTCCTTTCTCAAAGACAGAGAAATGTTTTCACAATTGTAAACCCAAAGTATTTTATCCAAGCAAGTAAAGTAAAATCATAATCTAAAGTGCCACTAAAAAACCTTTTACTATGTGTGGAGCACATACATGGCAGGCTTTTTTCAAACACTGACGGGTAATGAATATTTAATGATGTTGTAACAGTGAACCACAATAATTCATAGCAAGAATTTAGAGTTGTGTCAATTCCTAGTGTATGTTCCTGTGTGTGAAGCTTCGTGCTCGTATGTGTACATACGCCTGCATGTGCGTTGATACAGGACGACATGTGAGTCGCTCTGACATACCTGAACCATTCTAACCTTTGCCCCTCCTGCTTTTGGTTTGCCCCTCTTCGGTTTCATGTTTAAACGAAGCCAAACAGTGAGTTTGCTCTCGTCCAGGCCCTAAGCAGCTGTGAGTCACCCTGTTAGTCAAAGGGTTGTACAGCAGAGCTGACCCAGCCGACACTCTCTCCTGCCCTGCGTCATCTCTAGTGTCTCCCCCTCCGGCTACCTGACGAGGCAGACACCACAACCCCACGCACTGAACTGCAATGGAGCAGCTCTGCTCATCTGTTGTTGAATATCGGCTCCCTGTCGTTGCCAGTGGGTCAATGATTAGATCTGTGGGACCTATGCAGCTGTCTGTGTAACTCCTCTCTTGCATGTCATTCACTAAATACTATTTTATGTTAATTACCTCAAGCCTATTATGCTGTTCGGTTGTGAACGCCTGGAGGGTCTGCATTCATTTTCAGTAAACTAAGAGGTTTGTTAGAGAGGTGTTATTCACCCGCTCTGGGGATACTAAAATATGTAGCTGAAATGTATCATGTTTTCTGTTTGAGAGAGAAGCTGCTCTGTATTGATTGACCGCTAGAAAAGCACATTTTGTCAGTAAAGTAGCATTAGAGACACAATGCTATTATAGGATTTAGTTAATCAAAAAGCCAGACTGCGATATAATTTAACATGCTTAAAGAAAATGCCGTCCATACATGTAACCTGACACACATACAACAGCGCAACTCATTTAATATCCCCATTCCAACACTCCAATTTCTGTTTCTGTACTCTCTCCCATTGTCTGCTCATGAGCTGATATGAACCTCTACTCCTAGTAACTGTTATTGCCTCATTAGGATGGTGCGCACTGCACAAGAATGACTAAGTGTCTGACCACAGCTGACATCTCATGCCCAGTTATTTTGCCAGGACAGAACGTGTGCCAACTCCGGCCTTAACACATCGACACACGGTTAAACCATGATTGCCATCTTAACTGGAGTGCCTAATTGAACAGACACTTAAGCCTGGAGCATCTGCCAAAACTACTTAGACCTCTAGTGGAGTTTTTCACATTTGTTTGCTTTTCAGCTAAAGTGGCTCTCACTTTTGTTTGAAACACAATGGGATTTCTAGACAAATATAAATTGTCTGGCTGCACGCTGTTCCTTTTTGGAGGCAAAACCATATGAAATAAAAGTTGTATTGTGTCATGAAGTTTCCACAGAGGCTTAATGTTTTGTTGCTTTGTTAATGAGCTTAACTATCTTATCATATTAGTCCAGGTGAGAGGTGAGAAAGGGTCAGTCTTGGACATCCTGACTTGATCCATGTCTTCCCTCCAGGGGACAGAGCAGAGAAACCTGTGCCTGACCTCACTGTGGCTTCCTCTCCTAAATCTACTGCAGACACGTCTGTCAGCGGCTGTTGATTGACCCTCTCTCAGACGTACAAAGGGCCCCACTGGAGGACGAGGGTGTTGGGTTTCTGTTATCTCAAGACCGACGAAAATCTGTTGCCCTGTTCATCTTTTGTTCAAGTGGATGGGTGCCCTCCTTTCCCAGGGATGCACTCCAGTCTGTCTGGCCAATTTCACTGTTTAGACAACAGACAGGTTGTTTCCTACTCTGTTGTGTGTGTTTTCAAAGATAGCTAAATATATTAGGCCACTTGATTTTGCTAAGTGCTGGCTAAAGTGCCTTTTGGCTCTGGTGGCACTAAAACAACTGTTAATGTGCACTTGTCTTGGTCTTGTTTTATATCAAACTATCCTGAGCCCAGTTTTTGACCGTCATAACAGACAGTGGACCAGATAATTAATTTACTTGGTGGTCAATAGATAGGGCTCGCAGTTGGCACGCTGTGGTGCCCTACATTCTGGACTATATGCCAAAGCACAGAGACCCAGGCTGATTTGTGCTATGTAAGCTAGGTGTTATGGATATTATTTTATCTCCCTCAATTTTCCGTTTATCTGTCGCTTAAGCTTAGTGTATGTTCACTGAAAAGCTTGTGTGAAATACAATAGGCCCCAAAACTGCTCAGGGGCTCACAGGGGGAAAATGGAGACTGATTTCCCCTCATGTCTCCTTCCTTGCTCTGACTGGAATTCATTATTGATAGACTTTCAGTGTTCTTAACCAATGCCAAATAAAGGGGAACATGTAAAAGGCTGCTGCCAAAACCCCCCGCTTTGTTTTTCATTTACCTTCTGCTTTATTTGCATATTCATCCTCTACAGGCAATCAGCAGCGATCTTTGCTGTGGGCCTTTCATCTCCGCTCTGCCATCCTGACAGGCAGCTTTTCCGTATCACAACAGTTTAACTAGGATTTGCGGATGAGAGGTGCTGTTGGTTATTCACATTTTTGATTTGCAGAGGGTGTAATGTGTGTGACAGGGATAGAAAGAGGGTTTATGGAAAAAATATATAAATCAATGAATGGGTAAATATGTAGACAGATGTGGGATCTCATTAGTGTGGCTTTGTATAGATGTAAATGTAGGCATCGTGGTATTGCTCACAATAGTTGGCAAGAGAAAGATTTGACTGATGTAGCTTTTTGGATCTTTATGCATGAGAATGCAGATGGCAGTTACATGAAACAGGGCCTTACGAGCCTGATGGCTATAAGGCCATGCGGTAAGGTACTAGTCTTTTCTGATGCAGATCCCAGATGTTGAGGGATAGGTTGATCCATTCATCTCTTGGGACTAGGATGCAGGCCAGAGAAAGAAGAGCCAACAACAACAGAGACTAAAGGGGTCGACATCCTGCTGCTTAGGCAAGTCCAGGGGCCTCGGTCAGTAGTCATTACGGCCATGTGTTTGTGGAAGAATGACAAGCCATGCAAATAGCTCCGTCGGCTGTTTTTCCCCTCGTCTTTTGTTTTCTTTGGTTGTTTGTGGTTGCTGTTGTGTTGTCTGTAGAGACAGAGGAACTCAGGGATGAGCGAGTTCCGTAAAAAAGGTAGAGGGGGGGTCGGAGCTGACTTGTCAACCCTTAGGACCTCCCATAGGTTAATGACCCCGAACACAATGCTCTGTGATCAGATTAGATAGAGCACCCCCTCACCCCACTGCACTAATCAGCACAATAAAGGGGATAAAAGATAGAATTACCATACAGTGTTTTCACAGTCCAGCATACATCTCTAATGTAGCTAATTGAAGCCCTTCTCTCTTGCTTTGTAACTGGTTTACTATTCCTGCACTAAATCTGTAATTAGCCAACTTAGCATCTTTTCTCCAGCCTTAGATAAATGGCAGCATTTATCTCTACAATGGGCTCTATACGCTTGTGTAAGCGCCAACAGAACCTTAAAGACAAACAGGCAGCTTTCTGATTCCTAAACTCAGCAGCACATTCCCTCAGTATATGAGTGTATTTAGTGCTTTGGACCTTTTGAGATGAGGAGTTTGAGTGTCTTATGAAAGGGTCAGTCAGGGTTTAGAGCTGTAAGGAGAGGAAGTCAGGGCTACTGTTATCTAGAGAAACAAACCAAGTCTTTGCTGCTTTAGATAAGATAAGATAGATTGTATAAAACCTCAAGGTCTGTAATGGCCCTGTTGATTAGAACACATACAGGAAGTACGGTTCTTAGTTCAACAGTATTCTGGGTAAAGAGAAGGGGGAGTACTAAAAGACGGGACGTCTCGTCACACAGAGCTGCCATCATTGTGATCAAAGTGTTCACTTATCTGTGCTAAACATGAACTCAGACTTTGTTTTCTCTATGATCTGAATGACTTTGTTTACTCTCTTGAGTCATATCTAAAAAAATACAATTTTTTTAATGATTTCTCAACTCTTTGTTTTTCCACTACTGAACACAATGAGTAACTGGTAGGAAAGCAGGAAGATATTTTTTGTATGTTCCTGGTGTGTTCTTTAGAGCAAACATCAGTGCTCTCCACCCTGAACTGATACTTCAATCACTTGCTTAAAATACTTCTTCATTATTCAGTCTCAAACTTGTATATGGTTGTCTAAAGTGATAAAATTCAGTTTGTATCATTTGGTTGTTATCTGTTGATGCTGAGTAGAGTTATATTGACATTTTGTTGGCATGGTGCAAGAAGCGTCTTCAGTTTAAGGTATTGTGAAATCCGGAGGAACTGGAGCCATTTAATTGGCATTGAACTCTAACCGAAGGTGTTTCAGGTAACACCTCCAACCATCCCAACAACAGGGAGGTGTCTACGCCTCAGCGTCTAACACCAGTTCCTTTCGGCACTGATCCTCAGTGACTCGTATATCGAATGTCTTATTCCTCTGCAGCCAGGAGCCACATTCAAAGGAAGCCTATAGAAAGTGATGATGGGGGCATAAAAGGACCGGTTGAGTCGAGGGGACGTTTATGACTTTTCTGAAAGAAGCACTCGTAGACTGCCCACCCACCTTTTAACGCAAGAGTGTAAGGTGCTTGTGGTGGAGTTGTGAATGACACGTTTAAGGTAAAACTGGGAGTAACTGGAGTAGACCCTCTTTATCCCACTCTGTTGATGGGTGTTTCTGAGGTTAACCATCTGCAGGAAGAGGTGTGTGCGTGCGTGTGAACGGTGTGTGTGCGTGTGTGCGTGGTGTGTGTGTGTGTGTGAACGGTGTGTGTTACATTGGTGGGGATGAGGGGTGAGAGTATTTCAGTGTGGTGGACTGGGAGTGTTTATGGTTGTTGTGGACATTGACATGCTCTTCATCTACATGTGCACAAAATCTGCGAAACTTAATACAAAGCAAAAAAACTCCCACGGTTTGTCCTAGTTACTGCCATGCAAATGAGTTAATTCAAAATATAATACATGTAATGAAGTTTCAGTTTTGTTAAAGAGTTTACGTAAACACCTTAAGGCAAAAGTAACAAGAACACCTCCCCAGACCCTTCGAAAATGGATTAAGTAAAACTCTCCAAAACCCATTTCAAGGGAAGAAATGGAGGAAAACCTTGGGAAAGGATCACAGGAGGGCTTACCTCGCTTCAGGACTGATAGGTGCCTGTTGCACAGCATGACAAGAAGAAGATCATTGATATAAATTAAACATGACAAAAAGTGTGCTTGTATTGACTTGGGTATAGTGGTTTTGTGCTTACATGTATAATTTAGCGATAATCATGTTTAAGAGTTTTTATTATGTGAATACGGGATCATGTTGAAATTCTTCAGTCTTTGAAGTATGTCTGTGCTACTGGTGAGACTGACGTAGAAACAGATTTTTGGTGTATTTTAAGGTAAGGGCTCTGGGCCCAGGAGCAATACCTTTCTTCTTACAAATCATAGCCTTAGAATATACCTTTTCATGCTCCAATTTCACAAATGAACAGTAAAGACAAAGCTGTGACATTTCACAGGCCAGTAAGAACTCCTTTAAGCTGACCCATCAAAGACAACCAGTAAAAGGTAGAGGAAGTCAACCAGCAAATCGCAGATAGAGGAGATGGGTAGATGTGTTGGGTAAATAGAAGTAGTGCCATTATAAGCAACATCAATCAAACCTGCAATAACAGAGATCTGAGTTTATACGCAGCGATAGGGAACAACACTGGGGGCAGGAGCTGCCAGACTTTGGCAGTCGCTGATGCTGTCTCAGTGTTGGTGTGAAAATGGCTGTGATTTGAAATGGAAATGGTCCCTTTTTCTGGTGGCTGTTATTGGTGAACAGCTCCTCTGTTGAATGAATCGTAGCTGCTTGCATCAAGATTCTGCATAACACTGCAACAGGCTCTCAAAAAAGCATTCTCCTCTTTGTAAAGGTCACTGTTAATGCGGAAAATGCCAGCATTTCCTATTTGAAAACATTCATCACTGTGACTGTATCATTTGCAAAAGCTACTCTTTCTATACCCATTTCAGCAGTTTACAATAGACATTTCCACATCTTTTTTATGACCATGTGTGCTGCTTTATAATGCATTTTTTTATGGGTTAGGGTTCTGCACAAAATCTGTTATATTCTGTAATATACTGTAACTAATAATATGAAAAGCTGCAAACATAGGTGTTTGCTGTATTCTTTGCAACTTCCAACCAGCAACACAGATGCTGAATTATTATTTTTATCTCCTGCGGTACTCTGTTCTCCTATTGTACTTGTGAATTGTTTTGCATTTAATTCTCTGTACTTTTTCTGTTTTTATCTATAACTTCTCTCTCTGCTGCTCCAGTGACCCAATTTCCCCACTGTGATCATTAAAATTTCATTATCATTATCATCATCATCATCAGCAGCAGAATTTCTCTTATTCATGCCTATCACCTGAATATCTGCCAGCCGCAAATTTAAGCACATAAGAACCCCACGTGAATTGCTTTAACACTGTTTCAGTTTTTGTATTACTGAGTTTTCAGTGGGAATTCCATGGCATAGTTTGAACTTTAATGTATTTGGCAGAATTTTTACTCAACTTTAACAGTCTGCGCAGCAGCAGCAGCCGCCCCCAGCTCTCTCAGGATAGGGAAACCCCATAGGAGGCTCCATTTAACCCCTAAGGATTAGTGCTCATGCCTACTTTAGCATTGGTAAAAGGGAAAATGTCTCAGCACATTGAGTCAATAGGGACTCAGGTCCACTTCACTGGCTTCCCACACAAAAACGGACCAAAAAAAGAAAGTGAAGCTTCAGCTCTGACTTGAATAGGGCTAGATGTTTGCCCAGCCTGCTTTACCATTTGCCCTTCCGCTGCCTTCACAGTACATTACCAGACCAAAAATACGAGGCTGTAATCTCAACAATATATTCAAAGTGAGTACCTGGAGCTTGCCTTGAATATTTTGTCTGCATGGGTTAGTCTGCTTAAAACGGAAGGAAGATTCCTAATTGTGTGTTATTTTTCATAGCAGCAGATTACGGAAATAGACATATTCTAGTTGTACTGTTCAGTGCTGTGTTTGGACAGTGTTTATCCCCTGCCTTCTTTAATCTTGTATGCTGAGCTGACTCGCCTCTGCTTGGAAAACAGCCTGGCAGTGTTTCTTTATGAGATTGTTTTGTGTCTTCTCTCTCTGTCTTCCTCCTTCTCTCTGTCTTATAATTTGCATTCTCCTCACACGTCTTAATACTGTATCAGAGAGTATCTTTCGGTCGTGCTGGTGGAGCTTGGTGGAGAGGAGCGGCGTGGAGAGACAGTCCAGAGCTGTGTCGGAGGGCGTGGCCTCTCTCACAGGGGTCCCCGGCAGAGTCAGGCTCTCTGTCTGTTGACTTTAGTTCTCGGTTGACATTCCCTTGTGTTTGTCTAGGCTTTCATCATGGCTCCGTTCAAACAAGCGGCAGCAACTGATAAAACACATGCTCTCACTAACTCACAGTGAAGCGCACACACAGACACACATAGTGACACACAGACAGACCTCGATTTGACTACATAGCAACAGGTGATGCCCTAAAATGGAGCCGTAGCTATAGAAGCTGTATTGTATCTTTCCAGGGAAGTTCTTGTAAAAAATGACAATGACTTTAAAGTTTGAGTGCATTAACAGCTGTTCATAATGGGGAATGATATCTATCTCCAGCAGTTCCCCCTGATGCCAGAATACAGTAGCGAGATGTTTCTGCTTGTTAAGTTAATTCTGGAGAGTACTAGAGTAAAATATCAGCTGACTGGTTATGTCTTTCATTCTCATGGAGGGAAAAAAACAGCTGTGTTTTTACATATGGCCCCATTACTCTGCCTTATACATTTTCTTGTGTCTGAGCTGAAGAGCTGGAGCCAACCAACAGGAATTTATCTGCCAGTCAAGCAAGAAGAATGTCTCCTTGTGTGGATTGGCGTCTGTTCACTTGTGTGGATTGGCGTCTGTTCACTTGTGTGGATTGCTTCCCAGCCCGCCAAATTTCACGCCTGTACCGGTGCCTCAGAGGTGCAGTAGGAGGAGCAGAGGAACCCAGGGTGTCGGGTCGGTAGCCGTAGGGGTGTAGGCTGAGAGTGACGTCACAGCCGCAGAAAGGGAGAGTGTTTTCATCCCAATGTGGCTGCGAGGAGGAGAAGCGAGGGTTTCCGAAACCAGGTGCAACCCACACCTGCATGTGTTCCTTCCACCTTGCTTAATTAGAGTTCAGTATCCTCCTAATGAATATTCTCACTCTGGTGTCTTCTGTGTTTGTGTGTGTGCATGTGCGTGTGGGTGGGAGCCGATGGGCTCAATTGGGAATTATCATTCCCTGGAGAAAGCCTCTTTTTACTCCTCTCTGTTTATCCACAAGAGCGTCTGAGTTAGCTGTACAGACTCAACAGCTCATTTCTGATCTCCTGATCTATTGTTCAAATTGATTCTGTGTGAATGTGTCTGCATGTTTCCTCTTGATCTTAATGTACTTGTTAAAATGCCAGTGTAATCTCAGACTATATTGAGTTAGTAATTAATGCCTGGCATAAGTGACTTACAGTTGCACAGTCAAAGTGCTTTCACTGTTGTTTGCTGTGCCAGCAGGAGATTCTTATTCCTCCACCAGCGCAAGTGCAGATAGAAACAGTTCTTTTCTGTCACCAGATCTGTCAGCGGGTTGGCGGGGATCAGTCACATCATTCGACAGATCTGAAGCTGAATGTGTCAGAAGTAAAAGAAGAGTATTCATTTTTCCCCTTACTGTAGTGTAACAGTGCGCTGTATGATGTGCAGTCATCTTCTGGGTTATAATTGGGGCTAAGGCTGCTGAACCCCTGTCTGCTTCTTCTGAATGCAGTGACATGGACTCCTCCACAGAGACTCAGTGTGTGATTTTTCTCATAGTCTGACAGGCATTTGAGGCTTCTCACATATCCAGCCGTCAGTTTACCTGAGCCACTCTTTATGTCTGTTTTTGTCAGTGTGTGACTTGTGTATGACTGTGGGGATACAAGTGTCAAGCATTGGTCTGCTAGGTGCACTGCTCATGATGTCAGTTAAGTACAACAAAAGAAAAGTTTTCTTGCTATCGCTCCCAAGCTCAAATTCAGCAGAAGCAACATAAGGTTATAAAGTCAAAGAAGTTATTTTATTACTTTTCATGCAAGCAGTCTGCCCCTCCACCCTCTACCTCTGGTTGCTGCCACTACCACCCACATCACGTGGCCAGCTGACCTTGCTCCCTTCATGTTTAACAAACTCTCTGCCTTTGTTCATTCAACCATGTTCCCATGGTGACCGGGCTGAGTCACCCCAAACAGCATGGACATGTGGCCTCAGAAGGCCTAGCTGGCCTAGCAAAAGTCCATGGTTTCACAATATTCTTGGGAGATGGAATGGTAATATTGCACAGAGGATGAAGCACATCAAAGCCTTATAGCACAGTCAAGCAGTACCAAACACTCTTTGAGATATCCTTGTGCTTTTGATTGCTGCCTGGAGACCAATATCATGGTCAGCTCTGTTGTGAGAGAAAGAATAGCAAAAGCCCGTTGTGTTTATGGTTCACCCAGTGAGCAATTGCCAAGCTGTTTGCTTAGAAATGTGGCTACTTCTTTCTAAGCCAGGATATTCTTTGGTCATTTAAATGGCGCCTCGTGGAATATGAAACGGGTCACACTATGAATTTAGAGGCCCTCTGGCTCATCTATTTACCCAGTGCCAATGGGCTGTTTCAGTCATATTGAAACACACAGCAGTCTGGGTTTCTCCTCAACTGGAGATCCCACTGCCAAAAGAGGTCTTAGCTGAGACTGAGGACGTGTCAGGGGAGCACACTGTTGCTGAAAAGGCCCCGATATACCCTAAAACGGACATGAACACGGACAGCAGTTGCATACTTCCTGTTTACTGCTATGGGACTCTGCTTAGGAGGAAGTGCACATCTTCAGTTGGCAAGTACAGTTTGTACAATCATACATTTTGAGCTGCAGACCCTTGCAGAAATGGGCATGTGACAAAATGTATCTCACACATACCCTTTGCAACTATGCAAACATGGAAAGTATAATTTTAGCTTCATGCCCCTTTGAGACATACACTCTGCTCCATAAATGTGCTGGCAATTTTATAGTACATGTCTGCATCATGTTTGAAAAAGACCTCGGGTCAGTTTTTGTGAAAGTCATGGCAGCAGTCTGACTTGCAAGGACCTTTCCACTTCAGCAGAGCTCGTGCCAGAACATATTTTTTTCCTTCTTGCCATTGCACTGTGATACAGTTCTCATTTGTTCTAATAAAATCAGTGTAATAAACCATGAAATACTATAAATTTAAGTTGTAGAGGAGAACCATCAGGTGAAAAAATGTGTTTTGATTTCCCCTTTGTGGTGCAGGGCAAAAGAGAAAAAGACCTCTCACATTAACCATTAGCCCCCCTGAATTTCAAATGTTTGTTCGTGCCAGCTGCTTTTAGGATAAAACTCAAGCACAACACTTGTGCCCAGAGCCATAAACTACGCTTGAGCACTGTAGAACTTTGTAAAATAGGCAGCAGAATTATAAAAGACATAACTAAGAAACTGATGTAAAAATGTATTGTAGGATCTACATAGTTGCTTATAGTGTGAGGATGGGCGAGCCTATTTTTCCAACTTATTGCTGCTCTCTATCAGTGTTGTCATCACGATGAGATCAGAAAAAGGGTTTAAGAGCTCCCTTTCGCATAGTAGATAGATGCCAAATGTCAATATACATTAGTAAAAATTCTATATTTTACACTGCTCAGGATTTAAATGTTCTTCCTCCTCAGCCAACAAAAAGTAGATTAAAGAGCTCAGCTGAAGAGTTCTCTGTACTTTAACATTAAGTTATTCATAACTTTGTTATTTAGTTATGTTTAAAGACAAACCTAAAAAAAAATCTAAATCAATAAAATACGGCATTTGAAAAGATTTAGATTTAATAAGTAGATTCAATAGTGGATTCAGATTTGAGAAGATGCTATTGAACCCCAAGCCTATGCTTACTCTGTTGCTGTCAACTGCATTGAATCCTTTGACAATATTCTGTGTTTTGCCAAAAGAAACTGATTTTGCATCATGTGTTGTGAGACATACAACCTAACTATGCTGAACCATTTAGCGTTCCACAATCTTTCCAGTTTTACACATTTGATTGTGTTAGTTGTCCGCTTTAATTCCACCAGGTTTCACATGGAAATTGCAAAAGAGGCGTTTTTTTTTTTCTCGTTAGCTCGTCTGAGTTTGTGCACTACTAAACTAACTGTTTGTTTGTAGCTCTTCTGCAGGTGTGTCTTTGGCTTCACAGTGGCCATGGTGAGATTGGCTGTGTGACTGTAATTAGTAATTTAGCTAAAGTGCGGAGAAAACAAACAGAGCAGGAAAAGCTGGAAGGATCAGACGATCGCTCTCTCCAGCTGCCTCCAGCTCTAATCTGCTCAGGTAATTCTTCTCGAACCCATTGATTCCATGCAAACGATTGAATTTCAATGCATCTCTGATGAGATGGGGAAAAAAGACAACCTACCTGAGCACTCAAATGGATTGGCAAGCAGATGCTCGGTCAAAGTGACAGGTGATAAGTGCTTTGGCAAGCTTTAAGTGAAATCTTTATGCATTTCTTGCTGTATGTAGCCGTGCTGTCACTGCCCATCTTTCATGTGGTCCCTCTCATTTGCAGTGCCTCTCAGAGCATTTTCTCCACAGAGCAAGCAGCCCTCCCAGTCAGATAAGCACCTGTGACCTTTCAAATGAAGTGTTCTGTTTATTCAAGTGACTACTTCACAACTGTCTACTTCACAAGGTGGTGTATAGAGAAATGAAATAAGCTACTCCACTACTTCTGGTACTTCATCAGTTCTGACCCTACTGGCCTCATATGGTAATTTCTTGTTGAAATGGACTTTAATTTATCCTTTTCAGGCAAAGATAATGTATTTTCAATCAAAGCCCGTGGCATGCAGTTGTAAAATGATACGGAAAAAGTAAAGTACAGTTGGATTCAAAGTTGTGGTGTTGGTGCCAAAGGTGAATATAAGCGGCAATGTGCTGTTGCTACTATCCAGCTAATAATTTAATAATTAGAAACCTTTATGGGACTTGTCCTCATGTATCAACTACCAAGCCTTTTCTCTACCCTCAGTTCACACATTACTCCTCAGAACCAACAACCCTTAATTTGTAGGTGCCCTGGCTTGTATCTACTATAAGGGGTAAATGCAGTCCTTTATCATTGTAGTGGTACAGGTTTACTGCCTGTGCATACACTATACAGTATGTTTCACACGCTGCCTCAGGATTATGTGTAGAACAGGCTGCGTTTTATCGTAACTGCTGCATCCTTTTTTATTAGAATGCAGAGCGCCTGCCAAATTTTACACCTCTTATGGAACAGTGGTCAGTTAAGATAACACTTCCTCTGGAGAAAAAACAACAACAATACACGTTTACTTATTGGCACCCTGGCTTTAATCTTTGAAGTGTAATTTGCTGTAGTGTATGTACTCAAACAACCACACGTCTAATAAACAATGCTCTCCCTGTCTTCTTTGACCATTAATATTCCTTTTATCTGTGCTTTCCCTGGTAGTGGAAACAGTGAGTGTTTCAAATAACCCCTCTTTCAGAAGGCTAATTTTGCGATGCTTAATCACCTTTCCCACCGTATTTGCCATGGCACCAGCAGGCAATGCAGCACATACAGAGAAGCTTAAGATGCTTTGGCCCATATTTAGCCTGTTGTGTATAGTAATGTGAAGCCCTCTTAATTGGAGTCCAGGGGAGAATCTCTGGGAGCACTCTCTAAATACTGCCCCACAATTGTCTGCAGGTCAGAGGGCAGCTTGCAGATTTGCATGAACTTCCATGCCAGAAAGAGCGTTTAAGCCGAGCATTTCATTTAAAGCCGCAGCTGGAGCAGTTGGAATGCGGTGCAATATCTCTTCATTCCCTACACGAAATGGCCTTAGCCACCATAATTTATTTCCCTCCTTACTTCAACGTACCGTATGCGTTTTTCATCTGTGTGAATCAGAAGCGGTCTGGTGTGGGGGTCTCCCCTTGCAAGCACAATCATATCATAACAAATCTCTGCAAAATGGACGACTCAAGGTGCTGCCTCAACATCTGAAATTGATGGCAATCAGTAAATTGCCATCTTAAGTGCAATGGTAGTGCATTAGTAATGGGTTGTGATCATAACCAGAGAGCTGTGGATCAGGGTAGCTAAGCCTATTGTCTCTAAGGACAAAGCAGGGTTGGAGCAGGCATGGGTGACTATTCTAACTCCTTTCACCTCAGCTCACAAAGTTGAATTTCCTTGAATCAAGGGTCTAATCCCCCTTTTCCCAGTCCAGCTCTCGCTCACTCAGCCATCAGGCCTTCTCTTTTTTCCTGGGGACACTCGCACTTGCATAGCATCATTAGCTGAGGCTCAGTCCTACCCCGTCTTTAGCCCCCTATGAAGTCCCTGTTGCTCTTTTTAGGAACGGTCACCATTTCCAATAGCATTAAGTCTTTGGCTGTTGGACTGTAAAACTCTAATACCAGCATCTTAAGGAGTTTTTAATCCTCTTGAGCAAAGACCCATAAAACATGGTGATGAGACAGCCCATGCATGTGTCCCACACAGTTGCTTAAATCTACTACTGTAGCAGCACCATTATTAAGAAGGAATGAAAACTGTTATATTTATATCTTTTACATGTTTTAAAATAAGAATTCCATTGGCCAGCCTGTTTCTTTAAGTCGGATACTGTTAAAAGTTAGGTCTATTCAGAATTAATAGATGAGGGAGGATGCAACACTGCTGTTTTTTAAATAAAAGGTAGTAAGACAGTCTTATTATTGTACATTCTTTGTATTGTTGAACCAAGATCGAGTTATAATATGAGTATGTGGAGGAGAGTTAACTTAAGTCTTGCACAGTGTTTGTATCTTTTTGAGGAAATAATTATTTCTATATATCTCCATTTATGCAGAGTATTTGTTTTTAAATGTTTTTGGGGAAAAATACTAATAATCCCTAACATGGACATTGTATTAGGATGCGTGATACTAATCATAACCACAAAATTTAGACTGATGTTAACATTCAAATGTAATGTTTGGATAGAAAAAAGAAACTCACACACTCTTGGTCTGGATTTGTCTATGTGGCTATAATGTTCTTTACCGCGGAAAGGCAAGAGCTCTCAGAGGGCATTATTGCTGAATAGAAATTGGATTTAACAGCAACACATAGATGTTCTTTCAGGACGATTAGGGCTGCAGCCAGGCATGGTGTCCTTCCACACTTGCCTGTTTAGTGTGCGATTAAGCCACTCAGAACCTGCACATTCACGTTCGCTCCCTCCACCAGAGTGTTTTTGGAATACCTCTTCTTCCTTTACTAAGGGGCGGGGTCATAAAGGAGCATGTTGCTATACAAATGAAAGTGGAAATGAAAAGTGCAGTAGAACACACAATAGCTCCTCAGAGTTTAGAGCTGCTTCTCTTCAATTCAGTTATCAGATTTAGGCACTTTGCAAAGTGATACTCTTAAAAGTTCAACTGAGAGGGTTCATGAGACATTTTTATTTGATGTAACAAAGCAGCCATTCATTTGTTAATGGTTACTGTTATCTCCATTGGTTTGTTCTTCTTTATTCTGGATTGTTCAATGCTTTTTTCAGTAATGTCTGTCGATTCTTATACATTTATTGCCACAGTTTTTACTGGTGCCAAGAGCTCTTATTTTAATACAGTGGTTAATGGCACCAGTAGTTTTCATGAAGTGGTGAGTGTCACTACACATTGGTCACATCTGTTAAGGGCTTAAACAGTGAAGGTGATGCTGAGCTGTAAATAGCCTGCTCATATTGGAGGTGGAACAAACGTCCTGTTGTACTAATTCACAATCTGGCCTAAAGCCTTATTTATGTAATGTAATCATTTGAGAAACAAGGACATGGAGCATGTGGGTGGGTCACTACAAAGCAGTAGGCCACTCAAATAATCAAAAGAATATGGTAGAGGCTATTTGGTTATTAGCTGGTCAATTTGCACAGTCAATGGCATATTTGTAACATTGCCAAATAATTTTTTCTTGCATTATCAGTACACAGGAAACTGGGCAGCATGCAGCCAAATATTGATTGATGAAGAATACATTTTTATATTCAATTCCTTTTTTATCTTGAGAGGCATCTAGTGATGTAGTAATGTTGTCGTAATGTATACCGTTTGTGAAATTACATTTATGTTAGATTTGAGTTAAATTCATGTATATCTACAATTAACACACGTACCTTGTTTTGTATCAGTTGTACTGTTGCTAAATCATGGGTTGTGTCACATCACACCTATAACCATCTTAAGTCCCATTCTGGACGGAGTAGGAAACACAGTGCGACTGCAACTGTTTATCCAAGGGCTGATATGTTTATCACTGCAAGGGAAATGTTGGCTCCATGGTATCACTTCCATCTAAAAGGAAACATCTGCATATAGAAATACTGCTAACAAGACTGTTGGTGATACAACAAAGTTGGTAGATTGTACATTACCACAATTTGCTATAACAAATATGCCTTTATGCATAGAGAAAGCTGCTGTGGACTGTTTATTTAAAATTGTGTAGCGGTTTCCTACTGCCAGAGTAACCACCCTTCTGTCTTTCTATAATAAAGACTTGACATAAAATAAACAACCACGCTACACTCAATTTTCTTCCTGCTTAACACTGAGGATCTGGTAAGGCCCAATTTCCAAAATTAATAGAACAGAATCCCATAGAGGGCCAATAATATGATTCAGTAGTTAAGTTTCGCTCACTGAGTAGAGTAAAGGCAGGCACCTCTGCTGCCCATCTTACTTCCGTGCTTGTGATGGAAAACAATTTATTTGTGGGATTTTACACTGACACTTTCAAGCACAAACCCTGCTCCATCCCCGAATAGACCTTGAGCTGGTTTGTATTTCAATCCAATGCAGAAAGACAAGGGAAATGACAAAAGGAGAGTAAAAATACCTGCAATGTTGCCCCACTTTGTCAAACTTCCATCATGATTTTAAGAGGCAATGAATCTCAGAAGAAATAAATGAGCTTGTTTTGCCAAAAATACTCAAGTAGGACTTGAAAGATGACGCAGCTTGCTGGAAATGATGTTCCACAGAGTAGGGTAAACATGGAAGCTGATGGCTTCTACAGTCAATAATTAGGTAAGGCAGGGATATTTTTCAAAAGCAGAAGGCATCTCACTGATTTATTTAAATACTTATGGTTACTAACCAGTACAAAACAACAAACAAATGACAAAGCTAGTTAAACAGCAACATACTTTCTTTTAGCCTAGAAACGCTTCTGCATTTCAGCCATTTTCTTTAATGCCTAGATATTACATCTGGCGGTCATCCAGAATTCATTGAACCGTAGTGACCGTACATATGTAAGTCTTGTTTTAATGTCTGAACTCTCTGGCAACAGCTCACTTTTCACTTGAAGCATCCTTTTTTGCCAGCTGACATTAAAAACTATGGAGTGCCTTCTGTTCCCAGAGTCCTCACCTTTACTGCACTCCTGGCTTAGCTTAGCAATTAGTAGTAGCAGCTAGTAACCATTTCAACTTCCATTCATACCGGTGTTGTAGTTCAGTGGTGTATCAGGGAACGTGATGACAAAAATATAGGTTTTTTTCTCATGACAAAAGAAAATGAACGTATAGAATGGCGAATCAATAGGGTAATAAAGTGGCTATGCACACAATTTACTAAATCAAAAATGGATTTAGTGTTAAATTACTCTTTTAATGTCAGTTGTCTTTATCCTTTACAAAAATGTAACAACTCTGCATCACATGGTTGGTTCAGGGCTGTTTTTCTATGCATTGGTTGGGAAACTAATGCATACTGTTAACCTGAGCCCTGCTAAGGGCATGAGCAGAGGGGATGTATGAGGGGATGGAGATTGTTGGAAACTATAAAATGGAGTGCAGAGATGTGATCTTATATGTTAACCACATAGATCTGACCCTTGGTTCTCTGCCAAATGTACTGCAGTCACATTGTAAGCCTGTGAACTATAAACAATCTGGAAATTGCTATTCAGAGTACATCTGTGATCATACCAACTCAACAGGGGCCTTGTTTCCATGTAAATAGTTATTTAATTATTACTGCTGTTAATTAGCTAATTTTTACCAATCCGAGAAAAATGTTTAGCAGAGAGATAATGATCTGCCGATATTCATGATTTTTGGGTTTCTAAACAGTATAATTATTGACTTGGTGTCAGCTGCACCAGTTCCTAGAAGCTACAAGTTAATTCCCTCCTCTCCAAAAAAAAATAAACCCAAAATTGGCTCATATTAATAACATGAAAGTTAAGCTACAGCACCTTGCCTTATTTTCCACTACAGATATACTGTATATGTGACAAGGACAAGTGGCAACAACACTGATGGGTTTGATATGTAGGCCACAAATCATGCTCAAACATATGGACATTTTTTTGTGTACATGATAAACTTGATTACCAATACTTCTTTGCTAATCTGGGCTACCTGAAAGCTGCTGAGTATGCATACTGACCAGCTGCTTTCTGCTATTGTTTCTTGATGAGTCGGTGTATGTGTAGAGCAATGATAAATCAGGCCCATTTGATAATCATCTTTACCCACTTACTTGAAGTACACCAGTGCACCTATGAAGACAATTATTTGCAGTTAATTTAGCATGTATAGCAACCTAAAATTACTGTTATACTGTTCTAGATACTTTTTAGATCACTGAAGCTGTACAATGTGACAAAACATATAGAGTTGGTAGATCACTGTGCGTTCAAGGAGCTGGAAGAGGATGGATTTCTTTTCAAGTCAACTGAAATTGATTTATCTTAGTTTCACAGCTGGTCCATCAAGGTGGAAATAACATAACATAAAAACAGTTAAATGGAAAGAATGCATGTTCGCAGCTGTCTGGCTACGCATCCATTAGGGCATATATTCAAGCTTTTAGTGCATGCCTGTGCATATCATGGCGATGAAAAGTCCATAATAGTGCTTTCTTCCATTACAAATCCACCATTTACTTTTGACTTTCTTTGTGCCAATTCGAGCCCATTTTAGAGAGACTAGTATTTTAGCTAATTAAGGGCCAGGTCCTAGGAGAGTCTAGTGAACAGGTAATGAATCACAATCCAAAATATTGCAATAATAATATTGCTGTGTCATTTGCTTGTTTTTGGCTTGAGAACATATTGTTTTCTCAGTTGTGTGTGTGTGTGGGTGTGTGTGTGTGTGTGTGTGTGTGTGTGGGTGTGGGTGTGTGTGTGGATGCCAGACGCTAGCTCGTAGCACCACACTCCATCAAAGAGTAGTTGGAAGTGTTTATGGGACGGAATTTTTGGGAGGTAGATGGGGAATTGGGAGTGTCTTAAAAATACAATTTGTAGGCAGTGTTTGTGCCAATACAGAGTAGGGCTGAGAGTGAGTTTTAAGAAGCCAACAGTCTCTGCAGCTGGTAAAGTAATCATTTGTCATTGGTATTGATCAGCAACTCTATCAAGCCCTTTAATATATTATCATATATAATGAGCATCAGAAACATAATTGTATTGCCCTCATACATATGAATACATGTCCTACATGAAGTCTCTTTTAATTGCATTAATCTAATATGTTAACATCTGCAAAAACTGTTCTACACTCAAAGGCAACATTTCTGGATACTGAATTAGCAAATGACCTCTTCGAGACTCGACGTAATCAGTGTTTACAGCTTGTTTTTGACAGGAGTGATGAACATGCATGGGCATACTTCCCGTTGAAAGCCACTGAACTATGGAATTATCTGATCAGATTTGCTGAAGTGAACATCCTTCCGCTGTCTTCCTAAACAAATAACTGTCATTTGGTTTTTTTACTGGACCTCCTGTTCTTTCACTTGGCAGCCCATTTCCTGGCTGCACGCACTGCTGTTTCCTGTTCCTTGAATCAGAACGAAGAGTGTTTCTGTTGGACCGACAGTAGAGAGATCAGAAGGAAGCTACAGGCCACTGGTTCTGAGAAGTTAAACAAGTAAAATCAAATCATAGCTGAGTTCATTTTAATAGGTTTGGGAATCACACACACTCATACACACAACTGACCTGAGCTCTCTATTTGGTCATTCCTGCACATTTCATTGGTTTACATTAAAAGTGTATACCCTTTAGCCTTTTTACAGCCTCATATTATTTACATGTATAAATCAATTCATTATAATCACTATATATATATATATATATGTGTGTGTGTATAATCAGCCATTGCTGTGATTTGGACAATGAAATGTTTCAAGCCAGACATGACGATTATTGCTGCTAAAAAACAGCACTTTGAATGTTTTAAGAACAGCGGCTGTTTCTTTCTTTCAGATATTGATGTTTACTGAGCCTTTTGCACCTCCTGTGGTTTTAGAGTTAAGCATATCCAATTTCAATGTGATACTTAATATATCACATACATTTGAATTAGGAACTCTTAACGGTGAAATCAATAAAATATAACCTTCTAAACACTCCCGTTGACCTCGAACAAAGTTAATAAACACTTAAAGTCAAAGGTGTCTCCTGACTGGAACGAAACAATACGAGCGTCAGTCGGTTGTGTGTCAGAGTGTTGCTACAATGCTCCAGATGGGCAGGGTTGTATCTGCTGTTAGCGGGCTCAGAGGCACGAGGCCTGCCTAAACAGATGCTGCTCTTTAAATGAGACTTCTGACATTAACAGCGGTTAGTGCGCTCCTGTGAGGTTTCCCTTTACAGCTGTTCTGAGGCCATTTCGTTTTTTAATTGGGATGGGAGAGATCATAGATTACATTAGTCGAGCAGGAGACACTGCGGGCCAATGGGCTCCCACAATGGGACCCCTCCCTGTTTTCTTATCCTCTGGGCTGCTAGCTTGAATGTAGCCTCCTGCTTAATCATTCTCCCATACGGAGCTTTGGTCCTCACAGACCAACCTAACTATTAGCGTGCTGTATGAGAAGGTTTTGCACAGAAGCCTGTCTGTTTGCTCTTTGTGTATCTATGTTGGCAAGAGCAAAATATATGTGTGTGTGTTTTAAAAACGGAATCAATTCCTAATCTTTCCGTATTTCTTGCTGTAAAATGTCACCCATGCAAAGTATACCGTCTGTCTAGACTGGGTGGCTGTAACCAATACCTGATGTCTGGCCAGCAGTGACATACTATATATTTGCAGGAGACAATCCCTGTATTTATGTATGAGTTAAATATGCCCAGGAGACACCACTGGAGATTACATATCTGCAACCGGAGTGCTAGAAAAGATTGACGTACGGCTGTTAACTCGATTCAAACTTGATTAGGCCAAATTGAAGAATGAATGCTCCCTCTCTTTGAGCAACGAGGGGGAGGAAAGGCAAAAAAGAGGTATTGACAGGGTATCAGTGCTCTTTGAGTAGACCACAGAGCTTGAAGACTATGTTTTTATACCTCAAAGGCTTCAGGGAAATGGGTCAGACTTTGTAACTAGAGCATACAGTATATCCACTGAGGTTGTAGAGCAAATGTTTTTACTCTCTGTTAGATAGAAAAGAAAAAAGAAAAAAACACGTCAGGATATCCAGTCATATCAATCAAGTGAACGTCTTTCTCAGTCTACTTTTACATGGCTCCTGCCTACACACGCTGGCCCCACCTAACAGACATGCTCGTAATGTTGGCAGTATATTTAAGCACAGGATGCTTGTAGAGTTTAATCCTGCACTACTTGCATTGCTCTTGAGATTCCACCTTTCTCTCTCTGTCTCTCTCTCTGTCTCTCTCTCTCTGTCTCTCTCTCTGTTTTTCTCTTGTGAGGCTTTGTCTGACAGACTGACACAGCTAACCACAAAAAATAATTTGTTACAGTCCTAATGGTTTGTGTATATCACTTTATCACACAGCATCTATTGCTTTAGTATGTGCAGCTTGCCGGGCCTGCATTGTGTTTTAGAGATCATCCTGCTTCATCCTGCATCAGATCTCATTAAAGATGGAAGTGAAGATTAAACCACATCCTCTTTTGCACGCTGCGGCACTGGGCAGGAGGCATCCACTTCCCGTGTATGACTCATAAATAAGATTGAACAAGCAGTTCCTGCAGTGGCAAAAATAATGCTTGTTTGCCACACCAATGAAGGGGTTATTTCAAGCTGACAGATGCTCTGGACACCATTATCAGGACTTTACTGCAGCAGCCCAGGAATTTAATAGATTTTGTAGAGAGACATTTTATGAATCATAGTGGGATATAAGCTTGTGGTGGGAATTGTATGAAGAATGCATTGTACATATACCTTACACCACATCTCTAAAACATTAATTAAGATGAAAATATTCATCCTAACTAAGAGTCAATAAAAATGTGATTTTGCTTTATGGCAGATGACTTGTGCAACTTTGTCAGATAGTTTTCCTCTGAAATTGTGTTTCTTTAGTGTTTCTGTGTAACAGAAGGAGAGACAAGCCAATTAAACGTTTTGGAGGTTTGAAACTGCAGTCCAGCATCATAAATGATGAACACTGCGAGAGCTAGCACTGGTACTTTACTGGTGGCTCCTCAGTAATTAGAACTTCCATTAATGATCACAAAGTCCCTCCTCTTTGAAGTGGTTCCTTAATCCAGACAGTGTCACATTCTTTCAGTGTATTCAGGGAGAAAGCTCAAAGACGCTAATCTGATGCCATATCTGAATTTAGCAGTGTGACGGTTATCATGCTGTAAAGAGATGCCTCCGTCTTGGCATTTAATTAAAAATGGTTTCAATAATCTTATCAGAGTTCGTAAATATTTTGTGGTTTCCATTTGTGACCAAATTCTTCCACATCCATGTGCAGTAATTGCATCCTTGGTCTTATCTTAACTTTGTCTACGATTTTTAACGGGTGGCAACTAGACACTGTGAGACCAATCGAAACCCACTGATGGACACTAGTTTAGTCAGTCAGTCTACCTGTGCAGCTGCCGATTCTATTTAGGTCATTCATCTATCTCACCCTCCTAACTGAATTGCATTTTAATCGTGTGTGCTTTTAGCCATCTGTGGCTTCAGTTTTCTCTCCTCTCTAAAATGCACTCACATTTACTATTTGGAGACACATGGACGGGAACCCTTTTGCTCACTGACTGGACCGCTTTGTGGTTGAGATACCCTTGGAATACAGATAGATCTCTGCCTCTAACAGAGGTCACAGAGACATTTCCATCCTTCATGTTTCCAAAAAAGAATTTTCAAACAAATGTTTCACAATTAGATTGTGTTTGCCAAACATGTGGCTGGCTGACCTATGAGATCTTTCAAGCAATTTGTCATGTTTGCCTCTAACACTATGAGCAGGTAGACATACAAAAGGTGGAGCAAGAAGTGGTGTGCAGTGGTGTGCAGTTGTGTGTCGGGACTTGGGACCTGTCCCTACTCATACTCCCTGATTGGTTGGTGACAGGAAAGACTAGCTGAGGTTAATTCTGGAAAAAGGATATATCACAGTGCTGTGGCACCCAATGCATTTCAAATGATGTGTCCTTGGGATGCAAGGTTACTGCTGAGTCCTTCTCCTCTAGCTACAAACAGCCTGTGTAACTATAGGTATTGAATGGGCCTGACAACAGAAAGGTCTTGTTGACTTGTGTGGAGTGTATGGTTACACAGTCTGCCCTCTGACATTATTGTTGGGAAGAATTTTCCAAAGATAATTTCTTTGTAGTGACTTAAGACTGCCATTGCAACAGCTTTCGAGTTCCCTATAACAGCATTCAAACCAGTAGTGTTAGGGACAGCTGGTTAATCACTGAGAAATCGAACTGCTTCTTCATCGGCTATGTTGGATACAGGGAAATCGTGTGATGCAGTAACTACTAGCATGATTGATCTTGGATATTGCAATTGTGGCAATATTACCTGAATTCCCTGATGTGTTTCACAGCAAAGTTAGTTTCCAGATTACATAACCATATCCTTTATACCTCCTTTTTCATTTCACACTAGCGGTCTTTAAAGCTGGTTTTACTTGCCTGTGAAATGTCACTGGCATTTTAGATCCAGTGTTAAAATAAGTTTGTGTGTGTTACATTGGATAACAAAATTAGGTGTCTTACACTTTTTTTGTTTTTTTTTTTTTACCTTTGTAAGTTGTTAGAGAGAAGAAGACTTGGCACAGTGTATTTTATTCTTACGGAGTTCTTCTGAGCAAACACGAGAATTAATCCTCTGCCTCTGTCAGTTTCTCTCCTTCCATTTTTGGCCTCCTCATCTGAATTACAAACAAATCCAATGCATCTAGCTCAGCTTTTATTTTGTCACTTCTTGTTTGATTTTATGTAGAATTCCTCCACAGGCTGTCTGCAGCTTTCATTTCATCCTTTCCCCGAACCCGCTGCTTTTTCTGGCCATATTCAGGTTTTCCTTCATTTGTTCATCATTCATGCTCCCACCTGCTTGAGATGCTTGTTTGTCTAGTGTGATGGTGAGGGTGGATTTATATTATTTTACACTGGGATCTGTGTCTTCAGGAAATGTCCAGTAAAGGCCACTGAAATTGAGCTGGGTTAATGTTGTGTTAGTCATGCCGATTTTACATCGCATACTGTGCCACTTTTCCATCTTTTACACTAAGTGCAAGGAAATAGAATTATTAAGAGTAGTGAGTTAAATAAATCTTTGAGGGGTGCCTTCCCTGTGTTACCTTCTCCTTTAACATGCAGCTCTATAGTCAGCCTCACAGTTACTCTCAGTGTGTGTGCCTAAAAACCTTCATTTTTTTCAGCATGTGTAAAAGCCACATAAATTGGCTTTCCAGAAGTGACAGGCCCCTCACAATGTAACTAGTGTGCTAGCATGAGTTAGTGTTTGATTGGTGTTTTGGAGCTGCCAAAGTGAAGCAGCTCTCTGTTCACTGCCACACCTCCTATTGTAGAGGCTCTAACACAGGAACACTAAAGCTGACAGTCTCATGTTAAACTGGCCTGGTTCGGCTAGAAGAAGTACCACAGTGTTTGCTTCTCGTTATTATCTACATTCTTTGGCTGCCTACCTCTAATATTAGATGTGAACTGTTGAGTTAGTGCCATTTTAGAAGGACACTTCCAAACTTTCCTGAGAAAACTCCTGTCATCTGTCAATGCTGGCACCCTCACTTAAACCTTTCTGGTGGGAAAGTCAGTAGCTCTCACAGGGGGTTTGTAAAACCAGCAGGAAACACTAAAGTCACACTAATGCTAGTTCATTTATTTTCCTCACAATGGTAAAAGTACATCCTTTTCATCAGTATATCAGTGGGAGAAAATCTTGTGTAAATCTTGGCTTTAGCACATAACCCAACATTAAGATGGCTACAGAGCTTGTGTGTTGGGGTTCAGCAATGAAATAAAGAG
The DNA here is from genome assembly GCF_905237075.1 of Dicentrarchus labrax. Lineage (NCBI taxonomy): Eukaryota > Metazoa > Chordata > Actinopteri > Moronidae > Dicentrarchus > Dicentrarchus labrax. Next base: position 6,438,820 of record NW_026136702.1, read on the forward strand.
CTTGGAGGCAAGCCAATTAACGGCTGCAATTAAGCAGCACTGCAAAGTTCAGCAGGAGGACGGCAATATCATTTAGAGAGATATAACCATTGTCAATCTATTCTACTAGTTAAGTATCCCCATGATAACTATTCCACTCTCTCAGCTTGCATCACGTCTGTCAGTTATTTAGTTTGATGTGGTTGATTATGTGTCCCAATCTCCTGTGTAGGTAAAAGGAACCCTTTGTGCTACAAAAACGGTTACAGGCATTATGTTCTGAAGTGATTGGCAATATGTGTGTAAAGAGTCCTGGTGGCTTACCTACTTTATCTATTAAATGTAATTAGTCATTTCCGTGTCACGCCAAGTTTCTTAGTTTAGAATCAGATGGGTACTTAGAATCGATGATTTCAGTCAGTTGTTCAGGCAAATGTGGATAAAGAAAGACTTTGCATTATTCTGCGGCTAATATCCTCTGATGAGTTAGAGAGGTTCTATTAAGCTGAGCTGTGTCCTCTGTTTAAATACCATTAAAGGGTAGTCAGAGGATGACTTAAGACTGGATGTTGAAGCAAAGAGAGATTCTAAAACAGGATGAGTGTCAGCCAGGCAGCATGTTTTCAGACCAGTAAGAGGTGTGGCATTATAAACTTGATTTGAGCAGACTGATGGATTGTATCAATTCACCTGACATAACAAATGATTACCAAAGCCGAGCATCAAGAACCACAGTGCTCAAGACTGGGAATGATGGTGGACACAACAACCAATTCACTGTTTATTGAAGCTCGTATTTATTTGCTGACAATAATGCTGTTTTTATTTCATAGGGTGTGTGTTTTTTTTTTTTTTTTAAACTCCTTGAATAAGCAATTGAAACAGGTTGTCTTTTTGTTTTGTTGTAACAAAAGGCTGCAGATACCAGTGAGCAGGAAATTATCCGTTGGGATTCTGTGTGAACGTGTTTGTGTGTGAAAAAAAAAACAGATGCTTGTTTGAAGATGCACTGAAGTGAACATTGTGCGATCCATAGGTGCTACAACAGAAAGAAACTCAAAACAATATGAAGCTATTTTTGTTGCAGACCATGACATTTCTGAATCTAAGCTAATTCCAGTGTTAAAACAACAGGAACTGTGAGGTATTCATGTCTATAGATACCCTCTTTTGCTGTTATAGTATTTACAATGTCTAACAGGGAGATAAGAGAGTGCGATATCAATGCAGCTGTCATTCCGATCTTTTCTTTTTTGAGATATAATGACTGTAGGGCAGGAAAGTAATAACCCTAACAGCTCCAACTTCCATTCAAAAGCATGGTTGTCGAACGGCACTGTTTCTGTTGCAAGCTTCTTGCCTAAAAATGTGGCCTGTTATTTGTTCGACTGTGAGTTGAGCTGGCACAGTGGCAGACATTGTCTTTGAGGTGCAAAACCGATTTTATTTTCATTACAAAGTATGGGAAATAAATAACAGTCTCAAAGTAAATACCTATTGCGATCAAACTATTACAACTGTCGCTATTAATGTTAATACAGGTATGATTATTTATGAGATCATCTCTCATCCAAGAAGGATTGGCTTATCTTTGTAAGAGCTTTCATCATGTACTTCAGTAGACTGAGCTGACGTGTCTTCATTTAGACTCTGTTACACTTGATTTAAGTGCATCAGTTTCTACAAGTGCTGTATATTTAGGCAAAAGGAATGTGATGGTATTTTTGCAGCTGCTTTATGATGTTAAACATTAGTATATTCAGCACTTTATCAGTTCATCATTTAGTATGTCTTCTGTTACATAATGTAGAGTTATTATTGTTTGTCATCACTGGGTCTCGTGTAATTGCGTCCATTAACAATGCTGTGTTCTACACAAAGAAATAACAATTACAAAGTATAACAATTGTCACTGCCATTTAAAAAAAAAAAAAAAAAAAAAAAAAAAAATGGCAACATGAATAATATGGTATATCTCTTCTGGACTTATGATTGAGTTAGCCCAGTCTGATTGCTGTTGGTGCTCCAGGGAGATGAGTCTCTGTGACATAAACGGAGTACTTCTGGAGCCAGGGCTCACTTCACACATCACCTCAACACTTACTCCGCTGTGATCAAATAGACGCTTGTGGGAATGGATTCTCTTAAGTGCTGGTTAAGTGCATTTTACTAAGGAAGTAAGAGAAGTTAAAATACATTTAGTGTTTTAAAAAAGACAATGCACTCTTCCTTAATGCAATGTTCTACACTTAAGCTATATAGAGTCTATCTGTGAGTGTATATACCTTGGCCTGGCTATCAAGGGCAAGGCCCTCATTTCCAGACTTCTATTTTCTGCAAAGAGAAAGCAGTGATATGTAAGGAAGTCGATTCAGAAACCACACTTCAGTAGCTGAGATTCTCCAATTTAATGCTGTCCTGGCTCTTCCGTCTGGAGAAATCCCAGCCATGTTATTTTGGATATAGTGAGGGGAACTGTCTGGCTGCCTGGTGGGTACCTAGCTGGGGGTAGCGGACTGTGAAGGCCCTGAGGAGCTATGTGGGTCTTTACCATACCAGCAGGCCTGATCACCTGAAAGGAAGAGGCTGCATTAACGTGAGGCTGATAAATCCAGAAATGTGACTGGATAAATCCGTGATATGAAGCTGCTGGCCCAAATCCTGCTAGAGCTCTGCAGTGACACTGGGCCCTGTGAAGTTTGCAGATAACCTATTTCATCTCAAGTAGAAAATGATGGTGCCTCTTCAAAGTTGGCACACAAGCACAGGGTTGGTGAATATCATCTGAAATATCTCGCAGGCTCATACAACATTTTGCATATTAAAACAACATTTTGTCTAGTGAACCAACTGTAATTTTGAACACTTGTATTGGCTTCTTTATGGGTTTTTTTTTTTTTAGCATACATTAGTCATCTGCACTTACATATTACAGTACATGTCTCATGTATTGTCAGTGTTTTGTAGGACTGCCTGAGGCCTGCGAGCAATGGAGTGCGCTGAGATGTCAAGACATACATTAAAATATATGAGAATATGCCACTGTAAACATTTCTATGTGTCATTAACTGGTAACTAATTTGTATACTTAAATTATATTTTATTGAGAAGTTATGTAGATATTTGAGTGTAAATCTCCACTATACATGATTTAATATGATATTTTAAGTTTCCTTGCTGTGCTTTCAACAGCCCCGGAACTCAGTTTCACCTTTTCCAAATGTTCTGAATTCAGCTATAGTCCTACTGGAAAACGTGGCTGAAATATAATAGAACAAATGAATAATTGAATGTGTTGTATTTCTCAGATAATGCCTGTGGTTTCTCTCAAACCACAGACACTTTTCTGTTGTTGTGACAACCACGGTGCATTTGTGATTAAAATAGTGGGAAGGGATCGAAACAACTTCATCTAATGAACCCTGGTCTCTCCACTGCCCCCCTGCATCGTACCTTCAGAGCCCTTCCAGTGAGTCTTTCTCGTTCATGTTAATAGGCTGCATCTTTAGTGTTCAAAACAATTATTAAGTAACACTTCAATCGTTAGAAAGTTGTTTTCTGTGTCTAACTTTTGTGGCATTGACTTTCCCTTGGTGTCAACTTCAGAGGAAATACAAAGTTGTGCTTTGCAGAGCCCACCTACAGCTTTATTTTCTTGTAATTTCTCCAAGCTCCCTTCTCAGGATTGGGGGTTGAGCAGATGCAGGTAGATGTATATTTATGAGGGGGATGTGTATTTCAGGGAGAAGCAGTGTTGTGAAAGGTGACCTTGTTAGATAAAAGGAGGGCTCGGAAGCCAAATGATGAAAGAGAATGGGATCATCCTGGGCTCATTAATGTGGATTTGAAGGTCAGGTAATTATAACAATAGACGTGTGGGCTGGCTTTGGCATCTGGTATTGTTGCTTTGTTATGAAGGTGACAAGCCTGCGGAGGAAAGGGATTAATCACTGTGACACCACCATGTTGTCACATTGATACATTCAGACATCATAACACTACTGTTGTAGTTCTAAAAAGAATCTGCACAAAAAAAAAACATAATTTCAGCCATCAACAGTATATGACAAGTACTGAATGAATAGATTTAAGAAGCTACCTACAGTCGTTTGATATTGTAATGAGTATTTCAGTAAAATCCAACCTAAAATAGAATTCACATCATTATTGCAATGATTTTGAAAAGATAAGCCTTGGTTTTTTAGACACAAACAAGTCTCTTCCAGTGCTTGTGGCACTCTCATCAGTCAAATGCTGCTTCACACAACAACAAATCCACATGGCTGGGGTTTGTATGGTAACACGTGCACTATTGTATGCAGCAGTGAAGGTAACCAAGGAAACCCACACCCATAGACTTTTGAGCCATATGAGCTTTTAACAGCTTGAACTGAAATACTACAGTGCAGCCAAAGGTTCTACTTAATGGAAATTTTGTTTGTGTCGAATGCTGACAGTGTATCAATACACATGAGAAATGACAACTACTCTGTTACCTGCACCAAATCAATTTAATATAACTACCCAATAAATGGCAAACAAGGTCTGCAAAAAGGTCCTAAGTTTTTACAAAGCACAAATCCCCTGTAACTTACTCTAAGCTGGGGTGGAAGGCTGGCTATGCACTCTTGAAATTTAATTTTGTGTGGGTTTTTTTTATTTTTATGAAAAAGTTTGTGTGTCACAGCAGAGGCACAGTCTTTCATAACAAAGAGTTAGCATAGATTAAAACCAGCATAATTATATGCAATTAAAACAAATACATGCAATCCCAAACACAAGTCAGAATTGGAATTTCTTACCCAACCTGCACACACTGCAGATACTAAATGCTAAATGCAAAGGCTAAATGCAGCACTTTGTTTCGGCTGCAGACTTACCCTTTTACCTGTGCTTAAATGCCAAGTGCCAAATTCTCTTTCATTGAAGTAGACTTTAGTTTCCTATCAATGTTTTTCTTGTGTATTTTGTTTTTAGTATTCCCCTCATCACTGAAACCTGAAGCTTCAGTCATGTCAGGGACATGTGGTTAATATTTAATTTAATGCTTTGACATGTCAGTATTGTACATGTCCATATTGCACACTCTTGTGTAGAGTAGAACTTTGCTTACTTGTTTCAGCCACAGTTGCATCATTTTGAGTCCCTCTGCATTTTATTCAACATGAAGCATGAGCCAGGCTTTAGGCTTTTTGTGTGTGTGTGTGTGTGTGTGTGTGTGTGTGTGTGTGTGTGTGTGTGTGTGTGTGTGTGTGTGTGTGTGTGTGTGTGTGTGTGTGTGTGTGTGTGTGTGTGTGTGTGTGTGTGTGTGTGTGTGTGAATGTGCTGCTGGGATCGTGCCACCTCTACCACAAGTTTGTCTGGCTCAGTCAGGCTCCTCAGGGACCACTAGAAGCTATAAAGAACAAAAATGCCAACCAGTATTATCAGGCGAGGCAGCATGTGTGGTGTAGCATGCATTTTTAATGTGCCACAAATAAGAAATACCACTGTTGCCTCTCCTTTCTCCTCCCACAACTGGTGGCTCGTTTAAGTTTTATTTCTATTTGTGCGAATTTCGGCAGCTACTAAAAGAAAAAAGAGCCCCTATCATTAAAGGTTCGGATTGCCACAATTCAACGCAGAGTTTCACACACATGGCACGGGTTGCTCTAGATATTAAATCCTGGTTTGAATATTTCCAGTTGAGTTGTGTTAGTCTAAAAGTGCACACACTCGCATGTGTGTACTTGTGCATGCGATTGCCTGTGTGTGTGGGTACAGGCCCAGTAGCAGTGCCTGTTAGAAAGGCTGGTGGAGTGGAAACGTGTCAGTGTATGGCGCAGCACATAATTCTTCTCAAAAAGAGTTTGCCAGCGTCCTTCACTCCACTGACTCTTTAAACATCGATATTCAGAGCTGACATGTTAGACATCAGAACACTAAGCGGAAGAACATCTAATGACCATCTAAGTGTCAACCAGGACTACAAATGGTCGCCTTTTTGTTTCTCTGAACTGTTTTCTGCATTATTGTAGGCCATCCATTTGCACTTCATTGTGTAGTAGATGCTAATTTACGCCTGTCAAATTAGCTGTGAATATGATTTCTAATTAAAGCAGAAGAATGGAGAAAAAAATGATGTGACTCCCGGTTACAAAGTGCAGCTCTATTGACCTAGTTTGTGCTTTTATCTGGGACAGTTTGTGTGTTTGGATTCACATTTATTAAAAAATCAGAATTCCTCTCCTGTGGACAGGTAAGACACGCTTCAAAAGCAGCAGCGAGTGATATTGAAATCTGCTGATATGAAGCAGCATACATTTACTATAGAACATTGCAAAGATCGTCTCTATCACAATCAATTTGACTCAAATGTATTTACTGAAAATCCTACTAAAGGGTCTATAAGATTTGCAGACAGATAGACCGGTAGCACTATATTGCCTGGTTGAAAAATTGCACCAAGATTTTTTTTGACTCAGCAACCCATCTGTTTGCAACAGAGCAGGTAACCTGAACCATAAAACTTTTTTATTAGTTTCTGTACCCCACCTTTTATCCCAGAGTCACAGCACAGTACACTATTAACCTCTGAGCTTATTGAAAAGCGTGCAAAAGGCTGCTATGGATAAGGTGAATGTGTATGCGATGGAGCGTATTCAAAGGGTTCAGTTAAGGTGGCAGAGACCACAATGTAGACAGTGGATCTGTTTACTGCCTTGAGGTTTTGTGGTTATGCACTAGCACTTCCCATTTAACTGCATGATCTAGGGCTCTGCTGACGACACACCGCACACGCAACCCAGATCCACGCCTCACTGCCCTTTGCACACAGAACTCACACACTGAAGTGCACACAAGCCATTTTTATGAATGCTCTGCAAATATATGGACACACTGAGACCTTTCACCATTCCTTTCCACGGTGTTTGTGTCTGTGGCTGCTTCTTGACGCAGTGCCACAATCCATAAACTGTGCCTGTCACACTCTAGCCAGGTTTCTGTTATCAATATTTTCTTGCTGAGAAAATACACAGCAGCAGCCCCGCTGCATTGTCATTGGCTGAGGGATAAATGAGGTTGCTATGGGGGTTAGGAGTTCAAAGGGCAGACAGGAAGTGGGTCCTCCCACAGTGACAGTTCAGGCATGTGTTTGATGGGCCAGCCTAATGCCGTGGACCAGCAGTTCGTAATGACCTGCCATCTCCAGGCAGTCTGGGGAGCCCTTCCACTGAGATTTATGACCCATGTTGTGGTTACTACTGGGACGACTCTCAGCGGCACCTCTGACAAACTCCAAGTCATCGCCTGCTCCTTTGGCTTCACTCTTTCTTCTCATTAACTGGGTCATTGCAAACCTTCAAGGCTTATCTTTACTGCTATAAGAAATATTCAGGTTCCCTGAAATATTAAAGCTCAAAGATCACTGCGGTATTTTGTCCTACGTGATGGGATCCTTGTAGTTGTTTCACAGATGGAGGTGTGGTCAGTTCTGTCCTTGGAAAAAAAAAAAAAAAAAAATTGATTCATGAAATTCTCTAGGGGACGTGCATCAGCACACTAAAAAGTAAGGCAAAGTCAAAAACCCATTAAACATACATTTAAAGAGACAACTCCACATGTACGGGCTCAGCCACTGTAGAAGAAACAGATAATGGTCTTCTGATAATACTAATTGTTGGCTCTCCCACTGCTTCCCTAAAGGCAGAAATGTGTTGATCCACCACAAGATAGCCAGACTGGGCCCAGGGCAGGCACAAACAGCAAGGAGAGCTAGTTTATAATTAATACACACACTATAAAATATGCATTATGGGGTGGATGTGGGCAAATATGGATTTCTGCTTTGATTTTCACTCAGGATAATTGAAGCACTTCTCAGGCAAGTCATACTGAATAAGGGACAAGCTCACAGCCTTTGGTGCCAGCGGTGTAGGACTGCTCTGTGTGATGCTGTAGGTTAGCTTCTCGACCAGCTGTTTCTTATTTGTCTCATGCTTGAAGACAGATTGTTAAAGTAAGTCCCCATCCATTTGGGGATTTTAATGTCTCCCTTGATATGTATGGCTGTGGGCTGAGCTCACTGACTCTGTAGGTTACAGATATTTTGTGTGCACAAGCAGCACAGTCTGCTTTAAGATAAACTGCCAAAACATGTTTCCTGACATTCTGATCATTAAAGGAGAGGATGCCGGGAGAGGGGAAAATGAAAAGGCATAAAGCAGTGTTTTTACCCCTCCCCACTTCCATATTCATCAAACCCACTGCAGAGATGAGATGACTGTCGAACGCTCTTCATCTCCCAGTGGGCTATTGCCGTGATCACACAAAGTCACATGTGGTTAGAAAGCATCTAACATCTCAGCCCCCAGACTACCCCGTTCACAACTACTACTGCCCCACCTCACACACACACGCACACGCACACACACGCACACACACACACACACACACACACACAGTTGTGTCAAACTGATTAGCAACCACATCTCCAATCTCTGATTAGGTGTGGAGTAAATGAAGCACCCCCCTCAGGTATGCATTTCCATAATGTCAGGTAATTAAACCCCAGTGTTTTAATAGCTCAGGAATAGGAAGACTCCCCAGGAGACTAGACAATGATGATAGACTTTGCTGAAAACTAGCATACTATTAGCTTGCTTTTAACTGGCACTGAAACTATCACTTTCATTGTACAGATGATGGCTAAACTGCAAAAAGCTTAACATATTTACATATAAGAAAAGTTACATATCAAATGTGTTTCTGGCAAATAAAGCCTTTAAACTTTAACTACATTTATGCATGGTTTTGAAATAGGACCAGGACATTTCCTTTCCTGAATATGCACATTTGAGTTCTGTGCTTGCTGTTGATAGCTGACAGATTCCAGAGCTAAACAAAGGCTGGGAGAGCACAAGCATCTTTCTCATCACAGAAAAACCTGGAGAGGTGCTATTGTAAACATGACAGTGGATTGTCAGTACATCCCTGTTTGAGCTGCTGTTTCTTGTGTGTTTATGTTATGCTCATACTGTATGCGTGTGTACACACACACACACACACACACACACACACACACACACACACACACACACACACACACACACACACACACACACACACACACACACACACAAACAAAAGCCCTTTGATGAAACAAATTCTGCAGTGGGAGAGCTTTCTTTGTCTCTGTGCCCACTCTTGTGGTGCTCAAATGAGAACAATGCAAAGCCATAGTTGTGCCACAGAAAGGTGTGGAAACTGCGTGAACTCCAGAAGTCCCCTTCTACACGTAATCAGGCAAAAAATAATAACAGCCACAGTACTGTGCTGTGATTGGAGAGCTCTCCCTGATACCACATGTTCATTATCTGTTGCCTGTGCACCAAAACGTTTTTGAGAAATAATAAGCTTCTAATGGGGTAGTGTTCACAGCTAATGATAGCCAATGCTGTAGCTGCAACTGAAGATCATTAAAGGAATGTTGCAGTGTATGATTCTTCCAATGCCCGCTGTATGAACTACACTTCAAACACATAGGCTACCTACTTTCAGTAGCACCAAAATTAACAGATGTACTTTAAATCCCCTCTAATCTTTCTTGTCTCATGTGCAATGGATGTCTGTAACTGACAGAGCAAAATGAAAATACGTTCATTTTTAATGATACACTTAGATAGAACTCTGATGTTACCTTCCGTTGAACTGGTAAATGACGGTTCATGTGGGACATTGACATGAATGACACAGGGCTCGGTCATAATATAAAACTGTCTTAAAACTGACAACAGAATGACAGCGAGCAAGGCTTTCCTCTGAGGGCGCTCTACGTACTTGTGTCACACATGAGAACGAAACCTCACTCTTTCAGATCACACATCTTAAAGAGCTCCTCTCTGCTCAAGTCCAACAATTTGTGACATGTTTCCATAAAGAAACAACCAGCAACCCCACATAGCCATGGTTAAAATCTGTATTTCCCTGTTGTACAGTAGTAGATACAATTGCCTCAAACTCCAGGCCACTGTTAATTGCTTTTAATGAACCCGTGTTTTATTGAGCATAACCTCTGTCATGTTGCCAAAGAAGAAATCTGCCAAGGAGTGTATATTGAAATTAGCTGCTGCCTGAATCACATGTTTGTTGCCAACTTGCTAATTTGATGTTCAAAAGAAAGCGCTGCCACACACAATGATCACTTTGCTTTTTAGAGAACAAACTATTGGATGACATTCTTGTTACTTGTTGCCTTTGGATGATTATTTGGTGTTGTTAGCTACCATAAAAATACAAGACGTGCGTCTTGTATTGCCAGGTAGAGCTATTCAAATGTGTAATTACAGCTTTTACTGAGAAGGTAATACAAAAAAACATGTTACATGACTGCATAATCATTCAAGACAGTTCCAGACTCTTCTCTGCACTTTATACCAACTGGTTCTCTTTTGAGGGCTGTGAAAATAAACTGAATGAATAATTTTGTTCTGTTGTCAATCTCAGGGAAATTGTTAGGTGATTGATTAGGTGGTGAAGTTTAGATGGTCAAATAGGTGTATTCATGAAAAATCACACTTATGCAGTTAACAAATCCAAACTTTAATGTCCAAAATTTGCTGATTCTGTTGGATTATCTTTATTTGCTTTCTCTTTGAAGTTTACTGACTCTTTTTTTTCCTCTCTTTTCAGCAAACTCCAGTCTTCTGGGAGGAGGAGGAGGTGAGTGAACACCTTTTGTTTTTCATTATATAATCTCATTGTTTGTTCATATGCTATTAAAGCAATTACAGTTCCACTCGTCAGCACTCATCATATTGGCACATCTATATTCTTCTGTGGTATTGTTCTGGTTCATGGCAGACTTTAGTGTCTATTTCGCTCCAAGTGTCTGTGTTAAATGTGACTGAATGTAAGGCCAAAACATTAGAGCGTAGTGCAGTGAAACCTTGCACTGTGCCACACTGAGAGATGGTCATTATTTTAGTGGTCTGCCGAAGAACATTATCATCAAAGCAATGGAGGAAATCCGAGGCAGCTGAGCGTGGTGTGGTGGGAATAATGGGTTGGGAACTCCAGTAGAATGCTACTGCCCAATCCCACTGTTCTTTTCTGAAATTTGACTTTTACTTTGACATGATTGAAATAATCATTCTTGGCCACAGTAAGAAGAGGTTGGGGTAAAATGCACCCACTCCATTGTGGAATGTTAATTTTTAGTCCCAAGGGGAATTTTTGATGATCTGTTGGAATGGTATGACAATGAAATAAGGTCACTGCTTCAGCCATATCTGTTTATCCATCTGTGTTGGTTGTCACTTTGAATGTGTCACCATCGTCTGACAGCCTTCAGTTGTACAGGGTGATCCTAACCAGGACATTGGACATTTGTGTCTTATCGACCCAATATATCTCCTCTAATATATCAATAAAAATGTGCTTATATGGTATGTGTTGTAGGTCTCTGTCACACATGTTTTAGCTATCTTTAATGTAATTAATAAACAAAACCTTGACTGACATTGATATGCCATATATTCCCTACTGAATCACAGTAGATGTGTATGCATTCCATATTAATTTAGCTGTAGTTGTGTTTTTTGTAATCATAGAACTAAAAAATAGATAATTATGTGGGTGTTTAAAATGTTGTATTGTATATATTTTTACCTGCCAGATTATATAGTCCTTCTCTAAAGAAATTAGAAATTGATTAAACAAAAACAGCACATAAGGACAGAATTATGAACTTTGCACTTGTTTCTGTGTTTATTTATTAAGATGTGAACACCTGGAATATAAATTTGAGTAATCAGAAGCAGAGGATGTGCATAAAGCAACATCAAAGACACAGCACAGTTAAATTCTCAGTGCACATCGTGACCATTTGAGTGTACGCAGAGCTGTTGAAATCTTATTCACATCTAATCATACAGCCTGGAGTGGCCCTCATCTTGTCTGATTCATGGTTAAGACTGCAAACTTTCCAGCCATTGTTGCATAGCAGTGCAGCATCCCTATCTGTATCGATGACATGGAGAGGCCCTCAGCACACAACCATCTAAAGAACTTCTGTGATTGAGATCAGAGGTCACAAGCATGCTTCTCCATAACCAAGGCAAGCCCTGTAAAGCAGGTTATACTGTGCTCCTGATTGGTGTCCGTCTCTGCTGCAGTTGACTCTCCGTACTCATTTGTCACGTACAGAGAAACAATAGAAGCAATTTTCTTTGCTATTATGTTTTCATTATTGTTATTTTGCGGCAAATCACCTTTTCACAGTTCTCCGAATCTGAGAACACGCAGCCTTGTTGATTGATCCAGGTTCTTCAACTAATAATAGGCATTAGTGTATTACAGATTGCTCTGTTTCAACGCAGCAGCAACAAAAATGAAGTCGAATGTGTGGCTGTCAACACTGAAACGTGAGATCTTGTGTGTCAATTAATGTCATACTTTACAAGAAAACATTTCAGTTGATTGTGACCTGCAGCTGTGCTTATTAACTCCAGAGGAATTCTAATTGTAGCTAGTGCCATTTTTTGAGAGCAAAGCCTCCTTTCATTCTTAATTGACTTCCAGCGAAGCTATTCCTGCCAAGTTACTGGCACAAGATACAAGGTCAATTAACTGTAAAATGCTATAAATCACATTTTCTCGTGTTAATAATGACCACGACAACAAATTTTATTATTTCTCATGCGTGCACTCTTGCTTGCTTCTCGCTTGTTTTTGCTATTTTGGCCGTGCTAAAAAAAATAAGGAGATGATTATAACCAAGGAGAGATTACCATTATCTACCAGAGAGCTGAAAATGTTATTTTTCTCCCAAAACAAAGCTCTACACCGTTTGTCTTTTATCTGCACGAGGCCAAGAGGGGTTTTATCTTCCAGTGTCTTTATCACTAGAAGGTGGCTGCTAAACCTGCAAAACTGTTCTCTCTGTTCTCACCCTGGCCCTCCCTCTACCTCTATCATTTGGCATGTGAAGACCTCCTGCCTTGGTGGCGGCAAGGATCGATGTGAAAAGGAGATGTGCTCTCATATAGGGCCAGCCTTATCTCCCAGCTGTCTTCTCGGGGCTCTGCAGAGGGGCAGCTTCACAACAGGATGATCCATCATGCTGGCCTCACGCACCTGAGCCATGTTTAGTTCTCACAGCTATGGAGGTGAGCCTCCCACCAGTATGTGAAAACTGGACAAAATCTGTACTTTTATGTATTAAAAGTTAGTTTACCACCTAGACACTTTTAGAAGTTCTTCTGGCTTTACATGGTTTTGAGGAATTTCTGGTATCCCCCTATATGTGTAGGTATCTGTTGAGAGAAAAGTTTCACTTCTCACACTTCACCTCTCTGTATATCTTATCATTAATTCAAGTGCGATATGTGGTCACAGCAAAGCCTTTTGGTGGTGATTGTTTTGTTGGCTTGCAGCCAGAACAGTGTGAATGGGGTGGAAATAAGTTTAAAAATGTCCTGGTTGAGATTTGTCCTGTACCCAAAAAACACATTATTATATTCCCAGCATTAGTTATGGAGACAAAAAAAATATCCAGAGAAGATTCTTATGCCCTGATGCTCTATTAAATCCTTAGAAATCACTGATGGGAATTCTCTCTGGGTTGTATGTCTTCAGTATTATGTACACAATGGGGTTAACCAAAATAGCACTGTTATCTACGGTAGACATGTTGGTCTCACTGGGATTCCATACGTACATAGAGGGAAATAACAATGATCTCTGATAATGGCACGCTAAATGAGGCCTCTGTGAATAGAGGGTAATTATGAATGGTACCAGGTTGCTCGTGTGATGTGTGTCACAGCATGGCTGGATGCTGGCACAGTCCCAAAAGAACAGACCTAATGTAAACATCATGTTGTCTATCTCTCCTTTACCCCCCATTTGTCTCTTTCTCACACACCCACTGACACAGGCGCGCACACACACACACACACACACACACACACACACACACACACACACACACACACACACACACACACACGCACACACACGCACACACAAACAAGTAGATGCAAGTGAACACTGAGCCATGTAATGATACCATGAAGCTCTGTGTAGCCAAAGAGTGGGAGCTCCTCTTGCCTTTGATGTCTCCATCCAGGAGGGGGAATTGGCTCATTAGCATTCTAACCAGAACCGTTGCCCACTTAGCACTAGGCTTTAACTAGACCACCCAAACAAATCGTTCTTCTCAGGTTGGGCCTCCTTTCACTGCTCCAGTCGAGGAGCGGGGCACATGCATGGTTGTTTTGTACGTCCTGACTTGGGCTAATTTGGCCACGGGCTGCTAACGCTCACTGAACTCACCAGCCTTTGTCATTGCTTACATAACATAGGCTCCAGTGCTGTGTGCCCCCAGCTCTCCCCACTCGTAAGTTTCCTAAACAGTGGTGTGAGTCATTGCAAGTACCAACACATTGTAATATATGGGATTAATTATGTTTGCTGTGATTATGCCTGGCTGTGGTGGTGCTCATGTGGCTCTTTGCCCTCCTCTGCTACTAAAGATGTCATCAGATGTAGACTCACAATGACATGACAAGGCAATGCTTAGTGGCTGTGCTGAGAGAATGGTGTGCATACAAAGGCCTGTGAATTACAAATCTAATTAACACAAGGGGCATAATGTCCTCGCTTTGACCTGTGGGTGAAGTGTGAGAACTTATAATAAATTTATCCGACCACAGAAGAACAAACATCAGCGTTGCAATTTCAGCAGAACTGTGCAGTGTCTGCAGGACTGGCTCTTACGACAGAGTCATCCGGCATGCTTAAGAAAAGAAAATGTATCCAGTTTTGGACATGTTTGGATAATCCTTTATCAAGATTCCTAAGTGCTTCACCGTGCTTATCTCTATCTCCATTCGTTATGCAAAGAGCTCTGTTTTCTTTTCCTGTCACCCCCAGGTGAACCATTATCCTCTGTCTGGGTCCTGCCCGAGGCTTGTTTATTGAGTAGATTGGAGGGGACGGGGGCATGGTGCTCTGTGCAGGGGGAGGGGTTTAGGTCGAGATATTCTATGGTGTTGTGTGACGGTTTGGGCTAGATGGCCTAATGTCCGTGTCGCAGATTGTCGCAGACCTTCTAAGCTCCCTGGAAGCCCCAGAACTCCCCTATATGATTAATCACTCAAAGATGACATATTATTCGCATAACTCATAAATTGCACACTATGCTTGACGGATGGTCCTCAGTTCACAGATGGTAGTAACAGCCATTAGCATAACTTATGACAGAGATAGTGTATTTCCCTGTGGAGTAGCCTAAATAATGTAAAATGATAAATTGAATGCAAAGATTCCTCAGTCAGAGCGGTACCCTCGGGATTTACTTATCTCCTCATATTTAGTGGGCAGTTAGTTACACTCTGATCTAGGTCCACCTTGTATTTGTGCTGTTGTGTTGTTCCCTGTGCTTGTGTCTGAGATGGCACTGATATAAATGTGACTGTCTTCCTCTCTGGGATTAGTCCTGCTGTTAGGAACTATTCACAAGGTAAACTCACAGCATAAATACATTTTTATTCTCTTTGTTTGTTTATATGATTTAATTTGTGTAAAGTGTGTATATATACCTCTCATTTCAGTAGGTTGTGTTCTGCACAGGGCTTTGCATTCATACTCTTCATGCTTGCTTTTCTTAGCACCATCCAAATATGGGAGTGCCCTCTTGCATAGAATTGAGTGATATTCATTTAAATAATTAAAAATTTAAAAAAATCCTTATTTGAATTGGCCTTGTTGCATAAGAAGAGAAGTAATTTTGTAAATTGCACTTACTTAGTAAAATTATAAAACAACTTTACACTACACATCTCAAGACACTTGATGCATTAACACTGTACTGTATGTACCACCCAAGTGTTACCTTGCCTTTATTAAATGTGTAAACCAGTATTCTGTCTGCATAAGGTGTAAGGAAACCACAGCACTCCACTTAGCCCCATTGACAAGCAGATCTATTTATTGCTTGTATCAAGTTCTGTCTTACAGGAAGAGTATGATCTATAATATCTTTTGTAGTAGCCTCTTGCCTCCCAATATTTTTAATGGAAGGTGGTGAAAAGTGACCATTACTATATATACAATTATGTCAAGCACGGTGACATCTTAGTGGAAACATCAGTCATTATATTGAAAATTTATCATGTGAGAACTACCCCCATGCTGTCAGATCATTTCACCCAATTATTACAGAGATGACGTAATTTAGAGGTCATTCCACTGAAATTAGCGGGACAAGGTCATCGTGTGGGACTGCAGTTTGCGGTACCAAAATAGTGATGGAAATTGCATTTCAGTGTGAAAGCTCTCTCTAATGCCATCTCTGGCTCCCTCCTGCCACCACAGAGAACAGTCAGCATGAGCACCCCCACCTCCTCCTACTCCACCAATCAGCAATGATGGATGGACTAATTGATGCAGAAAGATTGGGCCATTCATTTTAGCCTACAACAGTGGGTTCCATATTTAGGATTAGCATTGCATTATAATGGGAAGGGAAGACGAAATGGTCAGGGAGTCAATGAACACTAGAGGTAAAGAGGGACAGCGTTAAGAAGAGTTAAGACCAAAGAAAAAAAAATACAGATATACAACGAGAGCGGTGGTAACAGGACTGGTCAGTTGTGTAATGCTAAGCTTATGAGACATAAGAAAGTGCTCCAAGGGATTTATGGAGAGGTGTGTATCTGCGAATAAGAGCAAGCGAAAGGGGCATATAGCTGCCACGTGTCCTGGTATCCCTCTCTTAGCCTATGAATCATTCATCTCTGTCCCCATGTATAAATCAAGCTGCCGGCCGTCGCCCGCGGCAGTCATGTCATTAGCTAGTTGACGGCATCACTTGATCTCTGGCACTGCAGTGCGGGTGAGGGAAAGGGCCTAACTTTAAACAGCACACATATCAGCATATCAAACTGCATGGAGCTTTCTGTTTCTGGCTGTGGAGGAGTAAGCTTTGTGGCGCTAACCAGGACCACACAGAGACAGAATCCCTCGTTTCTCCTCTGACACTCACAGTTGCACTTTGCTGTCATATTGACAGTTTCCTGGAAACTTCTCTAAAGTGTATATATGTAATTCAGAACTTTCAGAATTTTTATTTATTTTATATTGTATTTTAGTATATTGTTGTGCCTTGACAGCTGGCTTTTCTCACAACACTATAATTTGAATGAACTGGTCATAATGCAAATTGGTTGTGATTTTTGAAAACACTAGTTGACTATAAGGCTTTTGTTGACAGGATAAATGTAATTTTTTTCCTTTTTCTTAAGCCTTAAAGAGTATTTAAACATGCAGGTTTGTTTCAGCCTGTCCTCTGAGAGACTGAGGGGAAAATTGGGTTGTATCCCTGTGATGGAGAATTGCACAGAGATTCACAGTACTTTAACCACCTATTTTCAGTATGATTTTCAGACCGACATTTTCAGTCTCACTGCCACCGCCACTGATGGGTCATTTGGGGTGGAGGACTTCACTCCTCTAGAATCTCTCCCATCGTATATTGAACCAGGGGACTGAGAAAGTCTGGAGCCTTATCAGTTTGAAATGCTAGCTCTGCCAGCTGCAGCTCAAAACCTCGGGGCAGTAGCCAAGCCTGGAGGCAGCTGAGGCTAGGGAGACTCTGAGTGCTGTTACACTTTGGCTTACAGTCTTGGTAAAGTACAAAGTGTTTAAAATTATCATAAAACTATTGTGTAAGCAGTTTTCGAGGTTTTGGAAGTTCTGTTGTGTACGTTTGTGTCTGCATTTTGCTTTTGCATGTTGTCGCGTATGCCTGCAAGGAAACAACAGCAGCATACAGTAGGCCATCTTGACTTCTCAGAATCATTTAGTTGAAAATAAATATATGTGATATTGTAGTCGGGTCCTCTCCTTCCCTCAGGCTTGCTGCTGTAAACATATTGCAGCTGCTTGTTTTCCTTTGTGTTCGACCTCTGCAGCCTCTCTCTCTCTCTCTCTCTCTCTCTCTCTCTCTCTCTCTCTCTCTCTCTCTCTCTCTCTCTCTCTCTCTCTCTCTCGCTCTCTTTGAGAGGAAACGAAGGTGGCCTTTGACTTCAATCAGGGGACAGGGAGAGTGATATTGTACCACTTATGTATATTTCAACCACCCAGTAATTCACATGCCTTTGTGTAACAAAGGACTTGCACCCCAGTTTAAGGATGGTACCTTATTCTGTCTCCCCTCATTGTGCATAAAGTGAGAAAACCACCACAGGGCTCGAGAAGTGGGCAAGAAAGTGTCAATTTAGTTCTCTTCCACATTGCATCACACACGACCTCCTCCCCCCACACCCCAACTCCCCCTTTGTACTCCAGCATTTCTGGGTCAGTTGTTTAGGTTTTAGACAACTCAAAGCGTTACCAACCCCAATGTCAGAGCACATTTGTGTCCTGCACGGCATTATTGTGGCTGTTTTGGGGGTGGATCCTGCACTCGGTCTGTCCATTTTTTTTTGCATGCATGTGTGCTACGTATATGTCTATGTGGCTGAGTGTTTGCATGCCAGTGTGTCTGTCTGAATTTGCTAGTGTGTGTGAGTGTGCATGTATGTGTGTGATTCTTATTCAGGGATAACTGGATGCTGAGCTGTCTTGTCAGTTGACTCAGTGGTCAGTTTTGGTCCTGCTGCCCCCAGCAATGCAGGATGGAGTGATGAGATCTGACAGACAGGGACAGTTCTTAGCAGGGCACTTCCCCATCCCATAGTCTCACCAATCACGGCAAGGCTACTAGAAGGACAATGCAGGAGGCTCAGAAAGCGTAGCCACATGCTGAAAAATGATTCAGAGACGGATGACATGCCAGTACACCAATCTTATGAAACCCTATTATTTTATAAACGTTTAGTCAGATACACGCTGGAGAAATTCTTGCAAAGTATATATTTGAAAGACAGGACACTTCCAATAACAGATGGGTGGGATGATGGGAGGAAATACACGCTTTAACAAATCAGGTTTTCTGATATAGGACCTGAACTGAGCACTGAGAAGGAGACATTTAGTTTCAAAACTACTGGTCCGTTTGCTTTGCTTTGAAGTTTAATAGAATTTAATTCCTCAACACAGGGGTTCCCTCCATGCAATCTACTCTCTATATCTAACAGTGGTGAAGGTAATTGAGGAGCCAGTGGAGATCAATGGAAGAAATTAGCAGGACATTGCCATTAAGCAAAGCCACTAAATCAATAAACAGCCACCAGGCCAGGCAGAATAACCTTGTCCTAACAGCCATTTAGTTTGGACAAACCAATAGTTTTACTCTTTTTATTTGTAGAATACTGTATGCAGTGCAAACACACACACGAACGCACGCGCACACGCACGCACGCACGCACGCACGCACGCACGCACGCACGCACGCACACACACACACACACACACACACACACACTACAGTTTGTTCAGATTGTTCTCCTTTGGTGTCCAGCTGCATTTTTGAACATCAGACCACACACAATTGCTGGGAGGGAAGCTACACTCACTGCTAACAAACTAACAAATAGGTGTAGTAACACATTTTGTTTGATTAGAGCAGTTACTAAATGACTCTCTGTTTTGAGATGTAAATGTACCATGTACCCTTCTGGTATTCTAACTATATCTGGCTCAGGGATCTTACAGAGGTGCACGTGCACGCTGCAGGGCTGTTTTGGATTTTGTGCTGCCTAAGCAGTGCATGCCATAATTCCACTAACCACTACATTTCACAAAAGCATAAACGAACAAACACAGAGGGCTGATTGCTCTCAAGTACCTAGTGTTTACAGTAGCAACGGGGTGGTGTGTAGATTTGAGTTTTGTGTATGTGACGGATACACTTATAATAATGGGTCTTTGAACCCAGCTATGGGCATAGAGGAAGGAGAATATTCATGTGAGCATCTCTAAAGAGCTGGTTGGTGGTGATTAGTGGCACTTCTTTGACACTTTCTATGCAGAGACTGACCTGCTACGGTGGCCTTTTGCCAACTAGTAACAAACTGTCAAGCTTTCTGCATCTCTCATGGGGCAGCCTAGTTAGCTGTGTCTGACAGGCCGCTTGCCTACAAGTGAGGTTTCAGCCCAGGGAGGGCAGAGCAAGCTCCAGAGGAAAGCTGTCATCTTTTTGTCAGACCACAGGGAAGAGGAGGAGTTTGTCTCTCCCTCTCTTACTCTGTCTCTCTTCCTCACCCTCTATCTATCTTTCTCTCTGTGTCAGCCTGTTCCCCTGGTGCAGATCTTCACTTTCCCAGCGCCTGTTATGCTCCTCTCAGCCTGGCTGTGCAGAATAAACAGGCGGGTGTCAGGATGAAACGGCAAGCGTCCCCTAGGAGCTGGGCCCGTCGTTGCGTTAACCCCCTCACTGTTGCCTCCTGAGGGCCACAGCAGCCATCCCAGTATGCTAGCTGAGAGTGACATCGAGACAGCCAGCTGGACTGAGGTGAAAGACGCTCCATGTGTCTTTCCTTGGGGAGAGATGAGCGTTTATACCGCAGGGATGATGCCCACCACTCCACCTAATCCTCTTTTCCCAGACACTTCATTATCACCCGCACAGTGCTGCCACTGTATGTGTGTGCAGACAGATCTCTGAGGATAGCCACCGAATCTCATGTAAAGGTGGAGAGGGAGAAAGGAGTACTGGAAAAGACTGAAAAAGTTGAGTGAAAAAGGAGGAAGGAGGAAGGTGGTATGAAGAATGACAGAGGGATACGCAGAGTAAAAAGTGTGGTGGAGGTGGAGAACAGATGTCAGACGTAGTGGGTGGTAGTGAGAGGAAAACAGTCTTCTCATTTTCCTTTGCATATTCATGTATTTTCACTACAGAAGCATGTAGCAGGCTAAACTGAAAAGGAATCAGGGGAAAACAGGTCCCCTCTTCATCAAACACACATTTTAATATAATACACTGTTGATCGAGCTTAACCGTTAAATAATGAGCTTGTTTTGCAGGTTCAAAAATAATGTCAATGTCAGGTTAGTTAAGAGAATTATTTATACTAAACATGCCATCTACGTGTATAATTGAGTTTTTCGTTTACACAAAGTGATTAATATTGGTATATATGTGTTCCTTTCTGTGTTGGGCATATGCAGAGGTGTCTGCTGGGAAGAAGATTTATTTCAGAGTGGGAGAGTGCAGCAAAGCTATTTGAGCCCACTGAAACGTGGTGGCTCTCTACTGTGAGGCTCGCATTAGCACATGCCATAATTGATGGAGGAGCATACTTAGCAGTAATAATGGGCATTATAGGGGGTGGTATCAAGACATTATTTTCAGAAAGCTCTAATTAAGCTTTCTGCTGTGGCTTTGGCATAGCACTGACTGTCCAGTATCATTGGGAATGATTTCTAAGCTTCTGATAAACACACTGCTTGCCAATCAGTTTGTTCTAGGCCTCCCATGCACAAGAAAAATAAACAAGTTCATCAAACAGTGAGAGACAGAGCTCCTCTCCACTGACTCTAGTCCTGGCCCTGATGAAACAGCAATCAGCTCAGTACCATAGGGAGCCATTGTGTTTACAGTCGGTGGGTGGATAGACTGCTGCTAGCTGGGGGAGATTAGACCTTTGAGACCAGCTGGGACATTCCCACCACCAGCCAGCTCTACTTGTGAAATTGCAAACAAGACCGTGTCCCTTCCCCTCAACCTCCATGGCCGGAGTGATCAACACCACAGTGACACTTTTCCCGGGGGGGGCGTGTGACTATCTTGGTGGTGGAGGTACGACATGGTACACACAGCTGTAGTGCAAGTCCAGATGTGGATTGGTCAGGACTAAGGCAGAGGAAACTGTTGACCTTGATGCCATTTCTCCAACAACTTTACCTTCCCCTCCCAAGCTGACTTCCTCCCTTGTCAGTTGTTTGAAATTTCACTGCTTCTTCTTGAAAATAAGATTTTTCCAAATTTTCTGGCAATGCCCTAAAGATTAGGCACATGCTATTCCACAGTAGCTGTTTTCAGACAGTGTTCTGCGCACAAAATAAAAAAGTGAGCCTGAAGGAAATACTGCAGCATCAAGTGTGAATGTGAGCCTCAGCTGACAGCCCCTGGAACGTGTTTCTCCCCCTCGGTGGGCAGCGGAGAAAACCTCACCAAGCGTGACAATAACAGAATGCCAAAACATGGATTGGGCCAAATGAGCTGTGAACGCAAACAAAGTAGCGAATTTGTTCTGTGGCGTTTGGGGTGGACATGTGTCCCCTCAGCATGTTAAATACTGCACACAGTCTTACTGACAGGCAGGCAGGCAGTGAAAAAGGAAGAATAATTAAGGAGAGATAAAAGACAAGGCAGAAAGACAGAAGGTAAAGAGACCAAAACAAAACAGTAATGGCGATGTCAGCCCAAGGATGTGTATGTTAATTGTTCTTTTGCTGCAGTGTTTGAAGGCGTTTGTGTGGGTATGCTATTTGTCTGGAGCCCACCTGAGATTTGTCATGCCTTATGGTAAATTTTTGAAGCGTGAGCTAAGCCAGCGGAATGGTTGTTCTGTTTCATCATCCCCCTGAGAATATGTCTGTTTTGGTCTGTTTATAACTTCATATTAACTCATGAGTATTAATATAAGTGTGTGACTGATTTATCTTTGGGTGTTTCTGTTTCTTTGGCTCTTGGTGTTATTCCTGGACCAGGCAGGGTTGTCTCTGCAATCCTGAGTCTGGCGCAGCTGTTAAATGTTTTATTTACTGAGCCTTGATGAGATAAGAGCCGAGTGTTTTGGAATGTCTGTCTGAGGACATCAGCATGCCTCTTCGTGTGTGTATGCTTCTTTTAAGTGCTGATTGGTCATTTGGCATCCGTCCCCCAACACCTAAATGGACTCTTAGAGCAACTCAGGAAGGCCATAAACATAAGCAGCCGATGGCAGGGCTAGTCTGACAGGGGAAAAAAAATGCTATCCTAATAATACACAACTCTTTTGAATCGTTCCACTGGGCTATTCTACAAATGGATTTTCAAACTTTTAAGTGTGTTGCTATTTAGCTAGGAGCTTCACATTTTGTAGGGCTGTTGTTTATATTACATTGTTTTACTCCCTCTCTTCCTCCATGTGAGACTGAGGCAGACCAGTTAAGGAATCAAAAGGGCCAAACTGCATGGAAAATGGATCTGTGCTGGGTGGCTTGTTAATTCCCCGGCGTGCCTCCTGAGGTGAATCGCTCTCGATGCGGACGCTGCCTTTGATCATTCACAAAGCATATCGCAGCAAGGTCTGCACCAGCACCCAACAGATGGTCATTAAATCATGCGTTTTATTTTAGTGGAGCTTTTTACATTCCTGCAAGATCTGCGTGCTTTTATTGCTGCTATTTAGGATGGCTACCATGCTGATTAGAAACATGCAGAGGCTTTTTGTGAGTATGCCAATAGACCTGATGGAAAAACAATGTGCATACTAACATTGCATTCATTCCAATTTAACACTCTTTCTCCTTTGCAGGGTTTATTTAAGTCTCAGAGCACACACAGGGGTAGGTGTTAGACAGGATTAGCCCGTGAATTTGTATTGATTACCGGAGGTGCTCCATATACTTTAGTATGAGTTTTTAACTTTTTTCAGCATGTGTGGAAATGTGTTTAAGGCGTACACGTAATATAATCAGTGTGAAGTGTAGTGTGGTCTGCTCTGAGGAGGGTCATCGTTTCAATGCCATCGAACTCTACAGGACCTAGTTCATCATCTAGGCAATAATGGCAGATTTCTCACCTCCAGTCAACTGTGCTCCAAAAGCTTGTTAATCTTAGTGTCAGTCAGCGTCATGGACACAGAAATGCCTAATTACCTTTTGCATGATTGGCTACTGAGTAGAATAGGAAATCCACCCTAATGATATATGTCATCTGGTAGGCATTTAAATCGCTGACCTCCGCTGGCTACTTCAGTAAGGCGAGAAACAAATGATCAAATCTCCTCAAGTCGATTATGGTTTTGGTTTCTAGGCATAGAAGTGGAAAGGTTGAGAGTACAACTAGGACAATTTATAGAAGATGATGAAAAACAATTCACACAGAAGTTGAAACAATTTGTGTGTACTTCCTTGGGTTTGTGGTTTGGTTGTGGATATTGCTGCTTATAGGATCAAACTTAGTATTTCCAGTGGGTTTCTTTAAGATAATTGTTTATCTCCGCATATAAAGATTTTGTTTTCATCATCAGTGTAATGGCAAAACAAAATTGTTGCATTCTCTTTTTCAGACAACTTTTCACTTTTTCTAAAATAAGCTGTTTAAAACATTTGCATTGGCTGTTTTGTAAGCACTGTTTATATCCTTGCTCCTCTGAAGGGAGATGCATGCATACCTCCCTCCTTTAACCCGCTCCAGTTTGAATATGCATTAATTTGCATCATATGTAAATCTTTTCTGCAGTTCAATCTGCTGCAAATGAAATGCTCTGAAGCAAACACCCACACAAACTCCTACATCAAATCATATTGTTGTTGTTATTTTATAGTGAGAATAGCACCATATACCCTTTGTGACTCCCTTTATATTAACAGGCTAGATGAGGGACAAAGGCTATGTATTATATTGCCATGGGGGCCAAAGTTCCTGACATGGCAATTTGCTGTCTTTTCTTTTGGGTGAGTGGTGACAATAGCCCACTGTAGGCTCATTCAGGTCCCCGTGTACTGCAGTGTGAAAGCGGCTTGGCTTTTTGCCCCAAGGGTCAGTGCAGGGATCTCAAACGCCACGACTGATGAGCACTAATCTGGCCTCCTCGGCAAACACAACCCTTTCTCTGTAACCTTCAAGCCGTGAAACACAATTTACAGAGGTGGCGGGGAGTCGAAGGGACCAGGATGTCAACAAGCAAACGGGGAGGGGTTTCTAAGTGTACACAAGGCACAGAGCATTTACATGGACTGTAGCAATCAGATGATTCACTGCTTTCAAAGGTAATCAGATTTTTTTTTTTTTAAGTATGTAAATGACAAACATTTCCCCCTATTTTTCAGGTTGTTAGGGAGTTACAGTTATAAGGAAGGTTATATGGAAAGTAACTTTGTTTTAGATACCCTTATAATAATCTGGCAATAATAATTTAGCATTCACTCATTTGCAAAAGTGGTTGCTGATAAAGAGACTAAAACATAATTGTTACAGAGGACAGTAACATAAAAGTATGTTCACTCTCATGCAATCCAATAGAACAGCCCTGCAGTTAATTTTGTGTGTCCAGTTGTTTTTAAACTGTAAAGATGTGGATTCATCTGTGATCATTTTTGAGGTTTTAGTACGTGTTGGTGTTTAGCATTACATTTTATTGACACAATAAATACATTTTATTAAACATTTCTAATATTATCTCCCTCCACATATGCAAAGGAGGGTGGACAACTTTAGAAACACCTTGAAAATACCTTACAGAAAAATACAATTCCATACAGTTTCACAAATGTAATATTTATTGCAGATCTTTGGTATAGATTGTATACCCATCTCACTCATATTGGAGTACGTAATGTTTCTGAAAACAGTCTAGATATTCTGTAATGAAACTCCTTTCATCATGGAGTTTTCAAAATATCTGTTCATTAGTGACTAAATATAACATATATATGTAGGTTTTACTATTGTGGTGCAAAGAAGTTTAATATTGACCATGTCTGTTTTGTCTTTTTCGCAGTAACCATTTTGGCGAGGGCCTTATGTTAACTCCTTATTTGATATTCATGGAAACGTCTGCACCTGCATATATCTGTTAGGAGAAGCACTCCCCTCATGCAGCTAATACGGAAGTTGATTAAAGAATTTAAATGGTCCATTTAACCCCTAACGCAGGCGAGTCCTACCTGTGTGATAGTACCATTACTTTGCAGTAATTCTTGCAGGCAGCAGCTCGAATTGATCCCCTCTCAGCCATCAGGAAGTTTTAGTGCTGCTATGTGTGCGCTCAAAGCCCAGTTTAATAAAGCTAGCCGGTCACGAGCCGTTAAAGCAGAGGAGAACAATAAATAAACAGGCCTGCTCTGTCCCGCTCTACTCCTTCCTCCCACTCCCGTCTCCATCACACCTCTGTCCAGCCACATGGTGTTTGTTCTCCATGCAGGGAGTCCAACATCTCGTCATGACGGGCTTCCAGCTCTAGGCAGGCACTGAACCCCTAAGTGCTAGCGTTCGGATAACACAGCAGGGTGTTCACCCTTTAAGAGCACTTGATTGTCTCCCTTGGGAAACAGACACACATCTTATTACAATAAAGTGTTGTCTTTTTTTATCTAAAATGGCATGCTGCATAGGACATCAATGTTTTTATTATTATGCATAAGCAGGGTGGTAGGAATGTTTTATGGGACTGCCGCCACAACACAGGCCATCAGCAAGGCAGATTGATGTTGAGGGGCCTGTCCGATGGAGATAGAGTTTATCTGCTGCAGGCTGGGATATGAAATCTAATCACACGAGTGCCAGGTGAGGAAGCACAGCCACAGATGAGCCACTAACGCACACCATCACACTTGTATTCAACAAATGGCAAGGAATTTCTCTCTGCAGGGTTGAGACAGGCGATAAGACAGCCTCAGACAAGAACTCTCTCACTCCATAGATCTGTCTTTCAGGGAGAGCAAAGAGAAATGGAATGAAAGGAGATGGAGAGAGAGAGAGAGAAGGTTAGCTATGAAAAATGTGAAAGAACTATCTGAAAAAGGGCATTTAAAATACACTCGGCAGCCCAAAATAATGAATCTTCTTGGTCTATTTTTGCATTGTTGATTCTCCACACTGTAATTGGAATGCTGACCTGATGGTCTGTGTCTTTTCTTTGTGCTCGGCCATGGTCAGTGAGAGGCTTGCAAAATCACAACACAATGTAAGCTAAGTGAGAGTTAAAAAAACACTTCATTGTTGAATAATGGATTTTTTTTTTATAGTACATCTCAACGCACACAAAGCCCACTATATGTTTGCGTTATCCCAAGGTTCACCCACAGCTCACCACTACTGCAGCTGGCCGGGCTTCAGTCCTCTGCACTTCAGTGGTATTGACAGACACCACAAATTAGATTTTAGTGCTCTTCAATCTTTCAAGTACTAGTCTAGCCTACTCTTATAATATTTGAATCAGAATGGGAAAGATCTCAGTTTTTTATATCGTCTGCATGCTGTGCTACATTTTTATTTTTACGACACTATAACCACTTAACTGAGATTCTTTATTTTTGAAGGTATAGCCACAAGTTTCGACAAGTATCAGTTGTTATCACTTCCATTGTAAGGCTTCAGACGGGTCAAACTGCACCGACCAACAGGCCAGAAAGTGAATATTATCAGTATTATCATTGATAAATGATCAAGTTTTCAACACATTCTCATTCTGTGGTCAAGTTGGCATTATAAATATGTCTGATTACACTTTAAGAATAAAGCTTGCTGAGGCTACAGTTTTGTTAGGTTTAGAAAAAGATTTGAAATTACACTATGTACCTGACGTAAGTATGTTACATAAGTTAACGTGCATACTTAACTTAAAATAAGTCTACGCTGACTATTGGTTTCAAACAGCACACAAACCGCATCCTCTTGGAGTTTGTTTAACCCATCTACCCCAACCTCCTCTGTAAGCAGACTTTGTGGCCCTTTACACAACATGTTTGTCTGTTGCTCCCATCATAACCCCCCCTACTAACAGCGTACTGAACCAATTAGAGTAGGGCCATGCTACCTCAAATCTATGCTCCCAGTGACCACTGATAATGGCAATTTATAATGGGCAGATAACATTTCAAGCAAGTTGTAGTAGACATATTGTTGCATAAACATAAACTCATGTTGGTAGTCCTGT
Source organism: Dicentrarchus labrax (assembly GCF_905237075.1). Taxonomy (NCBI): domain Eukaryota; kingdom Metazoa; phylum Chordata; class Actinopteri; family Moronidae; genus Dicentrarchus; species Dicentrarchus labrax. Next base: position 6,466,596 of record NW_026136702.1, read on the forward strand.
GGTTGATCTTGCAGGCTTGTCAGACAGAAATGAGGAGCAGCACCAGTAACAAATACCAGCCACAAAAGCCACAACAGAATTGTAAATGGAGAACTGCCGACCTTGTTACTGCTATCTCCCACTGTTGGCCTGTGCAGTATGTAGACCTCCACATGTTTTCCTGTGGTAATTGTGGAGCCGCCAACTGCTTTAGCTTCACCAGGAAGCCGTATTGAATTCAGAAGTTTACACCATCCTCTCAAGATCCAACCACACTCTGCACATGCAGGAGCCCTGACCAACCATAGGAGATACAGTGCAGTGCCAAGGACATGATCCCTCGCTGGCTTCCCACACACAGATACTGCCAACTCTGTTCAACAGAACAGCCAAGCCAGAGGCAACAAACACAGCATTTTAATCCCTGATTCTCAATCCCCCTCTCGCACCTCTCTGTCTCTTAACTTTTATTTTTTAGCTTTGCAGTTCATTACCACATATTGCAGGTACTTATAAGCTTGATGGAGAGCTCTGACAGGAAAATAAAGCATTGGAAACACGACCGACATCTTTAATTCTCTTGCTGATGGTAAAAACATGTTGTAGCTCAAAATGTTTTTGTTAGTTGCTGTTGTGTGCTGTTGCTCATTTATGCTTGACAAGTTCATTTTAGTATATAATACATGACACTGTGTGTTCTATCAATAAAGATTCTTGATTAATGGTCAGTAACTTATACCTCCTTGTTGACGTACTATCCTTTTAACCAGAAACATAATTTACAGTGGTCTTGGGTCATGAACATTTTCTGATTGAAGATGGTTTTATAGAGCAAAAGGCTATTGTGTGAAATGTGCAGTCCCTCACTAAGCATCACTGGTTTATCCCCAATCACAACAAAACAATAATAATACAGCAATAATACACTGTCAAATAGTCCGCCATAATTTGTTTAGAACAAGGAGTTTTGCTCATTATTCTTAATTGTAAATGTGTGTGGAAATAACAAGATGGCAAATATCAAAATATGCCGTAAACCAGCATCTCCTTATGTATTGGACATATTATCTGCTAGATTTTGAAAGGTCCTCTTCATTGGGATGTTACACCAACACAGGAACATGAAAAGCTCTGGAGTAGCCCTTGTAAGACATGCTGTACTTCTATTCAATAAGTGCATTTCTCACTAAGGTCTCTATTTAGAAAGTTTTGAGTGTGATCCTAGGAATATTATAGTAGGACTATTTATAGGTAGGCCGCAAGGATATTAAAATGCTGCAAAGCACTTATATAACATGAAACTGGATGAAAAAAACTAATGGCCAAGAATAGTGGATTTCAAAATTAAAACTTTGTACCGGTTGGTGAAAAGTTGGCGACCAGTCAGTTATGTAACAAATTCAGACTACTCAGTTAAGGACAGGGTAATCATTTTGACAGGACTTTCCGATAGAGCAGAACCAGAGAGAGCAGTACAAAGTTGACAGAATGGTCAGCAAATGGAAGAAATCAGCTTTTCACCATTTTTATTTCTCCCTGAATCTTAGACTTGGTGTTGCGAAATGAAGTCCTGTGGTTTTTAGCTTTGATGAAATCTCTAAATAACGAATGCAACTGAAATAATTATTTAATGTGCAGTGTTGTTGAAAAGCTAAAACTAAAATGGGAATTTCAGTGCATTCACTGATGTGGCTTGCTATGAGTTGTGATGTTTCGTGCTTTATGTTCAGTCTATTTTTCCTGTTTCTCACATTCTGGTCAGCAGTTATACATCTCTAGAGGCAAAAAGATTTAGGGCCCTTATTCTAAAATATTTGTCAGAACCTACTCGTATGCCTTTAGCATAACATACTGATATCTACAGTAATTCAAGACAATCCCACTTGTCATTAAGTTGCTATATATAGAGTGTACAAAGTGAGGATGTGAGAGTGACAATGACCTCTTCACCTGGTAAGAGACGGAGCGATCAGATCTCTCTAGGGTAGGCCTACTAGGCACATCTCTATCTCCTCTGCCCGTGTGTGAACGGACAGAGGAGATAGAGATGTGTCGGGTGGTGGTGAAGGGCAGGAATGCTGCCCCGTTCACACATCCTCCGGGCTCCTGCTGAACTGATGACCCCAGAGCAGGGCTGCTATGCCATCCATTTGCCAACAGGGAGATTGTTTTTCAGTTCTTGAAATTTTAGCTCGGAAGATCAATGTTGCAGCTGGTCTGAGGGATCCCAGTTCAGGGCACAGAGGGCCAGCAGGGGGTTGAGGTCAGGGTCTTCTCCCAGGCTCCCTGTGGTGTCTTTAGGGAAAGATAGACACTCTGGAATCACTCTTTTCACTGACAGCCGGAGTCTTCAACCAGGGCCTGATAAGGCCAACTAGCCTGGTTGGTATTCTTAGATCCTTCTAGCTATCAACTGTTTGCTAGAGACATTGGCACATGAACAATTCGGATGATGTCTTTGACAGGCCAAATTGCCTAGGCTTACAAATAAACAATATAATATATTAATAATAATATAAGATTTTTCTTTTACTGTGCTTAAGCTGGGTAATTCCCAAACAATGTGACGTTCCCCACACCTTCTCATTAACGATCTGTGTAGTCAGAGGAGATGAAATTGGAGAATGTTTTTGCTAGACCATCTTACATGCCCACTCCACACCCATCCCCCCACATGTGCTCCTAGACACACACACACGCACACGCACACACACACACACACACACACACACACACGCACGCGCACACACACACACACACACACACATTTTTCCTGCCTCTATAAAACTGGACTGTAGCAGCGTGATTTCATGCTTTCAGCTTAGTAATGGCATTATGCAAAATACCATTACCCTGGAAAGGACACTCCAATGTGTGGAAGCAGGTCAAGTGCTCATTTTAAAAGAGAGAATCTGTAGAGTTGTACAAAACAACACAAACATCCATGTCTTCCTTACTCTCGGCTTTAAGAGCCATTTAGGAGGGAGACATTTTAGCTGGAATGACGGTGAGCAAAGGTTTCTTGTGACTAATGGTCATTGTTAGTTTTGTTTAAGGAGCACACTAGACTGAAACATTTAGAGCTCCCATACAATATTTCCCTTTCTTCTTTCACTCTCTTGCCTTCTCTCACTCTCACACTCTCAGCGTGTAAAAGTGCTGTGGAGATTTTGGTGAATATGGCATAATGGAAGCTCTTTGTTTGCTCAGGTGCCGATCCTTCACAATAGGTGGATAATGGAGGAACACTTTAGACACAGATGTTCCCTCTTCATCACACTCCTCAGTGTGACCCTCTTAAAAAGCAAAGGGAGGGAAAGGAGCGCAAGATCACTTTAACCAGCTGGGTGTTGTCAATCTTTCTGCACTAGATTTAGTTATTTACATGCAGAAACCTTAATCTGATGTAGCTGTTTACATTTTCTGAAGGACCAGAGGACCTTAAAGATGGCATAAGGGTGCCCGTTGCTCTTGTCGGCTGAACTCATTTGCACAAATCAATCAACCTTTGTTTGGCACAGTAAATGAAAGGTATCCCCACAGCTCGATGCGTGTTCAATAAAATACGCCTAAACACAAACAGCCGTAGACATGGGCAGCAAACAAATGTATTTTTAGGTTGCTGTATGGCACACTTTTCCAGGAGTGTTTATTAGTTATGGGTCACCTTGAAGGCAGAAGAGTGGATGGAGGGCAATCAATAGCTAAGCCAATAAGGAAGCAAGAGGCTAAGGTTAAGAGGGTAATCCTTGATGGTAAAGCAGGAAATCTATAAAATAAATGATTTCTCCACTCCTGCAGGGTGGAGGAGGCTATTTATTGGAACAAGTTTTGGCACACACACTGAGTTACGCTATTGTGAAATAGACAAAAACTATGCAATTCAACTTCAACACATGGCAATTGGCAGGAAGCAATACAAAAACCATTACACCATGTCTTTCTAAATCCTTCACAAAAATTTCAACAGCAGCCAGTCAGATAGTTGCAACTGGAGGGAGGCTGGCTAGGGTAGTTTGATGTGAGAGACATTGCCTGTGAATCTGGAGGTAACAATTTCAAGCTACATGTCAGCTTAGTTGTTTTTCACCGAACAGAAGTAACAGAAAAAAAGGTTTTTCTATTTGTGAAAACAGTGAACTTGATCTACCTCTTAACTTTAACTCCAGCTACAGTTTTTATAAATTAATGTTTACTAGTGGGTCACTTGATAAACCCACGGAGAATATTTTATTTAACCTAAATCTGCAACAAGTTTTATAGCAAGTTTCAGCTAATTCTAAGCTGTCTTTACTGCAACTTTACGGTTTTGTTCACTCTGACTGCTCTCATTATGCCATTTCAACAGCAGCAGGCAACTGTTTTCAGACAGAAATCTCTAAAAACCAAAAACAGAGCAACTTTGCCATATCAATTTAAAGGTGATATCACACCAACGTTGTATTCACAACTTGTTTTTACTCCCTTCTAATAGTAAAAAAATAAAAATAAATTATTGCTAGCAGTGTAACGGTATATATATATTCATCCGTAGCTGTTCGGTATGTGACTGCCTCCTTTAAGAACCCCCTCTAACCCAGACAATTACTAAATGCAGGATTTAAGCATAGGGTGCTTGAGCTACGCTACATTGTACATTCTAATCAGTCTGTTGTACCTGCCCTGTATAAATGAGTGCCATTGCAGTTGTAAATAAATATTCAGGTGAACATGCAGAAATGTAACCAAGCATCCACCCGGTACATGTTTCAAACCAATAAAATACCATTCTTCTGCTACTCTTAGTTGGAGAATGTCACGATGCTGCTCCTCTGAGGTGCTTTTTAGTGCTTTTAAACCCGTAAGAGCACTAGTTTTTATGAGCTCACTATTAATGCGACCATGAGTACATGTTTTACTGACAATTAGCAACAGCTGGCTCTAACTGATTAGTGATGATGTGTGTTACAAAAACAGTTTTAAATGTCTCCTTTCCAAAAGTAAGGTGTCTTTTGTTTTTTTATTAAGTATGTTGCTAAGTTTTTAATTGAACAGCAGGGATGAGGCGCTAATGGTTTTTTCAGCAGCATACGTTAAGTGTCTCAGCATTTGAAGTCTGACCTGTCAGTGAAAGCAACAGGGCAACATTTTCCTCACTAAATAATTAACATCGCCATTCTCCCTTTCACTGTGCTTTATGCATATTGATACAGCCAATTTGTTCCCTCATCCAAGCACTCAGGTAAAGAAAATACATGGTATGCTCAATGCATAATGGCCTCAACAACAGCTTGTTAGAATAGCTACAGAACCTGTTTTCCCCCAGTTTTCTTATATGACACTTTTGCAAACGGTATGTGTAGCGGATGTTGCGGATAAAGTCTAGAAATATCCTTTTTTACTGTCAACAATATTGATTGACCACAGGATGGCTTAAAAAATGTGTTTTCAAGCACACAGATTCATCATGAGTCATAGCAGCTCATGGCTGGTTGAATAATCAAAACACTACAAAGAATGCCATATCTGGACATATCAACAGACCAGAAACAGGGTAGAGGTCCTGGACGTCAGAAATGATTCATTTCCTTTGGTAGGACTGTGAACAGTGTGATCTGCAACAGTTTTTTTTTTTTTTTTTATCTTATCTTGTCAAAATCCTACAATAGCACTAGATTACTTGTGCCATCGACATATCCTGGAACTGAGAGAAATCTTCAGATGGTACGAGCGTACAGGCATGGATTTCAGTTCTCTGGATAGTAATTAACAGCTCTGAAATTACAAATGTAGCACAAAAGAACAGTAGCTTTCTTCTGTCTCTGCCAGACTAGGATGTCCCATACTAGACAAGGCTTGTCTCCCTGTCGTTTAAAAAAATTAGCTGTCTTTCTGGCCAGTCGCATGTGTTTTCCATTTTACTTGTAGTGTAATGTAGTGTTTTGCTCAGCAGGCTGAGTGGCCAGTCTGTAGCTGACTGTCAGATTGTGTCAGTCGCAGCATCAGTGAGTGGCTGGGTGTCTTTTCGTGCTCCAGTCAGCTCACTGTCTGAGATGGTTGCTTCCACTCCACAAAGCCTAAGCTCTCAAACATCCCATTAGCACCTGCTAAGTCAACCTGAAACTTTTTGAGGCCAGTTTGACTTTGTGCATGTAATTACTCTCTCTTTTGCTGTTTAAACCCAAAGACCTCTTATTCCCCGTTAAGGCAATTGGCTAGGTCATAGAAGATTACTGACTTAACTTTCTCTCTCATTCATTAGCAAAGTCATTCAAATGAAACAATGCATTAGACTTAAGGCTGGCACTACTACAGATTTTGTTTTCCTGGTCACTCCATATGTAAAAACCTAATTTGGTGTTTGATTTATTCTATAACATATTCTCTGTGGTAGGCTATCTACTGCTTTTACTGCTTTTTTTTTGTATCTGTTTGAATAGTGCCACTATGGACAGGATACCTAAGAGATGCTGTGTAGACTTACTCATTGTTGTTTCTTTGCAATGCTGTAGTGAAATAAATTCCTCTCTCCAGACCTTGGGGATTTGTACCTGTCAATTCAGCATCTCCATCAATTGAAAAATGATAAGATTGCATTGCTGTGATAGTAGACATTTAGACTACAAAGGATATGCAGGATCAGAAGTTCCAAGTGTTTTATTGTCATGCTTTAGCTATAGAGATACATGAAATTAATGTATTATTTGAAAACAGTTTTCCAGTTTGTGAGGTAGCTTACCCTCAATAGATAATAACAGATAGTATGTAAGAGTTCAACTCCATTGTTTAATTGCTCAAACAATCAGAAAATAAAATTCAGAATTGCTTTAAAATGGAAAATGGTTGCTGGAGGATTTGATTCAAAAAGTGACCACTGTAGAGTAGTGTGATACTAATTTTGAACATTTTTACATGCACTATCTTCATTAAACAGTTTGACTGCTCAGTTTATGCAAATGAAGATTCCTGTTTGCCAGGACTTTTTATTTTTCATCCTCATCATTGTGCAAGTATTAGGCTACTAGGATTTGGGTTTTACAGAATACCCCTGTGTGTTAGAGAACCGCCAATCTGTTTTTCATGGCAATTTTTTTTCTAATTTTAATCTTATTGAAAAAATGCTCACCAGATGCTAACAGTCTTTCGACACATGATTTCGAATGATGCTAAATGGCCTCATGGACTGATGTGTCCAGGGGTTAAGCAGGGTTGTCCTGATCCACCTCTGACACCAGGGTCATTCATAAGGTTGTGCTTCAGGCACGGCTCCATTGATAGGGGTCACTGAAAGGGTCATCCTCTCTCTTTCTTTACTTCTATCCAATTAAAGCATCAGCAGCTAAATCAGTGCCTGCTGTTCATTGGAACATTAATTGTGCTCATTGATTGGCATGTAGTTCAACTAGGTGTCCTCTGAGCGCCACACAATGACTGGGTTGTTTTCTCATCTCGACCAACGGTCATTCTGTTGTCAGCTCTGATGTAAAGGCTTTTAAGAAAGGTCCGCTAACAATCCGGTGGACTGCAAAATATGAGGCCACACTCATCTATTCTGTGTGCCTTTAGCCTACTATTAGCTTCCATATCCAGCCTGTGATACTTTCTTCAGTGTAGGTGAGGGGCTGTCTAGCATGACTGTGGAGTGATTTCAATCATCCACTCAATTTACAGGGCGTGGAGGAGGTACAACCTGTTATTGTACCCTTCACTGGAGCACATATTGAGATTTAAAAAACAAACAAATCAAAAGTGTAGTCTGTATTTTTTGTTCGCACTTACCTAAATCATTGTTGAAAGATAACAATGGAAAAATTCTGGCTGATTTATGGATTTCTATTAATTATATTTTGTGCCATTGAATTGAGAAGCTGAGTATGTCCCTACCAACCCCCCAGATTTCAGTTTTGGCAGTTCTGAAATGAATACCATTGTGGAGTCATGAAGAGTAGTATGCCAAATAGGTGAACTAAGATGACTGATTAGATCCTAGAAATCTGAACGGTAAAGCTTTTACATGCTAACTATAAAACAAATTGATTAAATAACCTTGATTTTTACTATACTATAACTTGCAAGGCATAGTGGTTACAGCATGACATTACGAAGGATATGACTGGTGTATCTCATTGTTCATGCAGATGGGTCTCAGCTTGCTTTGCCTCACACTTCTCAAGCTTATTAAAATACACAATTATCATGTATTTTAGAGTAGCCTATGCACCCAAGCTTTTAAATGCAACTTCACAAAGACTGTTCTGTTTCAGAACTGGGACAACACCCCCACCCATTTGAAAATCTAATTAAACTAAACTAGTTTTTATCTGTTCTAAATGACTTCAGAGAACCCATTCATTACGCCTGCCCTCCAGTCCTGTCACAAATATACTCCAATATTACATTTATTTAATAAATAGGTTACTAAATGTTTTTTTCCTTTTCTTCTTTTTTGTTGTCTTCTCTTGCTTATGCTTTATTGCACTAAATAACATATTTCAGCCCTATAAGCACATGGGACATGGGGACTCTCACCCTTGATGTCACATTTTTTATTGAACCTTTTAATCTAGCTTGTTGTAAGGCCACTAGTCCAATAACACATTTCACCTTAACCACCAGATATGATGAAAGTATAATCAAGTGATCAATGAAGGGATTTACACTTTGCTTCCCATTTTTTTCCACTGCACTGCAACCATAGCAACAGGACCAGGATAAATCTACTACTTAGTGAAACGACACAAGAATCACCCTTGGTTTTGATCATCTGCTTTGCTCTATTCCTCCATTTCCCCTTTGCAAAGCCTCAGCAGAAATGATCTGAGAGACAGATAGGAGAAAAATAGAAATGAATCGCTTGCTTCATACCTGGTTTTAGTAAATGCAGTGTGAATGGAAATAGGAATGATTACCATTTTGCCTGTAACCAGGATGCTTGGCTCAACTTTTGCTCTGCTGAGATGGAGAAGGATATGCACATCATTTCTCAAGATAAAAATACTACAGTGGCAGGTGTTTTAACTGCCACTGTTGTGATGCTGTGCACATCATTTGAGTGGCAGACACACATAGCCTCCCATGATGCAATGAACGCGATTTTCATGAGAGGCTAGATTTTCCAAAGAACATAAAGTTCACTTTCTGAAGAGTTGAAATTCAACATTGTTCAGTCCTGTGGAACCAAATGCGGGATTCAAGTGTTTGTTGGTAAGACTCCCCACTCCTCTGCTGCGCCACGAACAGTTTCTATAAAACTGGTCTGCTCTGTATTAAACAAGGCACAATTAATTCAAGCATGTAAATATTTGTTAAAATCATTATTAAACACATTGTAAATACTTGTGTCGTAGCCAGTGTTGCCATATGTTGAGACAATATTGTCTTGCATTGACTACTTTGATTGCTTACAAGTTAGTCACTAACTTCACCAAATAAGCCTCATTAGAAGCCTAATGTAAATAATGTATATTGACAATAGCAAGACAACTGATTAACTGCTTATATCATTGTTATTGTGACTCCATTACAGACGTATGTGAATGTAGTAGACATACCATATACATGTTTTTACCTTCTTAGGTTAACATTAAATGTATGGTAGGGCACTACCTTCTGTGATATTGGCTGTGCGGTCTGTACCATATTCAGCATTGATTATCCCATCTGTTGAAAAACTTACTAAAAGGAAATCATAGTTTACAACTTCATTATTTTCTCTGATTGAGATGAACTGGTGTTCCTGCCTTCCATCACACTGCCTGCTCTGGGGATCTCCGTCTAATTAGAGCGATGGCGATGAGATGGCCATGGCACCTGACAGAGAGGGATAGCTACTCAGGAAAAAAGAGATCATTTCAGCACTGACTGCTCACAGTCTGGCTGTTCTGCAGTGCTGCTGCACTGGCCACACACTGTTGATTGATTTGCATTGCAGATTGCATAGACTTGGAAAGGACCTGGCTAGCTTTCCAGGCTGTCGCTGTCCTAAACCCAGCATAATCCCTGGCTAGAGGCCCAGTATGTTGCTAACCCTTTCATTAATATGGGAGTGCCAGTACATCTGGCCCCCAGACAAACATTTGAAGCAGTACATCAGTTATGACACTGGTAAATGGACTGCTGACCAGTCAGTGACATTTGTTCTCTTCTGTTTGGCTTTTTGTCTCCACAGTAACCATTTTGCTGTAACTTGTTTCCTTGTAATTTTAATGGATGGTGGCATTATTATTGGCTATGACCTCATCATTCTTAAAATTGTTTTGATTTACTACTAGTTTCGCTACTACTTGTACTGTCAATACTGCTATTTAAGTAAGAATCATACAAATTTAAATGATGAATTGAAATCATGATAACATGATTCTTCACCCTACACAATTTTGTCAGCCTCTCTAAAGACACAATATCAGCCTACACAGTTCAATAAGCAGTACAACGTAAACATTAACACAATAACAACATAGGACATAACATTGTAGAACGAAACACTGCAGATAACAGAGTGTAGGAAAGGAAAACAAAAATACTATTTGTAGGTTGTGATGAATAGTTGTATTTTAGGCAGACTTATGTTGGGTTTGTGTGGAGTGGGCTCTCCAGAGCCAGAGGTTACAGAGCTGAAAGTTGATGCACTCATTGCACTCGGATGGGTCTCAGGGATGGAGGAGGCCAGCTGAGGAGGAGTGTAGAGGGCAGGTAGCGATGTATCCCAAGAGAATGCACAATTGGATCTCCACTATCTATAGCTGGTGTACAGTAAAAGAATAACAAGAATGATGTGGTCATTTTGTTTGGGAGTTCACTACTGATACTGGGCATCTGTGTTTATACACATTATACTCTATATTAACAGAGCAACATCACATTATATCATCTGTCTTATGATATGGAACTGCTATGGAGCAGTGAACTAAATAATAGGTATTGTTGTGTTAGTGTTTCCCCCTACACTAAATTCAAAGGAATGCAATTACACACTTTATATGATGCTTTTGACATGCATACTTAAAGAGAACCTGCTCAAAAATCTGAAAAGAGAACCTGAAAATACTGCTTAGTTTTGTTCTCTAGAAGAGGTCATTTGTGAATATCAGGAAGAAACAACATATGCCCTAGTTTTACAACGGTGAAATATGCCTACAAACGTCAATGTTAAGCTTTAAATGAAACAAATTTTAACCTTGAAACAAAATTTGGATGTGTTGGTATATAGATTTGTTTTTATCCAGCTCCAAAATATATTTTATTAGTATGTATTTGTAATAATAAGTACTGTCATTTGTTTCATTGTGAAGAAAGAAAGAAAGAAAGAGAGAAAGAGAGAAAAAAAATGTTGGAAATACAAAAGCAATAACAGACATTTTTGAGCACTCTATGTAAAGCATGCTGTCATCTTTTAGTAGTGCAGTTGAAAGGGTTATTTTTCATTATTTCATTTCATTTATTTTCATCATAGGAAAATTTAAAAAGGTTTTTTAAAACAATCATGAACAATCATTAAAAGCCTTTTCATATAACGATTAGTTTAGTGCCTTACGTGAGTGGTGAGATATTAGTGACATTCTTGTAGATTACTTGCCTGGGTGGTTAAATACTTGTTTTTCGCAAAACCTTTGGCACTGTCATAATTCATCTTTTTTTTAAAATGCATATGTGGCAGTCCTGTTAATCAGATGCTGTTGAGCATACAGAAAGCATTGTATACTCCCTATATGGTGCTGCCTTCAGATTTAATGCCAAAAAGACAACCCACTCACTTTACATGTGTTCAACTGATGTCCAGGCCTGGCTGTTCTTACTGTGTGACCCAATGCACTGTGTACCCGAGCAGTATGGACATGCAGTCGACTGTTGTAATCCTTTGTGGGCGTTGTTTTGTGTGCCAAGCTTTTATTGTGCTATTCATTTTTGCAATCTAAACATGCCCATATATTAGGCAGTGATAGGTTACCTATGTTTGTAATGTTTGTCAGTGTATGAATGTACTGAGAAATCAGCTGTAATGGTTTACTTCAGAGATGTCTGTTTGTGCATATGAGTGCCTGAGTTCCCTTACTGTTTTTACTGGTGAGATAAAAACCTTTCTCTTCTCTCTTAGAGATTTTTTAATATTTCCTGCTCCTTTTTTTGTGTTGTTTTACAGAAACATATTTTGAAATGTTACTGTGTAAATACTGTAAATTGCTCCCAGTAACAAAAACTGCACCAATTTTGAGCCATAACTGTAAAAATTAGGTTTATTTTCTGTCTAATTTCATGGAATACAGCTGGCAAAAGTGTCTTGCTTTGGTGTGTACATTGGCTTGAATGGGTTGTGCTTACCAAAAGGCAAGTCCTAACATAACAGCAGAGAAGCATTCTGGTGCTACCGCAAAGTGCTATTGTTGGGCTCTTGTTCACACTGACTAATTAACTTTACAGCGGACATCTCTGGAGTCTGTGCCATGTTGAATTGAGTGAGACTGAGACAGGTCATGCTGTATGGACAAGTGTAAGCAGTTCCACCTTTACTGTCCTTGCAGGAGATCAAGGTTTTTCTAAATATGTGCCCATCCAGGAATTATTTGTTAGAGAACTATCAGTTCTCTGCTCAGGGTTCTTTTAATGTTGTACTTTATATGGTCCATTGTGAGGTATTTTAAAGATACATGGCAATTTGATGAGGTGGTGTAAATCTGGCCAACACCTCATTGTGTTTGACTTCAAAAGACACATTTTTTGTCCGTCCAAAAGCAAATCTCATAGTGCAAGCTTATTTGGACGTGACCAACAGATTTCTTTGATTTTGTGATCAGAGGTCCTTGTGTAGCTGTTTCTGTTGAAGGAGAGGTTGGATAAGTAGGAATAAGACATCTGTTGGTAGTAGTGCCTGGCATCAACTATGACCAATCAAATTACATCCTGCCATTCCCTTCAAAAGCATGGAACTCCCCTTCATGCTGCCTAATTTGTATTAAAACTCACCTAAGATGCACTCACCACCATCAGTCATTGAGAGCCACAATGAAGTATTAAATGGATACAGATCAGAGAAAAAAAATCACATGTGCCCAATTAAATTAGTTTTATTTTCCTTCATCTATGCCATTGTAAGAATAGGATGCCTAATGTCAATAGTAACTGACCTTCCAGTTTTTAGTGCTTATTATGTCTGAACAACAGTTTTATAAACCAAAGGTATTCAATTTATCCTTGAATACTAGACTGTTTTGTGAGAGAACTCACACTCAAAGTAGCATCCCTGGAGAGAAAGAAAGGAGCCAAATCTGTCTGTGAGCTGCACTGGCACTTCCAGTCAGATTGGTGTTTACCAAGGTTGTGCCAGGTCTCTTTGCTGGCCAGCTTTGTGTTTGCCCCTTTCTCTATTGACTAAATTCCCAGTTGTAATTCTAAATGCCAAGATTGTACACTGGAAAAGCTCATTGCCTTTGCATCAAAAAGAGCAGTGCACTATGCTACAGAGTACTACAAATGGATTTCACTGCAGGTAAACTGTGTTAGGTGTTTACATATTACAGCAAGATACATTGCCATTGTTTCAAATTTGATGCTTCAGTCTTCTAGATCACTTCCAGAGGATTTGAATTTGCTGTCCACTCAGCTACTGTGAACAGATGAAATGCAGCTCTATTTCATCCTACAATCTCTTTTTGTTATTTTGCATATGTTTCCTACAATGTAAAGTGGAAGTAATGAGTAATCCATATTTTTAAAGTAAGTGCAGCCTAGACAAAATCTTGTATCATATGTTCCTTATCTGTCTCCTGTTCTTCCTCAACATTTACTTGCCGAAGTTAAGGACCATGCCCAATTTGGGCATCAGAACACATTGCCACACCAGAAAATGCCTAATATCAGATGGTAATGCAGAGAGATGACCATAAGTTGATCATTGGCCAAACATTGCGTTTGGAAACAGATTGTATTTCAGTGCCAAATCTAAATGGCACTAAACCCTTCTTTTCTGTCCCCCAGACATACATTGAGTAAATACATTGGCAGTCTTGAATTCTGGCTTCTGCTTGGATTACACCACACTGACCAGAGAGCTTGTGACCAAAAACCGCTTCACTCTGGCAATTTTCCAAACCAAATATATGGCTTTAAGAATTATTGAGTTCACTGCAAAATAAATGAATGCAGTGCAACACTTCTATACCCACACTGAGGTAAAGCAGCTCATCAGTGTTTTCAGTTTCCCTTTTTTCTATCTTTTGTGTGTCTTATTTTTGAGGGGTACAGTCAGCCTTCATATGCAAAATAATCTGATTTTAATAATATCATAATCTCTTCTTCAATGGAATCAGCAATTATGCCATAAATGGATTTAATATATCCTGTCTTAGCATAAGACATGAAAAACGGATCATAACCTGCTTAAGAGTCTGTAAGGCAATCATCAGATTAGGTCCAAAACAAAGAATTTAGCCTGCCATTCTTTTAACATCCATCACTGCTGCTCCACCGCTTAGATGACATATATGCTGACCTGAGAGATTTAAAGTCAGGATTGATAACTAATATTCTCAGAGGTGACAGTGCACTGTATTGTAAGTCCACATATCATCTCTGGAAGGTCAATGGCTTCCATCATAGCCTCAAAAACTGATATCTAGCTCTGCCAGATTGTGATACAGAAGGTGGTGTATTACGGTATTTTTTCAGTAAAGTCTGGAATTTTTAAATGCAGCTGTAATCCCAAAGCCATAAAGTTTTGACCCTGAAGTGTAGTGTTTTATTTGAGCTTTTCTCTAGACTGATATTAAGTATTTGTACTGAAACTGAGTGGAAAATCATGTTGACTCATCATGCTATTCTTTTTTTTTTTTTTTTTTGGCTGGGAGAATATCTTTTGTCTCCAAATGACCATATCCACTGCTGTTTCTGTTCTTGCTGGTGTATGTCATAAAAACGTTTTGGGTTGCATTCGTGGGGGATTTTAAAATGAATGGGCAGTAAGCCAAGCTGTGAACAAGCAGCTATCTGAATGCTGTCACTGTAGAGGCCATTATAGTGTTCCATTTGAATTATAAAACCTCCCCAGAGAAAGGTGGGTGCTGCATGGGTGCGTGACTGCCCACCCTATAGCAGAGATAGGTCCCGTCAGTGAAATGGTTGAATGGAAGGGTGACCAGGCATTTCCCTCGTTATTAGACGTGTCACTGTCACTCACGCCAGTGAGAGTGACAGAGGACCCTATTACCCTCCCAGATTCACCTCCGTCCTTCAGCGATAGGGCAGCTTTTACAGTCATGACTGAGGTGGGGGGAGACGAGGAACACGCTCCAGCGATCACATTAACTTACCCCCACCATGAATGCTGTTCCTATCACATGCGGTGCTGTCAGGCCCACAAATTTAATTTTATGTATTAATTCATATCAAGATAAATAAATATTATAGTAGTACATAAATAGTTTTGATTGAGAAGATCTTTGCCATAGTTCTGAGAAAAGCCCCCTTTTGAAATAGCCGGTAAGTATGTTAAAGCTGGTCTTCCCCAGAGAAAAATTATCTACTTAATTAAAAGGACCAGCAGGAAAGGCCTGGAATCATGACGGTATAATTATAAAAGACCCATTTCTGTTAATCCTTGGCTCTGCAGCAAGGAGCCTCACATGGTGGAGCCAGGCCATGGCCACTAGTTTAGCACAAGACCACACAGGGTTTTTACAAGTAGAGGCAGTGGGAGGACGATGGGCCTTGATGTGGGGAGCTGAGAGCGAGCCCAGAGGTCTACTAGAGGCTTTTACTGCATTGGAGCCTGGGGAGAAAAGCACAGCAAGACCATTTATGAAGGACAAGGAGTCAAGAGGCAAATCATAGGCATGTTTATGAGTAAAGTCTATGAATAGTGTGCCAAGCATTGATGCATTGTTTGACCCATAGGGGAACATAGCTGTTACACTGCAGTTATGGTTGTTGTAGGGCTTTAAAGCAAAGCAAATGTTCTCTTATATCACCCAGCACATTAAAAGTTGATCTGAATCATTAATGAAATGTCACAATTTCTCCTCTTTGGTTAACAGTCGTGATCAGGCATTATACTAGAGATATGTACCAAAAAAAATATTCTTGGCAAGACATTAGTGCTGAGCTCTGTGTTTGTACGGAGGTGGGCTCTGTGTTGTGCCGGTTTGTCTCAGTGCCGGGGCCTTTGATTTGTGTCTCACAGCTGGGCCTGGGGAAGACGTTTCAGTGGGCAGCTGCGGACGCTTAATCTCTCCTGCGCTGACACAGGCTCAATTAGTAGATAGCACACTTTGGGATTCTGCAAGAAAGTTGTCAGGCCCCCGTCAGATAAATCACTGGAGAGGATTCCATGTTGGCTATCACAAACTCTGGCCCCAGTGGCCTGTTTCTCTTTGTTTGCTTACTTTGAGTTACAGAAGGGTAATGATTTTATAGCAGTGAGGCACACTAGGGCTTTTTTTGACAAGTGCTTTGATTACCCTAAATTATGGCTTACCGTGAAGGGAATCTCCATAATTATGTATTTGTTTTTGATGCAAAAGCAATCAGTATAATTGTTGAGAAACACTTGAGAACTTAATGCATTTTGAATTCAAACTTTAATACAGTTATTTTAGACTTTCATACCTCTGAAGTCAACAAATAAATCTGTGGAGATCACAAAATCCACTCACTCCTAAAATACCTTTACTTGAGGATCATAAAAGACAACTAATCATTTTATACCCACCAGCAGTTTTTACTGATTTTATTCAATTTTGCTCCTTTTAATCATCTTGTTTACAGTTTCACAATAATGGAAAATGGATAATCATCTGGAGAACTCTGGTAATCTCTTCTGAAAGAAAAGAAACACTTACCTATGATTGTTTTGATTTCGAGGCTTAACCTTAATTCAGGATTTTTCCCTTTTTCAGGCAGACGACCACACTGATGTTTATGATCAAACACTCATATTAATCTAACTTTTGCACATCTTCAAATCCAGCTTTTTTCCCCCACTGGCTATGCAGACAAAATATATTTTAGGGTTGAACTATGTGGAACAACTAAATAAATATGAACAGGCATGCAGAGGACAGACTAGTCCACAGCTCGAAGTCTATCTGGCAATTTCGAATGTTAGATTGCCATTGGTGAACACACTGCATGTCTTATTTAATGTAATGCTTTTTAGTGTAACAGTACTTTTGTAGCTCTCAGTACATGAAAATATGTATAGTCTGCTGCACAGTGAGACTGAAACTGCTTCTTTTTCTTTTATTATGTATTATATCATAATGTATGTATGCGTCTGTCTTACATCTTAAAAAACATTGATATTTCTGAGTTCTTTTTTTACTTTGCAGAAACCAAATTGCACTCCTCTCCAATTAAGATAACTCTTGTATTAGCTCTTATCACAGACAGGTATATCGGCAAAAAACTCTTGAGCTGCAGGTTTCTCATCAATTCAGAAATAAAACACAAGTCAATTTTTGGAAAGTCAGTTGAGGCAGCAGCAAGTAATGGGAAGCACTGAAGAAAAACTGGATGTAAACATTAATAAAGCAAATAAGGATAGCGTGTACAACACTTAATTTCCACAGCTTTGAAAAAAATCCATTGTAGCAGTAATTAACAGTAACTCATAACCACATTTTGGCTACTACCACAAGCATTTCAAACATGCACAGTTCAGCAAGAGTTCAGCAATGAATACAACCTCAGTCTCTTAGTGACATCAGCATACATAGTTGCTTCATTTGGTGAGTCTGAAAGTATAAAGTAATCTATACTGATAACATATGAAATGTAAAAGCTGCGGTACCAGTCTGCACTGTCTCCCAATGTTAGTTTTAGCTCGTCTTCCCCTGCTGTTTTTGTAATGCATATGTGGGTCAGATTTACTATGCTAGACGCTGTATGTTATACACACATTTATGATAAGGGAGCCAGTTGTTGGTAGATAGGAGTGAGGCTAGTGAAGAGAGTATAAGCTTGTATATTAATGCTGTAGGCCACTCTATACTTTCAGTGCCAGCAGGTCAAGAAATAGCATTGTTATAAAAATGCTACCTGCTTTTACTGTTGCCTAAATGTTTATTGCTCCTAGTTTAACAGCAATAGAAATTTCACTAAAAAGCGTGGAATCCCAGTTTCTGATATAAACCATGATGTTCTCAGCCCTGTAGCGTACTATCATAGTCCTTTATTTGCTTCACTTAAAGGGGAATTTGGCAACTATTTCAACTTAATAAACCCATTTAGAAATCATTTGGATGGTTAAATGGCCTGTTCTGGTGTTAATGGTGACTGTCCCCGCTCCCCCTAGCGTCCCCAGGCGGAAAACCAAGCTTGCAACTTTGGGACTACCGTCTCGTTAAGTTGGAAAAAGGAAGTATCGTGAGAAGCGAGAACAAGTGAGAAACACAAACTGCTTTACGGCAGTTCCACATAAACGCACACGCCCCCCTCAATACCGGTTAGCCACGCCGGCTATAAGAACAAGCGACGATGAATGTATTACCCACCTCGGTAGACATTGCTCCACACGAAAAAGTTGCCAGGCAACAAATGCACATCAGCAACGGTAAAAAGGGGGAGGAGGGTGACGCAAGGGAGTTTTTTTTCACGACAGTGTTTTGAAATATACTTCCCAGAGCTGTAGGGGGAGCTTGTTGAGAAAACATGCGACGACAAAAGTGAAAACCAGCCAAGTTCCCCTTTAAACAGGAATTCAAACGTCCACAGCCTCAGTTTTCACAGGTAAAATGGGGTTAATGATCAACAAATGCACAACTATGATGACCTTCTAATTCTATAGCTCTCTGTGTGTTTGACATGCCTTGTGTGCTACTTTGCAAATGTTAATGTATTGTACAAGGCTGTAGGCTTTGCTGAAGAAGCGACTTGCACCAGCAAACCCAAAGAACCATGCATAATAGTAACAGCTGTTCATGCATTTTAATCCAAAGCAGTGGCCTTTCATTGAATGGCTCCATCTTTCTTCATTTCCGCAATTACAGACATGCCAGAGAGTTTGGCCTGAAGATCCAAGAGTCTGAAGCAGCGGCCATGCTTGCTTTCTCTCCTCACCAGCCTTAAAGCTCGCTATTCAGATTGCTCAATAATTACATGCATTTGTCTAGTCCTGTCTACTGTTGTTGCTTCTTAGAGCAGTGTATGCATCGAACAAAGTGCTTCTGTTCCAACTTTCACCTCTGGCCAGTTTGTTCTTAGAAAAGCCATCCTTTACCATCATGCAGCAGGCTCTCCTGGGTGACTCAAAGATGAACTTTGTGCGGGGAAGTAATTTATGATGATATTGTCCAGGATCCGCTCTGGGGGTTTTCTGGCCATGTTTTCTCAACATTAGTGCGTCCCTTATTAGCCCAACTTCTCAAAGAGGGCAATTTCTTCAGGAGGCGACATTTAATTATGGCTAGATGGAAATGTGTGTGTGTTCTATTGATTCCAAATAGTCCCTCATCTGAGGCGAGCCAGCCGTATTTTGTTAAGGAACAAAGAGATGTGTCTGACTGATTCAGCTTCCTATCGTTAATATAATGCTAAAAACACATTAAAGATATGAAGGCAGTGGTTAGAGAAGGGGTAGGTCTCCACTAATGTTTGGTAAAAACATGATATATTTAATCAATAATTCACATCTGGTTCTGAGTCTTGATCTAGTCCAAGGGGAGCCTTACTGGTCACAGCGGGATTATACTTTGAAATTAGGAAAAATCATATTTTATGTTATCTTCTCTGGCAGCTGATTTGCTCCCCACCCACTGAGATAGGTGGCAAGCTTATTGATAGGAGATGCTTCCAATGTTGGGTTACATATTGACTACCTTTGTACCAGAGATGTACGGCGCTGGTAAACCCCCACTATGAGAGCACTTTGATGTCAGAATCCCTTACAGGGAGGAATTAACTATATGTCATGTTGTTCTTGTTAATGATGCTTCAAGTTGTTCAGAAATGCTTTGATTCCTCCCAGGAACCCAAAGAACCAATGTTTAATGTTTAATTTTATAAACAGTTTAACTCATAGACAATTATTACATGAAAGACATGAGAAATGGTAATTTTTATTTACGTTGTAGTGCAAAGCCAAATTTGCAGGAGCTTTAAAGTCTAACTCTGCAAGCAAAAATAAAATACGCTGGTGTGCACACGCACAGACACTGTGCACTTAAGCTTGGTTTTGCTGGCAGAGAAAGATCTAAGAGTCTCTCATACCATACTGTCTACTGACACTCTATTTCACTCCCTCTCTTTCCGCTGGCTGTAATAGTAAAGCTGGGGTGCCAAAGGTAATCTAGCCTAGGAGACGAGGTGATAATAGCCACATTGACAGAGTGCTTGTTTATAATAAGAGACTGGATGAGGAGTCAAAGGTGAAATATGAGTGTGATATTGAAGGAGGGAGAGGAAGCTGTAAGAGGAGGTTTGTGTTTATCTGTGATTATTAGGGAACCTCACACCCAGAAATGAAAGAAGGTTAGAGTATAGAGTAGTAGAAGACACAAAAGACTTCCATCGGACAGGATACCAGGCAGCTGTGGTCACAGTCTCTGATGTGGGGACGAATGCCAACCATGTTTCCAAATGACAGAAGTAGTGTCTTAAAATACGTTGCTTACAGTGTTACCTTGAAGATATGCTCAACGTGCACATGTACACTAAAACTGAGCCAGTCATTTCACTATAACAATAATACAGCATAGTTTTAGAGCAGAAAACATCATGCATGCATGTCCATTTGTTTCTGTACAGTTTCCCAGTGCTGTGAGGAAATACAAATCATTATAGCTAAGGCAAACTACAAAAGAGACCTGGAAACCACACTGGGCAGCCTGTCGCACCTAATTTGGATAATCCTTTGTTGATACTCCATGTCCTATCAACTCATACAATTTGTCACTAAGATGTCTATGGAGTTTAAAGGAAAACTAGATGGTTGATGACTGGGCTCATTTTAGGATTAAAAAAGGGGTCAAGTTTATTAGTTACAATAAAAAAACAGGCATATTATGCATTTATTTGATAGCCACAGTACAGGCACAGCAGTGGACTATCCAACTTAAGTGTTGCCAACCTAGAGCTGCTGTTAAGAAGAATAAGCAGTAATCCTGTCATGGGAAGAATGCAGACATTTTACTTCAGCTTGTTTTGGACGGAGAGACTCCGCTACCTCAGACAGGGAACGCTCCAACAACACGACAGAGCAGTTAAAACAACATGTTTAAATGTAAGGGCTAGGGCCGTCACTATTGTCCTAGGACGTTCAGCACGGCTGGGGTTCGGCACCGAGTCGTCCGCAGCTGTCGGACTTCAGGTTTCCAACGACGGTGTCACATGAGCTGTGGTAACCTAACCTGGCATTCCTTTACGACCCTGGGAACAACAGCATGAAGAGTGTGTGCTTCAAACCCTGCGCAACAAATACAACTTTAGTTTTGAATGAAGATTTAAGTTGTATGAATACAGTCATGAATACTAGTATTTTTAGCTTCACTGTCCATTATTCTTATGAATGAGAGAGAAAAGAAAATCTTCACTAAATCTGTCTACAGTGAGCTGAACGTTAGTGAGCTCAATCACAGCATGATCAGCAGATCAACATATGGCATAAAATGCAGTGTAGGAAGGTTAAATGGGTACCATGGTAACATTAGCAAAACTATCTTTTAAATCGCTGGAAACTAAACAGAACTGTCTGTATTTTGTTACACTGAAATAAACTCTGACTGAACACACGTTCCAAGAATTGCAGTGTCAGCAGGAGGGAGAAAGGTGCTGTGAATGTTGCCACAAGCTCTGTTTTTAACCAACTGCAAAAATCCTCACAGTGTTAGTCTATTATATTAACGATATTAAAGAGGACACATTAATAGGAACAGAGCAGGTTATGACGTGGAATCAAAACCATTAATTGTTATGTTGGTACATTATCTGAAAAGGGTAACTGTTTCTCTGCAGTTTAGATCTGTTCAGTGAACATAGAATTTTTTTTTTTGATACTTTACAAGTAGAAAAATGCAACCTAATTATAATCACCTTTTGAGAGTTAATTTTAGGTCATTAAATAGCTCTGTATTTTTCTCTTAATCATTAATTTTAAGCACACACATTCTTTCTTGAGTAGAGACTTGCTTGTCAATTATACATTTAGACACATTCACAGCGGGGAGGTGTGCAGTAGCTACTTTGATGCTTCAAGATTAAGTGCCTTGCTTAGGGGCACCTCTTCAGCTGTCTTTGCTGCTTAGGAGTTTTTAGTGTTTGTCTGCGTTTTCAAACTGCCGAACTTTGAGCTGCATGTCCAGATTTCTAAATAAGCGTCAGACTGCTCCGTTATTGATGTATAATACAGTATAATAGTTAAGACTGAAACTGTTACCTACTGGGTTTCCTGATGCCATTTCAGAGAAAACGCTTCCAGTCTTTACTGACATATTTGTCAACTTGGGCTGAACTGTCGCAATAATGACAACAGGGTTTCCACTGCGTTGTGATGGAACCTGTGATTGTTGTGTCATTTATTCTGGTTCCTGCTTACATAGGAGTGTCAGGGGAATTGTTAGTCATGTAAGCCTGCGGTACTTTGTCACTTTGGAGAGTAACATCTGTGACTATCTGCCCGCCATTCTATTAGTCCAAATCCCTTGTTTACCTGGGTATTATAGGTAAAATGGAGATTATTATCCCTTTCCTGGGAACTTGGTTACAGTAGAGATGGATCTCTGGCTCCTGTTGCATCCAAAATTGCCGTGATTAGGACACATAATCCAGCATCACAAGGGAGTAACCACAATGGCTCGAACATATTCCACCTGACATTTAGTTCAGCCAGATCTCTGATTGGCACTTGATTAGCAACTAATCCATGTCATTATCTCCTTCAGTGAAATTAGTTGAGTAGAAAATGGTGTCGTAAATCACAGAGGTGGAATTGGGGAAGGGCTTTGATCAGTGTGCAGCTCTGAAAAGTGCTGTGAGGAGAGAGGAAATATGTTGTTGCCATGGATACTACAAAAAAATAGGTGAGAGGGAATATGTGGCTTAATAGTTTCAGGAAGATGTTTGGTTTGGTGTGGAAACTGCGACTCCCAGTGTGAGAGAGTATTGATAGAAGTTTTTAGTTTCTATCGCCCGACCTGCTCACAAGTGTTGGCGTTGGAGATCTCGGTGGATCAGCAGGTAATGCCCCCATAGGCCGGAGGTTGAAGTTTAGGCCTACCTCGATGTGAATGGCTATCTATTCCCCTCAGTTAGATTATGGGCTGATATTCAGACTTCCCCATTCCCTGCCAGGTAGAATCCAGCTCAACCCCCCTGCCCACCCTGTGCTGCCTCCTCTGGCTCCAGTCCTGAACCTAACCCTCAGAGGAGCGGAAAATAATTAGGAGAGAAAATTGCAGCTGACACTATTTCTGAAAAGCAGGGTATTGTAATGAGAGCAGAGCAGGTATTCATTGTGTCTGAGGGAGCGATTGAAAGCCCTTGGTTTTCGGGCTGCCTGGGAGAAGCCCAGGGAGAGTAAGCAGAGCTTTGCTGAGTCCCTTAATGCATGTGGGAACGGAGCCTTGAGAGGACGAGGCAGAGGTGTCTTCAACAATGGCAGGAGCCAAGGTTACAGCTGAGTAACTAATTCAAACTGCTCTAGACTGACACACACACTTGCACGCACACACCCTCGTCTCCTTTGTCTCTCTCAATATGGCTCCCCCTCTGTCTCTTGCTCTCTCCTTGTTCCCATTATGAGTTCAGAGGGATGCCGTCCAGCCACCGCTCAAAGTTATCTTCATTAGCTGTGCGGACTTTCTGGAGTGGCTGCTCGGGGAAGCTTTCTCTAAGCAAGGCACTCAGAGAAGATGAATAAATGTTTTGTCCCACATAGGCCCAGCCTAAAGCAGTGGCAGGCTGCAAGGAGAGATAGATGAGGTATTAACTGTTATATTTTTCAACGGGGGCTGAGGAAGCCCAGCAGTGGGGTGGACAGAAGCAGATGCTGCCGCCTGAATATTAAGCCTGTTAAATGAAATGTCCTCCATAAAGAAGTCTTAACAGGAGCTGAAATATGGCACTGGGCACCACTGATGGTGCATCACATAGCTGAGCACATGTTCATCTTTAGGCTTCTGCTTCACATGTGATTCAGACAGAAAGGTGGGAGATGAGCTTGAGAGAGAGAGAGAGAGAGAGAGAGAGAGAGAGAGAGAGAGAGAGAGAGAGAGAGAGAGAGAGAGAGAGAGAGAGAGAGAGAGAGAGAGAGAGAGAGAGAGAGAGAGAGAGAGAGAGAGAGAGAGAGAGAGAGAGAGAGAGAGGCCGCTTTGATCACCTTTTTAGTGCTGTGATGCAGGTGCATCATCAGGATGGGCACACTGTTTAGCATTTTGATATGATTATTGTATCTAATTAGAGTGGAAAAGGGACATAGAAATAATGGCAGAGTGCTATTGAAACTACTCCTACGACTACTTCATTAGAAACATGACATTTACTTACTAAATAATACACTTACTGTGAGGTTTGTCTGTGTAACTGCAACATTTCAGTTGAATAATATTCACCTGATAATTGAATTAAATTAGCAGATAATCAGAAATAACTATGAAAAATGTCAAAATCAAAATGTGCAAAATACAGAATCATCATTGTCAAAGATTGTTGGGGTCTCATTGTGAACAACAGGAGAGTGAGATGACATGGCCTCCTTTCTGAAGTGAATGTAAATGCCATTCTTAGTTAATGAGAATCTGACTCTGCCTTTGTAATGTTGCAGGCATCCATAAAGTGGAAATCTACAGGGAATAATGCTGAAATCCCACTTAAATGAGAAAATAAATTAATGGCCAAATTGCATGTGGGT
This sequence comes from Dicentrarchus labrax, assembly GCF_905237075.1. Classification (NCBI taxonomy): domain Eukaryota; kingdom Metazoa; phylum Chordata; class Actinopteri; family Moronidae; genus Dicentrarchus; species Dicentrarchus labrax. Next base: position 6,491,386 of record NW_026136702.1, read on the forward strand.
CATATCCTCCACTTACGGAAACTCGGATCTGCTTTTAGTTGCCTAAATAATGGACACGGAAAAATGTATTTACAATCAAGTTTTGATTGCCCACTCGGCAATTGAATTTGAAATTACACAGTACATTCTGAAGTCTCTCTCTATCTCTATGCTTTCCTACCCCTCTCTCTATATCTGTCTCAAACACACAGAAATACACACATACATACACTACCCAAGATGCATCTGTCGTACTCCACCCATTCCGTGAAGCGCTCTAAGTAAAGCAGGTAAATTAAATCTGTAGCGGCAGCATCCAGGGCTCTGGCAATCAGCCAGATCAGTTCAGCATCTCCTTCTCCAGTTACGGGCACTGTGAACACATTTCCAGGCTTGTAGGGACTTGCTGACACAAGATGCACAGTGACACACTCTGTAGCATCAGAAAAAAAGAGTTTCACACTCGCTGTAGCTTATGCAACCATGAACAGGAGGAGCAGCGAAATGGAAGCTGAAACTATTATCTGCAATCTTATTCTTCGGCTACTGAGATACAACACAGAACCCCATACGCTGCGTTCCCTGGGTGCTCATAGGTAAGAGATCAGCCATGCCTGGTTGTGATGAGAAGGAAGTGTCTGGGGAGGATGGACTCCTACGGGAACACTGCAAACTGGAGGAGGGCATTTTTACATTTAACCTGCCTGGCTTTATATGACCATGAAAACATCATAGTGTACTTTACACCTGTTCTAGGGAAGCATTGAGAATATTTCTCTGCTTATAATCTGTCTCTCCTGCCTGATTTCAGGTTGTAACAACATGTTTTACAAAGGAACAGCCCAATTACTTTACATTATAATGAATAAATACAAACAGAAATATTTGTCCAATTTGACCAATACTGTGTAACACATTAGTTCACCCGAACTACAGGTTGCCAGCCTTGTTGAAAGACTGGATCCAGTTGGTGTTTAACAAGTAGATAGAACCAGTAGAACCAATAAATTCACTGAGTGCTCAGCAATTAGCACTTGAAAAGTTTTTATCTGCAGTGTAGTGGTCGTAGAATAAATACAGGATGTGCAATATTAGTTATAGAATGAAGCTGCTGCAAGATACCGTAGCCTGCAAATGTTTAAAAACTGCTGAAAGACACAATGCACACTCTGGCTTCATCATATCCCTTATGTGTTAGTGCCTTTGGACTCTTTTATGTTCCATATCACATTGGGAAGGGAAAACTGCATTTGAATGATATATCTAGAGGCACAAAAAAGTGACTTTAATGCATAGATTATGTTATAACAAATGTATATAGTATATTACATGCATGTGTTCTGTACTATATATAAAACAAGATAGCAAGAAAAGGAAGTATTAATGAAGTATTAAAGATTTTAATAACATTTCGGCCAAATTAGAACTTCACATGAAGGGTCATAAAACTTTAATAACACTAAGGCCTGGGGAAAACTTGATCAATTCACCTTAACAGTGAACACTGTCAGTAGGAATGGAGACATTAGAAAGTATTGACTGGCCTGTCACTGCTACAGATCCAACATCAGGTGAACACATTTAGGTGTTTTAATCTTATTAATTCAGTGCTGTAACAAAACACAATAGAGAGGCAATGTTTTGTTTTATGGGCGGTGCGACTTTATGTGTACACAAATGAGAAACACGCTTATAGAGCTTTCAGTTCAGCCTGTGCATTTAGCAATTCATGTTTGCAAGATGTCGAGAGGCAATTATGATGCAAATAAGTGTGGCTGATGATCATGGACAATCTTGTTTGCACAGTGGATATTATAAAAATGCCAAGCCTACAGCCAGCACTACATCCGCTCTGCGGTGTGTTAAGTAGCTTTCATTGTCACCAGAGCGATACCTCCTCATATCCACATCACTGTCAGACTCATGTTACTTTTTCGAAAAGCCATCAGGATTCGTCTCTGTCAGCTGCCTGTCCCTCAGTCCATTAAAGATGATTGATAGAGCTAGAAAATCATCCGCCCAGCTGTTGTCGTTGACTCATCCCTAAGAAACTGAAAGGAGCTCAGAAAAGGACCATCCCTCATCAAAAGACCTTTTGTCTGTGTTGACGATGTGAAGCAAAGTACATTTTTGAAGATAGTGTATAACTAATCTTCAGCCCTTTTTTTCCCCGGCACTGTACGTGAATAATTATTACATTACAGATGAAGATACACATTATATGAGTCACATTATGTCTTTTATCAGGAATATATATTCAGATTTTTCTTTCAGTTTTATCTGTCACTCAGTTCTTTGTTCTCCAGTTTAGAATATGTAAACATTGGTTATCCTGCAGGCTATCTTAACTCTCCATCGTTTTAGGTTTGATGGATAAAGCTACTCTGTAAGACTTGTTCTCTCCAAGTCTTTACAAAGAGAAGCCAAAGAAAAGACACGTCCGTGTGTCCAACTGCTACTGCTACTGTTATCCTCTAATGGCTTGTGAGGATTTTTACAGGACAACTTGAGGAGGATTTTATGATGTTTCAGTGTGATTGATAACATGCTCTTGGAGGGATGTCAGGCTTTCAGAGACGGATAATGTGGATTTCTATCTCTCTGCCTTCTTGTGTAAGACATGCCATCAATCAAGTGTATCACGGCCTTAACCCGGTAAAATTAAAACCTTAGGGGGGCGGGGGCCCGGGGTCTCCTTAGAACCAGGACACACACATCAACAGGGAGCACGACAGAATCAGAACACAGATCCACATCATAACGGGCACACCACAGAGAACAGGACAGATATAAGATTCCCACCACAGGGCAGAAAATACAGTTAATGATCTGACTGTATATCGCTGTTGACAGCGGAGAGGGATTACGGGAAGAACAGTCTCATTTTCACTGTGTGTGGAGGCGTTATTAGATCCTAGCCCAGCTAATTTCATTCCTAAGCTCGTCAATATTTACCAGCAACAGGCGCAGCACGGTATGGCACACCCAGTCTCCCTACAGAGAGGAGATACAGAGCTGGGGAGATAATTTGAGAATGTAGACATTCAGTAACCAGAATCAAACTCATGAACATAATTTCCAGCCTGTTGTTGGGCCTGGCCCTGTAAACGCTTGTTTGTTTTGACATGATAAAGCACGCAAACTGCTAATTAGCCCGGCTGGTTATGTGCCTCTGCCTGTATTGTTTGTACTCAGGTAGGCCTTACCTTCTCTTTGTATGTCTGTTTGTGTTTCAGTCGATGGCTGCATACACAAAGCGGCAGGGTCCTGTCTGTATGATGAGTGCCACTCACTAAATGGCTGTGAAACCGGCAAAGCCAAGATCACCTGCGGCTATGATCTCCCTGCAAGATGTAAGTATCAGTTATGATTATGTTATTTTTTGTTTGTTCTGTAATGTGTGCACTGGTGCCTCGGAGGAATGTTCTCTAATCAGAATTGCTGCCATTGACTAAATCACTTGACTGTTAGTGAACATTAAGATTTAGTGGTAAACATTAGAGCAGTGAAACATTACACATTCCAGCATGAATCTATATTGTTTTTTTTTTTTTTTTTTTTTTTTTATAAAATAAGCTAATGTATTTGAACTTAAGACTCCTGGACCAGCTGGTGGATTGCACTGGCACTGTACTGATACATAAAATGGAAATAGTGTTTTTTGCAAAGCTGTTGGATTGTACAGAGGAGTATGTGATTCATGTGTGCACATGCATCATAATTTGAATTGAGGTCATAGTTTCTGTGAAGTTTGGATAAACATGATCACATTGCAAACTCTAAATCTACACACAAACACACATATTCCCACTCATATGTGCATACCTGCATATAATGACTGGGGTCATTAGTGCCCAATCCAAAAGCGGAGTGGGATGCTTTTAATGTCCAAAATAAAAACACTTTAATCATAATTTATTAGTTTTGAAAACTCATTTGTAATAAATGGGGAGTTGTTATTTGGAGGATAATTAATATGATTGGTGCTTGTTGTATGGCTGAATGGGAGTGTCATCTGCACACAAACAAAGACATTAAGGGAGCTATTAGTTGCTTAATTTGATTGATTTTTCATCCCTGATTTATTCTGTTAACGGATCACATAACTCTTACTGTCACGCCATAAGTGATCAGAAGAAGGGACTACATTGTTTTCTTTGTTTTTATCTCTATCATTGATGTAGTTTTTTGTAATTAAGTCTCAGATAGTTTGTGGTGCGCATGCATGTGTGTCACCTCCTCTCAGAATTGAAGAACACATTTCCAAGCTAATTTCTTTAGTCAGTAACAAACGTGTCACATTTAAAGTTTGTCACAGGCGTCTTTCCTTGCAAACTTGAAATGGAAAACACGATAGGATGGAAGAAATGTCACTTGGTGTAATTCGGTCGAGACAAACGTCCCAGCAGTCCTAACCTAACCCTGAAGGATTTCCATGAGACAGCCAAGAGAAGACATTGAGGCCCAGATGAAATTAGGTTGTGTTAATACGGTATGTCGTAAAGATGTCAAACAAATGGAGCAGATAAACTGTGAGTCAGTCTTGTGGGCAGGCAGTTCAAGTGTGTGCACAGCCAAAACAGGGTACACCATGACAATTTAATAACCTGCAATGTCACCTGGGAGCAATCACACTGCTACTGGGTACTGTTATTGTAATTATCTCTGCATAACACCTTCTCTGTGCTGATAACTCTTAATAGATTGTGTATTTCTTTACTGGGAACAGTCAGTTCTTTTTTGAACGTGATGTTATTTCATATTAGAGCTATCTTTACTTCCAGTCTGTATCATCTTCTTATCTTCCAACTCTGATCACTGTCACCATCAACGTCTCTCGTCTGCTCTTGGAAACTGACAGCCGCTTGACTTTTCTTTGTGAGCTCTCAGCTCTGACAAGAGATCTCACTCCTTCCCAAAGTCTATCCACTATTTGGATTTTGTTCTTCTTCCATTAATTTCCTTTGACTTATTTGTTCCACCTACACACACATTATAAAGCTGCCGTGACTGCAAACAACAGTCTATTCGGTTTATGAAATCTGAAATAATAGTCTGTCCACCCCCTCACCGCTGAACAAAGTAAACAAACAAGACAGCACACAATTTTTGCATTTTTAAATTTTCATAAATTCTGGGATGTAACACGTAGGCGTTGCAAGAAAGGGTAAAAGCCCTCAGTGAAATGGCAGTGTATATGAGATTAATTGAAAGTTAATGTTATGTTAATGGTCCACTGTGGCTAAAGCTAAATGCATAAAATGATTAAATGATTAAAATTGACATAAAATTAATTTTAATATTTGTATAATCAAATGATTAACTTCAGCAAACAGCCTCATGTCATTATTCAGAGTAGATAGATCATCAGGATAATTGACAGAGGTGGCTATGGAAACTACACCAAAGTAGTGTTATATTTACAATAAAAAGCTAAGTACCAGCTTTTCCACTCATAACCAGAAACTGAAAATGTTTTTGAGAGAAAATTTACCTAATTGAGAGCTACATTTAGAGTTGTTTGTTGAGTTAGTTTTCACATGTCATTGTCTTGTCTGTCAAAAGAGTTAGACAACTGAAATATCAGCATGGTCATAGTGGGTGTTTGGAAAATAAAGCATTTGGTGATGTTGTTAGCACTTTCGCAGATTGATTTCTGTCAGTTGTCAGACGTCAAATCTAAGGGCTTTTAAATTGTTAAACGATACTATCAGACAGGCAAGTGTCAGGATTCAATTGGTGACACAAATGACCCATGTGGACCAATTTGGCTATACAAATGAACACACACACACCCACACATATTTCATATTTCATATTTCATATATATAAAAATATATTTACAAATGCAAGGTTTCAGTAGTCTATGCACTGTACACATGCGGGCATTCTCATTGCATGCAAAATTGCTTCTGATGACGCATATCTGCAGATGGTGGCTCGTCTACTCTTCCAAGAGTGAGAAGAACACAGACAGATGGACCATTTACCGTTTACATCTTGGCAAAGCCCAATATTTCCAACTTGGGCATTCTCTTCCCAGTTTTGCCTGAACATTAGGCTGCTTTTCACAATTTTCTATAAACACATAAATCTCTCAGAGGATTGCACTCTTCTTTGGGGACCCCCTCACTAAAAATCCATTTTACTGAATATAATTGGAAATAAGTAAATCTAAACCCTGAATAATACTGAACAAACTGTAAATCACTTTGGTTTTAATTAATTTTTTTCTGGATTTAGGCTTGGCTTCATTCTGAACCCCCAGCAGTCATCGCATGACTTTGCCAACAATGCATGGAAATAACCCATCCATCATACTATGAATTTGGCCGTTTCTCTTGATCTTATAGGATTTTTGGAGACTTAAGTGTTATTTGAAGATATCACCCATGGCATATTGTATTTCATTCAACAAAGGATTGCGCTAGCCAACTTTGTTATTCTTGTAAGAATGGGAGAAATTGCAATTCAGACATAATAGTCAAAATAACTGGTAAAGCAATAAAATGCTTCCTTGTGTTCTGGAAAACGACTTATTCGTACAGGGAGCTGACAGTTGATCTGAAATCAGAGTTGTCCTTGTTCGGAGATTTGATGTGCTGAGGCAATGGAAAATGACCAGGCTAACCCCCCACCTCATCTCAGTTTTTTTTTTTTCTCTTTCTCAAGACAAGAAAATTGCTCTCCATTACATCCCACTAAGCAGTTTAGGCTGTGAATCCCGGTGGCAAATGAGCCTTTCCTTTAAGAGGGCCAAGCACATGTGGGACTGATTATTATGGGGCAGGCCCAGGATTATTAATCAATGACAGTAATTATCCACCTACCATAGCGGAAAGACTCCAAAAAAACCTGTCTGTTACATCAATATGACAAGGAAATTGTCTATTTTCTAAGTTACTCATCTGTTCATAGAATAATTATCAAATGAAAATATGATGTCGAGTGCAACAAGCTAAGTCACATATTTACCACCGGAGGATGTGTTGCAACATTTTCCATGAGTGTTCCATTATTGACAAGTCTCAAGTTTAAGTATGCTTTAAAAAGTGACCAAATTAATAAGTTAAGATGGGGTTTGCCCACCAAATATAATATACAATCAGTGTAAATCATGCCACATAGTAAAGAAGGCTGTCTATTAGGCAACAAAGATAAGTAATAGACAAATCTAGTCAACTTCAGCTTCCGATATAAAATCCTTTAAAAGGCTTAAATGTAATAGAAACTTTGATTGTACTCATTTTGATATTCAAAATGGCCACCATTGTTACAGCCGAACTTAGCTAGATGTATTACAGTTTATTTTCCATCTATGGCCATCTACAAAACATATGCTTGTCTCTTTACCACCAGTAGTTGTGTAAAGTGCATTTCCCGGCCTGTGTCTGATAAGAGGATGTCCAGTGGTTCAGAAATGCATCTTTATGCCTCTAATCCGATGAAATGCAGTGAATGAGTTGAGAACTGTCCAGTGGTGCCTTTCAAGTGCTTCTACCTGTGAGCACCAAAAACATTTTGTATGTTTTTTTTAATTTGTGTTTTATTTATTTTTTTTATTTCCTGGCCAAACATTTAAGAACATTTAACAAACTGGGAACAAAACAAAGTAGGCACAAATGATGTCGGTAGTGTGGTATGGCTGCATCCAGCTATTTCCTGAAAAGAAAATGTAGAATCAAAAGAACAAGAGTTTTTCTTTTTTCTCACATAATCATCCCAAATATCAAAATTAATTCGGTAGATACTATATTTGAAACTTTGGAATTTATTGCATGATATTGAACAAAACTATAGTCTTACACATTATATTTGTCTTTATTTGACTTTTTAATCACAAAGCTTCATTAAGTACCTCATCATTTATGAAGATTTGCTGCAGCTTAAATGTGCTGCAAACAAAGGTGGTTTAAGCAGTTAGACAGGAGCTTAATTAGAGTAAATTTATGAAAATTAATAACTTAATCTCTTCTCCTATAAGTGACTGAACATAATGATCTGCATTTGTAAGCTTGTTGAGCTTGCTTACTGTTTATAGTAAAACACCCTATTTGCAGTGTGAGAAAATGTGTTATTGTAATTTAAATGTGTGACACATCTGAGGATGATCTGCAGTGACTGAACTCTTCAACAGAGTTGTCTGAATCTTATCGTTATTATGCTGGTCCACAGTTTCACACTAATAACGTTTAGCAAAGGCTTTGTGGGTTAATCTGCACTTGCACATTTCAGCCCTAGCTGTCACAGTAGACCTAGAAGGTATTTAGAGTTCAAACCAGAGGTCTGCTTGAGAAAGTTAATGTCCCAAAGGAACTTTTAGATAGACATAGAGTGTTTTCACTCTCCAGTTTCATCTGAAATCTTTTACCCAGTTTTGTTTTCCTCCCTAGGGCTACTTTAGATTGACAGTTCAAAACGTTTGTACTGTTTATTGTTTTTCTTCTCTCCCCCTACCCATTATTCTCTTAGCTTTAAAGTATATGCTTTAAATAATGAATCATATCTGGATACATGAAAGAATGGCCAACATTTTGTTTTGTCATGCTGCTGTCATAACATTGGCCTCCTTTCTATTTTAATCTTTCTTTAATTATATGTGAAAATTTGTTTCTTGAGCCTCAGCCATACACTTACAAGGAATAATCAGCAACAAGTTCTACAGCGAAAACTGTATATAAACTGTAAAAATGAATATTGTATTCATTTTTTATCTCTAAAATTAGTTTTATCTCATTGAGCAGATAAACAGTTTGGTCTGCTATTTTGCTAACTTGTCCCTCCAGAGAAATCGTGCTCATTGGGATTCAGATGGAACTGCTTTTCACTCTGACTTATCAGTTGTAAGGTTATAGATTTCAGCCTTTGGAGTATTGCCTCCACCCAGCACGCTCTGATAGTGTAGAGACACAACCTTATCCATGCAGCATCGAGGCGCTGGCAGACCTTTGATTACACTCTAATCTAAAACTGGATGCTAACTGTTTTGAGCACACTCAGTCGGCGCTCTGTCTCTGCAGTGACCGGACACTTCTCCGTACTTCTCCAACGTGCACTCAAGCTTTGGTAGAACAACACAGAACTGCTATTACATTTTTTTCTTTGCTACTGCCACAAATGCCTGCTGTATTCAGTGAATCTACTACACTGTCTATAACTACTATTACAACTAGATGTGTGTTTCCTTTAATGACATCAGAAGTGTCTGCTCAACCTTGTGCACAGGACATTGAGAATCAGCACCAGTTTAGTTTGTAGCAACACAGTTCCTTTGGGGAGACTACAACATATAAGTGTATGTTATGTATATTTTGAATTGACAGTATATGTGCCATTAAATAAGCTGCTGAAACAGTCACCTGCTCGTAACTACAGCATTTGCAGGTCTTACTAAGCTCTGTCATTGTGATCAATTAGGTCATGCAAATCCACTCGTAGCCAGTGATGTATTAAGGACTGAATATCATGAGGCTTTATGTCATCAGATTCTTGATATTCATTATTTCCTTGAGCAGCAGGGTGCTTAACATATCCGAGACTATGATTCTTGAGACATCATCACGTAATAAATCTTAAACCTAATAACTCTAGAACTAAATGAATTTCCATTCCTGATTTTCATGTTTATGAATTATTGCCCCGATGATAGATAGTGGCTAATCAGCCTGAAGACAAAGTTGAACTGTTTAATAATCAATAACAGAGTAGTATTCATTATAAAAGCATGAGCAGCTATGCACATTCACCAAACAGCCATAGACCCAGAGCTGTTGTAGCCACAAACTTTGTTGTAGCGGCTTTGATTTTCAGAAACAGTATTTTTGGTTGCAAGCTTCAGTGGGACTTATAGTACCATAGTTAGACAAAACACCTTTGGGAGACGCACCCCAGTTCAGTTCACCTCCTTCTTTATCTACTGCTCCCTTTCAGTACAAAATTGGAGTCTCTGGTGTTTACTGTAACTGCACCTGTGCTAATAATACTAATCATCAACCCGTGATAAATTCTATCTCCCTGATAGTGTGAGGAATCTTTCCCATGCCCTATTTAATCTGGGAGACCAGGCCGTCTGTTCCTTCTCTCTCCACTCGGCAAACACAGATAAATCACAGCAAAGTACCCACTATTAGTAAGTGACATACAGCCCATTCTGATTAAATTACCCCCTAGAACATTATCATTCTCCCAAGCTTGTTTATCGAAGCAATGTCTGCCCCATCACATACAGCCGGCCTGACAGGTTCAGAGGGCCATTGGACAGCCAATAATTTGTTAATTTGGGTACAACTTGTTGTTCACAAGGAAGGTAAATTTAGTTTTGTTGAGGAGCAGCTTTGACCAAGATGTTACACTGTTTTGCTTCTAGTTTGGCCTTCATTGGGCTAATGAATTTTGATGTGTCTCGCAGTATTACCAACAGATATGAAATAAAAGAGTTAAAAGTCATCCAGATAGATGGAGGTCCTGTGACTGTTTATTCTCATACTTCTCACTTCACTATGTTGTTTTTCGATTGACCACCATGCATCTTTTACTTCATCCACTGGGTTTTCAAAGGGCCTAGAGCTTGATTGAATTTTCTCAGGCCACAGAAGGGCTGCAATCCTCCAAAGCTGAAATATGAAAATAACACATTTCAAGATAATTTTATGCAAAAGCACTGCGTTGTTAACATTGTTAGCCTTGCTTTTCAGAAATGAAATGACTAACATGATAGACGGCTGAACAGACTGTACTCCATAATGGATCAAATACACGCAGTGAGGCTGTTTCAAGGTGTTTTTTTTGTTTTTTTTTCTTGTTTTGTATTCAAGGCTAGGGTGAAAGAAATCCTTTGTTGCAGTAAATGCATTAGTGGGGCTTAACTCAACCCTGGTGGCCATCACAGTCCCAACCAGACACAGTGCTAAGTCAACATCTTCTCTACTGCTAACTGTTAGCACTCACATCGTAAATGTCACTTCATCACTTCATGCACACTCCTTTTACCAGACGGGGTCTACCTCGGGCTTTCTCCCACAGTTTTGATTGTTTTATGTTTTAGTGTTTTGGTCTGGTACCTCAGTCAGATGGTTATTATGGTATCAGGTAGTAATAGTTCTAAATATAAAAGTTTCTTGTTGTAATAGTAACAGAAGTAATATTTTTATGAAATTCTTTCATCTTTAAACTACAAAGAATAAAATTAAAGCAACATTTCTATTTTTTTTTTTTTTTTTAAGAAAGGTAATAAACCTTTTGATGCATAAAAGATGATGGTCAGACCTTGCTGTTAGGATAAAATTTTAAGCTGTTTGTGATTATAATCTCCAAAATTTCAAGATGAATTAATGATTGAATAAATTGAGTATGAATAGGAAGATCGGATATCAAGGAGAGGCCAGATGTTTTTGAGCATTATTTATGAGAAAAAAAAGTGCCTCCTTCTCCAGACTAATCAACTCACTCTCTGGCTTCTCGTTGGATGTAATGGGTGCACTCTCAAGGAACAGAACAAACCTAATTTTACTGCTCGTCTGTAAAGGCCCAAGTAGTCCTCTCTTTTCAGATATTTGTGTTTCCTTTGTTGGCTGGCCTGTCAGTCTTCCAGGCCTCTTGAGGACGGGAGTAATTTGGTAATTTTGCCTAAACGGTGATACTGTAATTATGTGGCATCAGCTGCCTAGCTGTCAGTGAGACGGCCAACGGTCATTCATCACCAGGAAACTAGAAGGTGGGAGGGGGGCATCTTGACTGATCGGGTAAACACTAGCAGAAAGAAAGTGTGGTGGTCTCCCCCCAAAAACTGGCTGAAAATAAGAGGTGAGAGGCCTTTGGAGTAATGGGGTGCAGGAGCAGCTACAGCCTGTGTGGTACGTTGCTTGTTTGGCTGAGATGGGGGGCAGCAAGGCATGCCTGAGCCCTACAGTGACAGTGATGCATCAGGGAGGGGGCTTGTGGGTGGCAGATGAAGTGGGACCACTGGAAGGTCAGGTTTGAAGTGGAATGTGGCAGCAGCTCTAATGCAGTCCTGCCTTCCCATCTGTCCATGAGTAAGCCTGGTCTAATGAAGGCTGTTGCTATAAAAGCCTCATCACCCAGTGGTGGCACATTTACACACACAGAGAAACATCACTGCTGAAGTGTTGCGGCTGCCAAAGTCTTTTACACTTTTTAAATTAGGATTTGCGTAATGTTGAATTGTGACAGGACGCGTTCTTGTTACACCATGGTTATGGATCATAAAATCGTATTTATATATATTATATATAAAATAGATTTTGCCCATCCAGGTACAAAGAACAAAAGGGAGAGTAGAGAAACATAACAAAACAATAGAATCTCAGACTGAAACTAGACTTCGAGGTAACTTTCCTTTCCTTCCGTGTTTCAAAGTCTCACAGTTTTATTTTTGTAAAGAGAATGACTGAAATGGGTGTTTCTTCCTCCTGCCCCTGCTTGCATCACCAGGTGAAGGATCTTTTGGGATATCAGGGCTTCTGAATAGAACTTCCTAGCATATGCAGAGTATTGGCAATTGCAAGGCCTCATATAGGCATGGCAGTCTATGACAGTCTAGTAAGAGATGAGGCTGAAGAATTGTTAATGTTAAAGCGGTTTATTTGCAGATTCTCAACTCATTCGTTTCACCCTCGTATTGTAAGCTTGAGGGAGAAACTACAGTGGCTGCGAAACGTGCAAAAAACACTAACAGCCTGCTTTTGGTTTGTCCATTCTGGGCTACTGTAAAAACATGCCGTTTTAACATGGCAGCCTCCACATAAGGCGACCCATGGCATCGTTAGATAAAATGGCTCACTCTAGGGTAACAAAAACGTAATGATGATGATTATGTGCTAATGAAAACGAGAATGCATTTCTGCCAATAGATCCTCCTAAATGTTACACACTGGACCTGAAAAAACATATTTATTCTAAGAAATAATTTTGATGTAGGTACCAACAATTTTCTGAAAACCTTATGACTTCATATGATAGAAATGTTTTATTTTTTTATTTGATGTGTTCAAAACATTCGACATCCGAACTGACCAGTCAGTTTACTATAGTGTGTGCCGTCCATGTATTCCATACTGTATTAATTATGTCAAATAAGACGAAAGAAAATAGTGTGTGCACTTTGACCGTAAAGAGATATTTCAATTTTATTTGACATTTTTGCTGCTAACTGTAGCCTCCTGAGCAATTTGACCTCAAATCGATCAATAGGGAAGTCTTTCACAAACGGCTGCTGAGTAAGGAAGCATGACATGATGTTACACCAGAAGTCGACATCCAGACCAATGTGGTTGCACAGTATATTCAGTATAGGTGGATGCAGAGTGTGACTGCACAGTGCCTGAACAAAGGAAATAGTTTTCTCTTACACTGATCCCCCTAAATATCTAGCTGTCTTTATTCAAATTTAATTATATGCTCTATTTTAGAGATTGACTGTCTTACTACAACAGCAGCACTGTGGTATTAAGCAGGGCTTCAGGCTTCCTGATACTGTGACTAAGACCAACACAGAACACTGCCACTCACTCCCCAGGGACAATAGTGCACAGTTTATGGGTAACACTAGCATGTCTCCACTGTTGACAGTGGTGTCTCGGGAAGAAAAGCGAAGTTTTAATCTGATGGCTTTGTTTACCTCTCATCCAAGACTAAGGATAAAAACTAATTAAGAACAGGGAGTAACAGACTCCTGTAGTGCCATTTTCACAGCTAATTATGCATGAATACAGCCTTCCTAAATAGTTGCTCCCTAGTCTTTGATGTTCTTTTCACTAAATTGCTATGGTTACTTCCGCTCATTAGGCTTTTAAGATTGTAAACGTTGACAGGTTTTGTCTTCTTTTTTTCACTTCACATCCCAGAATCTGTCTGCTGAAGACATGAGGGGATGGAGACATTGGTAACAAGTTAGTAAAGTATATGCTACTTCGTACTTAAATATAGTCATGTGACCCGCGCGTAATCCCAGGTTGCCATTCTTGGGTTTAATGCTGTGGATTTAGATCTGCACTGCGGTCCTTAAAAACCATTAACCTTCCCATAAAAGTGCATATGGCTCTCTATAAACCCTAATGGGGAATGAGACCGATACACAGGAGCCCATGTGTGCTTTCAGGGGCACTGCTTTTGAGAAATACGGAAATGAGACTCCATAAAAAGGCAAATAAAACTTTTTTTTGATAACATTATAGTGTTGGGGGGGGGGGGGGCGTTGTGTGTACCTTGGTCTAAGTGCTGTCTCAATCAATGTGTTCCCAGGAAATTAAAGTTTGTATACCTGTGTAGATTTTATCGCCAGAGGCTGTTTGAATTTCTAACCTTTAATTAATTTATTTTTCTTTCTCTTACCCCTATTATTGTTCACTGCACAGTGAATTAAACATTTTACATCTTTAAAGCTTAATGTCTTGAAGCAGTTTGGTTTTCATAGTAATTAACCAATTCCCTTCCACAATAATTTGGACCGTATCAAAAAAATAGCAAGGGGAAACTAATGAGACAGAATGAGATTTAACTGTAAGACTGTACAATATAAATGTGTAATATTATACTTTTTTAAGTATTTAAAATGTATTTGATGTCCAGCATTATTAACTGATGTTCAGAAAGGTAATATATGTAGACTGTCTAAACACAATTTAAAAACAGTCTTTGTCAGTAATTTTTTGAAATAGCTTCTATGCAATTAAACATATAACTCTTTCTTCTATGTCATCATATATCAAAGCTTTATTTTGCAATCGGTTTAAACTGACTATTGACTGTAGTAAACCAGGACATGTTTGCTTATAAGTTTTTATGACATATGTTGGCCCGAGGTGCTGGTGTTCCTGCCATCATGCTGCCTCTGTTTCCCAGGTTGTTTTAAAGGCATTGCAAGGTGAGAAATTGCTCTGTGGCAAGTAGTTTTATGGTGATCACCTTGAGTCGTTTCTCTGGCCAGGAGACCAGTGAGTGTAATGGATCTGCTGGGAGCCCTCAGTATGGATTTATGAAAGTGCATGGCTGGAGGGAAGGATCGGTCACCTGCCTCTGTTTTCCACAAAGCAGAGACGCCAGTGAATAACGTCAGAGAGCTATTCCAAGCCGACACTGTTATGACAAACAATACACTGGGACAGTTTCCGGCAGTTGTTACTGATCCACAAAGTTCACTTATCCTGCACTTCGAGGAACTTTTAAAAGTCCAAACCATAAGATGTTGAATTTTTAATTGGGAAGGCAACTGCTACTGCAGCAGTGCCTGAGAAGTTATCTCTCTATAAGTTTGCAATCTCCTTTTCAAATAATTGCAGCACACAGGCACACATACACACACAGTACAGCATGTTATGCAGCACGTGGCTGTGCACCGTAGGGGACCAGGACGTGTCTGTAAAGGTCCCCTCCATGTGCATAGTGGTTAGGTTGGCAGGGCAAGCAGGGGAGCGTCCGGATCAAGTTCCCCCCTCCTGCTGTCTAATTATTGACCCATCTGGTATTGTCTTTTCAATTGTTTCAATTATGATGGCACTGGTGTTGCTCAGCACCCTGGCGTCAAGGCATGCATAATTCATGTGCAACACCCTGGACTCCACTCAGAGCTGTGGGTTTGAGCTGAATGTCAATACTGCCTCATGCCCCCAGTGGAGCAGAGGGTTGTCTGTATTGACAGCAAGGCTGATAAGGAGAGCAAAAGCAAGTGCTGCCAAAGACAGTGGATAGTGATGCTATCATGGAGCGAGAGGTGGAAAGAATTTGTGTGTGTGTGTGTGTGTGTGTGTGTGTGTGTCTGTGTGTGTGTCTGTGTGTGTGTCTGTGTGTCTGTGTCTGTGTGTCTGTGTCTGTGTGTCATCAAGAAGTAAGCTGTCTTCACAGCTTGCATTTGCTGTCGCCTGATATGTGACCTCATTATTGTCACCCCCAGACCTTAAAATCAATAGTGTTCAATTACTCATGAACCACGACACAGCACTTTGTTTACTAGGAAATCGGAGCCAACCAATGGTTAACTTTCTTATCAGGGATTCGACTTCGGCACCTAAACCACCGCTTCCATCACAGCACTGCACAGAGGCAGAGAAAAGGTAAAAGTCAATCAAGAGGAAAAAGTTCGGGGAGTATGACTGTTCATTAAGAGGTGTGAAGATGAAAGAGAGAAGGGGTCACATTTTTGACACGCTTTGTAATGGAGGTGCTTCTGGGAAGGCAGTACATGGCATCTGTAAAATGTGTCATTTCTAGATGCCACAGGCAATTGTTTATCCACAGATTGGAGCTCAGCAGATGATCAAAAGAACCTCATATTGTTCACAGTAGCAGGCTTATCCAGCACAGACAAGACATTTTGTTATGACACATGAGATATAGGAAAAATTCATGTTAATGCAGCCTGCATGAGCACTCGAGTGTCAATACCATTTGTATTGCTTTTAAAATATAATTAAACAGCTTAGAATTTTAGGGTTTTTATTTTAGTTTTTTTCTACCAGTTACATTGGAGATGTATTTGCATATCCATTTTTCTTTTCCATCATGAAAGACTCATTGATTCAGTACTTGTGGACCCATGTGACTCATTCAGTATTCATACAATGACCTCTCACAACAACTCACCTTCAATTGCAGAGGTGCTCCCATTCACACTGGCCTACTGGCCTTCAGCTCTGTCTCTGGTCTCCCTGCACATGTGCACAGAATAAGCTGTCAGAGCCGTAACAAGACAGAGATTTCACTCTGCTAAATGCATCTCTGAAGACCTTAGCCAGAAAGAGCTAAATGATGCCTCTGCCTTTAGGGGAAAACTTCACACTGGGAATATTAACCCCCCGTACCTCATTCAAGGACATTTGTTTAAGTGAAAAATTCAATTTTCTAGTGCGCTGACATCAACAGACATTAGTGATAATGGAAAGGAAGAATGCATATTAATGTATATCATCCAACGGTATATTAAAAGCTACCTGCTGTCATGAAAGATGCAATAATTGCTGCGTTAAAAAATAGCCAATTTTATTTTCTGTAACAGCAGAGCCTTGTTGACACCAATTATAGCATAATGAATTGTATTAATTCAATGTGTTAATTTAAAATGGATAATGTGTAAATTGTTTTTAATCTCATCAGTTGTTTTGCTGTTTTGCAGCAGGCTAACTGCCCATCTTGTCCACTGGGCCTTTGTGGCTACCATTCTACATGCATGTCAGGGACCTTGTTGCCCTGAATTAAACCTCTCCGGCAGCTCTTACTCCCAGGCTGTTGGCTTGTTGAGGCAGCACACAGCTTAAGAGGAAGTGCAGCCTGAGAGGCTCAACTCTGGGCAGAGGGGTTATGTGTAGTGTAGTGTCCAAGAAACACTTTAGTTTGATACATGACAGGACACAGACTGCATCAGTGCAATGAAAAGGGGATGGGTTAGAAAGACAGCATTTGTCATTGTTGCTTTGCTTTAACGCTTTTGGACAGCTCACAGAAGTAAAGTTTATCTTTGTAGTTGGGTCTCTGTGCAGGTGACATTTGACATGTGTACAATGATTTATGTCTTGCTTTTAATTATGAAAAAAATTATAAAAAGTGTGGTATTTCTATTCATCTTCTCTAGCCTCAAAAATAACTTTTAGTTGTTGCATCTGTCAACCCGAACAGAAGAATCCCTGTCTACTCTTTTGACATTGGTCTGTGGGATGTTAAGATCAGAGCTTCTGTCTTTTGAACAAAAAGTTTGAAGGTTTGATGTGGGTAAGCGCTGATAGGTGTGAATTTTTCAAAATTAAACTGACTGTCAGTCTGTTTATTCTCTGTCTCAAAAGCTTTGTCCTGTTTGAATCTAAGACAGCATGTTGTATGAATTGTAACAAGAAAGGCATATTGTTTTTTTTATCTGTCTCTGTGTCTGAAAATTCCTCTGTGATATTTAGATGTCTCCAGACGGCATTTTCATAGATATGTGAAAGATGCATACTTCAGTCGGTATGTGACATTTACTGCATGGACTGTGTGTACATGGAAGAAATGACAGGAAAACATCCTGCCTGTGAAGGAAGCTTCTCAGTAGATCTACCAGTGAAGACTCTAATAAGCTTTACCTCAGTAGTTACTCATGACAGTGAGGCTCAGACACACCACAGGAAGGCAGAAATAGCTAAAATATGGAGACAAGACAACCATTCCTCAAACCATTGTGCTCACTCCTGTGGAAACATTATTTTTCTGTTGATGTAGGACACAAAGCCAGGCTGTTGTCACCCTCTCCTGGCATGGCGACACACGCACAGCTGCACACCCCACCCCTCTGCTCATCTGCCTCCTGCTCCGGGGCCATCGATCGGGAGCTGTCATGCTCTCAGGGGGTTGTGTGGGCTTCTTCCCTGGCACAGCGCTGCCCTTCCTGGGTAGAGTCGCAGAGCGGCAGGGGGGCTCGGGGGATGGAGGTTGCAGTGGGTTGTTGAGGTGGGAAGGGGAGTGTGGTGGGTTTGCGTGGAGAGCAGCTGCTTTCCTATGGATCACTTCATTAATATCCCAGGGCAGAAATTTGAGGGGCTGCTGCAGACTAATTAGCCCTGTCTGACCCTCGCATCTCAGAGAGGTCGCTCCTTTCCAGTTCCTGCAGAAGCAATCCAAAGCCAAGTAACCCCCCCCCAACACCCATCCACCGTCACTGTCAGGATTTTTTTTTTAAATACGGTACAGCAACAGAAAAGTCTACCCTGCCATTGTTGGCTGCATTATGGCTTGTTGAAAGTTTCAGTGCCTCTTGTTTCAAGCATCAAAAACTCCTATCATGCTGTTAAACCGTCCCATGCCATTGCGTACCTGTCTTTGTCAATCACTGTGTGTATGTTTGCGTAATGATTGGTGTCTGTGACTCCCAGGGGGCAGCAGGGACAGTATAGCACAATGGGAGCAGTGTGTGTGTGTATTTGGTGCCAGGAGACATGGAGCCATCCCTCATTAGTATCATCTGTTTTCCCAGATGGCAGGGTCAGAGTAAGAGGGAAGCTTGATGAAAGGACTTGTCCTGCAGGGTGACACTCATACTGCCACGCAACACTCTCTACGACTCCCGAAGCCAAGTTCCCAGCTCTCACAGGTGATACTAGGGCTTTAGTGGGATTCACAGTCAGAGAAAGAGAGCTTCGTGTTCTCAATCCAGCTGTACAGCCATGTACTCATGCTGCAACCTGATGAGTTTAACAGAAGAAGAGAAAAGTTAACTCAAGAAGGTGACATTTCAACTTGTTACTTGAAAAGTGAAAAGAGAATGCGAAAAAAGGGATGCAATTACTTTGACACCTGCTATTCTCAAATACAACTTTACTTCTCACCTAGAATATTTCCCTCCAACATGCTGTAATGATTTTTCAATGGCTCATTAGAGTGGAGCCTGGGTCCAACAAAAAGCCAGGAAGCCTTGTGTCATGGCTCAACACTGTGAACGAAGGCGGAAGCTTATCTCTGCCATGGCCTGCGAGGCAGCGGCAGCTTCTGCGAGATGGAAAGGATAATGAGTGCTTTCACATTTTACCTTGAAAACTCACCAAACGGCCCTTATACCAATTAAGAGCTTGTTTTTCACTGGAGTGGCCATTATCAAATCTGACCTTCCAATTATTTTTCTCATTTTCCTCCTGATTCTGTCACCCCGGTGTGCCTGGTCAGCCCTCAGAGCCTCAGAGGATGAACAAGGAATGGGTAATGGTTCTCCAAGCTATGATCCAAAGACCTGAGACACTGCCACCTTAGTGCTACCATCTCCCTGCCTTGTTATTTTTATTTTCTCACTATTATCAATATTATCTATTATTAAAACTCTGGAGAAGCTTCTCTCCAAGTGAAATATAGAATACTGAAATAACAGTGATCATATAAATGGCTTAATTTTGTGCAGGGTCAGGGATTATTGTTTTGGATGTACAATGAAATATATAGAACAGGTCTTTTGTTTGTTTAAGATCTGTGTGTTGTTGCCTTTGATGTCTGGAGTCCTGTTGCTGTGCTTACCTGATGGTGACGGTTGTTGAACAGCTGCAGCAGGGTCACAAATCCTCCTATCTGTCACCGGATACTCCTTCTCAGCCCCCATAGCTCACCACAGAAAAAAATACCTCAAACACATACACATACACATACACATATACACACACACACACACACACACACACACACACACACACACACACCAAATAACGACTATGACTCTACGTGTTGGGGGTGATGGAGACAAGGCAGTGGAGAGATAAAACAGTTTATAGTAAACGGGGTTAAGGACTTAAGGGTTAAATGCAAGCAGTGCGGGGATTTCAGTTATTTGGCAAAGCTTTTTCTACTTAAATATTCATTTTGATTTAATAACATGCTGATCATAGCAGGATGTCGTGCTGATGGTTTGATGCCACCTTTTCATCTCTAGTTACCACTTCTGCCAATCTTACAATGACAGCCCTAGTTATATTTATTTATTTATTTATTTATTTATTTATTTATTTACTGTAGAATTGTGAAAACAGAATAGTTGGTTTTACAAGAGCAATCATTGCAAAATCATCTGAACGTCCTGTGACTTTGACCAAATAGTGTCACATACATAAGCAATGTCATTTATCGAGGTTAAAGTTATTTTATTCTACATCATTTGTTTCAGAGATTCATTTTATTTCCAGCCTCCATGTGTATGATGGTTTCAGACTCCAGTTGAACCTTCGTAGAAAGTATAAACTATGCTTTGAATATGATAATTTGTGGGTTGATGTATAATAACGTTCGTTTAGAGCGGAATAATGATTAAATGCCATCACGGAATGAGATAAAATTAAAATGAATGATATTCAAAGATCAACTGAATACAAAAAAAAATAAAAATTCAGTGTAAGCCTTTGAAACAAAGCTGTGAGAATTCTCTTGGAAATGACTATAAGCCAATAATGACCAGGTTGTCTTTCAAAAGCTGCAATTAAAACCAACCACAGAGACTTTTACAAAGCTACACTAACTGTCCCCTGATTAATTCATATTGAGACACAGGACTTTTAAGCTGTTCTGTCACCCTGCTCTGTGAAATAAAAAGGTACATTTGAACATTTGACCCCTGGCTGTGTTTCTAATGCTTCAGAGGTCATCGAAGTGCCGCTACTAGAGAAAACCTTGTTGAATTCATCATCCCTGGAACATTGTTTCTGTCAGACTGCAAGTAATGACTCCATTAGCATTTTCAGCAGAGCAGTGGATACAACCTGGGATCAAATGCAGAAAACTGAGATTCCAAAAAGTAATTAAGTCTAGCAAACGGCAGGTAAGTAGATGGAAACATTATAAACAACAATAAAAAAAGGTGAAAAGGGGGATGGGAATAAATTGTAAACAACTGTCATGTGTATCATAGACATTTTATGAAGTAAACTATCAACTTAGTTATGACTGAGCAATAATATCCATACAACAGAGCGGGAAAGGATTAAAGTACATTAAATATACAAGTTATAATGTTCCCATCAGGATTTATAAACAACCCACAAAGCACTGAGCATCATTTTGGGATTCCTACAACATCCTTGGCTGTATAAAGCTCAATGAATACATATTCAATTCAATTCAATTCAATTCAATTTTATTTGTATAGCGCCAATTCATAACAGAAGTTATCTCAGGACACTTTTCAAATAGAGCAGGTCTAGACCGAACTCATTATATTATATCGTATATTATATACCACAGGAGTCCAAATATGATTGAAGATTTCTTTTAAATGTCATTTTTAAATGAAGTGGAACCTAATTTAAAACCATATAGGTGTAAAATGTCCTGAGAAAGTGCTGCAAGAAATACACAATTAATTCACAAACGGTGAATCATTAAAAAAGGCTTAAATAGACTATAATATTTAAAACCGTTAATTTACTAATGCATTGGCCAAATGTATTACATAACCGTGAAATGGACTTCCTTCCATCCTCAGCAACTCATTATATTGCCATGAAATTTGCATATGTAGCCAGTGTTAATTGTTGGCGTATTAACAGGCATGCAGGGTATATAAAATATCCTGATTTATGTCCAAGCTGATGTTAAGATGACAGATCTAACCCTGCTGGAAGTTAATGCAGGCCATGGTTGCTATTTTAAATTTTCCTGAGGAAACACAAGGAAGGAAACCAAGGAAAATGAGCCTCTCTGGCTTCCACTTCACTTCACACTATTGTTGCAATTCCTCGTGAAATTCTTTTGCATTTTTGCTTTAGGGGCCATGCTTCTTTTACAACAACTCCACCATTTTCTCCGTGATACTCCTCTAGGCAAATGTGTTTACTTTTAATGGAGAAATGGGGGTGTGGTAGTGTGCCAATTGCAGATAGTGGGCATGCGCCTGTCAGTTTAGAATGATTCGGATTGACTAACTTGCACAGTGTAGTAAGAACAAAAATGGCCGAGGCATAGTTTCATGAACTCAACTGTGATTTTGTGCACAAATGAACATTGAATGTTTCCATGTAGTCCTACATCATGATTTTTGCCTGTCATTATTATTCTTTACTGACTGCCTTGTGTTGTCTCAAGTCCAAGGTGAATGTTATCTCATTCTCAAACTGTTTCTACTCATTTTATATTTACATATACATACATATTTACAGCCTTTAAAAAAGATAATGTGTTTCCATCACCTCTATCCTTTCCATCATGGGAGTTCAAGTCAAGAGAGAAGTGGAGTTAAAGATAAAGTCAAGACATGTCAATACTCTTTAATATGAAAGGACTATATAAAATGCACATTGGACAGCAGCTGGTGAGACGAGTGCCCGAGGTTGTGATTGTGGTCTGGGAGATGAGCAGGAGATTAAATGAACAGATCTGAAGGTATAGTTGGACATGCATTCTTGAAGAAGTCCCTAGAAGTATTTATATTGATTTCTTTCAAAGTAAACCGAGCTCTCTCATTGTGCATGACTGCTTGGACTGATTGCGAGACAGTGAAGGGAATTTATGATGGGCAATGCCTCTTTGTTTTTGTTGATCAAGGAGAACTTAATAAGAGCTGGGCTCCTTGTGTTTATTTATTTACGTCTGCCTGTCTGCCATGCACAGTGCTCATAGAAGTTACAGTAGAGTATATTCAGGCACTTCGCTCACTCCAGTCATGTCTCCACTTGAACATGTAGGACACTTGTTTGCACTGTATACCAAAGAAGTCTTAAGGAAATGGAGAAGTTAAGGGCATTTGAGTACGTAGTGATACAACAGCACTTATTTATAGTATGTATAGTTGCAAAATGTGGACTAAGATAATGTGCATCACATGGAAGAAAAACAGCAGCTGAGCTAATTCTGTTATGTTTTGAAGGAAGTAATACACAAGCTCCTCTATGTAAACCATTGCATGTGAAGCATCTGCTGTAGGAAAAGTACCAGACAAGAAAAATAATCATCCTAGTTGGAAGGAGGTTCGTCGCATTCACAATCTATTTGCTTATTTTTGTTTCATTTTTGCATTTGACAAAACCCCAGTGCATTATTTTTGATTAACACTTGAAATATTTAAAGCTGAGCGCCCAGATTCGGGCAGCTTTATAATTCTGTTGCATATGCAACAGACTTCCAATTCAGTGGAGTACATTATGAAACAGATGGTCCCTTAGCAACCAGACACTTTGATGTTAGATGATGTCTGGTCTCTGACTAGCTATGTCATTTCAATGAATCTACTGATGTGAAATGCACCAGGGCACCGTAACTACCTCATTCAGATGGATCGTACCTTCTTTTTGACTGAAGTAACATAGCCAGAAAATAGATGTGCACACTGCACACAATTAGTCTTCTAGTATTAGTGTGTGTTTACAGTCAGGATTGCTACATTGCGGGCACCTGAGGATGAGAATAATTTAACAAATCAGGTCATAAATGAGTTGTAGTTCTACTGTTATGGTGACTTAGTGATACATTGTGATGTTCCTAGTTTTACAAGAAAAGTAATTGAAGACACAAAGAACACAGTGAAATGGAAAAGCTACTTCTGCATGTTGGAGTTTGTAAAAACTAAAAATGTGGTAATAAAAAAGATCCTAGTGTACTGTATGAAGCATATCAGTTATTTTAGTGTCTAAAGTTCTCAGTACTGTGCCAGGAGAGAGCCTGTTGAGAATATGTCAGTATTTTTCCATCTAACAAGAGTAATTTGAGGAATGTTTTCAAGTGTCTTAATATAAAGAAAGATAATAAAATAGCAAAGTAATACTCAGTATAGTTTTTTACAAAATACATTTGTTAATTGTGACATCCACAAGGATATTTTGTGCCATTGAACTGGCCAGCTGCCACCGTGGAGGAATCGCTCCAAGGTGAAATACTCCAGGTGGCCCTCAGCTTGTCATGCATTTAGCACTGACAACATTACTCCCTTTAGTAAACCAGGTGGATGGAGATCAACATTGCTGGTCAAAGCACTTCTCAAGAACTTTTATTTCTTTTCCGTTCAGTTTTATCGTGTTATCGATGGAATTATATGAAAGCAATATCTCTCCCTCACTCCTTGTGCGGTCTTTGTGAAAGATGAGATTCTGGCATTAAACCCACCTGTTTCGCCTCAAGTCAGTGCGTGAGCGGTGTGGGTGTGTGCTTTCTTTGTGCACACACATGCATTGATATATATTTGTATGTGTTAGTAGACATTAGAGCAGTGTGAAATTGACCTCAGCCCCTGGGAGCTCAGTGTGGATTATTTGCCCCCAGAGAGACAGAGTGCCCACCCACATATCGGTCAACTTCAGCGAGCGTGTTTCAGCTGACAACAAAATTAGCTGTTTAGTTTCAGTCTCTGACTCAACACATCCACTTTACCTTTACCTGATCATTGTTTTAGGTTTGCTATTGTTAGAAGGGTTTATTTGTTTTAGACTTTTTGCTTTTCTTTTTTTTTTGTAGGTGTTTTATTTTTGGATTGTATTTATTTTCTCTCCTCTTTCACAGGCTCATCTTTGATGCATTGTTTTTCAATTAGCTCCATTAATGAGACAGTTGTAACCTGCTAAAATTGCATCACAAAGAGCAAGAGTGAAGAGTTTGAAGTGCGAATAATAATTAATTTGCTCAGTCACTCCCACGGTAAATGCTTATTCATAAAGAAAACCAATCCCATATAGACGCATTAAAAAAGAGCATGTCGAAGCAAAACTGTCCTTGTACAAAATAGCTGTTCATGCCTCAGCAGACATGCAAAAGAAACAGCTGCTTATTGACCCTGGCCTGGTTGCCTTCGTTTTCCTACCGTTTTGTTGCGCCGGCTCAAGGTAGAACTACTTTATCTGTCGTAGACAAAACTGACATCAAATGGATTTCTTTCATGTATTAGCAGAGAGCCTCAATCTGGATTGACAGATGGTGGATGGCTTGATTATACGTTTGAAGTACTGTCTAAGTGGAATTAGAGGAATACTGTCTCATCTGCGACTTCTCTGGACGCAAAAGGTCGCCGGTTTAGTGGCCTTTGAAGCTGGTCAGAATGATCAATGCAGCGCAGTTAAAGATCCCTGTTGTTACTAATAATTGTTGTTGATGTGCATTGCTATTGTACATGCTCTTTCTCTTTCAGATGACAATTGTAGCTCTTTAAATTGTGGTATCATTCCAGATGGCACGTGTGGATTA
The DNA here is from genome assembly GCF_905237075.1 of Dicentrarchus labrax. Classification (NCBI taxonomy): domain Eukaryota; kingdom Metazoa; phylum Chordata; class Actinopteri; family Moronidae; genus Dicentrarchus; species Dicentrarchus labrax. The sequence goes on from NW_026136702.1 coordinate 6,516,979, forward strand.
ATGTGAAATTTGTGCAGTGAAGTCAGTGTGTTCAGTCACAGTAGAGCACTGGAGGTGTGTATCTCTTTCTTCCGTGTTGATTGCATGTGATATTTATCAACTGTTAATGAGATTGTTTTGACCTTTCATTAATCCCAAAAATTAAACATTTTACCTCAAGTGTTTGGTGTGGCATTAAGTTGGGTATATTGAATTGGGGAGACACACACACAAACACACAAGCGCACACACACACACACACACACACACACACACACACACACACACACACACACACACACACACACAAAACTATGTTTCATCAACACTTCTAGTCAGTGATTCAATAACTTGTGTGGAATATGCCCAAAGCAAGAGTATTCATCTTCGCTTTATTTATTTGTGTGTCTCGTCATACCTGTGTGTGTGTGTGTGTGTGTGTGTGTGTGTGTGTGCGTGTGTGCGTGTGTGCGTGCGTGCGTGCGTGTGCGTGTGCGCGTGCGTGTGCGTGTGCGTGTGTGCGCGCTTGCTGGTATATTAACTGCACAATACAGATCTAGGGCCAATGTAATTTTTACAATTCAGTTTCATTTTGGTTTCATCTGATTTAAGGATAAACTAAAGTGTCTGAGTTGTGGGGGTACTGTCAGTTCCATTTTGTAAATTTCCCTTCTCAGTTTAATTTGGTGGCTACTCTCAGTTAGCAAGCTTTATTACAATACTCACAACATTTATGTTGTTGCCTTTCATGGCAGTGTAAGGTAAGATGAAAACAGTCCATTTGGCCAACTTTGTATTTGTCAGTGAGTTTTAAGGTAGCTGTCTGTCTGAGTTTGAGTCTGACACTCAACTGCTGTACATTTTCTTTTCCACCTTGATTTTTCTTTTTTCTTTTTTCATATCTGGCCCTCGCAATTTATTGAAATTCTCAATTCTGGAGTTTTCATCCGCATCACTTTTGAAGTTACATAACAGTTCATCATTGTCAGGCTCAGGGTACCATCACCAATAGGAAAAAGGTATTCAGCTAGCCATATTTCCGGTAGATTGCCATGAAGATTATATATTTTTCATCAGCAGCTCTCATGGAGCATATTAAGGCAGAATCCCAGAGGGATGGAATCGCTTATTTCTCTGATGCTATTTTGAACACAGTAGGATTGGACACGTGGCATGTTGCTGGTTAAAGAGGCGGATTACCCGTGGAGGTATTTCTGTGTTGATTTCTCCTCCATGAGAAGCCATTAGCCTCCGGGGGCAGCGACGAGGTCTGCCCATTATTCAGGGACAAGGTGGTGGAAATGGAGAGGGATAAGACACAATGTGCTCAGGGCCAAGCCGCTCACTCCTCTGACCTGCTTCTCAGATGGCTTTTCCACACTCTCATAAAAGCCATTGCGCTGCATTTTAAAGAATAATAGAATCGCTGCCTCCTCCCAGAGAAACTATTTTAGCTTTGTAATTCCTTGGCACCGGGGCATTTCTTTGAAGGTGACTTCACAGCAAGTTTTCTTTTTACACCTCTCAAATGCCTATAAGAAAAATCAAATGATGCCTTAAACAAGGGCAGTCTGAGCATTGCTGCTTTTGTCGCTACATCAAGCTATGAGAATGAAGCTGAAAACGAATTGCGTCGATGTCTTTGAAACTCATAGGTCTGTGAGGGGCATGTAGCGAAGTTCTGCATCTCTGTGATGCTTTCATCACCATTACACTTGATCTTTGTCTTCACATATGCTGTGTGCACCTTCTAATTCATGCTATCTTTACCAATCTCATTCGACTATAAAGTGCAGGAAGAGATCCAGAGATACAACATTTTAAAAAATGTGCTTGTGCTGTGGAATTTTTATCAGGTTATCTGTGAATCAGTTTTATTTGAGGCGAGTACAAGACAGCGCTTAAAGCTAGGCAGAGCACTAGGTTGCATTTAACACAGAGCAACATATTACAGTTTTCTTTCCAGCTTGTGTTCCTGATCAGGGACTACAATAATATTACAGCAGTCACTGCAGTAAATTAGACCCACTTGCAGTCTTAATTTTATTGTTCTTGTCTCTCGCTGACCAGGGCTGTTGCTGTGTCATGATCCATGTATATGTTTCTGTATATTGTATGCTTTATATGATTGATTGTTGTGCTAAAGGGTGGTCTCTGTATAGAATGTTTGGTCAAAGCAGAAAGCCTCACTTCCCACATGACTGTTTGACCACAGTTAGAACAGTATATAGCCTACAGCTACATAAACTGTGTGAGCCATTCCTGTTGGGAAAAATAGTATTTGGTCTTTGCCTTTTTCATGGCATCATCTGCTGCTGACTGCTGACCTGAACTGGCCCGCACATCAGAATTTTGGGATTGCTTTGGCACAGGGGAGTTGTTTTTGTGAGAGAATCGAGAGTTCATTTTATTGTCACCACAGGACTATGAGAGGGAGAGAGTGTTGGAGAGCACTGACCACACTGAGCGTCACTAGTAATAGGTAGAAGGCTGTCTGCACAGTATAGTAGGTGCCGTTATGTTGTTAAGACCTGATTGTTGTGATACTGTAGCTCTGCGGTCTCACACGCAATTTCTCCTCTAAACAGACAAATTGGTTCTTTCCCTTCTGGTAATTAATATTTGAGAAATTAAAGGGATATTTAAAATGGGGACATATTTCAGTGTCTCACTGGTGTACCATCTCCAAAAATAGTCTAAAGTCGGGCCATGTGAATAAATGTTGCCATTCTGTGAAGGTTCTCACACCTGAGTGAACAACCCTGTCTCCTAGAAATTATGCTTGTACTAAATTGTTTTCATAACTGTATTGTGGCCACGACATAATACCTGCCAGGACTATGTTCAGAAACATTTTTGAAGCACTACAGTTATGAAACATCACAGAGTTGCAAGGGGATGGATGGTGGGCGTACAATGGAGCAGGACTGCCACTCAACAGTCCAGGTTTGGATTAGGTTTAGGCAACAAAAGCACTTTGGTTAAAGTTAGGAAAGATCACGATTTTGGTTGCATGTTAAAAGAAATCTTATATTTCAAGCCACTGCTGATTTTTGAATAATGCTGGAGCCACTAAGAGTGGATAGTGTTGCAAGATTGCCTATTTTGGCAGAAAACAAATGAAACATTTGAACATATTACTGATACGTTCAGTATCAACATTTCCCTATTATGTTAATAGAAAACGTAGTTCAGTCTGCATTACATTTCCCCTTAAAATGTATTTGCTGTTGCAAATTTGTTATGTAATTTCTAGGAGACATGGCTGGAGTAAAATATAAGGAACCAGGTGGAATATATTATCAAGTACAGGTTGGTTATGACCAGTTTTTGACCACTGAGTTATATTTTCTTAACCATTGAGAAATGATTGTGAAATCGTTGCCCCCTTAAGCTCTTGGCACTCGGATATGGAGCTTAGGCAAATATCACCTGCTGCTTTCCCTCCTTCTTTCTATTCTAAGTAGCACACTCACTGTGTTTATAACAGAAAACACACCACTCCTTTTTTCCACTCTAATACCAGGGGACCCTGAAATTGCTCTTATTAATCAGAGCAGTGATAATGAGCAGTGAATAATAACCATGGGTGGAGGCCTACTGAATGCACTGAGATGGAAAAAAAGGAAAAAAAAAAAAACCTGCTCCCCTAGAGAGGTGTTTATTTGAGATTTGAGGATTTGAATGTTTCTGCGGTTGCCCCTAGAGACTCGGTGTGGGTATTTCTGCCACTGACCTTATCCCTCACACATGTAGTACCAGCTGCCATTTCCCTCCTCCCCCGCTCCTCTCCTCTCTTGCATCTTCTGTAATGCAATTTCTTTATTCCTGTGCTGAAAAAGTAAGTTAAAAGGTTTTACAGTAAGACACTGATGCCTTTAAGCTTCCAGTCCTGATAAGCCTGCTTTAGTCTTAATAGGCAAGTTGTGGTGAAATAAGTCAATATCATGTGTGGTAACTGAATATTGTATGAGTATATATCTTAGATCATAGGACCATCATCATCATGTGTTTTCACAATTTTCAGAATTTTGATACAGCTTTAAATGTATTGAAATGTTTTATTTTAACAATGAAATGCATACAATGATCCTACCATTTCTAGGTTTTTTTTGCACCTGCACTTTATTTTTTTCTCACCTTTGCAATGATAAAGAACATAACATATGTTGTTCTTTATCATTGCATTTTGCCACTGATGGCATTGCTATCAAACAAGCAGTCTAAAAGTACATTTATACACTGAAAGGGATAAGCCATGCCTCCTGGTTTAATGGTTTGATTAACTTTAAGGCTTGATGTCCAGTGTCTTTGGCCCTAACTATGAAAGTCGTTATTATTCCAGATATCTTCACAAGGGATTTATTGGTGCAAAGTTTACAGTGAGGAATAATGGGACTATTTATGGATGATGTTTCCAACTCCCGAGGTTTTTAAGCAAAATACATGATCCTTTCTTTATGAGTGGACTTTGTAATTCCTTTTTTACTGTCCACTTTTTTTTTTTATGACTTATATTGAAAAACAACAGAAGTCAAAATAGAGAAAGTGCTGCTCACAATATGTGTTTTCACATGCTGGGAATGAGAGGGGCAGAAAGTCATACAGAGCTCTTGTCTAAACCATTATTGCAGACCTTTGCCTGGGCTTGCCTCCAATCTCCTTCAGATTGGAGCTTTAGAGATGGTAATTGTTATAATAGCCACTTTGAGCAACAGTAGTACTGAACTACTTTCTCATCAACTAAATATTCTGCCTTTGTCTGCATAAATAGAAATCTGAAATCGTACATGCAAAAAATTAAATGGAATCCCTCTGTAAAATTACTTAATTCACTATCCATATGTGCTGTATATGCAGTGCCCCCTTTATTAGATACACCTGTACAATCTAATGCAGTCTAATCCAGTAACTCTGCAATACCATCTAGCTTTACAGAGCTCATAATGTTCCGTTTATCGGGAATGTGCAAATTAAATTAAGGCCAAAAAAAATTCAATTCTAAAATGTATTCTTCAACTTCTATGACAGACTGACAGACAGACAAATGGCTTACTAAGCGGCTGTGTTACTGACTCGTTGCACAGGCTTGTACTTCATTCACCTGTGTCTTTTAATTTGCATACTCAAATATTGCGTAAAATGTGTAAAGTGGCTTCTAAATCCTGAATATCGCCTTCATCTATTTATGTTTCTTATTTATTAGAGCCAATATTGTTGTTTGCTTTAGTCAACGCCATTTATAGTTGGGTACGGTTGCCTCCTTCGTAACGCACCCCCACTGGTGTGAAGTGTGAAGAAGTAAACAAAACAAAGCTGCTGTCAATATGCACAAAGTTATATGTGGCAGCATATGTGCTTTTCGTACATTCAGTTGAGTGTGAGTAGCAACACACAGACGCACACACATATAACAATATTGCTACACTGATTTTATATTCACCTTTAAATAGGACTATTTTATGGATCTTAATAAAAATGTTTGTTTGTTTCATTTTGTATTTTCTTCTGTATTGTTTCTATGTTTAGAACTAGTATGTTCAGTTCTTGTAGTTGTAATATTGGTAAGTTTATTTTGTCACAAGCTTTTGTCTTCAGCGCTTCATCATCGCAAATAGACTAGAAATGAAGAAATGTGTGATTCATATGCTCATTCCCTTTATCTTCTCCTTATGCAATTGTCTGCCTTGATCTGCCTTCACCTAAACAGCTTCATTCCAAAGACTGCAATGATGAGGTTAAATGAACTGTAGTTGTTCTGTAGAGCTCTGTGGAGCTCTGTCTATACCCTGGAAGCCTGTATTTTTGATAGCACATGATTCAATTTAGCCTAGGTTTGCACCAAGACTCCCTCCTTTCACCTTTTTCACCAGGAGCAGGGAGTGCTTGAGACTTTTTTAGATGCAAGTTGTGATTGATGAGCTTTTGATTGGAATTGCGAATGAGACACTTTCATTACTGTCTGTCGAAGTGCATCCTGTTAGGGGCAGTAAAGTCTATGGGTGTCTGCGAATGTGCGTGTGTAAGTGCCACGCTCGTGTGGGTGTAAGACAGAGAGAATGGCATCACTTGATGAGACCCACTTAATGATATTTCTCATTTGGTTTCTACCAAAGCCACAACTGCTCGGAGCCTGGGGATCTGGAGGCCCAGATCACTTCCGTAAATGAGGTGTCTGATGACTGAGTTCTCACTAGCTTTTCCTCTCACTTATATAGACAGAAATCTGGCCAATAATCTCCCCTTCACTCACATTGAATAAAACCATTAGTCAAAATCGTAGACACAGCAGGTGGATGGGTGGAGACTGGGTCTGTGTGCTGAAAAACTGAACAGCAGATTGTATGAAGTAGGAATAGATAAAGCTGTCTTTACATTTTGTTGCCCTTGTCGTGCTAGCAGTCTATTTTTTATAAGTTGATTTGCTTTCTGAGGAGTCAAGTAAGTTAATTTTGACCCTCCCATTTTGACTGAGAAGTATAACTTCATTAGCCAAGTTGCATGACCAAAAGTAAGAGGAGAGAGATTGTGAGAGATGGGTTACTTTTTCAGGTCTAATTTGATTATGGTTTGTAATTAAATTAAGCTACTATGCAGAGGTCCCTTGATATACTTCTCAGTTTGTGTAAAGCATTTATTATGCCTCCTGCTGTGATCAATTAGGTTGTCAAGACAAGTTTTATTGGATGTGCTCACCTCATAATCACCACAATGGGAAACAGTTTGCATCTGCTCACTCATCTATTCAGAGACCAGTTGCTAGTTAGCAATGACACAAATGCATTGTGGGAAAGCTATTGATTGTTTTCCACCTTTTTAATAGTAGTGGTGCCAGATTTATTTGCAAAATAGCGCTCATCATTTCCTCATATTGAAGAAGCGTGACAGGCCATTTTGCTCCTGGCAGCGTCCCTATTTCATGTCACATTATTTCGTGTTTTGTTCAGGTCACCTTGGCACTAAACAGGGAAGCAATGCCTGCAGCAGCTGTGATTAGAAAAATGTTTATCAGCAAATGATGTTTCTTCAACAGAAACAAACGGCACATCGCGATTACTGCTCAATTAGTAGGAGCCAACTCATTTATTTTCAGGTTTAGCCTGAGGTTCTTTTCTTCGACTAAGTCGCTTATTAAAAAAGAGAACAAAAAGCTACAACTCTAGCTTAAAAAGACAATGAGTGTGTCCCAACTCCATGGTATAATCTAATACTATAAAGCGTCACCATACTTTGTGCTAATCTTTATTTTGCCAGTAAGTATCCAAGATATTAACCTATAACCTGCCAATTTGTATCAACAGGAAATGATGCAATGATTGCTGAATGCTGTCGAACTCGGTACCAAAAAACCCCCACATATTTTATTGAAACATTACCAAAATATAATTATTTTTCCACCAACAGTTGATGGATTTAAGCAATTTGCTGATGTACTAGCTAAGTTAGTGTTGTATGGTACAGTACGGGGCAGTGTTCATTAACTCTTCAGTCAAAAATCTGGCAGTTTAAGTAGAAATGTTGGGACTTCAGCTTTAACTTCTGTTTCCTTTTTCTGGTGCCTAAATACATTCATAAAACATGGTTAATATTAGTATATAGTATAAAACACAGCTACCTGTCACTGTAGTTCATGTCATGGAGTAAAAAAGATTCTAATTCTCAATGGTACTGTGAGAAATGACTAATTGTCAGTTAATAATCGTCACAGGCCGATGTGACTCATCCCTGTTGTACAAAGCAACCAATCTTTCGTCCAGAAATGGAGAAAAACACGTGGCAGTCTAGTATCTGTGCCTTTTCAGTTGAGGCAGTATTGGTAGTAGGTTTAAAGCTTGTGTTAGCGACTTGGCACCTGCTTTTCATAGCGCTCCAATTAACAGAAGATTGCACCTCAAAGGCACAGTGCCCTTATTGCTAAATGATACCTGCAACATGATTGGATCTGTTCAGATTACACACACACACACACACACACACACACACACACACACACACACACACACACACACACACACACACACACACACACACACACACACACACACTTGCAGTCAAACACATAAGAGCACATCCACGCAGATCCACCCAGTGTAATTCATGTGAAAATTAAACGGTACAGTATGACTGACATTTTCATCTCGACATTCTCATGGCCTGTTCTCCTCCTTTTTCTTCTTTGTGTGTGTGTGTGTGTGTGTGTGTGTGTTTTTTTTTTTTGGAATGAAGCTCAGTTCACTTTGGAGGTGTTGTGTTTGTGTGAAACAACATGCATTATGTACACTAGATTTGTGAACCTGGCATCCAGCCATGTTTCTCTGTATTGGATACAGGTGCTTTTGGGGGTGTTTTTGGTGATTCACTTTGTCAAAGGGTGCAGTGTGCGACCTGTATCTGTGTCTGCAAAACACAAGCAGCGTCCCAGTGGTTGTCTCATCCCTGCCTGCTCTCTGCACTGAAAAATGAAAGCACATCTCTCCTGTTATCACTCCACAATGACAGAGCACAAGGTAATCCCTGTTCATGAATGCTAGATCCCCTTGCGTCATGTGCATAAAAATGATTTCATTCTCCATTTTTCCTCTCTTTCTTCTCCGATGAGTTGTATGACTGCAGGCTTCTATATCTGCCTCTTGTCATGTTGGAGTGATGCAATTAGGTTTGTATTCTCTGTGGTCTCGTTCTTTTGCAGGAGAGGATTGCCTATAAAATACCTGTCTGTGCAAGCCGCTCGCTCCGTCTAATGAGCTGACACTAGTGTTGGTCTTAGATAGGTGACGTTTTCAGCAAAGCAGACATCTCAGTAACAGATTATTTGCATCTCTTTTAGGACAAATATAGAGTTAAACAGTGTGTGAATGTGTGGTTTGGGTTTGATAGATAACAGATGATAACAAGACCAGAGATACTTTTGCTTTATGCAGCTGCTCCTATAAAACCCGAATCCACTAAGGTCTCAATATAGCTTTTTTTCCTCCATTCTCTGCTCCCTTCCTTAACAATCTGTGTAGTTCTCCTAAACTTTTTTTTTGTATCCGAAGCATCCTGCCAGTGGAGGTCAGGGCTGGGGGGCAGAGTGTCAGAGTTTAACTAGCTCATGTCCTAATGGGTCTTCTCTATGACCTTTTAGAGTTTTGGTGTGTTTAGCATTCCCTGCATGTTGGGGGAACAAATCCACCTCCAAAGCCAAAAAGGCAGTGCAGTTAAAAAGACAGAGTGCTCTGTCAGAGCGCTGCAGGGTCACCAACTACATCAGTGTGCAGAGATTAGACGCTTGCAGATTACTCTGAAATGCTGATGACAAGGCATTACTCCTGACAAGTAATGATATAAAGACTGAAAGACAACTCTTTTTATGTGCCTTCAGAGCTTTTGAGTTCACCTGCACAGTGGTTTTGTGGAGTAAAGCACAGTTTCTTTACTGAAATGTAGCACGATAACAGTATGACTTGAGTTCTCACACTCCACCTGAACTGGAAAGAACAAACATTCTCTTTCTATCTTTACCAAGTGTTGATATATTAAACAACGAGACCAGCATTTGTGCCCCTGCTGATATTTCCCTATGACTCTAATTCTTCAGATCTACAGGAGGTTGGTACCCACTGTGAACTCTCCCATGCATGTGAGCTTTCTGTCGCATGTGTCCTCTGCCTTCCTTTCTCCTCTTTCCTCTCTCTCTATCCATCTCTCTCGATTGATCTTTTTCTCTTAACCTGTATGTGGCACCATCTTTCTCTTGCTCCATCACACTGGTCTATAAATGTGGTGCATTATGTGGTCAGATGAATCATGAAGATCTTACCAACCATCAATTTCTTGTCTATATATGCATGAATAGGTAGAACTGCTTAATCTGAATTAACACTAATGCAGTGTCAGTACCCTGTCAATCATCTAACTGAAGTATACACTTTTAATCTTTCATTGGAGCTTTTTTCACATTTTGAGCTACAATTTAATAATCTGTTTTATTGTTCATTGTTACAAGATGCTTCTTTCCTCCCCAAATAAAAAATAAACCCATGACTCATATCCCCTAAGCTGGCTTACTCTTACTATCTGGTAACATGCGTTCCTGCTCCAAAACCATCTCTTTGATAGTGTTGATTCCCCAAATCCTCTAAACGATATCATCCCGACCGGCCCTTTCAAAACCTTTTTCTCCTGGTCAGCACATTGCTCTTTGCCCAGAGTTGAAGAAGCCATTCTGCCGGCTGTCACCACACAGACAGATTCTGTGCTGCTCTTGTCTGGATGATGGATCTGGAGCAGTCAAAGAGTGCTGACTCTTCACTGACCACCTCTCCCTCACCACCACATGTCGGCTCCTTAGCCCACCACCAAGGGCCGCCTTGATGGATAGGGCATCCATCGCTCACCCTCCCCCCATCCACCCTGCAGGGCCTTTGTCAGTCAGGCCTCCGGTAGCAGCTCACGGCTTGACATGGCAGAAAAAGACAGGCAGGTAAACACGGCAGCCATATTGTTCTCGGCTTACCCGCTGTCATCATTCTGGGGTCATTTACAGTTTACTAGCAGGTTCAGAGAGGATTGCAGATGCCTGGTGATGGATGCAGTTTTTCCTTCTCTTTTCTCATGCGTATCTTTCATTAACTTTCTAAAGATAAGACTCTTGAAAGGATTTCTATTAGTTTAAGAATATGGCTCTGATTAATACCATGTTTAGATAGCAGGAGGCTTAATGAATTTCATAGTGCAGCTGAGATTCTCTGCCCTTGTGGTGCCCTTAATTATTTAAACTGAGCTCAGTCCTAACATCAGTCCTGTTAAGACCAAGTTTTTTTCTTTAATGTCTCTTACCCTAACCCACCCAGCAACACATCAAACGCAGTGGATTTTTTTGTTTTGTTTTGTCTACTAGCTTGAAACCATGCCAGATGGTAAATTGATTCGGGATGTTTCAGTTTCTATCAGGAAAGTCGGAAGAGGCAAAACACAAAGAACGGCCCGGATGAAACAAACCTGGAGCAATTAAGTGCTGGCGGTGGGCTGATAAGCTTGTTGAAGTGGCTGATTTCCATTGGAATTGGAAAAGACCAGTAGCTATCACTGTGTTTGTAACAACTAAGTAGATAATTGTATACTTTTCCTCACAGGCTCTTGCTAAGAGGAACTTTGATATAATGGCTGGTCTCTTTTAGCCATGTGTAATCTACATTAACATTCATGAACATGAGAGGCATAGTTGCTGTTCTCTTACAAAGGATCTTCTTTCTCACTCTGTCTCTGTTCTCCTTTTTTCTGCTACAGGTATATGCACGTGTTTATGTATCAGGTGTATAAAGTACACCATACATACTGCTTAATTTATATCACATTTCGATACCTAGCAGTACCCACCGTATTATCTTAAGTCTCCTCTGGCCCCTTGTATTACAGAGTGTGTTCTCGTATTGTTCCCTGCCATGGATTCAGAGTATTAGTATTACTTGATGTGTGTTGCAGCTGTTCATGTACACAGGTGAAGCTGCACACGTGACCTGGTTTAGCACAAGTCTTTCCGTGTCACAGGTGGACTATAGATCTGGTAGAATTTGATGGAAACCTGAAATAGAATTTGAACTAGTCTTGTTGCTGAGCCCAAATATTGCAAGAGAAGAGATGCAGAATTTGCTCCAGTGCAAGTTAACTTTATGACATTGCATGCTATGGAAATGTTTTCAATGCATAGAATAAACGATTTAATAGCCTCTATGGGCAGTGGCAGTGTGGTCAGTGAGATACAACATATGTATGTGTTTGTGTACATATTGTGTATGTGCTTCTGTGTCTGTCTACATGGGGAACTGCTTTCTGTTTTGTCTAAGTCGTACCATGTGACCATGGTAAGTACATTGTCTTCCACTGGTCTGGTCATCAATAGCAAAACTTGGCCCCGTAATGACCACTTGATGTTTGGGGGATATTTACTACACTACAATTAAAGGATAAGTCTTAATCTTCTCCCAGATCAGACATTGTAGCCTCTTAATACATCTTATACACACTTGAGATGTGTCCCATTTATATTGATAAGATGGTAGCATGAAGCAGAATGTCCTTTTTCACTTTATCTGAAGCCCCCCAGGGTGTCTCACCAGGAGATGTTATTTTGCCGAGGCGAAGTAATTCTCACATGTAGCACATCGAGTCTCTTGGTTTAATGCAAGCAGCCCGTCACTAGGCTGTTGATCACTCAAGACTTCTTATCCCACTGAAACAATTAATGTGGAAGTTAAAGTGACACTTAATTGGTCCGTTACCAATTTATGGCAGTCAGCGTCATTTACCAAGCAAGAATCAAGACTGACTGGTGCTGTCTCCAAAACATAGTGAAACTGCGAATGATAGCTACATTTGTCTTTTTCTGGGATTCAAGCAAAATATATACAAAACCTTTTAGTTCAAGAATTGGCAAAAATAGTAGAGATTTTACGATAAACATCACAATGCTTGAGTACAAGTAGCTGTCATACAGACGTGTAGTTATTTGTGAATAAATCTTGGTGGTTTCAGTCTTTATTGTCCTAGTTTTCGTAGTTGTGCTAATAGTGTTCAAAATTCAGTCCGCTGACTATAAAGCTTCATATCTTTGTAGCTGAGCTGGAGCTTCTGCTGCTCTTGCACACACCCGCTGTGCCAATGTACATTTCACCAGTAAGATCTACAGTGAAATCAGTGACAAAATCTTGAATGCAGAACACACGATGACAGCTAAATCTGTGAAAATCAGGTGGCGATTGGGAAAAATACGTTTTATCATAAGAATAAGGTAACCAACCTCTTTAATGTTTTAGTGGCAAAATTTAGATTTTTTTCTTTTCTGGGTTATCGGGTTATAGTAAATATGGATGTCAAGAAAGATAATGATCGGCAGGTAGAGATAGCATGAGGGAGAGAGTGAGCGTTTGCAAACTCATCCCTAAATATTTATGGAGGAATTTATTCCAACTTTCAGCCTATATAAAAAATAGATTAATGAGGTTTGAAGGAATTGCCTGATCTGTGTCATAGAAGAAAATATATAGCGTACTTTCTTCATTGGCTGCAATTGTCCATGAGATGTCACTTGAGCCTGATGAAAAGAAAGATTTTCGGTTTTCTCGATGAATAAAATCCCCTTCACATTTCATATTGAATAAATGACTGCCCTTTTAAACTAGACAATTCCAACAAGTGTTTTTATGGAAAAGGCAACCCATTTAGTTGCAGATAAAACCAAGCCCTTCAAACTCATTCTGTATTCACTGCAGCCCTGTGAAATTTAAGTGGAGCCCTGTTGATGATATCCAAAAATAAATAAATAAATGAAACACTGTATTTCATTTTTTGGGGTAGGCTTACTGTTCCCTTGGAATGAAACTAAACCGCAAACACATAAAAAGAATCTTACTTAAATTAAAGTTAATGCAGCAATAAAAGCAAACACAACTCACTGCTAATGTATTGGAAGAAAAGTCAAATTAAAAGCTCTCTGCTGAAATTTGTATTCTAAAATAGCAATATTTGTAGGGTTGTTTTGGAGTTGCCCTGGTTATTCCAATCAGAGAAGGTAACATTGGAAGTTGAAAAAGTCTATGAAGTGTGTAATGAGGTGACACCTGATATTCTCTTGGGTCCGTGTTGCATCGGGCTGTAAGGCCTCCATCTGTCAGGGGCCACCAGTGGCTAATCTCCCCCCGCATACTAGGAACTGATCCCACTCACCTCCAACCTGAATTATTCATTATTCACACACAGACTTTAGCCCACACTGAACTCTATTTAGTCAGAGGAAAATGTCCTGTTCTGCAAGACAAACAGGAAGGCTTACTTAAGTGTAAGGTAGCAGTTTTGGCTGTCCCTGTCTCACTGCACTTCTTTACTTCTCTTTGATAATTCACACCTTCTGCTGCTCCTTTGTGCTGTTCAGATGACTAAGTGGGGAAATGGGCTGTGGAAAATAATCATCAATGCAGCTGGCCTGCTGACAAGAAAGGAGCATTTTCTCTTCTGCTTGCAAGAAAAGGAACATCCATTCAAGCCCAGCGCGATTCATTGCGCTCTTTATTCAGTATATACTTCTCTCTACAATTGTTTAGATTTCTAAAGATTTGATGTTTTTGCATTTTTGGTCACTTTTTACATGTTCTTTTTATTTGCTCTCCAGGCTTTAATAGATAACATGTTTCAGATTTTATTCAAAAAAATGTAGAATTCATAAATAGTTTCATGAATCTTGGCAAAAAAAATAATAATAAATAAATACTGCCAATCATAAAAAATGCTAATTATTTAGTTGCTCTGGCTTATAATATCATGCATTCTGTTGCCCTCCTGGATTGTTCCCTCCAGCGCTTTTTGAGAAATTCCACATGAATATACATCCTCTCTGTCATATTTAGAGCCAGATCCCATAGCTGATGATTGGACAGTGGTGTTAAGGGCATTATGGAACTACCGATTACTTTTCAGTTATGCTGCTACTGCTGCTGCTGTTCGTTACCAGAAACAAAAGGAGCAATTTAAAATGATAATGAAGCGTTTATTGTCTTATGGGGATGGGAAATGTGGCGTGTGGCATGCACTGCCTCGTAAATCTCTGGATGTCACCCGCGGCGTGTAGATGGATCTCCTCTCCTGTGGTTGTCTCCAGCCCCATAGAGCGCAGCTTCGGCAGACTAATGAACACGGAGAGCCTTGAGAATGGTAAACAAGTGCCTGATTAATTGGCCCTCTGCTTCCATTATTTTAGCAGTGGAATACAAAATGTCCTGCAATGGTACATTTCTGATCAGTTTTCATTTTTCGTTGTATACCGTATCTACCGTACTGCCTTGGAAATTAGAGAATATGTCCCAGCACACTCGGTCCACACAAAGAACAGAATATACACTCAAACTATTGCCACTTAATTACATTACAAGAGCAGCCTTGGCATATTAAACTGTACGAAACTTACCCCATTTAGAAAAACAGGCAATCTCAGAAAACAGTCAACTGATTGTAGCTCATTCATCAGGAGTCCTTTAATCGGTGCCAGCCTGTTTATTCCAAAGGCAGCACTTGTTACTAAATTAAGGAATGAAGAAAATATTTGAACCCTGAAATGTCCACCGCAATTATTTAGTATATCAGTCAAACACAGCAGCTTTGAAACAGTTCACAGTGATCAAAAGATGAACCACATTGGATATATTTGGCTGTCAGAACACTCTGTGGATCATGATTTATTAAATTATCTTTTGAATTTTGTCTCATGAAAACTGTTATGTAACCATATTTTTGCCAAAAAGTGCCTCCATCCCCGGCTGTTAACACATACTCAGCAGTTGGTTAACTTGTATATTCCACCCCCGACATCCATGTCTTGCTCCCTGATCAGTAATTTGAATGACTCTGGATACATTGACTCATTTCAGGAGATCAGGTTGAGGAGGTGAAGGTTGTGAGTCTGCAAAGGCCCCGCTGCTCCCAATCCTGCTTTAGTTTGCTGAAATTTTAAAAAGGCCCAAAGAGCTCCAGCGCTTGGCTGTCTCTCCCCGCACTGCTTGCTGAATCATTGAGGGGCCGCTGGATTATCAATGCATGAGAATGTCCTCAGTACTAGCACTTTAGAAAAAGCCTTTAAAAAAATCATTCAACATCCAAACAAGTACGACTCTACTGAATGTGTCTCCAAGAATACGAGTGTACTTCTATGAGCTTTAAGGGTGCTTCTGTGTCACAGTGATCTGACAGCTCCTGTCAGCGTGAAGCCTGCAGCACACAGATATTATTCCAGTGTCATTGCTTGGGAGTGCCTCTTTATTGTATTCGTCCTTGGGTATTGTTTTTTTTTTTTTTTTTTTTGTACATCAAATCTCCGTTTCCTACAATCATTGTTTAGTTTAACTCATTCTCTTTGGTGTTGATGTGAATGTTTTGGCAGACACATGAGGTGAATTGGCTTCAACTTTCATTAGCTGCTCGCTCGGGTGCAACAGGTGGTCAGAGTTGACCTCTTTGCACTACCTAAAAAATGTTATGTCTTCATCTCTGATTGAAAGAGAATGTGAGCCCCTCCAGATGGATCATTTTTCAGGTTTATGGCTTGACACTCTAGACAGTGAGTAACACTCTTTCATATTGACATGATAACTCTAAATCTTTTTTTTTTTCCTCTCTATTCAACAAAAGCAGCTGGACCATTGTAAATACTTAACAGGTTGTCTCTGGTACAAAGGACTGATGTTGAAAGAAAGAATGATCAAAATGCAGGCTTGCGCTCAAACCTCTTGTATTAATTTTGGCAAGAATATGTTGGCACAGGGGAGACATTGTATTTTGAATGTGCTGCTCCCCCTCAACATTATTACACACTGTTACAAAAATCCTCACAATGTTACAAAAAAATAGTCACACTATTACTCAAATTTTCCATGCCCATCATTTATCTGAGTAGACAGTGGGCTGTAAATGTCACATCATACTTTATTTTTGGCCCACATATTTTCCATTTTATTCGGAATGATTTTATGATAAACATTTAAACTTGTGATCAAAAGTTAGTATAGCAAGAGTGCACATACGAGTCTTGTCAGTTTGTTTGCAGTGTTCTATTTCTTTTGATTATCAGGAGTCTTGTGCATTCAAAGGAGCAAAGAATGAGCATGTATTGGGTTTTAACAAGATGCTTTTCACCACAACGATCCACAGTGGCATGAAGCCTGCATTTTATCTCTTATACCTCTCACTGCAAAAGCACTGCAACATCAAAATCACAGCAGACAGCCTATGTATATCAAATGTATCCAGCATACCCTAATGATAAAATCATAAATCTCCTCGGGCTTGTAGATAGCCTAGTTAGGCAGCAGTTTGAATTCATTTTTGTCTTGGGACCCATCCCTATTCAACCTACCTTTCCTTGTCTCTCTTATGCTGAAGACTACCTTGTTCACGGTGAGTTAAACATATTGTAAAACAGTGATTATTTTGTGAACTCCTGGTGATTCTGTGAGGTTGAGAGATCTTCTGGGTATACTGCACTGCTCAACAAAGCCAACAGAACAAGGACTTTTTGAATATGTATGGCTGTTCTGTTGGGATTACTCTTATCTTTTGTAGAACCACTGAAACCAATTCACCGGGGATCGGTCTTTTCATGATCAGAACCAGCATCTTAACGTGACACTGAATGGAAAGGTGAAGTCTGACTGTAATGCAGCCTTTTTGCAGCAGGTATCTTGCATTGCAGTTCTTGGCAAACACAGTACTGACTGCTGAGCATCTCTGATGGATGGAGAACAGACGGTTGTGTTTCTCTCTTGCTTCCTCACTCTTTTTTTTCTGAGAGTTTGGGAGCAATGTTTGTAATGCAAATAAGGGCGCTTCAAAGAATGGCTTATTAGCATTTTTAATGGGAGAAATGTTCCATTGTGTGGAAAATTTGATGATTCAATTTTTTCTTTTTTGTATGTTAGAATTAACCATATGAAGTTTTGCTTGTGAATCTGGCAGAGACGTGCAGTATGTGACTTTGTTGAGTGTAAAATATATGACCTTGTTAATTCTTATCTCATTCTTTTGCTCATGCACAAGCATTAGTGCAGCAGAGATAATCGGCCATGTCTGATTTTGAAGCACAGAGATTGATTGGTGCTGTGTTTTTTTTTCAGTGTTTTTGCACCTCGGGCCATGTCTCTCCCTTTATGCTGTGGGAATCAGCAGCCCTGGCTTAGTATCATTATTCAGTTCTATATTAAGACTATTGATTACACTCTAACTGAGGCAGTGAGGCTAAAGCAAGTGACCGACTAGTGATATTATTGTTTTTGGTTAGGTGTACTTCTTATATAAGTCTAGTAGGTTAGCAAATAGCAATTCTCCATAGTACTCATGTTTTCTATAAATGACATTTGTGTGACAATATTGTATACAAATATACAGTAAAGTCACACAGTTGTCTGCAGTCTTTCACTCTAATAACACCATGAATGGGCCAAATAACTAATTGCTGTAACCTGTATGGAATATTGTGCATTGACAGCGATGCCTTGTCCGTCTGTTCTGAACAGATGCCGATATTCCCTGCAGCCCTGTTGATTATGACTGGTATCATAGTAATTGAGTTGCTGTCACATTATTGTGCCTGTGTTGAACTTCACGGCCTGACTGGAGTCCTCCTCTGTCAAAGAGCCTTGGGCAGGGGGGGGGTTAACAGCTGACAGAAAGCACAGAACAACCACAGCGGCACATCAAAGAGCGTCAATTAGGCTCTTCTGAAACATTTATGATCCCAATTGTTTTCTGGGAAAGCCAGAAAACATTCCACAATTAACACTCCACTGTATTTTTTATTCCAAAAGTTTAACCTGGCTGCTGCTTCCAAGAAAGGCCTGGACAAACATGTCATCCACTACATTTATGCTGCTATTCCCTCACCTCGAACAGGTGCCTGTGAGTGAGTCACCCCTCTTGTGTGCTAGAACAAATTTTGAGGGGGGGCAATGGCTGTTAAGAGCTTCACAAACATATGCAATGCAATTATGCTCAATTATGGGTGATCAACATTTGCATAATCTTTATCCCAGCTACTCCTTAAGAACCAATCAGATGTTGTTTTTCAGCATGAGAGTCACATGAATAATTTATATCAGTAAAATATATCTATTCTGTGGGTCTCAGTGATCTCAGTGGCTATTCAGCCTCTTCAGTCATCTATCATTTATGATGGAGAGAGTTAGGAAGGCTCCCTGATTGAGCTAATGAATGCAAATGCAGTGCGAGACTAGCATGGGTCAGTAGCCACATTCCCTCCTCCCCCTACATGTTTTCTTCACTATCAATTCACTCCAAGCCCATAAACAAATGTGGCATGTCATTTACTGTGGCCGTGAAACGATTAATTTTCATAAAGAAGGGAAGAAATGGCCATCTCTTAGGTACTCGGGGCACCTGGTTGTGTTTTGACAGTGATGATAAGCGTACATGGCAGCTCAATTACGTTCTCAACACTCGTTTTCTGTTTTATTTAGGTGATGGGAATCCTGTCCGTGAGTGACCCTTGTGGTTAAATACACGGAAAGCTGCATTTATGGTAGCACCTGTGCAATGGCTTTTTTCATCTGGCCACCCTAGAGTGTCACATGGTACTGTTTTGTTCGCCGGCATACATAAAGAACATCTAATAAATGGAAGGCACATGCGCGCACAGCACTGCAGGATGCCTCATGCAGATGTGCTGTCTGTCATGTTTCTGTTCATGTAGTTACCATGGCAGGGGAGATGACCCAGTCACGACTCTCATAAATCTTTTTTTTATTTTTTTATAAATACAACCAAAAACAAATGAATTGGTGAATTCTAGGAAACAATAAACAATATTTGTTTTTTTCTAATGAATTATTAGTTCCTAATCTATTTAGTGCTTTAAAGTAGTCTATTGCCCTCCAGCTGCATTTAGTTATGCTGTTTGAATTATATACCATATACAGATGGGTGACAATTTAAAGGATAAACCAACACAAACCCCCTAGTCTTTGGAACATTCTCCACAATCATCACTCTCATCATATCATTCAATGAACATCTGCATTTGTCATGTTTTTCCACTCATTCATTCAGGCATTTCCTTTAATTTGTCACCCATCTGTATTCAGAGAATCAAACTTTTTATGATGTGAAACAGATTTCTTATTAAGTTAAATGTCATGTCAGAGAATTGTTTTGGTGACAATTACATAAATTAAGACAAACATTATAAACATTTTATCATTATATAAAGAGTTTATATTATAGATTATAGCATCAGATACGTTTGACGGCAACTTCACTTTCAAAAGAAAACTTTTTTGCTCGAGTTATGTGGCTTTTATTGTATCAACTAATTTTGTCTTTTAAATATGAGAGATTCAATATAAGTATATGCTGCCTGTTCGGTTTACTCTGTCTACATGGGATTCATGTGTAGTTTCTGCATGACTTATTATTCAGTCCTACTATTCTAAAAGCTTAAGTTCTCTATCCTCTTTGCTTATTCTGTCATTTTATAAAGCAACTAAGATGGTAGCAGAGATTTTCAGCTGAATAATGGTGCTGCTCTTGTTTGCTCTAAACTATCCCTGTGGTCTCAATAGCTGATTATGAATAGAAGAATTAACTATTGTGTCAGTTATTGGAAGATTTGTTCTTGACCTCTATCACCGGTGAAAACAATATTTCTCATCTTTTATTAACATCTTTATCCACTTATTATAGTTTTTGATAGCCATCGTTAGAAAATCCCCAAACTTTGTAGACATATGCTTAGTGAGTTCTGCATCTTGTGTTACCTACATCATATTATGTGTTAGTGTGGTTGTGCACAGAGTTGTTTCTTCTAATGTCATTTTTCTATTGTTTCAGCTGGTTGTAATGTCGAAGACAGTACAGTTTGTGCTGGCTGTTTTTTTTTTCAGTTACCAGCAAGTAAACTACTATAAATACACTTTCATATATTTTATTGGTCTTATTTAGACTTTGGCACTTTGTTTGGTATTGTATTGCCCTCTGTTTCATATAACAAAGACTGAATCAAAGCTTAGAAACTGGATTGACCCAGGTCTTGTTGTGAAATTGCATCTGAGATTGTAAATTATAGTGGAATTTGGTCAGTCAGAGAAGACTCTGGCCTGACTATTACCTCCCATAATGTTGTCATCACAGTCCCTCATGTCTCTCTAATGTAGGGATGATCATCACGGATGGGTACTGTCCTTCATCTATAGATCTTTTGATTTACATCAAAGGAATAATCATAGAATCCAAAGCTTTGTCTGGTAGAAAACATCTAGAGGCTTCTAATGGACAGTGTCTTTTCAGTGCACAGCAGTGACTGTTTTTTTGTTGCTGCTTATTATGGAAAGGACACATAATGGACAACTCGTGAACATATTCTTTCACTCTATATTGCAGTGCTTTTATGCACAATATGCATATATTTTAGCCAGTGCTGAAACATCCGCTCCTAAATACAAAGACTGAGTGACATTATCTGCTGGCACTGGTTATATTCTTTTTTCATCCCAAGCTTCCACAGCTTTGACAGCACAAAGCATCCCCACTCCACACACTGAAAAAAAAACTACACACACATACACACCACCACCTCTTTTTTTCCACACGTCCAAATGTGAAGCTCTACCAGGGTTGTCAACTATTGCCAACATGGCCCTACTTTTTTTTCCCTCAGCAGGCAGCCATCAGAGCCTGTTCTGACAGCTCAGCTTTTGATATTTATATTTCCACAGAATTTTAATTACTCTGTGCCTCAGCTTTCATGTCTCTCCATTGTTCGCGTGCCCATGGTCACGTGCAGTTGTGTTGTTTTACAATGTGACTCCCAGATATTGACTTTTTCATTCTTCGACACATGCGTCCCTCTCTAAGTGTTTTCATCAGGGCATTAGTTTGTTGTGTTCACCTGGCTAACAGAGCAATGCATGGTGTACCATAGACACGCACAGCTTGCTCTTTGACATTTTCTGTTTTTATCCATTTCCTTTCTAGCTGACATGCATGTACAGGCAGCTACCACAGCATGTGAAGTACAGATTTGGAGCAGCAGTATGATTTCACATCTATTTTTATTTATTTATTCAATTTTGTTGTTTTTTGGCCAGGATCTGATTTATAACTTTAGATATGCTGTTGTGTGTGTGTGTGTGTGTGTATATATATATTGTATAGTTGTAAGAAAGGGATAATCCACTACAAGGTTTACATTGAATGCACTATGCAAAGAGGCAGAAACACCCAGTATAAACCAGAGTGTGTTTCTTTGAGTGTTTTATACAGTATTGCATCTTTGAGTGCATTGTTTAATCCTTTAATACATGTCTCAGGATGGATTATCCTGCTTACACCCTGGTAACAAAATAAGCACCTTTCCTTAATTTTGTTGAACAGTTTAAAATTAGAAGGTAATGTCAAAAGAGCTACTGATTCCAAAGTTTATATTTCTGCTTCCTGTTTTTTTTTTTTTTTTTTCAGGCTTACATTATCATTTGCCTCAAAATGCACAACATTATCACAATGTTGGCCATAAGCCTTAGCTGAAGGAGAAGGAAAGAAACAAATGAAAATGAATACATAAAACATAAAATATACAAAGATCTTGCAAATGACAAGTCACATTCTCACTCAATATCCCTCAGTCAGTATTGTGTATAGACAAATGCACTTCTGATATGTGTTATATGGAAACGTCAAGAACCCTCTCATCTATCTGAAAGTGTTTTATGATGTTGCTATGGTTACACATGATGATTAGTAACTATATGGCCGATGTATGAATTTAAAAGTGATTAAACTTGAGCCAACCACAGTGTTGAGAGGTTATACCCCCCAGCAAGTCAAAAACAAGTATAAATCAAGCTAATGGTACCGTGTGATCAGGATTGCTTTTTCCTTAACTGACCCAAGAACAGCAATGATGCCACCATTTTTCTCTGAGATGCCGGCTAGGACAGCTGTTTTGGTTGTGTTTTTTTTGCCCTGGCAAAACTCAGCCTGAAAAAAAGCTTGTTTCAGAGAGATCCTGTATCAGTAAGATGTTGCTCAGTGATATGGGATTGTGCAGTAGTATTCGTACATGTGGTAGTGCTTTTTAATTGTTTTTGGATGACGGTAGATTTCTATGGCACAAATACAGAAGCTACAGTAGGCAGTGGCAATGCAGGTGAAAATAGTATTGCTAGTATTGGTAAAATGTAAACAAGATAAATTAAGTCAGCATGAAAGAATAGGAATGGGAAAACAAGGCATGCAAAATTGTAACACACACATCAATATTTATTTTACTATCATAAAAAAGTACATTAAGTACATATACATACATTATAACCATGGAAAGACATTAAGTACTTTTAAAGATATGAAAAAGAGATTTTAATTTTATATTTATTTTATTTGCTTCACTTAACTGATGGTACGCAGTTTACAGTTTGTTGAATTCAGCTCCATGTTTTCAATAATTGCAGCAAACTGTAATCACAACAAGCCAATTTATGTTTTTTCTTTTTTCAGCTGCCTGTGTGCTGATGTGATCAATCTTTACACTTTACTAATGAGTGAAAAACAAACATAATTGAACCAACACTTTAGAAGCACATCAATCCCAGCTACATCCCTCTATAAAGCGGTCCTATAAGAAACCAATTTATGATTCCAGTTAATCACCTGGCTTTTATTCTTTGTAAATGTCAGTTGGTTAAACTTTATTCTACAGTTTTCTAGCATCATCATTGCAACATCTTTGTAGCATTTTAGCCTGCCACATCCATAACTCTTAGTGAGAATCAATCAATCAATCAGTCCTCAGTTGCACAGATAACATCTTTAACGTAAATGCTGTCTCCCAGGGAAAAACTGATGCTAAGCTTTACTGAGTGCATAACTCTACTGTATAATATATAGAGCGACATTAAGTAATTGAGGGGCATTTTTCATTTGAGCCGTTTGCTTTGCTTTAAAATGCCTATTGTATAGTGTAAAACACGTTTTATTTTTGTGTTTCTGTTTGATACGTGTGGTTTCAGCTGTGTTAAAGCCTTGAAAACAGTATTTATCTAATCATATGCATAGTTTAGAAATCTGATAAGTTTGTGGGTCAGTCATGATGTGATGGTTTGTTTTTAGATACTAAATTTCCTGACAACTCCGATGGTGGATGTAATGGGCACTCGGGTTTGGCGGGCATAGTATCAGGTCTGTCATGTCAGAGTACATTGTTTGTGGCAGCTCAGAGACACACTCTCACTGCACTTCCACTCATGGCCGAACTCAATCCTTTCCTCAGTCCCCGGTTAAATGTTCCTCCTGCAAGCTCAGGCTGCCTCCCATGGGAAAACTATCAGGAGAATGTTTCCATGGAGCTGCAGTTTGTTGAAAGGAGGCAATCTGAAGTCCTGATTGTGTTACTATACTTGTTTCTACCTCCCTGTTTATTTTGCATGTGACCTGTGAAATTATGCAAATGCTAATAGAGGTTTTCCCAATGGAAGTAATTAGTTTTTTGTTTTATTAAATTTAGTGCTATTTAAACTGGAATTCTATCCAGCAAACATTCATTTTCTGCACAGCCCTGTCATCAAGTCACGATTAATAAGGACTTCAGCAACGGAAGACACCAGTTCAGCCAGAAGCCAAACTGGTCGTGTGCTCACAGTGTCCTGCAGGAATTTTAGGCAAATATCTGCTTGGTAGCTTGGCTCACGGTGAGTAGAACAAGATGGCTACCTTGGTCATCATTTTGGCACCCGTGGCAAAGGTTCCTGTAGATAGGAGAGCTCTGTCTGTATTACTGCTTTAGCATGAGGAGTATAAGTGAAGCCATTTTCTCTTTCCCTGACAACTTAAGAAGAAACATTAAAGATTCATTAACTGCTGTGAACTTGCAGCTTATTTTAGAGTGGCACTCAGATGTCTCTCAATACAGCTTCATCCTGAAATGAATTCATATCCTCCTTTGTTCATCTGTAACATGGATTGAAGTATATACTGTACAGTATCGTACTGAGAACCACATCCACTTTGCAATGTAATGAAACGCTAATCAACCAAAATGTATTCTGTACATCAAGTCAATCAACACTGTACATACAGATGCAATGCAATTCAAAATGCCATGTCAATGATTATTCAGTGCATTTCTGGATTCATCCTTGTGATAGTATAAATCTACTTGCTAACTGCACTAGAGCAAGCACATACCTGTGCATTCTGATAAGAGGATATCTTTGATAGGAACTGCGTTCAGAAACAAAACACTTCTGTTGTTGCATCTCCATAATCTCATGTCCTTCAAAAAATATTTTGAAATTTGAAGCATGCATAAGCCCCTGTTTTTAATCACAGATGAGAACTTTCTTTTTGATTCATGCAACCAGCTACAGTCAGGAACTTCTCATTATTCAGACAAATGAGGATTTGGATTCAGAGAGGGTTTTTTTCCCTTTTTTTTCCTTTTTTTTTTGATTCTACTGGCAGTGTTACCAATCTCCAGCCTGTTTACCTTCTGTGTAAATAAACCTTTTTGATCCTCTTTTTCAAAGCCTTAACTTCCCTTTTCTTCTGCTTTTGTCTCTCACATGGGTAATTAATGAAACTTTTATTTTTATAGTTGTGTCGTGATCAGAATCTGCCTTTTTGTATCTGGCAATTAATTAAAATTGACTTGAAATGGATGCAGTTTAGATCCAAGCCCATGTTCACACACACTCAAAAAATCTTGTTCCATTATTTGGGATGAGATTTTTTAGGGCGCTAAAAGAAGATGCAAATAAGGAAAAACAGACTGATAGTTGCACATCCTACAGTTTTATTTTATTTCATGAAATGTTTTGTATTGTAACAGCTATACATTTAGTAAGCAGCTCTTTTCTCCTCTGTTTCTATGGAAAGCATGGACCTCCTCAACACCTCACTTAGAGACCACTAAAGCACAGTGTGGAAAATGAAACACGGAAAGACTTTTGTGGCAAAACATCTCATCAGCTGTTCCCTGTCATCCAAGTCATTTTGCATCTGGGGCCTCTTGGGTGCGCAGGAGAACACACTTTGCATTATTTAGATGGGCAATCACTCAGAAATCCCTCTGTGTTTGGCCCAGCAGAGGAGCACGGGTCTAAAAATATCACCTCAGCAATGTGTGATTTTCTGTGTCATATCAATGGGACCTCCAGGTATGTACATTTGTCTCTGAAGCCATATTTCAATGTGAAGGTGGCAGAGGGATAAATGTCTGTGTGTTGTGTGCAAGAGGATTTGTGCTGTAGGTTTCCACAGGAGGTGCCCTAGATTTCCCACTCCACTGCAGTCATTTGTTTGATGGACACAAAGACAATTATCAGTGAAAGAATTATCAAAATCGCTGATGCTGATCGACTGAATCATTCGTGCCAGGTCAGCGTTATCATACGATCGCCACAGTCATTCACGATCAGTCTTTGGAACAGTAGCTGAAAAATAGTGCCCTAAATATGTAAGCACAAGATCAATTTGGAAAAGTATGCACCACGGCTAAATGTCAGGAGCTGCATATTCACTCAAGAATTTATTATCCTCATCAGCATCATCATCACAAAACCATTTTCTTGGCATATTTGAATACACTTGTGTCACAAGTACTAATAACTTGGCAGAGAAAGTCGCATAAGTCGACCAAAATTCATGATGTTTCTCAGTGTCATCTGTAATTCATTAACATAGAAATGCTCTAATCCAAACCCCTCAGGAATTAAAGCTGTTTGAGCTGGAGGAGTTCAAGTGAATAGCTAATAACATGTATCAACGAAACAGTTCCAGCTTTCACACAAAATGAATTGTATGTTTGGTCAGTCATTCCAATTATTTAAAAGAAGCCTTCTTTTTCTAAGCATTAGTTAGAATTAATTAGTTACTTTATGAATTGAAACTGTGGTCCTTAAAGGTTCTTCAAATGACACAACATTTTGGAGAACATTGTACGTTTAAATGAGGATGAACTAATGAGTGGCATCCAAATTGTTAATGTGAATTTCTTCCCAAGTTTCCAGTGTAAGGGACATGGGAGGATGAGCAGAGCCCATTCAAGCAGAAGTGTGCGTGGGTTTAGAAAGAAGCATGTAGCCCCATCTGAGTTGTGTTTTTTCCATGGATAACAAGCTCCACAGCCGTGAGGACCACATCTCCAGACACATTGGAGGCTTTCAAAGAGCAACCATCTCCTTTCCCCCCCTGTGCCCAATCTGGCCTTAGTCGTAAAGACATGTTTCAGCAACGTACCCTCTGGCACGTCCCCTGCTGCTTCAGCCCCCTGGTATTTTGATGGAGCCAGAGCCGCTGTCTTCCACTTGAATGTTTGAAAATAAGGGAGGAAAATGCAAAGGGAACGACTGTGTATGCAAGGAGGAGTGGAAAAGAAACATAAAACGGCAACAGTCAGAGACGGAGAGAAAGAGTTGAAGTAAACAACATCATTATGACTCCTTCAGCTCTGGCCTTGTGAACTGGGCCAAAGTGTTTGTGCAGATGGTTGTTATGGTTGCTGCTGTAGTGTTTAGACAAGGTAATTATGGCGCACAGCTACAAACTTAGCCAAGCAGTCTCCCACCTAGTGCGCAGCCTTGATGAAGGCACACATAGAAGGAGACGGCCAGCATTCACATATGTTCTACTTTACAATCCAGTTTAATGCCTGAGCAACATGATGGCACAAATTAACACATTTCAGTGTGAAGCTATCCTCAGCAATGTGGTCTGACACCAGTCAATTTCTCCTTCTCTGCGTCTTCTGCTCCAGTTTTATAGTATCTGTGATTTATCATCAACACAAGTCCGCAGATACACTGACAACACATATAAACAGAGCGCGGTCTGTCCACATAGCTTTCAGCCTCAGAGAAACACATGCTTTTAAATTTCCCAGACAGAAGTGGGGCTAGAGAAAATGCTAACGTTACGCAAAAATGACAATCCTCAGAGAGGTTAGAGTGCGGAGGCAGCGAGGAGCAATGCCCTTGGGGCCAGAAGAGCTTTGGCGTCATTGTCAGAAGTTATTTCCCATTTATGGACTCTCTAACTACAAAGCAACCATGAAATATGATCTAATAAATCAAATACATTTTTTAATAGATTTCATCTGTACTATATGAAATACAGTCATTGACCTGGTATTGTCTTTTGGAAATGCCATTTTACAGCTGTTGGAAAGATGACGCATATGCAACAGATCGGCAACATCTCACTTGAGGCCAGCTTGTGATATTCTTCTGTCTATGGGGGTCACAATTACCATTCTAACACTCCTCTAGCCCCTTGGCATGGGTGGGCCAGTTTAATGTGACTTTTTAATTAACAAAGGCATTTCATGGCTCTGCGTAACATTTAGGGTACACTGTTCAGGGTGAATCTTGGTGCCTCTCCCTCACCCCTCGGCCGCCAGGCAGATGGTCAGTTATTAGCAGTAATTAAAACTCCATCATTGATCATGGTTTGTAATTGTATTTAATTTGAAATGTATTAATGATTAAAAGCTGCAGCTGCATGGTGTGAATGTTAATGTGGATGGGGACCAACAGAGGGATACAAAGTGTCAGTGGAGACATCTCACAGGGCTCACCCTCTCTGTTACCAGCCGACTATTCCAATTACATGTGCAGGTAGTCCTGTACATGGTGTTACCTCTGATTCAAAGGCGGCAATACTCATTAGCTGAAGCTCGTTTCATCACTCCTCATTTGTTTATTTGTGTAGCTCATTTGGAATTAAGGTGGTAAACACATTGTAAACAAAGCTAATATCATTTGGAGGCAAACTGCATGCGATGACATTTTCTGGATCTAATGAAGACAAAATGGTGTCTTTGTTGTGGAGGGGTTCTTGGGGGAGCCGCGAGACCTTACAGAGAATAAAGTAGGTCAGCCGGCTGACATAGGGTGCCTGTGGACATGTTCTTTATGCCGCTACTGCTTTGCACACAGCAGCCTGGCACAGAGAGGAAGGAACCACAGTTAACGTTGGTAACAGCTTATCATTAGAGGAAAATAGCCTGAAGGTATTTATTTGATCATCTGAGTGGTTCTTGTCCATCACATTGAGGAGTAAAACCGATATTAAGACAATGTGCTGAATCTGTGACAGTGCAGTGTGTAATTGTGCATGCTTGTGTACTATGTGTCTGTGTATTGGCGTGCTTCTTGGCAGCTCACCCGATGCAGTGCTAACAATGCAAACAATTTCCATCAGATTTTAGATAATATACAATAGTTTGAAACATATTACAGAAGAACATTAGTCATCTGGTTCTACATGTAATTATTCCTGAACATCAGTTTTCTGATTGTTTGTGTCCCAGAGGCTGTTGTTTATTTTCAATGCAGATTTTATTTTCATCTGTACTGGGGCAAGACATCAGCACTGCTTTGGTTAGGATTATTCTAGGAGGTCTTGTTCTGTCTTTCAGGAAAAAAAAAAAAACATAAAACAAAAACCTGATTTGGCTTTGTGATGGTTGTATTAAACACAGTCTGTTCAGCAGAATAAAATATGTTTAGTTAAATAAAATATATGAGAAACAAACAGCAAACTAACTTTTGACTACCTTAAGTAGTCCTAGACCTCATAATTATCATTAACATGTTGCATGTTGAGAAGTTTAAGCCGTGAGTCAAAAGACTGAAGATTTTACAACGAAATGTGTCTTTTTGCCAATGGGAAGAATCATTCTAAGAAGAGGCAGATTGACGGCTACAGTTAATGACAGGAAATCTCTCCTACTGCTCAGGCTTGTGTTTATTGATTTGTTGTCAAGAATATTATAAAGGAATCTGCAAAATCCTAGTGCTATTGTTGACCGCATGCTATGAGTGACAGTCAATTAAAATAGGAATGGGATCCTTGGAGCGACACTATCCAGATGAAGGCTCTGTGTGCCAAAAGCAGCAGTCTCCAGAGTTAACAACAAAATAGATACTTGGACTCTCTGAAACTGTTAAAAGAAAAGAGCTTAATTCATCAGCTGCTAAAATATGGGGACATTTATATATTTGTTCTCATAATTTTGTATTAATGCCTGTGCCTAGACTAATTTACCACAAGAGGATTAGTTAAGTAACACTTGTTTTATGATACTGTAATTTTCTCTTAGTATTTATATCATGATAAGCACTGATTAGTCTCAGTATTATATTATGGCACCCTGTGCTCAAGCTGACAGAGATCAGGGCTGATATTGATCATGCACTTTAATATTAGGTCATACAGGAATCAAAGCTGTTAGGGAATAATAAGCTTGATTCCAAGGGTATGTTTACAGTAGTTTTATAGAAAGAGACAGAAGTGTGTCTGCAGCAGGTTGTTTGCCAACACCAACTGTGGACATTCACACACTTGAAGTGCTCAGTCGTGGAGTTTGGTGGTGGAAGTAAAGTATCCTTTCACCCTTGTGAATTTCTGAGGAGAGGGAAGGCAAAAGTAATGCAAGCCTTTTCTCGTCTTGTGATATCTCTAACAGCCACATGTTTGTATTGAAAATTATTCGGAATTTTTTTTTTCCTCTCTCGAAACACTTGCTTCTGAAAAGCAGCAATCCCCTTTACAGCCTAGTTCTCCACAGTGCAGCACTAGTGCTTTTGTGTGTCGATAAGAGTTTGTGAGTGCATGCGTCTTTGATCTGCCCTACCGGAGAAGATGTTGACGGTTTAGCGGGGAGATGCCGGTGTTTACTGTTGAGCTTAGATATCGCCCCCCCTGCGTACTCCACATTGTGCGGCTCTGTGTGCTGCTGTACTGTGGTTAGCCCTTTTCAAGCATGTCTTCAAATTCTGTCGACTAGCTTGTTCTCTTTAAAGAGAAGGCTTTAAACACAGGCAGACGCATCACAAGAATAAAATGATTCAATGGAAAGTAATACTCCTTGGTAATTGAAAAGTGATGAGCCCTTACCAGAGGGCTCTGCAAGGATGCCGGTCAGTGAACTTTGAAAGCAGAGACACTTACACACAAGTCCTCATTTTACACATGGATTTAAATTAATATCTATTTATATCTATCTATTTGTTTTTTTTCTTTAACTTTATATTCTTGATGTGAAGTAATTGACAAATTGTGAAACTGTAAGTGTAAATTAATGGTTTTGAGTAAAAGTCATTTGATATGCCTGTGAATCCTCCTTAGTGGGCATACAGAGACACATTGACAAGAACAGTAGGAGTTCAGAAAGACCATTGTGGAGGCTTCAGGGGAAATATTCCTGGCTTTTTGAGTTTGACTGCTGTTTACAGTCTACTGCTATTTAAATATGACAACCATTTCACCCAGTGAGTCACAGGGGTTGTACTGTATCGATCTCCATTGATGATTTCCTTCTGTTCCCTCTGCTTTGCACCATGTGACCTTTGGACAACTCAGGCACACACAAAGGCAAAGGGCACGTCACTGCAAATGAGATATAGATTCTTTGCAAATGTGCAGACCATAGCATGGATTATTGCAGCGTTGTGGTTATAGTTCTCATGTCCATTTTTGTGTGAAGATTACTGACCACCAGTGAATGTGACCTTCACAAGGATTACAAAATGAGGGGATCAATTCCAACAGTTTGACAAGTCAGTTGGCTTATCATGATTAATATAGCCTTGTGCCGACAGCAAGATATGTGGGATCTGAAAGCTCTCATTACAGTCATGTCAAGGTCCCTTTGAACTTACCAACAAGTAAATACTGTTTGATATGATGTAGCCACCGTCTCCCACCTTGACCCTTTAACTACTACCATCAATTAGTGGTGAGAGTCTTACCCCCCATGTTAGATACTCCATTTTCCTGCCTTTTCAGTTTTACAGATAAAGAGAGAGAGAGGATGCAGCAAACTTCCTTTGCGCTCATTTTTGCTGTGCCTATGATAATCATTGCAAAGAAGCCTCAGTAGTTAAAAAGTGTGCCCATCTGGTGAAGAAACTGGGACAAAGTGTACTTTAGAGGGAACAGAGGATAACTCTCCTGGCCTTTAGGGCTGGAGCTGGGGAGAGCCAAGTGCTCTGAAATAGTTTGGTAAAGATGCTTATTTTTTCATTCTTTTTTTATTTTTAGATATTCCTTGGGGGGGTTGCATTTGTGTGGTTGTAAAGGTCATCAATTTAAGTTTCATCTTTCACTTGTTAATGAATGCTTGCACTGACATATCTCTGGTCAAGATGCAGAGACCCTTCTTGAGAGTCTGTATAGGCTCTGAGTGGATATCAACAGTGTTCAATACTAATGACGTCCTAGCATCAGGAGAGGAGTCCACAAATTGGCTTTTCAACTTCTAGCCCAGTCCGGAACCCCCCCCCTTTTGCAATGCTTTCCCTGTCCAATCTCCCAGGATTTGGGCCATCCTAGCTCAAGCGTTCAGAGCATCATTATTCTCACATTTCTTATCTAGAGATGGGATCAATAAATCTATGGATCCTGCCCTGACTGGACTCTGGTGTCCACCAGCCTCTTATTTTTCCTCTTGTCAATCCACAAGAACACTTATCTGCTGGAACACGCTGATGCATTGTGTGATGCCTTGGCGAATGTTCATTAAGTTGTTTTTCAATGAGAAGCAGAGATCAATAGCAGACCGTGGTGATTCATGCATACCCACCCTATGCATCTGTGCTGATCTCTCCTAAGGATTAGCATGCCGGAAGACACAGCTAATATGAAGGAGTCAATTAGTAGCTCATGAAATATAAATGATTATGCAGGTAAAAGCAAAAATTGCTCTTAGAATTCTTCCAATTACAATTAAAAGTTTCTCATTCACAGGCATAGCTAGTGCTATGGTGGGCATTTTGCACTAACAATTTTAAAAGTGTTGGTATCAATTAATAATTTATCCTCATGTGTTATAAATGGAAGAACGCTTTGGACCCCACATCTCTTCTTTGTTGTGCTTGGCTTGTTATAAGCTCCTCAACATTATTCAGCTTTTGCTGCTAACAAATGTCTACATGGAAATGTAGTGGACAGCTAATTTAGTGTTGGCAGGCTTTAATGGGGTTGTCTCCTCTTATGTTATGAACATAGACCCATGGGGGCTTTTACTTAAGTAACCACATCCTGTGTGTGTTTTTTTTATTTTTTATTTTTTATTTTTTTTGAAATTACATTTGAAATGTTACCAAGGTTAACCACTCAATATTTTGACAACCCTGCCTTATAGAACTAAGTTCAAGGTTATTGGTTTGAGGATATCATTTTCTGAAAATTGTCAAAAACTTATGATTGTGTACAATTATTCTGTTCACACTGACTCACCTATATGATGCATACAATACCAGAAGGAATATTGTCATTAAATCAAACTCTATTACAGCCTCATTACATCATCCTTAAGATGAAACATTTTTTTAACCTTCCACCTTTAACCTTCTTTTCATTCTGCACGAACACAATAAACATTCAGACAGATATGTTTCTGTCTTTCTAGCTATAACCAACAGGTACAATAAATTAAG
Organism: Dicentrarchus labrax; assembly: GCF_905237075.1. Classification (NCBI taxonomy): domain Eukaryota; kingdom Metazoa; phylum Chordata; class Actinopteri; family Moronidae; genus Dicentrarchus; species Dicentrarchus labrax. The sequence goes on from NW_026136702.1 coordinate 6,549,927, forward strand.
CCTCTCTGTCAGTCGTTACGTACGTGCCACTAACAGCACAAGTTTGCCATTTTTAAAATCCTAATCGTAAATTAATGAATGGAATGAATGAGCAAGCTGGTTAAATTTTTCCATGTCAATAGGCTTAATTTCATAGTAAAGTATCTAGAACTGCATTGTGAATCTGCTGAATTATTGTATTCGGGACAAATCACTGCAGTTTATTACACTAATAAGCTATGATTTTATATTGACAGCTCACGGCAGATAATTTGACTATATGTTTGTTTTATTGTTGCTGACTTACTATAGGTAACAAAACACAACTCGTAACATATTTCATGCTGGGATTTGATAGGGAAATTGTAAGAAAAAGAACAGCTATGGAGCTGTTTTCCAGTGTTATTTGACTTCGGCTGATATAATTTCACACTCTGCACAAGTATGCACATGATATACATGGTTGGAAATACCCTCATTATGGAGCGATGCCAGTTGCAATATGTGTATTTTTCACAGAGGATGGTTTACTCCATCTGTCAAATGGTATGAATCTGGGACATACTGCTTGCATCGCAGTCTGAGATGCATTCCATGTCAGGTGAGGTGGAGAGTTTGAATCAGGCCATGAACCTTTGGCATATGTCATCCCATTCTCTCTTTCTCCACGTTTCCTGTCCCTCACCACTGCAAGCTAGCCAAGGGAAAATGCCATGAAAATTATCTTCAAAAAATGAAATGTAATGAATCTCAGTAACATTGGTATTGTCAAATCATATTTATATTGTGTTTGGTTCCTTTGTTTTTGTACTGTACTTGTTGACTGCCAGACAGTATTTGTGTTATTTTGTACATGTTTAGCTGATGGTACAAAATTGTCATTCTGATAAATAAGTTACTGGGAATATTTTTAGTAAAAAATCTAGCTGACTTTCTTTTACAACTGTAAATTGTTTACTTACATCATTGTGTAGTCATTTACAGCATCATACTGTTGAATTATTCTGTACAATGATTTGATTTGACTATTACTGAGGAGTAGTACTTTCCATTGAATCTGTGAATAAATATATGTGGCAGAAATAATCATGAATGTATACTGTAGATACATCTAGGTACGTTGATAGTTCAGTATATTGTAGATGTTACAGCACAGGTGTATCAATGTATGGTGTAAAGAGAAATGGCACAAGCTTGGATACAAATACACTACAATTCTTAATTTCTGATTTCCTTTTTATATATATATACTTTTCTTTGCAGTCAGTGAATATTAACTTCTTTTGTATAACAATGATTCCCACCAGAAATGTGTTGAAAATGTAGCCGAACTATTTTGTTGACCAGAGACATTCTTTTCTTGCTCCTTATTTAACCCTGGCACTGGATCCTGATGTGATGGGCCAGGAAGGTGGTGATGTATGGCATTAGTGGGCCTGCTGGAACAGATGGGCCTTCAGTACAGTATAGTGGACCAATGGGGTAGAGATTCACAGATCTTTCTTTGTTGCTACATTGGCGTGCAACTTCCTAATCTAGTGTAACTGATGACAGAGTACGTCTTCCTCAGCTGCTCTCTCCCGGGGCTTATCATTCTCTCCTTCCCTGTATCAATCACCTGGGAGTCAGGCCATTTGGTCATACTACACAGCCTTACTACCTCCCATGGTGTCTCCAACTGTACTACATTATACTGTATGCGGTCTGCCATATCACTCCTCCACATGGTGAGTTTACATGTGGTTTCATGCTGAATAGGACACATGACAAAATGGCAAAACGGGAAGAAAGAACAGCAGGTGGAAATTAAGAGTTCACAGTTATTAGTTTCACTTGTTAAAAAGGTAGCCCTTCTAAACAAAGAAGATGAAGGACAACCCATTGTCTGATCAGCTCTGCTGTGGTCGTGTTTCCTATTCATTCGCTAATTTGTACATCCCACTTACCTCTGGCTTAGTACAGCAGGAACAGGAAATGATCGACCTCCCATTGCTAACCCTGTGGGACACTGCTGACCACAGCACTCAGCACTAACCAGCATTACAAAGACATCATTACAAACAACATATGTGTGACTGATGAAGACCAACTGCCTTTGCTCAAAAGAGACATCAACATGGACAACAGAGCACCTTTTGAAGCAACATTGTAGCCATGTGACAGTTGCAGAGGCCCTTGGGGCAAGCTGAAAATGCTCTTAAGTGAAAGGGATGAATGGGGGCGGGGGCGGGGGGTTGATTGAATGCTGCCACAGAAAGGAGGACAGGCTGGCAGTAGGATCTAATGCTGTCAATTTATGGATCCGGCTTTAATGGAAAAGCTTGATTTTTTTTTCATCTCACAGTCAGGGTAACCATACAAATTGCTGTTTTTTAACTGTGATTACATTTATGTGTCTGTGACATTTTTATATGTTGCACACCAAAGGGAGGGCCTGCAATATAGCTATATGGAGTCTAACCTTTGAATGAGAACCTTCTTGCTTTTCGCAGGTGCAGATTTACGAGGTCTCTCACGAATCTTGTTTATCATGAGTAGATATTGACTCTCAGAGTGCCTCCAGAGGGGCTTTTGGACTGCAGCTTGAGAGGACTGTCATTTTGTAAATAATTTGTAGGAGCTGACATCTGATGAAATGTATTATTAGGCCTGTCTCCAAAGAATAAGGTGTTAATTTTAGATGTTTGTCTCTATCGACTATATCATCTTTAAACTAGAAAGAAAAATGCCCACAATACATCATATGAATAATTTGAAACAGAAATGTTAAGCGTATTCATATATGTGGCTCTTTGTGTGAACATGCTTGTTCCAGCTCTTGAAAAAACACAATGCTATTAAAAAAATTAATATTTTGTCTCAGTGCAGTGTCCTGGCCTCAATCAATGAGGTCTTTTTCTGGAATCACTCAGCGTATTGAAAATGTCAAATCCATCTTGGCGGCTTCTGTAATGAGTAGAGGGGTGCTGGCTTAAAGTCATTCATTTTGTTTTATTGACCATTGGATTCCATAAGGAAAATCACACACTGAGGCCTCAGTCACATGTTAATGAAAACACAGTGGACCTTGAATATATTGCTAGAGGTCCTTCCAGAGTCATAGCCATAGAGCATATTTGGACATGGCTGAGCTAAATCTCATCAACAACAATGTCATGCACTAGGCGTATAAAGTTGGTTTTACACAGAAATAGTTTGAATTTGTCCCCTTTGCAATTTTCCTCTTGGATTCTTGCTCTGGTCTGACCATTGCGCTGTTGGTTGAACATCTGCTGGGACCTGAATCCGTACTCCCTCATGTTACCTTCAAGTCAGAGAGCAAAAAGGAGCAAAGTGCAGTATCTCTGCTATCTTTCCTAAAGGGATTCTAAGAAAAAAGCTAATATAAGTAGTTTTTACCTGGTAAAAAAATTATTACAGTATGTACCATGTTTTAAAATGTAGATATGAGTGCAGCTAAACCAGTTTCTTTAATGTCTCTAATATAGTTGTGGAGTCAACAGCTCAATCATCAGCAATTCACATGTGGACCTCTCCACAGAGGCATGATTAAAGGTAAATATACTTAAGTGCCCCCTGGGCCAAGGACTTCATTGGACCAAAGGGCCTTTATAAAGCGCACTGTTGGACCAGCATATGGTTTAGACATGTGAAGAAACAAAAAGCTGTGCACACAATAAAAGAGTTGGGTAATTCCATTTGCAATTGGACGTAACACTTTGCAACAAGATCCATGGGCAGAGAAGGGTTTGAGTGTGTATTCAGTAATAATCCTGGAGAGGGGGAGGGCAAAAGGGCTCAAGCTGTGCAATTACCAGAATAAAGAAGCAACACAGGAATCTTTACATATGCACAGAACAGCACAGTTATTACTTAATTTCCTAATTCAGCACAACAAACAGACTTGATATGCCCTGAAAGAAGACTTTCCTTCTGGTTGAATCATTGCCGTATGTCCTTGTCACTCTGGGATTTCTCTAGCTGTATGCTAGAGAGGTGATTTAATATGCTGTATGTGCAGCATGCAGACTGAGTCCTGCTTAATTTAGTTCAAATCACACTTTTGTTTGAGAGAAGTTTGTGTAGTTTTCACTGCTCAGCTAGCTATATGTCAGGTATACAACTGTTGTCGTTTGCCTCTTCCAGTGACCCTGTTTTCTGTAGCCTGAAGCGATACCCAGGCTGTCCCTTCGATTTGGTTTTGCCACAAAGGAGTCCAGTCAGGAACCTAGGGCCCGGAGGGGAAGCAGGCAGCAAAGCCTAATGATGAGAGGAGGGCATTTGTGACCAACAGTATCAACCCTATCCCCTCTCCATAACACACACATTGACGCATCTCTGTGTAGCAGTGCGGTGACAGTGGGGTAGGCCCTGGAGTGTCAACCCAGTTGTCTCTGAAGTCTGTCTACAGAACCATGGATACTGTATACAGGTCAACATGGCGGCTGCAGTCTTACTCCTGACGCATGTTCTTCATCAAGCAAAACAGAATACTGTAGAAGATGGTGGTTAGAATATAAGATAGGAGCTGCATAAAAATATTCACCATTACTACATACGTTGTTACTAACCATCAGTAACAGTATATGCTATCATGCATTGCATTGCATGCACCAACAAAACAGCATTTTAATCATTAAAAACTATCCTAGCGCACACAGGATGAACAGTGTCCAATATTCTGCCAAAATAACACGCAGCTTCTGGTCATACGTGTGGTAATGACAGTGGTTGCTTGTCCTTGACAGACAGACGGTCTGATGAAGGTAGTGAAGAATCTTTATAGTGATAAAGTATTCAGGCAATGTTTCTACTGTATGTATACTGGCGTACTGACATGCTGCAAGTCTACCATTAATACTCTACAAATATTTATTTATGTGGCCCCCATAGAATGGAAATATGGCACATTTTATGGTCTTGAGCACATATCTGAATTGCTATTGTTTAAACCATCAATGTATGTATTGTATTAACAAGTATTTTAAAATGATACCTCTAATGCTTGGCATGACCAGTATTTCTTTGTTGCCTAAATTAAACTAGCTAGAAAAATAACATAAAATCATATATATCTTACATAATTTACGGCACAATAACTCAAAATGAGGTCAATCACAATATGGAAATTTAAAGGAAGAAATATAAAACGCATTTTTTGTTTATCTTGCAGAAATATAGTGCATTGTTAATGCTTTTGCTTTGGCTTACCTTAGATTTAGCTTAGCAATATGTCTATAAAATGGTGATTTATTTAGTCAGGTGATAGTAAAGCAGGAGATGGTTTCTTTTGGAATTCTTTAGTAATAAAACATACATAGCAACATAAGTAATTCCTATGTTAATCTTGTGTTGCCAAGAGGCAGGGTATATTCATACTGTATATAATAAAATTTTATAGTATATAATAAATAATATAATAAAATTTTATCATGCATTTCACAAACCCTCTCAGGATTTAGATATTACCAATGTGGCATATGTGGGCTAGATGTGTAGGTTTTTTCTTTCCTTGCCTGTGCTTTTATGTTCAAAAATGTAAATGATCCACCTTGTGTAAATACTGTACCTAAATTCGCATTTATATCTATAGTTCATCAATTATTCTAATATTCCCATGATTGAATTAAGCACTACTTTTCTTCTGCAGTGGGTTTGTACTAGTTAACAGGCAAGAACATGTGAGAATTCTTTGTTTCACATTACTGTCACTCTTATTCCTCCAGGCAGCTTGACAGCATCTTAGTGTCAGGATTTTGAGAGTCCCTGGCTTTTAACCATCTTAGCTGACAATACCTCGATTTCTTGACAGCTTAAATTCATCCATTCTGTTGCCATGTGACAACAGGAATCTTCTCCTGCCTACCCCTTCACTCTTCACTCTTCACTTTTTTTCTCCTCCCTTGCCTGCTTGTGCCTTTCTATCCACAATCAATTATCTTTAATGGCATTTGATGGGCAAAATGAGGCATGTCAGAAAATGTTGAGTCACTTCCAGTTTTTAGTGTCATTTCATCTAATTCCCACTGCAAACTGGAAAGAGTTCAAGTTTCTACCGTCACCAGGAAGGGGCAAGGCGGGATTTGGAGGATGGCAGGCGTGGAAGCATTATTATGATTAAAGTCTTTACAGAAGCTGTCCTGCCTATCTGTGGACTAGAGTCTTAATATAGGCTCTGGCTGTTAGTATTGTGTTTGCACAAAAGGACTTGCTTGGCATCAGAAACAAATGGCCACTGCTGGTAATGTGTAATGGTGAGAAAATATTCTTCTGCTCCCTCTTTGCACCTCAGCTTGGTTCAGCCGGTTCACACTTCCCTGTCCATCATTAAAAACTCAGACCCTTGCTTTCTTTCCTCAGCTCTGCAGGTGTATACTATTCATTTATGGTACAGAAATAGTATTTTGAATATATCCTACAAAGTGGATTGCCATGTGGTGTCAATATTGCTTTTCTGGTGCAGAGGAGAGAGTGTAAGCTTCCCTGTAGATCCACGTCTAATTGGCTCGCTCCATAGTTTGTCGAGTCCTGTCCTGTGGCTGTTCCTCAGTGCCCATTCACACCTTTCCCCAGCATCCCTGCAGGTGGAGTGTGAAATCCATTTGTTTCAAGGCAGGAACCAAAGCGCTCTCTTCCCCGTGACAGACCATTTTGTCTGCAGCTCCAGACAGTTCCTATTGAGCTAAACAGGTATAACTCAACGGTATAAGTCAGGCGGCTAATAGTGAGTCATTAGAGAAACTTCAACCTGAACCCAAAGCAAGTGTTTCTGCCTTGGTGCAGCGGCCACCCATTGTTCCACATAGTTCAGGTGATAAGCATACAATTAGTGCTTCGACTAAGCATCAGCAGGGGTCATGAATCATGAAGTCCCATCATGTCGACGTGGTTCGACCTGGGTAGTACGAAATTAACCCCTTAAGAAGCCAGTTTAATAGCAGTGCTTCCATAGTGTACTTTAGCTTTTTGGGAGATTCACCTCTAGAAGTGACATAAATAGGTCTTTACCCAACAGTGAAGAAGGGGCACTTAAGCGGTGTTCTGTTCTTATGGCATGGTTAATGACTGACCTTTTGAAACTGTGTACAGGGATAGGCCTGAGAAATGAGTCTGCCATCCAGAACCACTGATAACCTGCAAGCTGACCTTGACTGCTGGTAAACACCAGGTTTGTTTGTGACTCCACAACCATTAACATGTTCTGAAGGCATTTGGGATCTGCCATTCCTCAGAGGCTTCATGTGAAGATTTAGTGCCTAGTGCCACAAAGTTTACTTCCTGACTGAGGAATAGTACAGGCCTAATGAGAATGAGGAATTCAAAATGCTAAATCACCACAGTTAGGGCACCACCTGTCTCTGGTGTGCCCTGGTAATTATCTTGCATCACTACTTTCTCATTTCTGCCCACAGAGATGACATTAGCATAGAACAGGAATGGCTCTGCATACGGTAGACGAGACACTTGGCTGATTGCATGCCTGTCCTGACCCCCATGTCCAACACGCAACTAGCGGAAGCTCTCCAGATCATAATGAACCCATAGGATGTTTTCTGGCTTCTCACAAATAAACAAAGGGCTCAAATGTTAGACTTTGTATAAATTAGCATTAACGACTTCATTATGTTTCTGGACACTGTTCTGTTCTCACAATCAGCACTTCATTAGGTGGTGTTGGACACTTAATTGAAGTTCCTGTTCTGTTTAAAAGGTAGTTTGACAACTTGCACAAGTGAACACCTGGCCCCATTTAAGTGGACATAACAGATGAATGTTTACGAGCACCATGTGTCAAACTTAATCTTCTTGAATCAACGTAAAGCCTTTCAGCTGAATTTAAAATGTGTGGTTTTTTTATATTGACTTCAGTGTGGATGTGGGTGTGTGTTCACACTATGCTTCAGTGTGTTGTTTCATCCTAAGAACGTTTTCTGTAGCCTAAGGCACAATAAGTTTCTTGAGGACTGACTGAGATTGCAGATTAGATATTATAAATAAAAGATATTTAAACTCATGTCATGAACTTGCAAGTTGTGTAAAATTAGCCTGATATTCACTGCTACAGAAGAAAGAGTGGAAAAGACATGCTTAGAGATTGTCATTGAAGATATTTCAGTGCCTTGTTTCGAAGGCTGCCAATGCTGTTGGTGTAAGCTGTCCTCATTAGAAAGTTGTCAATCTCAAAACACTGCAAAACAAATCACCTTGTGATGGTGAGACAGCAGAGGAGTGAGGTGCTGATGAGAAAGCGGATTATAGGAACACCTGTGATCAGAATACATTATTTGACAGGATTTATTAATAGTGTAGTGAGTAGTGGTACACTACAGCACACCATCGTGTGTCTAGAATTAAGTGATGGTAAAGTCTTGTTATAAATGGGGAGATGAGCCTTCTAAAATATTCTATTGTGTATGTACATAAAATAATTTTGTCTCTCATTGTTCCAATTCATTGCAAAATAATTATTAAAATTTCATGACACCATGCACACATTTACATGTTTGGCTCAGCAGATTGTTCAGTAGCAAAAGAGAACAAAGAGAAACAGACACTGTTGCTATGGAATTGGTAGCACTATAACAAGAGCACAACAATTAATATGCGTCTATTATTATTTATCCAGAGTTGACTCTGAATGAATTATCTGGACGTTTCCTCTGCCTCTTTAGTCTTTCCTGGGCCTGAGTTCTGTCAGATGTGCCTGAGGGACTTGGACCTAATAGCCTTTATCGATTCAGGCAATAGCCGTATGAAAACCTGCTTTTCCCAAGTCTCATTTTAATGTGGCTTTTGCACCTATGCCCACCAAACTGTCAATTGGTTTCTCCCTCTTTATGGAGCTTTGGGGGTGAGTTAGTTAATGATATCACCACAGTGTGAAGATTAGAACTCAATTATCTGCCTGTGCCATGGACCTGGGTTCTGGCCCAACATATTAATCATATTTCTTGATAGAGTTGCAGTAAGGTGGAAAAGGAGCTCACATCCACATGAAAAAGGAACTACCTTGCAGGGAACACTGTATGGTAGAGAAGAAAACCTTTATAGTTTTCTTAACTTTACTTTACTTTCTTTTCCTACCTTACTTTATTTAGAATGTTTTCCCAAAAAACCCCAATGTTGCATATATACTGTCATTTAATAGTTCTTCAGTCCCGTCCTTTTGCAGTTTAGGCACTAGGATCAAAAGCTTTCAATTATTGTAAGTCTTCTCAAAGACCTGTGTGAACTAATTGAGCCCTGTAGTCCAGATATGGAGTTCCATTCTAATATTCAAATCACTAAACTGTCCTTAGGCTTCTTGTATTGTTCATTCACGCTAAAGTTGTGCTTTGAAAAGAGTCTGAGAATAGAAATGCATTACTTTTCAAAGCAAGCTTAAAAAGCACTTGCTCAGACAGACTAAATGGTAACATTTGCGCTGTGCTGAATACCAGGAGATGCAGTCAGTGTGGACGTTCTCCTGGAACGCTGCAAAAAAAGAAAGTCATTTACAGTTATACTACTTTTGTTTTCCAAAAGTAATTTTCTTCAACACTGATAAATCTCTTACTATTGGGGTGAAATAATCTATCTAGTATATGTTTTCAATACAAATCAAGCTGTTCTAAGAATTCTGCAGAATTACAGAAGGGTTATATATAGAATATATATATATATATATATATATAAACACACACACACAGACACACATACATATATACACACACACATTAAAACGCACGTATCTATATACAGATGCAACTGAAGCAGAGAAGCACAAATACTTTTTTCAATAAGAATTTGGATTTCTAAGCAGCTTTCTCATTCCATCTCTACAGATGCCTTTGTTTAGTGTTCACCTTGTTTTTTCTTTAATCATGAAGGATCATGATGAAAACCTTTATATCTTCTGAAGGTCAGTATCTGTAGCTGTCTGCATTCAGAGTCTGCCTAATAGAGGTATGTTTCATCAGAGGACTCCTGTGCTTCCTGCGAGGCACATACAAGATGCACTTTTGATGTGGTTTTCTTTTGAGAAAAATACAAGACTGGTGATAGTAATGACATCGCCCGCAGTCCGCTGCAGACGCTGATTGAAGAGTCTATTTTGGCTTCAGGAGTTTGTCAGTGGGACGCATGCTCCTGGAGCAGGTCGCTGTGATCTTTCTGGCACCCACTGGAGCTCACAAACAGGCTCTCCTCCCATCCCTCCACCACATGTCCTGGTAGAGGGATGCAAGTCCCCAAGAGAGACTTCTTCCTAGCGCAGATGCCAGCCAACGCTGCCTCCTACTGCTGCGGCACCTTCATTAACATACTGACAGACCTGACAAGGATAAGAGAGCTTTATAAAGCAATCATCCTACTCCAGACACTAACAGAATTGCTTCGTTGAGCCTCAACACTTCCAGTATTACATTACACTTTTTCTGATGTTTTCTTTCTAATGTGTCCACCCTGCCTCCCTTCCTCTCTGGCAGTGATGAGATCAGACAGGAAAATCAATAAAGAAAACATTGTGGTTTGACAGTGACATGAAACACCCAAACTCATGCACGTCCATAAAAGTGCCAGTTGTCAGAAAAGCTTTGGTTGATAAAGTAGCTGTTTTTTATTTGCTTTTTTGGAGGAATGAGTCTTATTTGGTCAATCACAGTGGCTGGATCAGTCACAGATCACCAATGACGTTTATGTCAAATAGGGATTGATTATATTTCAGATATAATAAAAGAAATACACTGCTTTTTAAAAAAAAACACTCCACTGCATATACAAAACACGTAACACGCAAGAACAATGACAGCTTTACAATTACATACATGTTGCTGTCAACATCCAAGGCATGTCATATCCTCCTTACTATTCATGCCTACAATTTTTATATGTATTTACAGATGTTTGTGTCCCTGCCAGTTTGTTGAATTACACACTAAGAAGCAAATTGCTCTGACTGATTAGCATTTTTGTCTTGTTCTAACAGGTGTGCAGTGTACTGCAGTATTACCAACAAAGAAAGTAAAAGCTTCCCACCCACACAACAGGGTGACTTTCAGCCCCACATTGCTTTGAAGTCAGATTCAAAGCATAAAACACAGAGGTTGGGAAAAGATAAGGTAGTGATTTCCCCCTATTTTTTTCAACCAGCCTTTCTCTTTGTGAGAGAGTGCAAGTTCACTCTCGTCGTGGTCAGCGTTCACTTTTCATCACAAAGCCATTCTTGCCTCTCTCATCTGCCAGTGTAAAAAATATGGATTTGTACCAGCGGCATAGTAGGTGTTTTGATTTAGGATTTCATAACTTAGAAATAACACTAAAATTGCATTTGTTTGAATACTCTACATACTTCACACACTTGCTTTTTCCAAATCAAGTGATATAAATGTGAGCGCTACATTGCCCAGCTTGGATTCTGTCTGACCATCCAGCACTCGCGTGGTAGTGGTTTATATTCAGCTGAGGGGCTGAGTGCCTCTGTGTCAGAAGGTGAGGACAGTAAGAGGTTTGTCAGGAGGAGAGCACCTGTAAATAATTTAACTAGTCTGGGAGTAAAGGGTCATGGCTCCTGCATATACTGGAAGATTCTGAAGGTACTCTCTTGGTTGCATGCAGGCTGCATACTTAACTTGTCTGAGACACCTAGACTTAGAATTACTTTTCACAGGCACACCTCACACACTGATTTCCATGTTCTTGTTTTCTCATAGTCCCAACTGAATCTCTGCATTATCCAATTCATGACTGAACCGATTGATAATGTTGAAAAGGTTTAAGGAAGATGTAAATTCCACATCTTCACATTTAAGTTTTCATCTTGAAGCACACACAGGAGCGAAAAACCTGTACAAACTAAATGATGTTCAGCTTTTGTATACTGCAGCCTGCAAAAGTTCTGATTCTCTATTATCCGGATAATTACTTTAGATATACAGATTAAATAAACACACTGCTGGTTTGTGAGTGTTGCAGAAAGCGTTTTGAAGGCTATTATTAGACATCTATAGTCTACATTAGTGGCATCTGTTATTCTCATGCTCTCTTGCTACTATCTGTACAGGCTAATAAATCACATTGCAGTCTACAGCATCGTGCCACAGGCGGGGGTATAACAACACCAGTGTTGATACAGATACACCTATGTAGCAAGCCCCAGCTCCCTATGATCTCTTTCATTTCACTCCAAACCTCTACCCCGCAGCACTCAGGCTTACACAGAGGACACTATCAAAGCATCAGCCACCAAAAAGGAGACGAGCGCAAGCACATATATTTAGGAAATGCTGCAGTGTTCAGAGCTGTGGCAAATTGGTATTGTTACAGTTCCTCATTTTAGTCTGCTCTGCTTCACTGTGCCATTGCATTACCCTGGTGGACTTTGATGGTGGAAAAGAAAGGATGAGGCTAGGATTAGTTTAATGCTACTAATTAACAAAAGACAGAGGAGAGGAACATGCTATCTGGTGCTGGATGTCATGCAGACCTTCAGCACCCTTAGCTGCTGTTAATTACCTCTGGCGTTTCACTATCTCTCCCAGGAATGGACAGGGCTTGCATCTCTTGAGCTGCTGCCTGAATGGTCATTAGAAAGAATAGATTTAGCCCAACCAACTAGTAGCACATGTGCTCCTTTTCCTGTTGGCTCTCAGGATTAAAAGGCAAGTGTCAGTCCTCTGGTGTCAGCTGTGTGAAAGTGAAAAAATACGTCCCTAATGATTATTTCTCTTTTATGCAACTTTTCTTCCACATTTCAGATTTTTTTTTTTTTAATACACTTGCGGGTTATTTGAAATCATTCTGACTTGAATGTCTCCACATTATCCTCAACTTCACTATTTTAGTACCAGGCATGACAATTAGTCCATCTCTTATCAACGTCCCTCACATTTATTAAATGGATGATCTATCAAGCGCTTGATATCCAATTAAGATAGCAGTTGTATGGGCTTACCAGAAGAATTGTGTTAAGAAGTCAGCCAATCCACTGTACAATAAGTGGAAACAGCAGCAGCAGACTTTTGTACTGTCCAGCAGACTTAAGTTTAAGTCCTCCTAAGCAGTTGTTCTTCCATGTTAGAGGCGGTAATGCTACTTTTTATCTCCTGTTGGTTGACCAAAAAGAACCAGCATTTCTTCCATGTGTCCTAAACAGCAACGCTATAGTTTTTAAAGATATAAAAATCAAAAAAACATTTCTGTAAGTCTACGAGTTTCTATATAACGATGACAATAATTTGGACACAAATATGCAAATATATCTCTTTTAGCATGTTTTGTCATCAACCGGTAGCTGTTAATAGCAACCATATTGTTTGACAAAGTCAAGACTTTAAAATAGAGTGTGTTAATTGGTGGTTGAGGCATTTGCATCTGTTTCTAAGCCTCATCTGTTGTGCCAAGAACAGGAGCATCTGACTTTAAATAATTAGTGCAAAACTGTCTAATCGCCACCTTCAGAAGTTTTCTTTAAAGGTGTAAAAAATTCGTAGCAATGCCATGCCACTGTTTCACAGTTTTGACTCGTATTTCTATGGCAATGAATTCTCTGCATGCTGACCTCCTGAGAATACCGTGTGGCCAGAGGGCCTAATCCAGTTACAATGTGTGCACCAACCATACTTTATCACAGGCAACAGTATCTAGCTCTCTTCAGGCTGTGAGACCACACTCTTGAGAAAAGATACCTCCGAGGACTACTGTAGTCTTGGATCACGTTGTCCTAATCCATTCCAAAGTGTAACCACTACATCCTCGGAAAACAAAACTTGCCCTTGGCCACAGCTGAGGGGTAGCTCACACCTGTCTTCTTGGTATTGTCTCTTTTCTTGCATGTTTCCAGAAGGGAGAACTAAATAAACAAAACACATGCTGTTTCTCCTCAAGTGTGCCTGCAGAATGGATTCAAGATTAAATTCATATTTCTCATCCCTATGACAACCACAGAAATGTGGAAAAGTGGATTATTTTTTTTTTTCTGCCCCTCTGATTTTTGATAACCTTTAACAGGGAATGAAAAAAAAAATCAGATATTAATGATAAACATTTTAAATGAGAAAGCTTTTCAGATTAATCTGAAAAAAACAGTTAAAGCTGGTACGGCTGACCACTAGTGTGGGTGTATATCATCATGATTCATGACCTTAACAATGGAGTTTTAATAATTTTTAACGAAATGCAATCCGTCCATGTTCACTCAGAAGTTTTAAGTTTAATTGCTTGAATACATCAGCATTGCTCCAAAGTAGAGAGCAACCTATGTTGAGTGCATTATGCAGCACACATTTTGGTTAAGGACCCCATCAGGCTATTAAGAATAAAAATAGTCTGCTTGGAACAATGTGTCTCCTACTTCACTTTAAAGTCCATTCTGAGTGTATATGCACTGGTGGCTTCAAGTTTCTACATCTCACTTGTATAAGCTTCATACTGGACCTGGATTGACTTCCAAACTATGTGTGATGTCATGCTTGTAGGCCAGCCCCTTTAAAATCTGATTTTCAATGAACACAGAGAAACTCTCCGCTTTCAGTCAATGAATGCAAAACATCCTTCTAGTATGTATCAAACTCTGCACATACATCATTCTGCACAGTGAAGCCCAAACATCCAACTGTAAGAACAAGAAGAATAACACATTTTTGACTGGAGGGGATTTTAAGTAAATATTTATTACTCAATATGCTTTACAACTATCATACTACCATTGGTCCTCTATTTCTGAACTGTTTGTTACATTCTCATTGATCAAACTTTAACCGATTGCCTTTTCCCAATGAATGTTCTTACACAGAAATTAGTGTGCATGGAATGCCCAGTCCCTATTTAAAATCAAGGCTGGTTTCAGGTGACAGGAAACTATCGTAAATTAAGGGCAAAAAGTCAGATTATTCCCCCATCTGTGTTGAATTTAACGCTTATCACAGTGGACGTTGATCTCAGTGTCTGAGCAGGCCAGACATTGTGGGGTAGATGGTACTCAATCAGATAGGCTCATTTTGGGATTTGTTTTTCCTCCCTCGGGCATCTGGTGCCAATTTTCAGAAGGGTTTGGACCAAATTGTGGCTGGAATGTGGATCATCATTCAGTGCACTTATCTGGCCAGTGGTGTCCTAAAAAAACAACCTGTACAGTAAATGCTGAAATATTTTCCTCCTGAGTTTGTTTAAAACATTGCTGTAATGTTCAGTATGGTTTACACATTCTCCTAATAACCACTCACAGCCCACCTTTCCTTGTTTTATAGTAAACACAGAGACAACAAAGCACCATACTATCAGGAGAAAAACACCTTCCTCCGCATTCTTCTTCAGTGTCACTAATGTCTGTCCTTCTCTTTTTCTTTTTTTTTTTCATGCTGTCAACCATTTGGCCCAATCAACTGTCTGGTATAACACCATGCAGGTAAGTCATACACTAGCTGCAGTGTTTATTTCTGTTACTGTGTTTTTCCTTTCACATGAAAATTATCTGAGGAATAGCCTATATCCTCTAGCTGTCTTTAGTAGGTTCAAGCAATCACTTCTGTTGCCTCCTTGTGGCTCCTTTTTATCGATTGAGTGTCTGTATGATTCCCTGCTCTGCACTCAGAAATTACCTGTGCTAGAAGATACAGATAAATTAAAGGCCAGGCTTTTTAAACTAATGCAATTGCAGGGGAAAAAGAGATGCTCGGAATCTGAAAGAGTCCTCTTGTCTTCTATTCTCTCCTCTCATCTCATCTCCTCTCCTCTTTTCTGCTCCAGTGAAGTTTCGTAATTAGATTGTCATAGCACAGACTGCTCTTGGGCTTGGTACTGTTTTATATTCAGATGACTCAAATGATTTGTCTCATGATTTCATTGTCACTGTTTACTTGACTTTGACTATGTTGATGTGACAGTGTTGTGGCTCAGGAGGTAAGAAAGGCTTAGGGGAAGTGCAAATCAGAGAAAAATAAACAGTGTTTACACAGGAGTGCTCCTGATGAATAATTAGTCCTTTTTGTGTTCTTGGAAGATAATCCAATTAGAGTATCCAATAATGATTAACTCACTGTATATTAATCAGTTGCTGACACAGTGGCACTCCAGTTCTTAGGCTGATTGTCAGTGGGACTCATATCATTGTGAGATGAGGGGTTGTGCACGAGCATTATCATTTTGAGAAGTATGAGTCAACTTCCCTGATTCAATGTATACTCAACTAAATGTCCTTACTTGTACATCCATGCTCATGTTGTATTATTTTTTTAAGGACTTTGGAAGCACAATTCTCCAGGGGACCGTCATAAATAGATTTTATGGGATGTGAATATCGTGGGAATGATCTCAGTGTTTTTAACCATCCCACTGTCCAAAGCCCCCAATTCCGGTTCCATTCCCACATTTAATTGCTGCCGACAGTACTTACAGAAAAGTCCTGTGTAAAGTGGTCTGGCTGCTGTACAAGCGTGTTTGCTAAAGCCTGGCCAGATCTGTGCTGTGGTCCAGAGAAGTGGGCCAAAACCAACAGATGGGTAGAGCAGAGGAAACGCTGCTGCAGTGTTTGTCCCGAACACCATGCCGAGCGGGTGTCCCTCCTCAGAGACTGACCACTTGGCCCTATATCCACTGGGCTGATGCCAGGAGAGACAGCGAAAGAGGGAGAAAGAGGCAAATAATGGGGAAGCAGGATGAGAGGCAACCCCAGGTCTCAGATATGCATATAACCTCGTGGGTGACCTCTGTAACTGTCCATACCTGCAAAAATATGCACACGCAGACATGCATATTCAGTCAAACAAGCTTCAGATTTTACCCAGCAGCATTTACTCGATGATGTCATGATGTCTGAGTTACAGCCTCCTTATTATGCATCATTCGCGTTCCACCTACCACAGCCTACTGTTAGCCAAAGTCTGCAGGTCGATGCTGAGCCAGGGGCATGCTGCCCTCTCAGCGTGTGGGTGGAAGTAGTGCAAGGGGAGCGCTAATGCTTAATATGAGCTGCCTCCCTTCTCCCTGTAAACAGGATATAATATCTGCTCTTCATTAATGATGCAGGGCCCAGCCCCACGCAGCTGAATGCATTAGAGCTTTAATCAGCAGATATGATTGCTTTGTACTTCGTCTGACTGCACTAGGCGGCCTCGTGGGGGTTTGGTGGCGGTTTATGACAACTAGCTGTCGACAGAAGAAAAGAGAAATGAAAAGAAATAAAAAGGTTTAATGAGATTCAATCCGACAGAGCCTTAGAATGGTTTTAAAGGGATGCAGAGAATATAATCTTGTTTTTTTCTTCCCATAACTTTTGGATTTGTAGAGAAGGGTGTGAAGAATTGCTTAGATGGGACTAGCATCTGTTTATTCTCTTCACTGGTAGGTGTTCTACGAGTTTGGCCTGAGAAACCAGGATTCATTCCAAAAGCAATACAAACATGACAAAAAGTGAGAAGACCCTGAGTGTTTCCCTCAAAAATTTTTCTCAACTTGTCCAAGTGGCTCTGTCCTGCTTGATTTCCAAACCATATTAATCCTTCTTCTTCGTTTTCATTTTCATGCCAAAATAATAATAATTCAAACGCAAATATTTCTCATCAGCTCTCTGGGAGCAGCCTTGTCACTGATTAGAGAGAGTTTCTGGGACTTCCAACAAGGGACAGAATTTTTTTCCCTTGTGGGACTCATCTGGTTCCCACTGTTATTCTTGTATGGCATGCACACTGGAGGATTACTTTGATGTGGCTTTTTTTTTGTGTGTTTTTTTTGGGGCCAAAATGTGCTCCAGCTGTATTTGCTGCATATACTATAAGGCATCTATTTCACATGTTGTCTCCAGCATTTGAAGCATTGCTATCCCTTGTTATAAGGTTTACCATCAGTTTTCAGATCTCCTTATGTGTGAGAAGGTGATAAAATGGACCAGTATGTCTTTATGACACATCACCACCCAATACCTCATGTGGTTGTTTTTATTGTCTGCTTGGTAACTGCCGAGGTAACAATTCACTGTAAGATGCTTTGTGGTAACTACCCAAGTGTTCTCTGAAACAAGGAAATCAACATTTTACTTGGTTTAAGTGGGTCTATTTTGAAGTGCAATTTATTCTGATATCAGTAAGGAGTTTTTATTCCATGACTAACACACATCTTGCTATAATTGGGTTGTGCAGTCAAACCACCAAAGATTGCATAAATTGCTCTCACTCTGCCTGTTTATTTGAATAGACTTAAAGATTTCGGTTTTACTACCATTTCCCAATTTGCTATGCAAGTAGTTGGGCGAGTTCTACGAAAACCTATTCAGTAGGAGACTTGTCCATTTACAAAAGTTATCTGCGTTATAAGTGCTTAAAAGAATTTAAATGTTTTATTCCAGGAAATTAATTTAATGGCATGTCCATTGTCAAACACAAAGAATAAAAAATGTGATGCTGCTCCAGTGACAGTTCAAAATGTCTTAGGATACATTAAATGTTGAATTAGAAGTCTTACGAGTCTTCTGTTTCTCTCACAGTGCTCATACACACTTTCTGCTCATGTGATCCACACGATTATGCTAATGTTAAATAGTTTTTCTTGAACTGTGGTAAATGTCTGTCATTCGCAGTACCTTTTTTGACTCACATGCAGTGGTAGTTTTGGCTTGTGCGAATGAATCTGCCATCTGCTGAATGTGCGGGGATGCTCGGATTGTCATCATTCTTGAATCCCAGTCAAAGGCCTGGTTATGCAAGCATTTGGCCTCTGAAAAAACACTGAACCGAGTCAGAGTCTATCTGACCAGACTGGGGTGTAAAGCTTCAGTCAGAGGTGAAGGATCAGAGCTGCCAAGTGTGTAGCTTGTGCACCTCATGGCTGTCTTAACACAGATCAACCTCACCTTAAACCCTGTCAGCTCAACTTCCCCCTCCTTCATAGACCTGTCCCTTATCTATCCTTCATTTTAAACCAATGTAGTGGAAAGACACACATTTCTATGATTCCAAAGTTTAATTTTATAGACTATATATTTGAATATTATAGAATTATGATTAGATATAAGTAGAACTGTTAGATGTCTATTGATTCTCAGCTAAGTGGAATAACATATAATACAATCTCTGATTTTCTGTTTTCTGAATGCACTGTAATTCGGAGGCCATTGCCTGACTAGATAGTACTCAAAAACTCTTATGCAGAGTTTATTTTTTTTTAAAAAAGCAACACGGTCTCATTTAAAATACAGTTGTTAAATTTTTTTATATAGGAAAAATCTATTATATCTGTTATATTTGTGCCTCTTCAGAATGGACCTTTTCCAGTTCTCCGATTGGTTGGATTTTGTGGCACATTGTTGAGCAAGTTTAATTGATTAATGCATGTGCAAAATATATCCAAATCTGTACAGTAAATGTACAGTAAAACAGTCAAACACAGTCACTGATGCAAACTCAGTTATTCATGTTCTGGGAAAAACCTTTTAGAATCAAATTCTGAAGGGAAGTCTCAGCCATTTTACAGCAGAAGGATTCTTACAAATATCCATCACCTGTAAAGGGATTTAGTATCAGCTGAAGATATAATTGTGTCCAGAGGGTGTGATTGTGTATTTGTTTAATCTAGAGGTATCGGATGGCTTGCAGTATATAATTTCAATCAGCTCTGTAAACTGACAGGATCTGTTTTCCATCTGCCTCTCCATCAGTGCTTCTCAACTCCTGTAGATAACAATATTTACCATTACCATACTCCAGTGCTGACAGTCTCCGCTGTAGCTGAAGATATTGCAGGTGTGGCAAACTGTGGTCATCAAACTTTTTAAAGCCCACGTATATAATTTGTAATTTTTTTGAAGGAGGAATTTAACCATTACCACCATATGATTATAATTTAAGGCATTCATAGAAATAAGTAGCCTTCGTACCCACAGCATGGCTTATTCCACACTTGAAGAAAAAACAATGGTGATTTTGTTTTACTTTTACCCCTCCCCTAACTGAGACATTTGGGATAATGTACAAGATGTCCTTTCCTTCGTCTCTTTTTTGATTCACAGCACAGGTCTTAATCCATGTCAAGAATCTGTATAGGTCAAGACACTGATGTACCCTTCTCTATTGTGTAGGACATGCTTCTTATTGAGATATCACCCACAGGTGAGGTAATAGCCCCTCAAGGCTCCCCTCTTAAACCTTCCCGCTGTCAAGCCCATGGCTTTAATAGCATTTCTCGACAAGATTCATAAAACACCTATGAAGTTTATTTCATTGGAGCCATTATTTTGTAGTGTCTTGACCTCAATGGGGTTGTCCTTTTTCGTTGGACATTGCAGGTAACCTCATACCTAAAAAGTAAAAGTTAAGTGCATTAATGACTCCTACTGTCCCCACTAAGGCAGAATTAATTTCACTCATACACTTAGTGCATTGACTTAGCTCAGTGATGTCGGTTATCCCTTTGCAGAGGTGGCAATTTGCCTGGCAAAATAAAACAGTTTGTTTAAGAGCTCATCAGGGATTATTGGCTGTTATTATGTCAGTGGAAATCATCAGGCTGGTGTGGAAATTGCCTAAATGGATTTTGTGCATTAGCCATCATGGGGGATTTATGTAGTTGATATTTGATAGGTATGGTCAACATAATTTTAACCAAAGGGTTACTCTGTCTTATAAGAGAGCTGCCTGCAAGAGTTCAGATAACAGTTAACATGGAAATCCCTCACTTATCCATGTTCCCCTATCTCTCTTGTTCTCTTTGTATCTAAGCAGTCTTGTTGTCTTTTTGCAGACAGGGACGGGCTGACACTGTTTGTTGTCATGAAAGCATCCTATTAGTTGTGACAGCTTGGGTCTGTCTATGTATGTGATGGTGATTTGGCCCGGGGAGGTTACAGTGTCTGCTGACTGCCCATGTGTTTCTTTATTGTAGCACCACCGCCCTCTTTGTTAAATGTCCGTCTATTCCTGAATATGATGTGACACTCACTTTCTAGTGAGTAACCTATTATTAAGGCATGTGGAAAAATTTACGGATGAGCTCTGTAAACCCCCCAAAAATCCATGATGCTTGTCCCACACATTATCCAGAATGATGCAAGTGTGGCTCAAACGGTTTTCTGCCACAGGTAGTCAGATGCTGTTGAAGACTGTAATACTGAAATACGTTTCATTGTATGTGCCTGTGGCGTGTTCTTGCACCCTGCCAATATAACTGAAGGAGCCGTGTTTCTGAATAGTTGTTGGTGCTTCAACTGCATGGGTCACTAATAACAGGTTGTGGTGGCAATTTGTTTAATAAAGCATACAAAGTATGATCTTGTCTTTCTGTAAGGTTTTATTCAAGTCATCCATGAATGGTCTCAACGCAACCGTCACACACTCTCGTATGTGAAAGTCCGAAAGAGCCGAGATTGGCAGAAGCAGTATGGTTTTATCCCCGTTGGAGTGTCACTCTAACACAGTTACACATTCCTGAGTTCTGGGACAGCAAACAGACAGATAGTGTGGTGAGATGATCATGTCCTTGGCTTCTTAGTGAACTCTCAACATCCCGCTGTTTACTTGGACATAGAGTGTAGTTAGAAGCAGGGTTAATGGTTGTATGCATATTATAGCCTCTTTAAAAGTTTCGTATGGTTTTACAATGACCAGGTCAAAGGGTTGTATAGGTTCTTAAAAATTGCCATTACAAGGTTTTTATAAGTGGGTGCAGGGGGCCAGGTAACGTGCCCTCTCTGTAATTCACCTGCAGGGGCCCAACCAAGAGAGGATTCATGGCGTCAGAACTTTGACTGACGGGGAGATGTACTGATGTGGAGGTATAGCCAGGATAAACAGGCACAGCTCACTGAACACTTGAAACCATACAGGGCTTTCCTGCCCTCGGGACATGGCTGTTTCCACATGCAGAGGAATAAATGTCAATCATGCAATTTCAAAAGCCCCAGTATTAAAAATTGCTTTGGAGCCCCCCTCCCCTGTTTGCTGTAACGCAAGCACACAAGCGCACGCTATCTCTGTTATTCTATGACACACAAACACTTGCCAACACATACACAGAGTCTTGTACAGTGCTGTATTTTATTTATTTTATGTTTATGAGACTCCTCTGTCTTCCTGAATGCTAAATGTAGATAAGCTAATTTTCCTGAGCCGATTATCAGCTTCAGAAACAAGTGGGCAGACCACAGCGAACATTCAAACAGAGAATAAATTGAAAGAGCAGTAGAGAGGGGAAGAGGACTGTTTAGTTCCCCTCCTACGTTGCTGGAAATGGATCTCAGCAGTGGCATTTCTCTCCGGCTCAGTCCTGAGATCCCCCCCGGCTTTAAGAGAGCTTGTGTTTGCCACACTAAATGCCCAGTAATTCATTTGTCCTGTAACTCAATAGGAGCGCAGCAGATATGATGGCTTTTAGAGAATTCTCATTGTAAACAAAAGGAAAGTCCTCTCTCTGTGGGAATTTGGGTGGTAACCTCAGCTGCTTGGATCAACAGTCAGTTCTTCTCCTGCATGCTTTATGCTACTGGAATAGGTACTTTATGTAAGTAAACCATTAGACTGTTGTTGTTAGGCTAATGCTTTTATAGTTTGTGTATACAGTACAATTTCCAGTCTGTGGACTTAACTTGTTTGGCAGCACAAGAATATTTCCCTTAACTCGGCTTATTAGATTAGGCATGAATGAAATGTCAGACTGTACACTGACTGTTTTCATAGTCTGTCAAGAGGTTTCAGTACTTCTGGACTTGTGTCAACTTATTTGACATTAAGCTTATCTTTGTGCTGCTCCTCCTGAACTTTCTGATAGAGTTTTTCTCATGAGGTAAGGTAAGCACTGTAATATTGTCTGGAGGTCGTCATGACCTTCAACTACTTTTGCACAGTAGGTATTCAAATCTGTGCAGCATGGACACAAATATATGACTTAAAATGGCTATCCTAGCCTGTTTTCCTGTCACAGCAAGGGTATGCCTGACGATGGCTTCATCCAGGGGACATTTACATTAGTAAATAGCACAAAACTGACAGGCGCTTCTATAAATGAGCGAGTATGCTGTCCTATCAAACGGCGGGATGGCTACTGGTGGGGAAATGGGACGTGTTAGGGGCATATGAACTGTATATGCTTGCTGACAATGATGAATGTTGGCTCCAAAATACAGTATAAGTGATTTCCTCCACTTTATTTATTTATATATTCGCTGCAATTGGGGCCGTTTTTGACCAATCTGATTAGGAGGCTACCATATAGGGAAAGGAGAAGAGGAGAGAAAGCTGCAGCGAAGGACACTCACCCCATGTGATAGGTCTTTTACAAATGGATATTGGCTTCCATCAGAGTGCCTCTAACAGCACTGGTAAAGTGTAAACAGTGACCCTCTGCACCACCTGGCAAACTCCTCCAGAGTTATTACATGGGAAATATAGAGTGTGGAGACACTGTGTTAAACTGCTCTGGCTCTCAGTGAACAGAATGCTAACTAAATGCAGAGAGGCTCTTTTGTACACATGCAAGGACACTACACACAGATGAACATTTTCACATTATCACACAAATCTATGTATCTATAATATTACAGAAGTGATCATTCATTTGTGTTAGGATATCCAGACTCATTTTCATAACCATTCTCCTCTACAAACAGACTTCTGCTGTGGTGTACACTATATTTAAACTGTGAGAAGGTTGTCTACGTCTTCTCTTCCAGTTGTTCTCATATGCAGGCAGCAGAAATAGGAACAGCATATATTTTAGGACCTGTAATACAAAACCTGTAAAATTGCCTCTTTACTTCATAAAAATGTTTTATAGGCCTTGATGTTTTAATGGTGTTTACAAGGTTTGGATTAATGCAAGCATTCTGTCAGAGACACATGACCGGTGCTGCTGAGCCTTTGCAATCTGGCGCTCAACTTTCTTCAAACCTGTTTTATGCCTTGATAAAACAGAGCACTTATTCACATATTGCACAGTTTTAGAGAGTTTGCAGCCAAGATGGAGCAGTGAGGAGGCTGTAGTATGGTAAGGTGGGGGTGTGATGAATTAAAATATGTTCTTCCGCAAACTCATTTGTGTTCCGTGGAGGCGTGTTATTTGCTTGTTAAATTGATGGCAAAAAGGTTTCAGTCTCCCCTTGGAATTCCAAACTGTGTCATGTGTGTTGTATTGTAAGGGAGTAATTATTTGTAATTAAGTTGTTTTTTTGTTTTTTCATTTGTATAACATACTTAGCTTTGGGTTTATAGAAAACAAATATTTGTTTGTTCATACTGGGCTATGTTAGAAACATGGTGGTTCAACACGGTCCATGGAATGATAACTTTATTTGTATAGCACTTTTAAAAACATGGTTTACAAAGTGCTTTGACAGAACACAGCAAGAATACAATTTACAATTACAAAGAACACAGCAAGAATACAATTTACAATTACAAAGGACGATAAAATAAATAGTTGAAATAACAGAGGTAATGATACAAATTAATAAAGTAGGTGAAATAATAGAGATGGAATAAAATAAAGTAGGCAAAATAAGAGAAATGGAATAAATAAAATAAATAGAATAAGTAGAACAGAACACAAAGACGATTGGAGTAAAAATAAACATAAAAGGACCACATCACATAAAGGCAAGTCTATAAAAATGGGTTTTAAGAAGTGATTTGAAAGAATTTACCCATCCTGCAAGCCTTATCTCTTCAGGCAGGGCGTTCCAAAGTTGAGGGGCCCTTATGGCGAAGGCACGATCACCTTTAGTTTTTAGTCTCGACTTTGGAACTGTTAGGAGGGCCCCGCCTGAGGATCTAAGGCTGCAAGCTGGGTCATAGGGAATTAAAATATCTGTAATATAGCTCGGAGCCAGACCTGAGCGTGCTTTAAAAGTGATCAGTAAAATCTTAAAATCAATTCTAAAACAGACAGGGAGCCAATGGAGGGAAGCTAATATTGGAGTAATGTTTTGACGTCTGTTAAAACCAGTTAAAAGCCTAGCTGCTGAATTCTGTACCAGTTGCCTCCAACCAAGAGAGTGATTTTTTTATTTATGCCGGAGAGAAGGGGGTTGCAGTAATCTAGTCTGGAAAAGATGAAGGCGTGAATGACTTTTTCCAAGATAGGGGGCTGTAAGCATGTGTTTTATTCTAGAAACAGAGCGTAGCTGATAAAAGCAGGACTGGACAAGTTTATTGACATGAGGGATGAATGTCAGTTCTGAGTCAAAATGTACACCTAGGTTTCTTGCAATGGGTTTTATGTTGATGGAGAGGGGACCAAGGGCTTGCTGATAATGACTAATATTGTTTGGGGGGGTGAACAATATGATTTCTGTTTTGCTGTTGTTAAGCTGTAAGACATTTTGGGCCATCCAACTGTTAATATCTTTAAGACAGTCTAAAATAGCAGCTAGGCTTCCAGGGTCACCGGGCCTCAGCGGAAGGTATATTTGTGTGTCGTCTGCATAGCAATGGAACGATTATGGTGTTTAATAATCCGGCCAAGTGGGAGCATATAAATAGAAAATAAAATCGGACCTAAAATAGAACCTTGCGGTACACCACAGGTAATTGGAGTTGTAGTTGAGGAATAATTACCTGTGGTGACTGAGAAGGTTCTGTCTAAAAGGTAAGAATAAAACCAGCTAAAAGCATTATCCTTGATGCCGATCCAGGTTTTCAGGCGGTCTAATAAAATTGCATGATCAACAGTGTCGAAGGCTGCACTTAAATCTAAGAGGATTAAAATTGCGCTCTCTCCCCTATCGGCTGCTAAAAGAAGGTTGTTGGTTACCTTGAGGAGGGCAGTTTCTGTACTATGTAAAGCTCTAAAACCTGACTGGAACTTCTCAAAGATGTTTTTGTGAGACGTAAAAGCTAATAGTTGCGTAGAAACTACTTTCTCTAAGACCTTGGATAAAAACGGAAGCTTAGAAATTGGCCTGAAATTGTTAAGAACCGAAGGGTCGAGGTTTGGTTTCTTTAAAAGAGGTTGGACAACAGCATGTTTAAAAGAGTGTGGGAAAATGCCACTTTTTAGTGAGCTGTTAATAATCGCTAAAATACTGGGTCCAACAGTGTCAATAACCTCTTTAAGAAACTTGGTGGGGATAAAATCGAGGCTGCAAGTAGCTGACTTCATTTGTGATATGAGTTTCGTTAAAAAGGGCAGTGAAACCGGTTCAAAGCAGCTAAAATAACTATGGATGTCCCTGCTGGTCTGTAAAGTTCGGTCCGGGGGGGCAATGTTTTGCCTGATATCATTGACTCTATTTCTAAAATAATTTAAGAAGTCCTCACACCTTTCTTGAGAGGCATCGATGAAAAGGGGGGGAGGTGGGGGAGGTTACTGACTCTATAACTTTAAATAAAATTCTGGGGTTGCAGTGATTAGCTAAAATTAATTTAGAAAAGAATGAAGTTCTTGCCTCTTTAACTGCTTTTTGATCATTTATCATGGCATCTTTCCAGGTCTGATAAAACACGTGTAAGCCTGTCTTTTTCCATTTTCTTTCATTTCTCCTGCAGTCTCTTTTCATTGATTGAGTATGGTTATTTAGCCAGGGTTGCAGTTCTCTGCTGTTTTTTTTTGTTTTTGTAGGGGGCGATGATGTCCAGGGCAGACTGACAGGAGTCCTAGAAAAAGGAGACCAGCTCCTCTGTGTTAAAATCGGGGTTAAAAGCAGTTAAAGAAGCACTAAAAAGCTCTGAAAACTTGCTAGCTGAGCTGGTGTTAAAAACCCGGGCGCGGACTGGTGGGCTGTGATTAAAAGGTGTTTGGGATAAAATGATATTAAATAAAACAACTTTATGATCTGACACACAAATATCCTTAATAGTTAGATTATCTGGGCTGAGGCCACTGGACAGAACCAGGTCCAGGATGTGACCCTTTGAATGAGTAGGCTCTTGAACTGCCTGGGTGAGGTTAAAAGACTCCAGAATATCCATAAAATCTGTTGTGAAAGACTGAGGAGGGCAACAAACATGAATGTTAAAATCACCTAGAATAAGAATTTTGTCGTACCTTGTCATAAAATGAGATAAAAGCTCTGCAAACTCTTGGATAAAAGCAGAGTTTGGTTTGGGCTGTCTGTAGATTACTAAAATTATTACTGGAACCTTTGAGTGAACCATAAAAATATTTTCTGTAAATTACAGCAATTTATGATTATTGATAAGCAATAATTATAAAACCTTTGTTAATAGTTAAAGAAGACGCAGATAGGGGGACCAAAGAGAAGTAGCTGTATTTCTTCTTGATTCATTGTGTTTACTCAAGGCAGAGAAACTGTGCAGCAGTCAGCAAAGCAGTAGGCACGCACAGATAACACTTTCATAGGTTCAGGTACTGGTTAGCTTGCTTACACCATGCAGGAGGGTCCCTGCTATTTTGCCTTGTTTGTTAAGCTCTTCTGCATTAATATAAGAGTCCAAATAAGTTTCATTTTGCTGAATTGATATGAGAAAGACTGAACAGTTTAATTCATAAAAGTTTATGATACTCAATATTTAGAGAGAGAAGAACAATTTTCTGTCAGTTTAAAATGCACAAGTGCAGTAAATCATGATAAATGATCCCTGTATTGAGCAAATAAATTATTTCCTCTCTGTCCAGCTTTCCATATCATCCCAGTCAGTGTCTGTTTAAGTTAATGACACCTGAGTGTCCAGATTATATCGATCAATTCTGATGGACTTTACTATTTCAGGATATTTAAAAAATCAAAATTATATTAATATTTGTTTCTAAATCTGCTAGCTTTTTTTTGTGTAATGTTACACTATAAATCATTTTGTCTGAGTTGCTGGGTCTGTTTTGGGAATAAAAATACACATGCTGGTCTTAACCTTTCTCACCTATCTTGATCCCCGTTCTCCCGCTGTGCTTTATTAATGTGTCTGTGTCTGACGTGCGTCACCAGTGGCCTATTCATCCTTTTACAGAAGCTGACATTAAGCCCTGTGTTTATATACATCCAAAACGCTGTCAGTCATTGTGATGATATGTTGTGCTGCTCTGAGAGGCTGCCATGAAGCATATCCATCCCAGGTATGGAGTCCCATACCTGGGATGGATATGCTCCATAGGCCCAGTCCATTAACACATCCACCACTGACCCATAAATCACTGTCCAAGGCCTCCTAAGACAGCCCCAGCCTGTTGGAACATTCTGGCCTCCACCACTATCACATATGAACCACTGCAGATAATCAAATCCTTCTTTCAACAACTTTCATTCCTTTTCCTGTCTTCCTATTTATCTCCTCTCCTCATCTCTTCTGACTGGCAGCTTTTCATTTTCACACCATACATGATTAAAGTCTACTACTTAAAAAGTTTATTTTTATGTTTTTGCTTTGCACTCTGCTTGGCTTGCAGGTAAGAACATTAAATGTTGTGTTTGGAAAGTCAAATGCCGTGGCTGGTATTTTGAGGTAACTAAAAAAAATGATAAAAAATGCCCTCTGACCCTTAATCAAGTCATTTCTAAATTTGAACATTTGTACATGGTTTGCTAAAACAAGTGTGAAGATAATCAGCATGACTGTGCCACACAGACCATCATCTCAATGAGGTCAGAAATGAGAAAATGAAGTGACTCTTGCACCTCTGCTTTGGCTTGAGCAAGGACAGCAAGATTCAGTTAATTACTGACCGAGGTTCACAGTCATGGTGTCAGCATGTCTCTTGAAGTGCTGCACGTGCGCTTTTCACACGTCGAAGCTGCAGAACCCTCTTACACTCACGAAGAAGCAGTCAGCCTGTTGTCCCCCAAAGTCTGCCCTCCCTGTCAAAGAAATTGAGTCGTTGTGGTCTGCGTGATAAAGCTTTATCCCATCCCCTCGACAAATTAACTCATTAATGATTGATTTAGATTGAACATGTATGAAGAAACCATTCATCTATTCATGGAATCTCATTTGTCCTATTTTATGGAGTGATGCTTTTGACAAGAAGTAGCAAAATGGAAGAACCCAATCGTGCAGGAAAGATAGGCTTTTTTATTAATGCCTTTCTCTCCATCTGCCTTGCAATTCTCCAACAAAAAAGAATTCATTTTAAATGATGATGGGTCCTGATTAAAACTATTCTTGTACTTAAATTGAAATGCAAGATATGCTTTTTTACATGATTATAATTTTTACATATGCACAGGTCTCTGAACCCCTACCTACTCAACCTAGGTGTAGTTCTTTCATCCACTCCATTGTTACTCCTGCTACATTGTATTTTTTTTTTCTTGCATATCTCATACCCTTGGCATGAAATACAGGACAGTCAATGCTAGCACCAAGAATGTGAAGTTCTTGGTAGCAAAGGCTGGTACTTTTCCTTAGTCCCGTCTGGAGCGTTGTGAATGCCAGCAGGAAGAACATTGGATGAAGAAGAAAAAGAGAAACAAGAAAAGGCGTGTGCGGGCACAGAGGGAAAGTGATAGAGCGGAGGAGGGGTGGGGGGCATAAGAACCAAAAGAAAAGATGCCAGCTCATTAAACATGCAGTTGAGAGACCGTGAGTGAAGTGAAGAAAGGGATAAGAAAAGGGGGAAAGAAAAGTTTTTTTCTCTCTCCTGGGCTTAGAAGCAGCCAGCTTGGGCATGACCGTTGTCTGCTGGACTCGTGCAGAGCAACAATTCTCCGTTCTGTCAACACGAATACACAGCATGTCATCACTGATAAACCCTCTGTGAAAACGAATGCAGTCCAGTTCACGGAAAAAACTGATAATGTTGTGGAGGCAAGATCAGAGAAGAAAAGTCTCAGATTTAGAGTGTGTTCATGTGGTGGCACTGATTACTTTTCCCCTCTCATGTGTTTCTAAAACATACATTAACAAGAAATGCTGAAGCATGTGGATATGGTCTTTAATGGAGAGGACCCTATTATTTCTTGCTACAGAGGCGATGTGAGATAATATCAGCTATTACATTTTCTCAGAAGTCATAGAAGCTTCTGCACAAAGAAAAGTGCCTCCTTTTTGCTGGCTGTAAGAGCGTTATTGTCCAGTCTTCACAGCAGTAGTTATAGCAAATCGGAAAGCTACATAAAAAGATTTGGTTTATATGGAAGTGACATAATTTAAAATACTTTAGTAATTCACTGAGTTTGTTAATAGTAATTTTCTATGTCTTTCATTTATCCTCCTTCACTTTAGATGCATCAGTGTAGTATTAGTGTTATATGTTCTATGATAGTTTGCAAGGACAACTTAATCATTATAATTTTCAGGATTTAAGCTTGATGGGTTTGACAGTCTGAAGCCTATTTAATGGCTTATTCAGAGAATGGAACAGGATCCTTTTTTGAAGCAAAATGTGTTCTCATAAGTCTGTGAAATAACTGCCCTGATAGGACTGTAATTGCATTACCAAGCCATTATCAGTTGGCAGGTTTCCTAAGCAACTGTCCAATGATATGATCCACTATGTTGCCCTGTATTCCACCAAGTGCATCACTGTGTTGAGTAAAGTGTGGCAAACATTACATCACTGAACTGTGTGAGTGTTGCATGCTTCTCAGACCAGTGTTGAAAATATCCAATATTGTCAGGAGCAATTAAAGTTATAAGGATTTGATGTTGTTACTTATCCTCAAAGCACGTTTCCCTTTGGAGTAACTACATCACCGAGTATCTATGCATACTGGAAGTAGTGACATCACATGTAAACAGAAAAACTTTTATGGTGTTTATCAGAGTTTGTGTGCATGTTGGCGATCGTAGCATGAAAGTCCTTGATGTGGAGTTTTGGTTTTTTCTTACATAGTCCAAAGACATCTGCGTCAGGTGAATTAAAGACTGAAAAGTATCCAGACTTGAGTGTACACTATGATTTTTTTTGTCTGTGTGATGGACAGGGGGTTTTCCTGCCTTTCACCTCATAGATATTGAGGTATGCTCCAGTCCTCCCATGACCCGTGATGAGGGAGTCGCTGACATGCTGACTGCCTGCTATCATTTATATCATGCATTTCTGGCATTGGCGTCCCCCTCCTCTGGTGCTGTTTTTGTGGTTATCATAATGAGAGAATGAGCAGGAGATAGGATTCCTTGTATCCTTGTTTAAGCATGATATGCAGCTACAAGGGCTGAAGAATGTGTGTTCGAATGAGTTTTGACATTCACTTTGCTGCATGTCCAAACTGGTAGCACAGTGCATTATTCACTCATAATGCACTCTTTGTGTAATGCTAATGCTTTCTCCCTGTTCCAAATGCCAATGACACTTTTGCACACTTGTCACTGTATAAACCAATTTAATGCCAGTCTACTTGCCAAACATTCAATGGCAGTCAAAAAGTTGTTGCTCTCTTGCAAAAAAGATAGTTGTTCCTAACATTAATGTGTATGTGTGCGTGCAATCTGTAAGAAAAACACCAAAAACCTTGGAGTAAATATCCGTAAACATTCCTTGATAAACTCTCCTAGATGAGTAAACACCGTTCACACATCTTGTGTCCAGTATAATTTATCTTCATACATTCCTCATTGTGAGTCAGAGTACCGACATTAGTGCTTTTCATTCCATCAGGGGCAGTTCCAAAGTAAGAAATGTTAACCACGGGACATAAAGTTTCACTCCTGATTGATTGCCAGGTCAATGGCAGCAATGCAGGAAGCAGCAAACAGATGCTTGGTCAAGAAAAGTAGCCACGGATTTAGTGACCAGAAAATGCTAGGATCTCACATTGTGAGGAAAAGACTTGCTCTCACATTATCAGCATTCACATTACAGGCTCATTAACAAGAATAATGGAGCTCAATAAAAGCAATCAGGCTCTGAAATAAACTACAATTAAACAACCTTATTTTTCCCCATTAGAGGAGGAGCACCCCTCTGGGCTGAAGAAGGACATTGCTTCTGTCTTTTCCCATCTGCTGCAGACAGACATTATTAGTCTGCACTTGTGACAGCCGCATACTGTAAACATCAGACGAAGGCAAACAGGACAAAAAGGATTTTTGAGTGTTCCTGTTGTTTGAAGGATTCATAATGCTTCTGCCATGCTAAACAAACACATCCCAAAGCTTTTAATGTCTAGTTACACTGCACAAACACATTGTGTACTGTTGTCTTTCTGCAGAGTATCATTCCCTCCGTAAATCCATCCAAAGCCCCAGCATGAAGTGCAAACTGTAGTGCGCAAACATGTCGCAGAGCTTTGCTTTCGTAGCTGCAGCGCCAGGAAAGGACTGTCTGCTTAGGGGGCATAATTTAATTGAGGGATTAGCATTACTGTGCAGGGTATAATATACTTCTTTCAGCACCTGCCATTTAACCTTGCTGGTGGTGAGCAGGACTTGCAGGAACAGAGAGTGGGGTTAGCTTTAATCGTCAACATGCTGGAGCCCTGAATGGTGGCTGGGGGTTTCGAGCCCCCCTTATTGATTCCAACAGATGGCAGAACCAGAGAGAGAGTTTTTCCGCTGACTCGATGCCCAGATGAACAGCAGTGGAGAGCTTGCCATGGCTTCATTAAATATTCACTCACAGCGACAACACACCAAACATTAAGCACACACAGACAAGACACAAAAGAACCATAATAAAAGTGCCACTGTGCAGATATCTGAACAGAACATAAAGCCATATCCAAGTAAAAAGACATTTACCTCATTCCCATGTCTTTTTCAAATATTGAACAGTCTGCAACAATGGCTTCCATAGCTCAGCAAGCTTGATAATACAAGTCAGAATTATATAAATTATTCATTCTGAACTTACTGGTTAATTTTTTTTTCTTTGAAACTACTTGCTCAGTTTATCCATGGGAAGAATTGTACATTTGCCATCATATCTCCAACAATTATCATTTTTATCATTATTAATCAGTTTTTCAATCATGCTGTTTCAGAGAAACTGTAATTTAGCACTTCACAAAGCAGCGATGGAATGAGTTGTGATGAGTCTTGGGAGGATTTGTTGGTGTGTAGTCTTTGCTATGAGCTGTTATGCATGCAAAACAGTCATGAACTTATACCACCTGAGGATTTGTTTATGTTAGCAATTAACTGGAGGAAAGATGATTGTTTGGCAGGTCAGGAAAATAATTACAGGGCTTAGGCAATGTCAGGCGTCACATTAGGCCACATCAAGACCTGTCTCTGCTGTCCAGAATTACGTATGAAAACATGCAAATGAGGATTCAGTGCTTTGTGGGGATGCACTTCCTGTCGCACTGCAATAAGCTCATTGAGATGCAGTGCCACTAGTATGTGATAGCTGCTATTTATTCTTGCAGAATGCCTATTTTAATATGTACTGATATCTCCAGACCTGCTTATTCTGAGGCAACCAAATGCTGTTAAAGCTCAAAAGGGTTTAAATTGCAGTTTTTGAAATATCTTTGTTGGAATTTCTCATTGCAGGTTTACTGTGCTGGGAGTGACAGTACGTGTCTCATGTACACTGTATACTGTAGCTGAATGGGTAGAGCATATCAGCATTATGGTTTAGTAGTTTGTTTCCTGCTGTGTCCATGCCTGTTAAGTATTTTTGCACTTACAGTGTAATAAGGCGGAGGAGGAGGAGGCCATCCACCGAATTGCTTACGAGATTATGTGAGTATTCACAGTGTAGGCTTTCCCACAGGTGAATACCCAATATAATCACCCAAAAAAGTACTATTCCCAACATTAAACAACAACATGTCCTTGAGCAAAATGTTCTATTCAGTGATCTTATGGAGACAGGAAGATGCAAAGTTGAAATTTTACGGGTTATGTTTTGTAATGCCCTTTATTTGGCAGATGCGGTTAAACAGAGCTCGGAGCTAATTTAATTGTGCATATCTGTTCATGCTTGATTTTCTATGTGTGTTTGAGAAAAAGAGAGAAGGAGCGCAAGAGAGAGCTTCAGGAGACACGAGCTTTGTAAACACATACAGCTGTATCCTCTTAAAGCAGGGCCCTGTGGCTGTCCCCTCTTCTTCTCTGTGTGTAAGCTATCATGTACTTCTGTCATGATAGGGGGAAATGAAACTCAGGGCTCAAACAGCAGTTATTAGTTATGTTCCACAGTTACCATTCTTTTTTGCCCTCTTTTTCCCTCACTGTTTCCCATTTACTGTATTTTGTTTGGTTGGGGGGTAACATCTTTCATACACCATCATTGTGGTCGTTGCAGAACATGATCAGTATCTGTTTTGGTTTCTGTTTTCCTTATATATTGTTTCTCCTTAAATTCATTGTGCTGAGGGAGCAGAAGAATGAACCAGGACACACAAATCAATGTTTTTTTTTTTATTGAAATGCCCAGTCAATGGTTATTGCGTGATGCTCATTATTTTTAGTTGTGTCTCTCTGTGTTTATTCAACGCCAGGACTTTGTCATGCTGTACTGGATTCTGTACAAGCTGCCTCGGTCTTAGGGTAGCGCCCGCCTCTATCTCTTCCTCTTTGTTTGGATGTCTCCCTCTCCAGGATCAGCAGACTGTGCAGCATAAATCTGATTGGCAATGCATCACTGCGGCAATGTGTTTTTCTTTCACGCAGAGATACTAAGTGTAAACTGCTAACAGAGACACACTGAAATGGCAAATGTGAGGAATGAGATGCAAAGAGATTCTAGTATTACTGGGGATTTTTTGAAAACAGTTGCTCCATTCATTGTAGTCAAATATTGGATGTTCTTTCTCAGCTTTTTCCATGGTGGGAAGCTAGACCCACACATTTTAATAGCTTTTAGTTGGTCTTTTTCAAAGCTGTATGGTCTGGGACCATCTTGAGAAACTACCCTTTCACATTAGAGTCATTTAATTCAAAAGTAAAATCCAAAATAATACTCTTTGTAGCTTTATATAGAAATCAATGTTTTACAGATCTTACAGATTCTTCAATTGACTTTTAAGTAAACTTTCAATGCTGTCACAACAAAAGTTAAAATGTAATTTATTTACTGCGTCCTACTTTGTGCTTTATTTACCAACACTGCCTCAGGCAAAATTTGATTGCTGATTGTTTTTCCACTATTGTCCAGTAAATGTATTTTATATAGGCCAAAATCACAAATTTGCCATAAAGGACTTTGCAGTCTGCACAACACCCTATCTTTAGACTCTGGATTGTGTGTGCTACAGTGACTATAGCTGATTTTTTTTCTTGCTGAGATGTCCTCTGTGAAGGCTACTCTGGGCTTGTCCACTAGAGATATTCTCCTGGGCAATTAGGCTCCCAACAGAACCCTACAGAGCCACTTTTTTGCATGGGATACAATTGTCTAACACTTTTTTTTATTTTTTCTATCCTGGCTTAAATAGAGAGATGGTGTCCTCTTTTTCAACACTTCATTTGTCCTAATGCTCTTTAAATGGGCTCCGGCTATAGAGATGGACAAGTATTCTTGTGGAACTGCTATGTGCGATAAGTAGCCTCTCATTTGACCGCCCTTGCAGGCCAATTATAAAGCTGTAACAGGGCAACACCTCCTCAGTCTTTCTGTTATTGAACCTCTCTCTCCCTCCCTTTCTCTTTTTGTCTCTGTCATTTTCCTCCTGTCCTTTCCCTCTCTGTCTTTCTCTCTCTCCCCCTGCGGCAAAGAGCAGAGAGGGCAGGCGTGGTGATGGCCAGCCCTAGTGTCCTTTAGTGTCCGATAACAGAGCCTCCCCATCAGCTGCCTGCCTCAGCCAAGCAAGGCCTGGCTAATGGATTTGGCTGGCAGGCATACATCCCTTCATCCCAATTCAGCCACCCTGCTCTCTCCCACACCTCTCAATTATTCAGTCTCCACTTCTATGCAAATGGTTTCCTATTGAGGAAAAACCTGCCATCATTTTCATCTGGTTGTTATGTGTGCTGATGCGTGGGACTCCAGAGACTTGTCGGCTGTGACATATGGTATAGCTGGTGAGATGGAGCATGCTGCCTGCTTGCCGATCCCTCATCTCCTTCTAGGCGAAGCTCCATCAGACCTGAACCATTAGAGGCTGATCTATCGGAGCGCCGTTCACAAGTGGTAACACTTTCTAGCAGTTCCCTAGCAACCGCCGTAAGCGCTGGTCTCTTTCACTGTAATGCTCAGTTGCTTAGCTACAGAGACTGACAAAACTACACATGGCTGATCTCCCAATGGAGTCAAGGGCCAAAAACCAGTAGTATCATTCAGAAACTGGATCAATGAATAGAAGCACACAGGAATGGATGTCACAACAAGGGATCGACCAATTTTTTTCTTTTCAGGGCATACAGATATCATATTTGGAGCTGATCAAATTTTAAATCTTAGTGTCAAAATTCTGAATAAAGTGGTGGAGTGAAACTAAGTACATTTACTTAAGTACTGTGCTTAAGTGCAATTTTGAGGCACTTACTTTACTTGGGTATTTCCACTTCCCCATCTGTGGCAGAGCAGCCTTCATTGTTGATTGGTTACACTTCACAAGTAATAGCCTATTAGATCAGCTTTGGCGGGACATTGAGCGAGATTACAGAATAGTGACTAGACAGAGAGTTGGCTGCTTCAGAGATTTTTAATTTCATTAATTTTTTTGGCAATTAGATAAAAAAAACAATTCCGATGATCTGAAAAATGTTGAATATGGGATCCGATGATCGGCCAGGTTGATGTCTATCCCAGAGTCACAACACACCATTCTCCAGCTGTCTGTGAAATT
The DNA here is from genome assembly GCF_905237075.1 of Dicentrarchus labrax. Classification (NCBI taxonomy): domain Eukaryota; kingdom Metazoa; phylum Chordata; class Actinopteri; family Moronidae; genus Dicentrarchus; species Dicentrarchus labrax. The sequence goes on from NW_026136702.1 coordinate 6,586,432, forward strand.
TCAGTGTGGATATTACAAAATAACGTTTGATATGCTCTGTTGTAGATATGCCAGTAACCCTCTCATACTTCCATGTTACAGTGTATTAACCCAACACCTGACATCTGAATCGAAATGATTACATAGATGGTGGAAAGCCAACATGTGCTTGATTGCATTTGTGTATGTGCGTTACTCCTTGGAGTCCGAGGGTGAAACAAGGGCAGTGGGTGAAGGTTTTGGAGGACTGCGTAATTAAGGCACATAAAACAGCCAGCCTCCCCGGCAGCAGGAAGGTGTGCTGCTGATTTAGCCCTTCCCCTCCATGCTAGCCACCTGTTAAAGGATTTATTTCCCAGGTCAGTGGTGGGCGCCTGCCATCATCAGGCAACCTGCCTCTTCCCTTGGCACAGCGGGAGGCCAGCAGAAGAGAGGGGGAGGAAAGGGTTCACTTAATGTGTGGTAAGAACCTGAAGCAATAACCTCTTGTTTTCCCCCTTTTCTCATTTGGGGCTGAGACCTCCAGTGAGGGCAGACTTACAAAAACAAACAGTTTTTGTCTTGAGATACATTTTGAGAGGTATTGATGGTTCTAGGAAATATATCGTTTCCCACTGCTCTTTTCCAAGTGTGTTGAGAGCAATGTGCAAGTGAGAGAAACTTCCTCCTTAAGTCATCTGGGAGACATTGTGCCCTTCCACTAGGCTACCTCAGCAATGTCACACCCCACCTTAGCAGATGCTTAAAGAAAACACCAGCAAGCGCATTTACCCCCATTTTACACTCTCATATTTCATTTTCACGTCCACTGAGGTTACCTTTCCATTTTCTTCTCCACTGCAGATACTGCAAGGTGAAAATGGTATGTTATCTGTTTATTTATGAGAACTGCAGTAAGGGCAAGGTATTTACCATAGCCACCAATCTGTGTGTATTTTCAAGACGTCTCAGAGGTAATTTCATGAATCTGTAGTTAGGTTTATGCTAACAAGGCCGGGGTAGACACACCCCCAGATGGCTGCATGTCTCTGCCCCCCTGAGAGGCAGGCACTGCTGGGCAAAACCAGGCAGTGGCAGGGCCTGCTACAGCCAAAAATAATTAAGCACGCTGTCATGGGCTTTTTGCTGTATTCGCACAAAATTTTCATCCAAGTCTCAACATGGGAGAAGGCCCCTGCCTCCAGTCTTTTCTCACACACGCTCATACACAAACACCCACACACAACCCACTGCAGCACTCACTGTTTACACATGATGTCACTGCCATTGCAAGAAGAAGTAGTCTTTGATCAAGTGTCTCAGAGGAACAGTACTTTGTAAACATCCAATAAGATTAGATCTACACAGGGCTGTAATTCCTCATTTGTTATTGTATACTTTATCAGACTCTGCATAGTAAAATAAAATAAAATTATATTTATACTCGCTCAACCTACGTACCAAACATTCTGTTCAATTCATACAGTATTAATGTGCAATATCTACGTGCAGTTCTAAATGAATGATTACGTTGTATTGTGCAGCAACCCACAAGGTATGAATCTCATTCTTAGCCGTATGTTGGCAGACTGATTTCTATGGCCACTGTTTCTATGACAACATGGTAATCAGTGTGAAATAGATGCGGATTAATGCTAAGCAGGTACACTACGTACTATTGTTCTCAATGTACATATCCAGAGTTATTGGTTTGATGGTTGAAACAAGCAATAAAGCAAACAGGAAACAGCTACTGGCTCTGCAGCTGCTTCTGTACTCGGCAACGAAGGCTGCGTGTGGATTTATCTTCATTGTTTGTGTTGCAATTTTTAAAGGCATGTCATGCATATTCTGTCACCAACAAACATGCCTTAACTCAACTTCTGCAATATTTCAATGAAGCATGTGGAATTGGAGTTCTTCCATGCTTTTATCTCTTCAAGACCTGACTATTGCAGCACACTTTATTCTGGTCTAAAGAGGCAAAACATGACTTATGTAATGTGTACTAAGTGAAATGACCTTGCTTTCCTACAATGGTTACCTGTGAGTTTTATTTTAAGTGAATTGCTTTTAAGATGATCATATGCCTTTCTTTTTTTCATCGATTGACGTTGACCTCACACATGACAGCAACATAGTAATTTCTGCTGTTTCATACACAGCGCAATAGAACATGATGAACTAAAGATAGCGAGTAAAACATGGCCGACTACAGAAAACCAAAAGTATTCCTCTAGGAGGACAGATGCTCCGACGGTCAGACAGCTTCGGAGTATGCTTCAGATATCCCACAGACAATTTACACTGCCAGTTACTCTTAGAGTTTAATGAAGTTATAAATGTATCCATATCTTACTACTTGCATCATCTTTACCTCCCCTTACCGAGTTATATAATTGTCAGCTTTGGGGCTTTGGAGTGTAAAACTCATCTGTTTACATCATTTATCTTGAAATGTACAGGCAGGCCGACAGCAGCCTCGAATTGCTGTCCATCCTTTAGATTCTCTCTGTCTCTCCAGTCAGGTGTGGAGAACTATTTTCAGCTCTGTCTGAGCGGCAGCACTGATGTGTGCAATGTTTTTCACCTGCTCTTCATCATTTCATTTCATATCCTGAGCGGTTTTGCTTTGAAGAAGTGCTATCTGGCTGATGTGTCTGTGTGTTTTTGGCTGCTTTGGGGTGGATTTAAGAGGTTGTTTTTATTTTTTGTCTCCCTGCTAAAAGAGAATCCTCTCGGCTTTTACAAGCCTTCTGTTCCACACGGTCTGACTGCCCAGACGTACCTGAATTGAAACCAGTGTTTGTTCAACTGTTCTTTGATACCTGAAACAAAATAACGGTTTTTCAAAACTTCTATGGTACTGTTTGGAGGGAAAAGGTTCTGATAACACGAATCTCAATTGATTCTCCCAGGATGATGCTATGTAGAACTGTAAAACCTGGATTATTTTGTGAGTTTTATGCATATCTCTCATTTTTTCATTCTCTCTTTTTATTTCTCTGTTCTTTTCACGATTGGTGGCTCTTCGTGTTGAGTTTAAAACTGAAATCAGATGGTGAGGCATATTTTAAAGGTCACTATGGTAGTAGTAGGCATCTGCTGGATCTGGCAGAAAGGGAAACCTGCCTGCGTGCTTCCAGGCTTCAGGCTAAATGATTTCTCTTAGCTCGGGTGAAACTGATGGCTGATTGCTTAGCTCACCTTGTGCAACTTGGAGGTAAAATAACATTTCTCCTTAGCCTACTGTGTCTTCGATCCAGCACTAAGGTCCCATGGTAATTTCTCTTGCTCTCTTGTGTATGCGTCAGCTAAAACAGCCAGCCTGTGCCATTTATTGTGCACAACTAACAAGTTCTCTTACTCCTGACCTGTACTCTGCTTGGGTAGAGACCACACATTGAAGCTCTTCTGCCATGTCAGTCTAGCATAGTACCCCAAATTATCTCATTAAGCCCACATTTTTGTGAAAGTAAGATAAATGTTCATGCAGCATGTGGCTCTGATTGCCAAAATACTGAAGAACAAGAGACTGTTGTGCAAAAGGCTGCACTGCTGTGAATTATGGGGGCTGGGGGAGGGAACAGGGATAACCTCCCGTCCATCATGCTGCTGCACCCAGGCCAACGCTGCTCACAGTACTTGTGTTTGACCCAGCTTTACAGGGCCTGTGTTTGTTGAACATGTGGAAACATCAGCCTGTGTCATCAAAAGCTAACCCTAAAGTGCACTGTGCCATTAGTAGCATTAATGCAGGCCTGCTGAGAGATCTAGCGGCACTCTGTTATCTCCTGTTTGCTTTCATTATCTGATGGCTCTGACCGGTGAAGCTGGGAGGCCAACAAGTTGCTGCTATGCTTCTCTTCACCAAAGACTAGACCACTCCAGCAAATGTTTCCATTTTACATGATAACTTCCCACCCAAACTCCCTCTTTGTATTATGTTTTTTGCATTTTTTTGCATTTGTTAATGTACCCTGTCTGATGGCACGGCCAGATATCTAAACCACTCCTAGGAATGGGGAAAAGAACATTAATTATCCATTGTTTAAAACTGTCACTTCAGCATTTTTGAAAAGCCTGTGCAAAGCGATGGCAAGGTCAAACTCTGAGTTTAGTATAGCGCTCAGAAACAGACCCCATAAACGTATATATTTCAGCATTTCCCATGCCACTAAAAGGCAAGAGTTTATATGTGCTCTACTAAAGGCTTCTCCCTGGTGAGGCATTTCTGTCGGGGGTAACAAAGTGAGCGTATGCACAGCGTGACACAGCCCTCAGTGCAGGAATGGCTGCATCTGTGATAAATACACAAGGCAAACAAATTGCAGTAAAGCAGGTGGGGAGCCGACTGATGCTACGCATGACCTTGTGTTTTCTAGACATAAACCATTGCTAAATTCAGCAGTTCAACAGATTTCATTTACAGCACTGCTGAGAGACAGATAGACAGAGAGACACAGGAAGCAGTGTACAGAAAGCGAGACTGACGGAGGCAAAGAGAAAAAGACAAAAAAGGAAGGAGAATTGAAAAACAGAGACGGCACTGGGCTAGGTTCCAACACAGCACCTAATGAGATTTTACTATACCATCAATCCAAAGCATCAGAATCCATTGCACGTGTACAGTACTCACTGTGTGGTAACTTCAGCTGTATTCCAACATGTTTGATCTATGCTGCGCCATGTAGCCATATGTTAGACTTTGAGTAATGTATTCCCATAGGAGCATGTTTCTTAGCTTTCGGTCGCGTTGCACAAGCACACATTCAGAACACTGTGTATGTGTGTTCTCTGTCCTTTGAAGTATTATGTGGCAGGTGTACCACTGCTAGGTAGGTGCCTTCTTTTTGTCGAGTCTTCCTCCCTGGAGGAGTTTGGTCACATTTCTTCCTCATCCACATGGGGCCCTGAAACTGTCTCTGTGGGTGTTTGGAGCGAGGGGTGAGGAGGGTTGAGAGAAGAGAGGAGTGTGAGAATGACCTCTATTTATTTCGATGGAGCCCTCTCACAGAACTTGTCAGTGCTGCCTCACGCTGATGGGCAAGTTTTGACTCTGTTGTAGATAATCCATCTTTGTATGTGTGTGAGTGCATGGAGGAGTGTATCTTACAGGACTCAGGTCCTGTGAGACTGCACTGGCTGGATGGGTCCTTGTCACAGCTTTTTCAGTGGAGGTACCTGAAAAAGACACAGATAAGAGCCTGCTCTGGTGGCCCTCACAGATGGAGCTGTAATGGGGCCATACCCCAGTTCTACCGTCTGAAGTCTCTAGGAAAAATAGGACCGCCATAGTCATTCTTCTGTCATTTCAGGGAGGTCATACTCTGAACTAGCAAAGTGCCCACAGCTGATGCAGAAAAAGATATAAGATTTTTCTGAATGCTGCTATTGTGGTGGGCTGGCAGTGGTGGTTCGACGGGTCTCTGTGTCACTTTCAGACAAGAAGAGCCCAGTCGTGACTCCCAGTGTGAAGTTTGCAATGTTGTCATACCTCTGTTTGCATAAGTTTCCTTTTCATCTACTTACTGATAAATGCACCAGTGCTGTGAAAATTAGCGTTTATTGTTAAACTAGTGAAATTGACAATACATTCAGATTTTCTCTCTAAAAAATGCATGAATGGTTTTGCTTCTCTTAATGTGTCATGAAATTGTTGGTCAAAATTAGATAATACTATGTAGCTGGAGTGGTAATCTTGGAGAAAACAGCAAACATCGAACTGATTAGCTGCATTAAGTCCCTCAGGCCCACATTACCCAGGCAGCTGGTTCAGTAGTGAAGAAGATAGTTTGTTGTGATTAGTCTTGTAATTAAACTGCACAGGCTATGAATATGAGTAATGAGTGGCACCCTGGATGTGAAAGGAGTTGATAAGTGGGCTGTCTGTTTGGTAGAGCTTTGGGCTGACAGGAACCTCAACGCTACCCGTTCCTGCCAGAATAGACTGCAGGAAACAGGAAAAGGGCTGACCCGTCTTGTTTTGACTCAAAAGTAGCTCTTGAAGGTCACTGCCCACTACTTCTATTTTAATACACACTACTTAAGTTATTTTATTGTAGAAAGGACATGTTTTTACGGTTCCAAAAGCTATGACTAAACAAATCAATAAATTAATAAGACATCTTTTAAAAGAAAGCAAATGTGTGTGATTTGCTCCTTTACACTCTGGTTATTTACGCAAAACTTGTATGAAGTATAAAAAGCATTGTTATTTATACTGAGAGGATGCACAAGTACTTTCCAGAACATGGCCAGATTAAACAACCATTTTACATTCACATGAATACAGGCCTCAGTCAAGCCCCAGGGAGAGAGCAGCTCTTTCAGCATGAGATGATGCAGCCCCCTGCAGTTTTTTCTTATTGCAGCCTTGTGAATGTCAGCATGTTAGCAACTGTCTGACAATTTTTTTTGATATGTAGTAACAAGATTTTCAAAGGCCTTGTGGCATTATCATATTACTTTGAACTCCAAAAATAAGAGAAGGAAAAAAAAGTCCTCCTTCTCAGTGCTTCAGGGCCACACTTGCCAAGATTGTAGAGTTCATCGTTCATTTGAAAGAGCAGAAGGCCAAAAGTTATTATCTGATTAACAAAAATATTTATTTTGCTTCAGGCTATAATATAAAGCAAGTCCTTTAGAAGCAAATGGCACCAAAGAGGCAGACAGTTGAAGTTGAAGTTGAAAGCACAATAAAGACTAAATCTAGTGCATCATTTGATAATTTTCAGCTCCAGTTTATTTTTGAATAATTGTATTAGTTGAACAAACTAATTTGTCATTTTGAGTTGTTATTGTCTAGATCAGGGTTTTTTATTTCAGGTACCCCTTAACTGATATAACGACAGGGAGGGGACCCCTATATATTGTATAAAATTGTGTTGCATTTTAAACTGGGCGTACAATAATGTGTAGGGCATGTAGTGCCATGTATAAACATACCTTGGTATTGTGCATACAATAATAAGCTATTAAAATTATAATTATTGACAGATTCACAATATCACACAGGTTTTGTGCCTTTTTCTATAATTATACATACTGTATTGTACTGTACATTGATCCATATCCACAGTAACTGTGACTGCATAATATTTGCGGAGAAACTCAAATTATCCAAACTCACAGCTTGATTGTTGGTCCCATGTCTGCTGTGTGAAATACAGTAGTGCCGAACAATATTTACTCCCATTTCCCAACCCTTACTTAACCAAACACTGCCTTGAATGTGGCTTTGTAATTAATGTCATTAAGATAATTTAGAGAGCGTGTGCCACATGTTGCTGGAATGAGAGCGTGCTTAATCTTTCCACCCGCAGTGTCTTCCTCCATCAAATCCACGTTGGGCGCATATGTCTTAATTGAAATGACGGGTAATAGCATCTGTGAAGGCCACATCACTTTCAGAATACCTGCAGCTGTGCCTCAACAACTGTGTGTATGTGTGCATACAACTGTGTGTATGTGTGTATAAACCTCACTGACATTTGAAAGATTCATGAAGCTCAACTCACCAGCTCAAGGACCTGCTTGCACAAACCCCCGTAGAATTATGATGTACTGCCCCGGCTGTTTGGTGCCCTAATCAGAGAAATGATGAGATGTAGTTGAAGTCAGGTAACAACATCACAGTCTAATGCTCGGTGGCAGAGATGAAAGGATATATTGAAACTGTATTGGGCTTGTTTTGTATATTTAATGCAAAACAAACAGCGCTTTAAAAGCAGGTTCCTTGTTTAAGCTCTTCCTTGCTGCAGGAAAAAAGGCAACTGAACAATAAATATTGTAGATCCCGACTGTATGATTGTGTAGATTACATCTGCCTGTTGAATTCAAATTCAGGCGACCTGCCTGTAGTTTTGCCAGTCCCATCAGAATCATCAACAGCACATCTCAAAGGTGTTCCTGAGGGGGGGGGGTCCATGTCGTACAGGAAAATCAAAATTGTATTTTCCTCACAACATGAATGTGGTTGATGTTACCCAGCAGGGCTGCTTCCTCTTACACACACAGTGTCAGTGCATGCTGGTTCTGAGCTGCATCACCACATAGCCATGTCGTGCCTGCAGAGACACTACAAACAAATTGAGACCTGTGGATGCAGAGTAAGTGAGACGCTATAGTTGTCGTTGAAAGCTAAAAATGGACTACATTTCCCTTTGCTCACTGCAAGTAAAAATTTGCTGAAAAGAAGCTATGTTTGTTTGTCAGTAAAAAAAATATCCTTTCATTCTCTTATAATCTTACATATATAGGTCATAGGTGTTTTGTGTGGATTTTCCTAAATTAAAACACAGCATGCATCTACGTTCTTTCACACTCATATTTCTAACCTTATCGACTCATACAGTATAATATATATTCACTTGACACATGTATAGACTGCTACTGTACATGTCAAATTGTATTGTCTTGGCGTAGTCTTTAAGTCTACAAATTGTGGGTGCACAAGTCGTTTTGCACACCCTCAGTGTCGCCTCATGCATAACAAAACTACTCTCATATTCCCATTTTATTCAAAACATTCAGAAGGTGCTTTGAAAAACTGGTAAAAGAGCAAGCAGCAGAACTAGCGAGCGCTGTTGAGAGCAGTGTCACCTGGCAGCTCATTCAAGCTTAGAGGAATGTTATAGAAAGCCCAGAGCAGTGGAAACAGCTGGCAGAGCTGCTCATTGACTTTCTCCCTCTGTCTTTACTCTGGGCCTGTCGTCCCTGTAGACACTACCAGGGCCATTCTTACTGCATGTGTAGAGCAAAACAATCATCACACCCCCAATGTTCTTGTCCTTCAGTTTGGGGCAAATGCATACTCACTCACACACCCCTCACCTTCTGTTCAGTACAGTAAAGCAGTAAAAATGTGTGCCAGCAGGCTGAGAGATGGCTTTCCAATTAAGTGGTCTTTTCTTTCACTAAAAGAGCTTCTTGACATTTGAAAGAAGCACTGTATTGTCCCGTATTTCATGCAGATGTGAGTGTGTGTGTGTGCTGTATATGCATGTTTCCAATGTGGCTCTGGAACATTGAAAAATGTCATTGTAACTTACTGGGCGGCGTAATGATTAACAGTATGGAGAAGCACCGATCAGTCTCTTCATGAAAATGTGATACGTCACTCAAAGGGGTCACCTACTGTCAGCGGAAAAAATTGTACTCAGCATCCTGTACGTCACAAATTATTAATTTATGTGAAATGTACAGCAAGATCCATGCATAATACATATGAGTGAAATTTTGGTTATTCTTGTTCTGTATGAACTCATTAAATAATTACTGTTCACAATGAGCAAAAACATTCCTGTGATTTTGCGCGTGTGCCTGATGCTCTGTCATCATCCTTCTGTTTGTTTCTTGCTCTTTACCCCTTAGTCTGTTTAAGTGTGACAGAATCTCAATGACACTCACAATGGAAAAGCTCTTTGAAAGCCAAGTGTATGAATAATCACTAAGACGCCCTTAATCCATTTTTAAAGAAGGGAATATTAATGCACTAACAACTGTATCTGCTCGGCATGCGGAAGATGATTCCAGGTCTGCAAAAAGCCCCCTCTTTCAGACCGGAGCTTCAGTGAGCGTTAGGGGATCACTCTGCACTCTCTGTCACCATGACAACGCCATTTCCATGTCCGAGTGGGTGTACACACTTCATTTAGTAATCCTCAGCGACCAACATGGGAACAGCTGTGTGCATGCTGAGAGGGTCCGGGCTAGCAATCACGCCAAAATACACTTAATTACTGGAAATGTGGTGACTCTTGTGGGTATTATGGAATTAAAATTTGAGTTGCAGTGGCTGGCATCTACTGTATACAGTACATAGAGTTTCATTGGGAAGTAAAGTGTACTTTTTCTGAATTGGCACAATCATACTGTTTTTGTTTTTGTTTTTGTCTTGCACAGTCCGTAAAAGGAACACTAGGTTCACTGAGATATGTTGAGATGAGAAATACAAATACAGTCACCTGATGAATGTTAAAATCTGTTACCACTAAGCCATCAATTGGCCATTAGGGAGCCATGTTAATCTGCCTTAAGTGTCAAGACTTCAACTCTGTCACCCTCAAAACAGTTTAGGCAGTGATGCTGAAGAGACAGAGACGGTATTAACTGTTTCTCACTGTCTGTTGGGTCAAGTGGAGGTACAACATTTTCTCAAAGGAACAAAAAACAAAATTAGTCAACTTTTTCAATTTAAAACCAATGCAATGAGGCTGTTAGAGCTAGCTGTAAAATATTTTTGACATCAACCAAAATCAAATGTCTGCTCCGATTCATAATTGAGCGTACTTCACTGATCAGACAGTTCCTGATTTCCTGAGCCAATTTTATGCTGTAATTTATTTTGTAGAACAACATTTCTCATACTAAGGTATCATTTTGTTATCAAACCATCCGAGAGCCCACAAGACCAATCAGACCACAATATCCTCTTTACATCTGATGCGCGCAGATGGCAGTGATTCCAGTCAGCATATTAAAATATCAAAATTAAATTAAAATCTTTCCCATATTTAGTCTTTTTAATTTTATTTGATTATCCCAACTTCCCAACTTAATCTCTGCTTTCTTGTTTGTTTTTGTTTACTGACATTTGACACTACTTTACTTAGATACATATTTGAAGCACTCATGTTTTAGTCTTTTCATTTGTACTTCTACTAATCAAAAATTCTGTATTATAATAATGTTGTGTAATATTGTTTTACAGGACTATAACTTCAAAATAATTTCCTAATAATTTCTAATATTTCCACTAATTATTTGAAGAATAAGCCACAATGTTCAATTGGTACACCTTAATTTAATTAATCCCAATTACTGTAACCTAGAGAGTCTTCTTGTCAAATCAGATCAGCTGGATTTGGTTTGTTGACAGTCAAGCCAACAATTCAATATATATTAAAAACATTACGGACCTGTAAAATGAGGCATAACTTAAAGGAAAATTTGAAAGAGGCTATTCTGCGTAATGAGTACTTTAAACTATGATACTTAATTGCGGATAATACTAGTAATAATACTAGTTTTGCAGTTAAAATTATTTTCTGTGCCAGTATTTGTGGATTTGCAAGTAGATGGTGAATAAAAAGAGAATCACTTAACAATAAATAACCTTACTATAATGTAGAATATTACATTTGCACCTGAGCATTGAATTGTGAATACAAAAATATCCCTAATGCCGTATTCATACTGGCTAAGCATTTAAACAATCTGACACATGACCAGAATTATTATAATTTTACATTTGAATGTATTTATTTAGTACATCTAGAAAGTCAGTCAGTCTTAGTGTCAACATTTCCAAAGCAACAGCACAGTGGTTGAAAGAGCCAGCAGAAGAAGTCCATAGCTCTTTGCTCCTTGGCACATCTTCAAAGTGCACTGTAATGATGACAATGACAACAGGTTCAAGAGGAGGGGTTAGAGGAGCCGAAGGAGCTGGAGCCACAGCAGAGGCTGGTTCCTCCAACCTGAACCTTTCATTATTATGCTTTGTGCCCTGGACATCAGTAATGCAAAGAAGTTCAGGGCATGTTGCAAGAGTAAGAGGAGGTGACAACCCAGCCATGTGAGTCACTGGACTGAAGGTTGGCTATTCTGGTAGAGCCAGGTTCTTGGTCAAGACACACTGCACTGCAGTAAAAACCACAGGTGGAGGGGTCAGTAGAGCTGGAAATGCTGGAACTGCAGCAGAGCTTATTTCTGTGGTGGGTTTTGTGTCCATCTTGGCACTGGGCTTTTCATTCTCATCCTCCCTGGCCTGAACTGTAATAGATCGAGGTTTAGCAGGGAGTGCCAGTGGAGCAGCAGAATCTAGTTCTGTGGTGGGTTCTGGGTTCTCCTCAAGGCTAGGGTTCCTATTGCCATCCTCCCTGACCTGAATGTTAATGGTTGGACGTTCAATAGGGGGTGTCGAAGGGAGGGGTAACCGCAGCAGAATCTAATTCTCTGGTAAGTTCTGAGTACTCCTCAAGGCTGGGCTCCTTGGCCAGAACCCTAGGGCTGTTGAAGGAGCTGGAACTGCAGTAGAGCTTGTCTCTGCACTGGGTGGTGGTTGTTCCTCAGCCAGGTTGAAAGCCTCCTCCACTAGAATGGTGGCAGGAGGCTCAACAGCTGGTTTCAGATGAGCCAGGACTTTTGGGCTCTGAGGCTGAAACTGTCTCAAATCTGTCCAACTGCAACATCAACAATATTACTGGATAGCACTGGTGCAAAACTCTTGATCCTGTTTACTAGGACATCATGTGGGTATGACTGTCTAAACTTTGTTAAGATAGACAGGACCATGTCTGGAGCACTGGAGACTTGATCTAAGCCTTTAACCCCAACAGACATTTTGCTGAGTAGCTCGGAAGGCATATTTAAGAGGGGAGTTGAGGAAGCACCCAGAAGCCCTGTAGGACTCTGGGAAGAACCTTTGTTACTCCTTCTGGACAGACTAGTTTGGTTATATCCTGGTGCTTCTCTTTCAGGATCTTGGCGTAGTCTTGGGCCAAACTGAGAACTTTAGGATGTAATTAAAATAATTGTCAAAACCCTTATCATAAACATATTCAACCAATTGTAATTTAACTGTTGATTAATGTGACTCAATGTGACTGAAATTTAGGAGGTTGAGTGAAGGGGCATCTTGGCTTCAAACTCAGCATCCCTCATTTTATTGCAGACATTCACTGCTCATACCGGAAACATGAAATTAGATAATAATGTAACAAAGTGCAAACTAGTCTTTTCAAGATTGTAGTCTTACCAGTGTCAGAAGAGACAACAGAAGTGTTATCTTTACTGTTACTCTCTACTTTATTAGAGTATTATTAGTGTGACATGAGCCGGGTTCAAGGTGTTTGTATGTCTGTATGCGTCTTAGCAACTCAGTTTTATCAGCAAGATTTTGCTCTGCTCCAAAAGGAAGACGATCATGTCTTCATCTGTCACCTGAGGACTGATCTGGTTTTCCTGCTGAAGCCTGAATAGTTCCATCAACAGTGTAATCTAAAAAACATAAAGGAGATAAGTAATCTTTAAGCATCATAAGACAGAGTCTATCATAATTTATTTGGCATTTTCTATTGGTGTGGACTCGGAAGGGTAGTAGGTTTTACCTGAGACGTATAACTGCTCATATTCCAGCAGCCCAATCATATATTGGTGTGTCAAACAACACATTTAAAAGACATAAAACTATGTTACTTCTAGTTTTACTACTTACTGGATGTTGCACTTTCTGGTAGGTCACCAAGGAAATGTTTTTTGCAAGTATCCTGTTGTTAAATAAAGTGCAAAGTCTATAACCACCCTTAGGACACTACTTCGAAATTATGCAAACATAATCTATAGTTTGGTCATCACAAGCCCAGTTAATGGTAACAGGAGCTGCCATTTGTTAAGTTCTAGCATTTTCCTACCCAGTGAAATCCTTTTACAATATTTTGCAGTAAAAGTATTAGGCTGGTGATAATTTACAATTTTCTTATTATCCACAAATCCCATGAAAAGACAAAAAAACAGCAATTAATTTATCCTATTAACACTTATTCCCTGTGAAGCCAAATCCTGATGTTTTTTATTCCTTTGTGCCACAGAGCTCCATTGTTGAAGAAACCAATAAGACAAATTAATGATCCTCACGGTGCACTAGGTTACATGTTCCTTTTTTAACTATCAACAAGGACACTTTGATGATGTTTGATTCAATTCTACATACGTTGTTTCAGTGCCTACTCACTAAAAAGCTACAATGCATTGTTAACTCCTCTTTTAGAAATGTATGCTAAAGAAAAAACTAGTAACTAATTTTAGGAAATTAAAAATGAAACTTTAAATTTGTAACCTGTTTTTAAAAATGTAGGTCTTCAGAAGGAGCAAATGGACTTGAAACCAGGGTCTCCTTATTTTTATCCAAAAGGAGGAAACAACGCTACCAAAATACATAGTCGCAAATATATTAGAGCTTTGGTACAAAGTCTTGGCAGTTTGGGAAATGCTTAACTTTAACGTTTTCAAGGTTAGCAATATTCTTTAATTTGAATATACTCCTTGAAAAATGCTTGATTTTCACTTATCTACCCATCCATTATCTATAACCACTTACCCTTGCAGGGTCACATGTGAACCAAATATCTTTTTAATATTTGAAATGAAACAATCCCATCATCATAATTGTTGTCTCCTGGCATGCTCACTTGTCATTCATAGCTGGTTAAATTCTCTGTTGGTCTCTTTCTCTAGAATATTAGCAATCATTAAATAATCGGGATTGAAAAATACAATCAAAGTTGAATTGAACAGCTTATTAAATAAACAATGACAATGAGTGACAATACACTGATTGATTGACCTGACTCACTTGTGTCAAAAGCTAAGTTAATTTACTAAAGAAAATGTTACTACTCATTAACCCTGCCCAACCACATACCCCCTTTTTCTCTCTGACTGTAGACTCGTCTCGTATTTAGAGTTGCACAGTAGGTGAAGAGAAATCTAAACTGGGTGCAGGATTGCTCTGTACTGTAAATCTACACCACAGTTGTTGGAGCCCTTGTGTTTACATAGGTGGATCCTCACCTGCCAAACTGTAACATGCCGTGTACCACTCTGACACACTGACAGTGAGTTACATGTAGACATGAAGGAAGGGGAAATGCTTGCGATCCTTTTCAAGAGAGATGCCATCTTTCATTTTATTTTTTATTTTTTCATGGGCCATTGAACGCTTTGAAGACACAGCTTCATGATTGACAAAAGATAGACTTGTCCTCTCGGTTCACAATGACTGGCACTTATTTGCTGTCATGTTAAGATGTGTGGAAGCAGTCATTAATTCAAACTGGCATGCCTACAAAAGTTAAAGGATTGATGCTTTATTTTGACTGGTTGGCAATGCTAAACAATGTTTAACTAAAACATGAAATTATGGAGGACTGAATTTACTGTAGTATATGGCATTAATGAAAGTTGCTTAATACCATATTAGTCTTACTACTGCTATTACTACTGCCGCTACTACTACTACTACTGCAAATGAGAATAATAGCAACAATAATAATGATGTGCCTTAAACTGTCTTTATGCTTCATTTAGTTTACAGTTAAAATAAATGTACTCTTAGTTTGTGATTTTTTTAGGTAAGCTGACAGAAAACTACTGCTGCCCACGTTGTCTATCAAATGTTTAATTAAAACATTTTTGGGTGTGAAACATTCTTGAAAAGCTTCAACCCATAGAGAGAAATATAGCAATAGATTTATGTGTGCTTCATTGTTGAATTACCCTTTAAATGATACTCCCTCTTCTGGTCTCCTGTTGTTTTGTTTATGATTTTTTTTTGGGGGGGGACAACAAAAGACATTCAATATACATGGCACACAGACAAGAGATTTCAGTGAGTGCTGTGTTACTTTATTGATCTTCTTTCTTCAATTTGCTCTGATGCATTACACTAAAGTCTTTTTGAATCAAGTCTTACAACACCAGACAAGCAGTTGTTGCACAACACCAAGCATCTTCTCATAGATGTAAGAAATCACGTGGTTTCATGCTATAGTCAGCTGCAATCAGTTTCTTCAGGGACAATTTTCCTAATAGACCCAGCGCTCTTTGTGATGGTGCTTTTACTGATATAATTATGCAAATAACTTTTTTTTTTATTAGGAAACTATGTATAACAATGCATTTAAATTACTTCAGCATTTTCATTGTGCTGATCCACCCTTAATAATGAGAGTTCGTCCCTGAACTACCTCTTGACTTTAAAACAATCTGAAAACAGCCCAGTCACAACAGTGAAATCAACAGTGCAGTACCTAAAATGCAGTCACTGATCTTCAGCATCAGTCATAGAACTTTATAGGGACATTTAATTCTACCAGCAAGACCCTCACAAACGTATAAGCCTACAGTCCACTCTCCATACAAAATCTAGTTTAACCCATAAAAAGAATGACAGCATTTAGATTCAATTTTGGCCGAATTTCTTTATGGACTGTAAGTCATTATGTGCTATGTTGATTCTTAAGCATGGGAGATAATTGCCATGGGCAGCATGAAAGTGGTTTGATTATTGTCTGCTGGCTCTGTTGAATTATAATAGATCTAAATGAGGCTCCCATATCCACATATCTTTGGTACTAACAGTTGTAACAGTTTTTCGCAAGAATGGGACTGCTCAGGAGCGGTACAGTTACCGTGTTCAAGTATTTTCAACCTTCTGAATTGTTATTATGTGGAATGGTAAAGCAGCCTCAAAGTCAGTACAGGCAAGTAAAAATGAAAGATTGATTAGGCTGTGAAGTGCTGGTCCCTCTGATATAGCACAGCATTTCTCTTCTAAATGAAGTCTAGATATTTCAAAAGATTTTTTAGTTGCTAAGAAAGTGGCGTCTTTGAAGTGAGCATGTCCCCTTGGTAGTTATTCAGCAGAGGAATATTTTAGTAGGCTTATCTTAAGATGTTCACACACGTGCTCCACAGTTGGTGTGTTAAGGGGTCATTTCGTGTCCAGCCCATCCCGAGAAGACCAGGCTTACTGAAAATCACTTGCCATGAGGAATTATGTCGGTTGGGATTTGTTTTATTTTTCATTTTTTCGCTTTTAAGAATGGTCTGAAATTGAGTCCCCATTTGATATTTATATTACCTTACATAATGCAGTTGCACAGTGCACAGTAAGGCCCATGCAATTTAGAGGAATATGTCAAGATATGTTTGACGTCTGAATAGGTCTACATTAAGAAAATATATCCCACACATCCCACATCACATTTTTCTTTTAAGGGTTCCCTATAGTAGTATAGTTTGGTATAGTGTTCTGTAATGTCTGGACAGGAATTTGGTGTCCACTCTGCATCTCGAGCACAAACAAAATTAAGTTTAGGTGCAGTTTTAAACCAACAGTTACTCCTTGAGGTACAGTTTATTAATGCAGATTTTGCTCTAGGAAGCCCCATTACAAAGGTTAAAGCCTTAGAACTGGATCAACTATTGATCCTGTAACACTCACACACACATGTAAGCTGGGTGACTGAACCGAATGTAATGAGTGATGTGTTAAAATTGTGCAGTTATGTTAACAACTTACCGTCACTATTGTCAGTTAGTGCTGGTTTCTCATGTATAACAGTGGCAGAGCAGTTTACTGTATTGGTTTGGAAAACAACACTATTATGTTCAGAATAAATGTTTTTCTGGTTAAATAAAGATTAAATTTAGTCTAATGTGAGAGAATTAGTCTTGTACTTGCACTTCAGTTGTTATTATTTCCCTCTGTTCCTGATGGGTAAACATTTGACATTGCCTTTGTACCTGCCCCAATAAACATGACACTCTGCCCAACAAACTAAAGGAAAGGATAAGTCACACACACTGGTGCTGAGGGCATTCAGACAAAGGCTACATTATGTGCATTTGAAATTCTCTTCTGTATAATGGTATCCAATAATGCATTTCTGCTGTGATTTCTTAACTGTAGAAACACCAACACTGGTCTCTATAAGTGACCTCGATGCATATGCATGAAGCTGGGTTTTTGCTTGAATAGGATTTGAGTAAATGTGACCAAATAATCTGTTGGCACAGTAGTCCTGAACAAAAAAGATAAAAACAACAATTTCCTGTTCATTCTGCAGTTTGTTACGTGTTTCTCCATTTCAGTGCTTTTTTATTGACTAGCAGAATTGATAGGAGAAAAGTGTGCTAATCATGGCACATTAGAAGTCTCGAGCAGGCCGGTATAATGCATGCACTGTGGCGCATTTCCTCCATTTAGGATAAAAACGACTGACCAGATTGTCAACCATTTTAAACACTCCACTGCATCCCTGTTAGAGTAGTTTGTTGCTAGTAGGACACCTGCCCATGCTGAGTGGTCCTAGTAACAGAGAAGATAAACATCCAAACATATGCTGAGGAAAATAAATTGTTCATGTTTCACTGGTTTGTGTTGTAGGAAGTAGAATACAATGCAGCGTGTAGCCTTATAGAGTATAATAACAGGACAAAAGACAATATCAGTCTTATTAAGGTATTTGATTTGGTCCTAATTAATTTGAGGGTTAACCGAATCATAATTTTACTCTTATAGAAAGAATAAAGCTGTGAGATTATTTGTTCTTTTCTTTTTTTTTTTTTTTTTTTTTTTTTGCAGAGCCTAGGAGCTCATGCGGACAGAAAGCACGGTTTGAATGGCAATCATCAGTCTTTGCTGGTTCAATTGTGTTACTGACCTTATAGCCCCAAGCAAGAGACCACAATGAACAATTCCAGTCGAGATATTGTGAGGAAAAACTGCTACAAAACATAGCTTGGAATGGAAGCTCATTAACTTCTTGTGGAATTGGCAAGGCGATGGGTCTTGAAGGAGGTGTGTGCAGTGGGGATTTTGATAAGAAGAGTTCTGTTAAATTCCTTAATGACTTATTTTGTATGCTCAGAGCAAACTGTGCTCGGCTGTAATTTAGCCTCTGTAGTTCCATCCTGTTTCTTTACAGGTAAATTTAGAAGTGATTGGCTTTTTATTTCCTTGCCATTGGCTTATTTCCTTATTTTTCTATGGTGAATTCGTCTTTTCAGGTCAGGGCTGCAGACTTTTTGCTTTTTGTGTGAAGATTTGAAATTTTATGATATTGACTGATTAATTTCCCTTCAGCGAAACAAACAAGAGCATCCCTTTAATGTATTTCATCAGGACATTTCTCTTGATGTTTTCTGCATCTGTTATCAAACCCCCGCAATCATGCCCAAGTGCAAGAGGGCCGCTAGTAATCTTTTC
The DNA here is from genome assembly GCF_905237075.1 of Dicentrarchus labrax. Lineage (NCBI taxonomy): Eukaryota > Metazoa > Chordata > Actinopteri > Moronidae > Dicentrarchus > Dicentrarchus labrax. Next base: position 6,605,165 of record NW_026136702.1, read on the forward strand.
AACCCCGCTAAGATAGAGATTTATGTTCCTCTTGTACGAAGGTTGCCTGGAGATAATGGTATACATGTGTCAGTATGTGCTTCTGAGCAAGGCAGAAACACTGATACACTGAAATGTGTCTGTCAGCTAATGGATGCAAATAATGATAAAAGCTGAGGGTCCTACCAGGAGACAATGATGATAAAGACCCACGTTGGATGGATTATGTGCCAGAGCTTTTCAAATTCTTATTGCAAAGAGCATCTTTATGTAATTTATGTATTGAAAAACACTGCAGTCATAAATAACCATTTCCTGAGTCTTCAAATGAAGTATTTTTATGTGCTTGGAGGGAGTCCTAACCTTTGGGCACATATCTTCACAGTTAAATTGCCCATAGCTAATGCACTACACTGACCTGCCTGTATTTATCATATAACTTAACTAATCATAATTATTATTTTTATTTCAGTGTAAACACGCAGAAGATTTTTTAAGTAATGCTCACATGTCTTCAGAAAATTGTGATTCAATAAAGTTGCTATAATTTTACAGCAGTTTAATGCCCGATAATGCCCCATTGCAAGTAATCATTGGATTTTGTTGTATTTAGAGAATGACTGCCGTTTCCTTTAATGATAACAAATAATCTCAGTTCCTCCAAGACCAAGGGCAGAGAGGTCATTTGTGTTTCCAGAGATACTGAAGCAGCTGCCAGAGCGTTTTAGAGTGCTACAGCAACTAACTGTCCTTCCTGTAATATTTACTTACAAAGTGAAATGTATCTTTCACCTTACAGAAACACAGCTGTATAAATATTTATTTAATGTGTGGAAGTGTTGAGGATACGAGTGGAGACATAGGTACTGGTGAGATAAGAACTATTTAAATTTTCATGAATTCACCAGTAGTCTGGTTTTTGGCGCTTGCCCACACTTTAATTGGCATGTTGCCTTTCTTGTAGTAAAGAATTTCATGAATTATGCACGAAAAACAAGTTACCACGTGTCCCATTATAACCACATTGTGCAATGCAATTTTCGACCTGCTATTCTGGAAAAAGACAATACTTCAGAAAGCTCCATTCTCATTACAGCCCAACCTCAGCTTAGCTAGAGATCATCCAAACCCCTTGTTTCTTACCTCTCCCAAACACAAAATCTCAGCTCTTAAGCAACACCAGTGAGAGCCACTTGATTATAGTGGTTTCTCATGCATTTTATCATCCTGACCTATTAAGCAACCAGACATACAACTGAGAACTAAATTTAATCTATAAATGATTTATGGTCAAGTAGAGTAGTAACATAGCTTACATTTATTCAGTGAGAAAGCGAGGCTAAATGTTTTAGATTATAAGTAAATGGTGAGGTTAGGTGTAAGAAAACATATGAGGTGACTGCACACATTTTGCTGCTGTGTTTTGTTTGCATGTCCTCACCTGAACCGGGTCTAAATTTTTAGTATTCATACTTTAACAGGGTTTAATATTTTAGCGCACAGAAATGGGGACTTGATGCGTTAAATTGCAAATGTATGAGTCATAGTTGATCCATATTTAATGGGCCATGAATTGAAATTTACCAGCCAATACTGCTGAATGGAATAGCACATTGAAACAGTCTGCTTTTGAATAAACAGTAAAACATTCAATCAATCGTGGTTTTGTAGATTAAAAACTTGATAACCCTTTTGAGGTATTATCAGGCGTATCAATTTTTTTATACACACAGAGAAGTCATGTTTATGATTTAATTACTTTTTACTTTGTAACAAAAGTCCTTGCAGTTTGTCTGCATAAATACAACACCTGTGGTGCACCTCTCTGGAATGCTCTGTGGGTGATGCAGAGTTACCTCTTGTATATTGATGTTGACCTGTCCTGTCCAACAATGAGAAGGCCAAGGGTAGGCAGGCAGAATGCGGAAGATTATGTTTCTGTCAAGTCACTGCTTAGATTCTCTTATTTTCTTGTCATCACTCCTATGATTCTATTAAGAAGCTGCATTCCCTAGTCTGGCCAGGCCAGACAAGGAGACCGGTGATTGACAGGTAAAGACATTACTATGCGAAGGGAAGGAGAGTACAGGGAGAGATATGAATATTTGAGTAGATGGCATAAAAGAATCTTGTAATTGATTTTCTATCTAAGCTGCCATTTCATTTACTGAATAAATGCATTCATTTCAGTCAGTGGGTTGTTCACGCTGTCCCCATTGTCTCATTGTAAAGACAAACTTTATCGTATTTTGTATTTGATGGTGATTTTGCAGATTCTAAAAACTGCTCAGCTGCATGGCAGACAGCTAAAAGGTTTTGTACTTATCCTTGCACTACATGGCACCGCTAGAAAAACTGCCAACCATGTAACCTTGCTAGAAATAAGCTTTGTGTGTTGTCCCCCTCTGACAGATGTGATCCACACCGTGGGTCCGGTGGCCAGAGGTCATGTGGGCCCTACCGAGACCAATGACCTCACCTCCTGCTACCAGAACTCCCTCAGGCTGATGAAGGAGCATGGCTTGAGCACTGTGGTGAGTACTGTACGCTACCACGTTCACACTCATCTGAGGAGAAATGTGCCTGTGTTCTGTGCAGCTTGAAAGAAAGAAATTATATGCCTCTGTGTTTCTGTTTGACAGTGAGTAAGCCTTCAGTGAGAAAAGCTGTGTTTGAAAATTTTTGGAAATTTGGAAAAGGTACAAGAACAAAAGGATTTAGCATCTTTCATTTTAGATACAGTTCTGAAAAGCCTTAATCTTCTTTATTTAAACAAAAGCAACAGAGAACACAACAAAATGGTAATGTTTCATGTTTGTCAAATGAAGGCTTTTCATGTAGACTACTTTGGCTTATGATTAAATGAAAGGCAAGCCTTTGTATCCACCTCTCCATATTGCACATATAATAACTGTGCAGTTTTTCCTCAGTCATTGTTTGGGATACCATTTTTAGGTTAGAAAACTATGACCTTTTTTTAAATTATTAGTATTTTCTTCCTTAAAACCCTGGAAAAGCACCAGGTTTATTGTCCTGAATGTGTCTTAATGATTAGGGCTTTAGATGAGAAAATCCCCATGCAATCCACAGCTGGCAACAGCCAATAATTCACACAGCTTCTAGCCTGTTCTGGACCGTATGTTACAGTCTGGTTCGTGTGATGTATAGATTTGCCCTGCCCACACAGGGTAAACAAATCAGTATCACACCAAATAGCCACGAATCACATTTTCAGCACCAACCTACTGCCCTGCAGCCTCATCAGAGGCCAATCAATAGAAGTACTTACCAACAGAGAGATGAGACATAGATGAGTGCCAGTTTCATTAAAGATGATTGTGACAAATTCCTGCTCTGTTGATGACTTATTGTGAGAGCGACAGACACCTCTAGGTAGCAATTAAATGGCTTGTGAAGCCAAATGACTGAAGTTGGTATGGTAAGTGTTTTGAAGTTCTATCAAAATCAGGAGCATACCTGCTTATCTTTAAACTTCCCTAATAACAGTTGCATTTAGTAAAATATGATGAGCTACAAGCATGGCATTACATTAGAATGTCATTTACACAATAAAATTATTTACCCTGGTGTGCTCAAGGCTTTATGGGCAGAGGAACGGCATGCTCTACAGCAGTGTGGCCCCTTAGGCCTCACTGCAGGAACCACCACCAGCTTGTCTGTTTTCATCCACAAATGTTCCAATCCTTTCTTTGTTTCTGGCACATTCCAAAGATTTATTTAGTTTAGGCCTATCTCTTGATTTATTTATCCAAGAATCCATATATTTATAAGAAACAGAGTTTCTGTTTTTCCTGGGAGCTGCTTGGATCCTGTCTAATGTATTTATACAGCTGCTCCGTGTTGAACAAGCCTTCAGTGAAAACAGTGGTGTTCTGTGATTGACTGGCCTTGTTGGATGAGCCTAGTCATTACATTATCTTAGCCACAGTCCATTTCGTCTCTCCTTGCTGCAAGGACAACAGAAAGCCTTTTTACCAAAAGCGAAAGGGAAATAGCTGTTTCTTCAAGCAAGGATGTGGCCTTGATTTAGTTTTACTCTAGCCCGCCTTGATATGCAAGACTTACTTGAAGAAAGGCTCCAAGGGTTTTCTGGTCCTAATTCTTTGTTAACAGACAGTCTTGCCTGGTGCAGAGCACAATGAGTCCAAGTTTTTGGTTAGCTGATCAGCTCTAAGCTCATTTTGACTCATCTGAAAGGGTCTCACTATTAGCTTTGCTGTGTGAGAGAAACAAGAGATCCCACCGAAGACGGGCACCCCGCCAAGTGGGTCTACAAAGTGGGCAAAAGAGGGGGGCTACATTTGGGAATCCTAGACGACTGGCTTCCTAATGGGGATTCCAGGGCATTACAAAGGAATAGGAGTCAAAACAAAGCCTAACACAAAATAAACTTGAGCATGAAAGATTAAAAAGAAGCAGAGCTCGGTAGTTAATCCCTGTTTCTTAGAGCTCAAAGCCACCCTTTAGGCTATGAAACAGAACGGCTACCACAGTCGTATCATCAAAATCTTTGTGATTGTAGCATGTCAAGACAAAGAGTTTACAGGGAATAACCACTGAATTTCAGGACTGAAAATGCATTTCCTTTACCTTAGGGCAGTTCACTGTGTATGACTAAACATTTGCTGCAGTAGTACCCACAGAAGGCAGAAATTAGATGGAAGAGCTTTTCCTATCCCTAAGTGATCAGTGTGCACTGATTTACAGCTCTACTGGGACGGAACTGGGGAATATGGAATAGGCAACTTAAGGCAATTCCTGGCTGACTTTAAGGGTTGTTTCTGAGTTTCTAGATGTATTCATACTATTACTATAAAATAAAACTAATTTGGAAATAACAATCTGAATGAATATCCTTAAGTCCATAAATTCTTCCTTGTGGGGCAGCTCAGACAGTGGATCATGGGGGCATTAAAATTATATGAATTAATTATGATTTCTTTATTTTAGTTTTAAAGGATAATTGGGTAAATTTGTGAAGTTATGTAAAAATGTCTCAAGCAGGCCAGAGAACTGAATTTTTAATTTATTTTGTTTGATAAATTGTTCTGCGTGAAGTGTTGCATCGGATTAAATAACCACCTCTACTCAAAATTGTATTTAGCTTATTTTTATCTAACGGCTTAAAACTCGTGCTTTGTCATATTAAGCCCATATTGGCTGAAATGTAAAGGCAGGCATGAACATTTTGTGTATATGACTACCCCTGACCAAAGGACAAACTAAGTAAAGGATGCCTTTCTAAGCCTTACTGATGGCCTTCAGATGAAAAATGACGATCAACCTGAGCCAAGAAACCTGCCGTTTAACCCCCACTCTGTAGTTGAAAGCTATCTGGAACAGTGCAGTCTTTCACTTCCTCACTCTGTCTTACTCTCTGGATAAATATCCAATGGCTGGATGGCCTATTGAGTTGTGTTTGTCAAATCATTTGGCTGCAGCACATCCTGGAAAGCGATAGCTTGTATTTTGCCCACGTGCATACAAACACTGTTTTATATGTATTGCATCTTCCTTGGGCATATGTGAATGTGCCTATGTTGTTGCAACCATTTTTTTTGCTAATTTGTTCTCGGCCTAGAAGACTGTTATGCTTCTGGTTTTTTTTTTTTTTTTTTTTTTTTTTTCCTTTTTCGCTGCGGCTGAAAGAGCAGCAGGCTGTCACAGCTCCCTGGGCTCTGACTGACCACAGCCCACAGTCAGGATGCCAGCGTTGCCGGCTGAGCTCTGCAACATCACACAGGGGAGCCATAGGGGCTGTGCAGCCTGCGAGTAGAGTTGCAGCACTGGGATGATGAGCAGCACATTGTGAAACAGCCCCCTCCTCTGCTCAGTGCTTGTTACACTACAGTATGTTATTTGCTTCCAAAGTAGGCTCAGGTGAGGAACCAAAGAGGAAATATAGCTAGAAATATGGATTTTTGGTGGATTGATTCTAGACATGAATTGTGATAATAACACTGCCTTCCTGGCCGATAGGAGTGAAGATGCTCCAGCAGGCTATCAATATTTGCTTGAGCCAGGACATATTAAATAGGTCTCATCATAGTGGCTCTGATATACGGAGCATGCCTTGTTATTGTGGTCTATTTGGAAACAGCTGAGATTGTTGGGGAAACTCGCTACTCAGCAGTACCACATTATTGCATTCACAGAATTTTTGGAGGACAAATGATAGAAAACCTTTTGGTAGTTTGTGTGTTAAGGTGTAGATTTTTAACCTGTGACTGGGACCTGTCAATCACATTATCTTGTACCTGAAAGCATAATTTCTTGCAATCAAGATTAGCACTTTATATCTGGTGAAAGAAAAAAATATTCACCTGTGTGTATGTGTATTTTAACAATGCACTCATGGGTATGTGTGTACTGTAATAGCTGTGTACTGTCAGACCCTGGGGGACCTCCTCTCCAAAGAGCTGGAAAGCCATACAGTACATGGAACTGAGGAGACGGTTAATGCAGGTCCCCTGTCTTGGTTAGTCATGGAAGGCTGCTCAGATTCTTCCCTGGAAGCAAGCGTAGCATCTGTCAGGCAGAAACAGACAGACTGTGTGGAGGGGGACGCCACCATCTGGAAGCCATTCAGCCTTAGACTCTGTTTCGTTTTAGAGACATATTAAACACCCCTTAGACTGTGACCTTTAGAATAAAAGAATAGCCATGTTTACCCAAAACATCATTATTGTTTCATTTAATTTAGCTCCTTTTGAGTCTTCAGGGAGTGTTCTGTTGAGACAAAATAAGTAGGATTTTAGTCTCGAGGGTATGTGGCATAAAGATACAGCAGGCATTGTGTTGTTGACTAATGATCATGTGGGCAACTGAGCCTCCTTTTTGTTCCTAATTTGATGCTGACAGGCCCCAATTTGATGTTTTCTGAAAGTATCTGTCATTAAGCTATTTCTGGCAGCGTGCAGTGGGCTGGCAGCTGTCAGTGTGGACAGTGACAGGGTCGCAGACTACATTTAGTGGCCTCCTCTCTGACTCCCAAGCGGCCCTGGAAGTGTTTTGTAGTCATAACACACTGGCTTTGAGGAGATCCAGTAGGGAAGCCACAAATTGCCCGTTGAGAAAAATGCTGAAAGCCAAGTGGATTGGAGATGAATGGTGTAGAATGATAGGATTAGCCACCCTTCTCTGTGGGCTCATTCCAAGGCTGCTAGGAGCATTAGCTCCCATTCATTTTGCCCGACAGTGTTCCCAAAATGCATTCCTGCAAACAATATCTTATAGTGACACATCAGCATGCACACCCTGCTTGAAGATGACAGCTGATAGCCCCTACTAGATAATCTGTTTCACTTGACAGGGACAGCAGTGAAGAACAAACAAACACTGTATCAATGGGATAAGTGACCATGCCCCCAAGGTGTCTTCAAGACAGACAACACACTGGGGGTTTGGAGGGCAAGTTGACTTTAACCTCATCTTAAATTCTTTTGTCCGACCAGATTTAAAGGCATATCCTCTGTTCTCGAGAATAATGTGAACTATGCTGTAAATAACTTTTACTGTTCCACCTTTATTAATGTAGGTCACCGGTGATATTTGAAAATGTGGTTTTTACTGCTGTATTTAAGTGCACCGAAGGGTCTTTGTCATTATTTATGTTTCCAAATACTACCATATCAAACTTAATGACTTTGTTCTTCAGCCTTTTCCATTTTGGTGTGCCGACTCCCCAAGTGATTAATTAATTTGCATTTATGCACTGAACAGATCGCGCACAAACCTTTCCTCTATCTGCTTCTCTACCCTTTCTTGTAAATTATTGTCCACGAGTGCAAGCGACTCCGGATTTAATCATATAATGGCTGATAGAAGTATAGAAGTATAGAGGCTTGATTGTCCACATATTTGGCTTCTGATCATACCAGAGTAAACTGTGCCATTAATTGGGATGGATGAAATGAGAGGTTTACTACTGATCCGCTCACACTCGCAGTCGGTCTTTGTGTCTATATGAGCCTGTATCTAGTATTTAGTTTGTATTTAGTTTATACTTTAAATCCCTTTACGCAACAGAATCCAAGCTAATTTGACATATGACGATATTTGGAGAACTTAATTCGCAGATGAGCTGTGGACCTTCACAGCCAGTCGCAATTATGTAGCAGTAAAAAAGGTGTTCTGACTGGTGCTCCCCACAGACCACATCTGTTATTCATGTATGTCTAAGGCTTTTTTTAACTCATTTTTTGTCTCACATGTAAAAGTAAGCATATTGGCAACACATTTTGTTAATGCCTTTGCTTATGCCAACAGATATAGTGTTTTGTTGTTTTAAATTTACCGTTGCCGTTTATTCTGTTATACCTGGATATCGTGCTGTACTCAATTTGTTTGTTTTGGTTAAGTAGTAGAATCAGACACATAGCTCGAATGAGGAAAAAAAGAAATCCAGTACAGTATGTCCCGCAGACTTCACAAGGTGTCCCCCGATCAGTGATTAGCTACAATATGTGATTATAACCCAGCCCTCTCTGCAGCCAGTCAGCCAGTTGTTGCTCGTAGCCCACTTCCACATACAGTACCTGCATGCATCTCTAAAGGTTAATTAGACTGAAGCTTTCAAAAGGTCACACCGCCATTTAAATTAGCCATTGCTATTTGTCTGATCCGAATCATTGGCAACACTGGGCCAATTAGATCCAATTACACTGATAGTGGTTGTGGTGGTCTGCCACCTAGTCTAAGTTAATGACCATTGGAACCCCAATTACCCCTGCGCCCTAATTCAGAAGGAGGGAACCACGGCAGGAGGAGCTTCAAGTCTAGGTAAAGGGGACAGCCCTGTCACATCACCTTCCCTTGACATTCCCTTCACTTCAGGGAAGACTGCATGACTTTATGTGAGGTGAAATATTAGGATATGTAAAATGTGACATTTCCACACATCTCGGGAGGGGTAATCACAGTTGATGGGGACTGAAGAGGTAATCTCCAGAGTGTCTATGTGGAGTGAGCTGATATGAGCATGCTAGCGTCTTGATTACAAGCACAGGAAGCCCATAGCAATCATGGGAAAGACGAAACCCTATCTCATACAAAGGTTGCTCCACCTAGATGTTCTGTGAGGGAAATGGCAGTGGTGCTATTTTAGATTAATGTGCTCTGACAATAATAAAGGCTCTTCAAATAATTTAAGTACTAAAGCACAGTCAAGCAGTATAAGACTCAGAATCAGCCCTCAGCCTGGTTTCACTTCATGTTTTTCTCTGCTTCTGTACCTGGCTGTGAGGAGCTCATGGAGACAGTCTCCTGAATTTCTATGAGGTTCATATCCCTCTGCGGTACCATCTGAGAATAGAAGCGACAGCTCTCACCCAACTGAGGGACTGTCGGAGGAAGTTGTTGATTAAACAGATGTCGTCCCTGCCATACGCCATGAGACAAGAACACCACAATAAGCATGCATTAATTAAACATACCTGAAGAATGTGGACAATACAGGAGAACAAAAAGCATCACTGTCTATCTTTGTCTCTGCTTCACAACAGGAATAAGAAAGTGACTCCTTTCTTACCTCTGGTGTGACTTTCAGAGAATACAAACCGGGGAAGAGCTTAGGTACCTAACCAAGGAAAGAATGATATTGTTAGCCCTGATTAGCAACATCTCATTCAGATAAACTACAGTGTTGTCATTTGCAACAATGCTGATTTTCAAAGAGAGTCTCAAGGCATTTGCCTGAGGAAGGCTACTTTTGAATCACATTGTTTTTGACAAGAGGAAAAACTTGTGAAAAGACAGTACATGGACAATGGTCTCTTGTTTTCTTTGAAGCCTCCTCAACTAAACCAATACAAAATCTCTACAAAAATAACCTAGTCCTTACCGTACACCTAAAAGCATGTTTTGTTTCTCTAGCGGGCTCCCATCTGTTTAGAGTTTTGCTTGCATCTGAAACTCTAGTGTCATCAAACATTTCCTCCACCACATGATAAATGCTTCTCCTTTGATCAAAGGAGCTGAGCAGGAAAGTATGTGAAATACACAGTGGTAAATGTCCTGAATTGAAAATGTTGCTTAAGTAAAAGTATTAGGAAAATGTATTTAAAATATTAAAAGTAAAAGTACTTGTACCCAGAAAATTGTTGTATCATTATTACTTAAAGCTGGATTTTATGATTTTTGTTGGTTGAGGTGGAGCTCATTTTGAACTATTTTGTAATTGACTTCAACAAATGATTATTTTCATTAAGGATTAATCTGCTGAGTATTTTCTCCATTAATAACTAGATTTTTCTGAAAAACTGTGAGAAAGGCTTTCACGGTTACCCAGAGCCCAAAACAACACACCCCTAAGGCTTGTTTTGTCTAACCAACAGTCCAAACCTCAAAATAATTAAAAAAACATACAATTATTAAAAGGAAAAGCACCAAATCTTCACATTTGTGAAGATGTCAAGAACCATGAAATGTTTTTCATGAAAAAAGGCATAAACAATTATCAGAATAATAATTGACACAATTTTCTGTACTAGTATAAACTTTTGGGTTGGTTGGTTTTATTTATAAAAAAAACTTATTTTATAAATATGTTTTTCATACGTTTCATGGGTTTTGTGTAACATATTTAATTTTTAAATGACAGTACCTGAGTATATATACTTAGTTACATTGGAAACTGGAAATGCATTACAAAGCAGGCCTCTTTCATAGCCTCACAGTTGCTCCTCAACTGAGTAAATCTCAGAAATCTCACAGATACTGTAACAGATTGCTGTTCATCAGCGGTGGACCTTGGTGGAATGAGTTCTTGTTTACATCATTATGGTTAATTACCATGCAGAATCAGTCCAGCCAACAGTGCTTGTAGTGTGTGTGTGTGTGTGTGTGTGTGTGTGTGTGTGTGTGTGTGTGTGTGTGTGTGTGTGTGTGTGTGTGTGTGTGTGTGTGTGTCAGTGAAGCCGGACAGAGCTGTCACACTCTCAGTCATCTCATTACTAAAGCAGCATTATCCCCAAGATAACGCCTCTTGCTGCCCCGTTGTGTGTTTGGTCATGGGCCCTTTCAGTTTATGCCAGTGGGTGGGACTATCCAAACAGCATGTATAAATGAATAACCAGGGAAACCTTGTGTATCTAGTCATGTACAAATCATCTAGTTATCTTCTGCTTCCAACTGGTCCACAAATCTTGGTGACACATTATCCTGCAATTGTGATACGCATGGCAACATTTTCAATTTAACACTCGCAGATGGATATTTTAATTATTATTGAGTGAATAGTAATGAGACCGCTGAATCTTTGCGTTCCTCTTAATGCACTTAATTAAAGTTACAAGGCGAGACGTTTAACATGACTCTGCATCAGAAAATAAGCTTCTTGGACGGTTATGTATTAAGAAAGAAACAACATGATAAAGCAAGTCGTCATTGTGAACATGTGATGTCTAATCAGGTTTCACTCTAGTGCCGAATATAGTTTTTTGGCCTCAAAGCTCTTCCTCACAGTCTTTCATTTGAGGCTTTTATGAAGCCAGGTGTTGAACCCTGTGTCGACCTTGCCAGGGCCATGTCCATGAAACTGGAATTTCCTGGTCTATCACAGGGTTCCATTTCAACAAGCTCACATCCAATTATCCTTCAATCATAGTACCCGGTCTTACAGATGTGTTTGGTCGAAGTACAAGGTCTCTCTATCGTGGTTTGACACACAGGGGACATTTTCTCTCGCTCTGACTGTACACATGAATTGTTTTCAAGGGAAGAAATCAGATGGCATCTCAGATAAAGATGAATGTCAACTAGGAATTATTTGTAGCTTTTACACTGAATAAGTAGCAATTATGAGCTTGGCACCAAACATGAAGATACAGCAGAGTATATTACATTAACACCTTTAGACATACAAATTAGTAGCCTGTCAGGCTGTTAAAGGGCGTGCTAACTGTTCCCCTCTTTCTTAAGTTGCTCTTTTCTCTTAATGTTTTGTTTATGCAATAGATAATACAAGGGAATAACAACTGCAAAATCAGCTCTTTATTATATGCACTGATTTTAAATGCTACCTCCTTATTTGAAGGTAGTTATCACTTATGTAGAATTTAAAGAATTCTCTATAGAAGACAGAAATGGGGAGTGATATAGACTGTGGAATCTTTAGTTCATTAATGATATTTTGTTAGTGCTGAGTGATGAAAAAATTATTTAATTTGAAAAAAGGGAGCAGTTTTGTTGTAGAAAACGAGAAGGTAACATAAACTTCAATCATATTGTCTTAAATAAGTTAATAACTTCAGTTGACATTTTGTTATTTTTCATAAGTTATTTCTTGTTGAGCACAAACTGGGACTTCAACCCTAATGCTATGCAGCCAGTTGATGTCTCTGCTCTGAGATTATTTACAGTTATTCACTGCAGGTTGTCTCCAGCTTTTTCATAGCAAGCCTTTTCCTAACCTTAAAACATACTGTGCACAACTATTTCCTGTGTTTTGTTAATGCATTGGTTCCCGTGTGTTTTATCAAAGAGAATGCATAAGGCAGAGAGCTGACAGCTATCAGGAGCCTTGGGAATGTTTGTAGTTCTTTATGTGGTGCAGAAGTGCACAACTGCTTGTCTACAGCCAGGATATGTATAAAGTCAGAAATGAATATTTATAATGGTCCCCATCTGCTTGGCACACATTTATGATCAGCATTGTTTGGTTTGATGACAGCAAACTGGGAACAGTGCGTATTGTGTTGACCAATTGGCCAGCCCATATTTATGCATATTTATGAGAACATCAGGACAGGCTCAATGTAGAGTCAGACTCAATACAAAATTCTTAAGACTTAAGTTGTATCCACAAATGTACACAAGTTACAAGTCTTGCCGCCTCATCATTTTGTTATCAAAACCACAGCAGTCCTCCCGCAGGCTCAGGTAAATGATTGTGTGCATTGGCAGACACGCCAATGTTTATGCTCTCCTACATAATTCTTTAATCACGGCGCTATTACCCCACACATACACCCAGTTTAGTGCCATTATTATCTCCCAAGGTCACAGCTAACGAGGGCTGACGCACTGTGCCTGGCCTGAGCTGATTGACTCTCACTTTTAAACTGGCTCAATCTAGGCCTACTCAGCAATTCAGGAGGCAATGCAGCACCTTGCACAGGTTTATGAGAGAAATATATTAGCTCTAACACTGCAGGATTGTCTTGCTTTGATGCTGGAGATTGCCACAGACGTGTAAGATAGTTATTTCTGGCCTGGAAAATGCCTTATTCCGTCTACTGGCAGTGACATTTGTGTTCATCTGACTGAGAGCTATAGATTATTTTACTTAATAATATTTGAAAACATTTGTTGTTGACCCTTATGCTTAACATTCTCCTGGATGATCTGAATTGCACAAGAAACAGACCATTTCTCTGTGGGCATGTTTTTTATTATTATTTCTGTGATTTAATATGTGATAGAGAAAGCATTTGGCAGCTGAATATTGTTCACCTGATTTTGAATGTGCAGCTAGTCCTTAAATTAAACCCGCACCTTCTACATACTCTCCTGTTCCAAGTTAATTAAAAATTATACGACATGTTAGCATTAAATCATTATGAAGTAGGCCTACTGAAGTTATCATTTCATGGGGTAATTTAGCAGATTAAACATTTCTTTCATTGTCAACCAGTGACCTTGATATCGTAAATGTCACACTCGCCTTTTATATATGATGTCACAACTGTCAGGACCATAGAACAGATTTAAATTTAAATCAGCTATTACTGTACCTATATCCACCTTTTTCATTTCACATACAAATGAATCTAGAAAGCCCAAAGGTTTAGTCACCATGCCACATGCTGAATGAAGTGCCTGCCGGAGTGAACACAGGGGTGAATCTTGTTACATGGTTTGACTTTTTGCACGCAGCTTGGAATGCCAGATAACCTCCAAATCCCACTCAGCTTAATATCTAATGTCACATCCATAAACCCCTGGTAATGACAATATGCATGGAATCACATCTAGGGCTCTTTATCGTTAAGGTGTTAGGCCCCTCACAGGAGAGCAAAGAGCTTAAGATGGAGAACATGGAACAAAATAAGTGTGTGTACATTAATTATTAGTAGAATGTAGAATAATTCCAAAAGCATTTCTTCTTCGCTTTTGACATTGGACATTTTCTTTTCGAGCAACTAAAAGAGCAAGCCCACTACAGTATTTCCCATTCAGTGATGTAGTGAAGAGGCTCTATTATGAAATTGGAGAGAAGTGATTTGAGATAAATATCACTTTGGCTTAATCAAGGCCATCATGGCTCCAGATTCCTAATGCAAGGAATTATTGACTCCCCACCTGAGCCCTGCCTCGCAAGTCCTTGGCTTTTCTGGAAGGAGGCTGAGTCATAAGGAAATTTGCCTGTGTTTGGCATAGAGCTCCATCCGGCATAATGATGATGACCTACATGATGGTCTCTTATCTAAGCATAATTATGATCGACACAAAATACTAATCAGGCTTCTCTGGGTTGTTTTGTCCTCGTATTACATTATTGATACCATACCATAGCCTGGTCCAGTGTTTTTTTTTCCCAAAGAAAAGACATTTCCTGACTGACAGAATTGATTTGTTACATTATTTATTGCAGTATAATATGAACCCTTATTCCCATAAAGTGATGCAGTACATTTTTGCTCTAAAAACATGTGATGTATTTGGTGCAGAGAAAATGGTTTTCCAGTTTTAGTAACTAATTAATGCTTTATCAATATTCATGATGAACTCCACATTTAGAAAACTGTAATTAGCTTTATTATCCTCTGGCCATTTGTGAAAAAAGTTATCCATATAGTTCAAATCAAACCACAGCAACAACTCTAGTTTCTGACCAATTGGTGTACCCTACAGTTACATATTTTCTTGCATGTAAATCAGATATCAGTCCAAAGGAAAGCAGCACATGACAGGGCCACTTCAAACCAGCACTTGGTCTGCATGGGAGATGGAAAAAGCTGGATGGACGGTGTCATAATTCACAGGAGCCACCTGGTGATTCCCTCAGTCACCTTCCAGTTTCCTCTCAGCCAGCTGCTCCCTGTACTCCCAATCAATCTCCAGTTCCAGTCCTCCTGCAATTCACCATGACCTTGAGTGGCATGTCCCCTCTCTTTCGTTTGGGATGTCAGTGGGCTTTGCGTCCCTCCTCATTCCTTCTCATTTAGTGATGCACCTGTGCTCAGACCAAGATAGCACCACTTTGCAATGCAGCCCTGGGATTTGGCATTTAGCAAAAATCTCATATACACAGATTGTAGCAGGCAGGCCCTGCATGCTCTTTTTGTTACTTCTGCCTTCTGTTGCATATATTTACAGTGTTTTATCTACTATTTTCTACGGTTGTTCAAAGTGCCTCTTTATATGAGAAAAGGTTTTTAAAAATACAGCACCCACTTGTTTTAGTGATCTCCCCAGTTTCTCTTCTTTTGCAGTAGGTGGTTGTAAGCAGAAATCAAAAAACACAATTGTGTTTACATAGGTATGAGCTTTCATATAATAATACTGATTATTTTACAGGTAGATAAGCAATTATACAGTTACCTCATGAAACAGCTTGAAAGTACCCTTTCTATTTAGATCATGCGTGAGTGTGTTTCTTTTTTCTTTTTTTGTTGAAGTCTAGAGGAGGTGGGGCATTTGTTGTTCTGCTTGGTTGGCCATAGACATGTATTGTCTGGGCCAGGGCAGGGTGGCAGAGTGGCTTCCTTCATGGCCCCAGTGTGACAGAGCTGTCTCTACATGAAGGTGACCCTCTCTCTGGATCCTCCACTCTGCCCAGCTTGCCTGTCAGGTCCTACAGGCGACATGGTCTATTAAGCACCTTAATGATGACCACCGCCTCATGCACTCACACAGTAGACCCTTACTCTTTCATATCTCTGTGTATATTTTAAATGGCTATGTGAGTGTATATGAGTATATATTTTGTCTGTACCGCCATCATTGTTCAAAGGAGTCTAACTTTGTATCCTGCTAGTGTCTGAGGACAGATTTTGATTAGGCCTGGACACCTGGTGAAATAAATCTCTTTTGGGATTTAAAGGTGGATACTTTGAACAGGCAATCCTTCAGAAGGCTTTTAAACTCAATAAATCCACTAACGCCCCAATGTTTCAAAACACTGCTTTTACAGCCTCATACTTTATATCCATATCCTGCACTGTGGTGTAAAAGTGACAGGACTACTTGAAGATGGCAACAAGCCTCGGGGGTCACTCCTACCTCCACTTTCACATCTGTTGATCCCCCATATCCCTGTACCTGCCATGAATAACGGAAGTTTGCTACGTGAAAAGGCGGGTGTATTATATACTCTCCCCTTGAGGTGGGCAAGAAGAGATCATGAGGTTCAGGTGGCAGCTGCTGGCCTTGGTGTGTGGATATCTTCGGATTAGTGAAAATGTGGGGACATGGGATGAGATTAGGTCTCTTAAGGCATCCTCGCCGCAGTTCATCCCATCTTAATTACTTTCATGCAGTGTTTACATTCAGTGACCACTGGGAGTCTGTGTCCTCCTGATTCTTAAACAGGGTGGATTAAGAGCAGGGCAATTCTGCTGCTACCTTTCGTGATGTTGTAGTTCCAGAAATTTGTGCATACAAAACCAATGAAACTAAATGTCTCTTGATGCGTAATTCAGTTCTGGTCAATTACTGTCAAATAATAGCAGTTAATTCATATGTACAAATACATAAAGTACTTGCGATTTCAGGAGTATCGGATTGTCCCAGTATTGTAGAATAATATTGGCTTCATATCTTGCTAACCCAATTTTGTTGATTTTTCATTTTTCACTGAAGAATGAAGTGTTCCTTTATGGGTTGATTAAAAACCCAGTTTTGTAAAACCTACTCCAATATAAACTCAGATACTGTTGTATGTAAACAACTTATCAAGGTTTCTGATCATTCTTAAAAGACTATCAAATTAAATATAAACATAAAATACTCACTGTGGATTAGCTGTTCAATTTCTCATCACAGCTATGTCTAAGGGCTAAAGCTAAAGTCGACATGAATAAAGACATAGTCCACATGGCTAATAGCTAGAAAACCTGTGCTATATGTAACATATTTTTTATAGCACTGGCCAACCAGCCACTTCAAACTAAAATAACACATATAATTTTAATGATTAGTTTAATAATTGGCTTCAAAGTTGCTGAGGAGCTGTATTGTTTAGACAACCAAGTTTTTACTCTGGGGACATTTCTTGTCACCTGACATAAAATATGTCTGTATTTTTGAATTCATATTCAGTCAGTATTCATTATGATTTCTGAGACATCTGTGCTTTTATGTAGCTTCCTATGGTTCCAGACAAGCAAGGCTAAAGCATCATCAAAGAAAAGCGCACAAAACTGAAATGTGCATTCACATTGTCACCTTTTTAAAAAGCCTTTTCATATGGAGACAAAGAGATACAAGGCCCTTTGTTTTTGCCGTAGGTGTGAATAACATTACATCTACCATGAGTGCAATAAATGTGAGGAGGTGCAGTAGCCTTTGCCCATGAGACAATAAAACACATATGGAAATGAGCCGACAGCATGACTAATAGCTTGCAGTTTGAACCACGCGCCCATCTCAGCGAAATGCCTGTTCTCTTTAAGTGAGCCATTATACAGTTATCAATGAGCCTGCTTCGCCTTTGATCTCTCTTTTAAGAGTTGAGGATTTTATAGTCAAAAAAAGAAACACCTTGAAGAAGCTATTGGTTTGCACGCTGACTATCGCTATGCCCAAAATGAGGATAAGACGAATACAAAGGGAGTTGTCACTCCCCACGTCCCTTCTGTCCCTAATCCTTCCACTCCTGAGTCTGTGCCTGCCACGCCATCATCAGAGCTCAGATCAAAGTGGGAGAGAATGGCCCACAGGTCTGCACAGAGGGAGCGCTGACCTCCTCAGAGCTTACTATGTCCTTGGACCAAAGTCCTTTTAAGGGCTAGACATATTCATTGAAAACCAGTTCTGTGCAGTGTGCCTAAATTGAGCTTTACTTTGGATCAGCAATCTTGCTTTGTGGACATTCCCTGAGGCAGTCATCGTATCTAAAGTGTCAGTCGAGTAAAGACAATTTAGTCATCTCATTTGAAAGCCCTTATGTTCATACAGCTGGAATAAACTGAGGTCAGTAACATGCATTATTGTGTGTACAGTAAACATATTTGTATTCATGCCCGTGGTACTGCAAGCTTAAAACCTTATTACTTAAAGCACACCAGGCCAGTATATACTGTAAATTGAAAAATAGTGTTTTCTCACGCTAATACGACACAGGCCTTGACCTCTCATCCTGCTACTGTTAATTAGTGTTGGTTGCTCTTACCTCTGGGCAAGCTCAGATTTATGGCTTTATGTCGTGCGGAGCTTTAAAGTGAAAGTGTGCTGCTGGGGCCTAGTCTGCCCACGGACTACATGGCTAAACAGGCTTTCATACTCTAAATCAAAGCTCTGGTACACATGTAGATTCCTTAACTGCATATGTTTATGCTGTGTGATACTGAAATCTAGCTACGGTAAAAAGAAAGTAGGTCTCAAAGAAACTATTTAATCACTATGTGATCGTGTGTTTTAGTACAGTATAGATTTTACGAATAAGGTAGTTTATTGCTATTGTCTGAGCAATGTGCTGTACTTTGCTATCTGAGGCCCTATATATTTGAATACAGTCTAAGCTATATACTGATTTATTCAAACTTTAAATGGATACTCAGACATTTTGGGATTATTTTCTGATATACGAAGCATTACATAACAAGATCAATATCAATTTCATCCCTGCACATTCAGTACAGAGATAGATCAGTCACGTGTTTAGCCTACCCTAGCACAAACACTGGCAGCAGATGGAAATAGCTAGTGTCCAACAGAAAAAAACAAAACCCTTCCAGTTATCCAGGGTTATCTGTCTGCCCACAGTAGCTGCATTATTTTTTTCTCATGCCCATTCATCTCACCCCAGTCTACCTTGGCTCATAAACATGCTGCAGCCTGCCTTTTATTCCCTCACAACATTGCATCACTGGAGTTCACACAGGCTATGTATCACTGGAGTTGTGCAAATGGGATGCGCTATCATCAGTGTTGCGGAACTGAGTGCGATGAAGGCAATCACAGAGCACCCTGAGCTTCCGTTAACAAAGAGTTCATTAAGTCCATTAAATTCCCTGTTGACAAAAACATCCCAAGCTTCACGTCTTGGAGTAATTATTCCTAAAGCACAAGGCCAATGAAGAAATCAGAAGAAACAGACTTACCCAGTGGTATACTGTATGTTTTACAGTATACAGGAAAAAGACAAACATTCACTCTTCTAATTGGAAAATGTGTTTCTATGATTCAATAATAATTATGTACTTTCCATGCTTCCAAAGGGTCACTGCTACACCAGTACAGAGAGCTCAATTCGATTTGCAGTTAATGAGGTTGGGTCTCTTAATGAATGTTAGTTTTTATTTTGTATGTAGTGCTTTGGGAAATGTGGTTATGGCCTATTTTATCATCTGTTGTGATTCTGTGCAGATCTCCCAACTACATTCATTTGGGTAAGATATAGCTTAGTTTTTCCATTTTATACAATAAGACACTAAATAAAAATGTCCATGGAGTCTCTTCATTAGCTGTAATGTTAGTTTAGCAACTTAACACTACATATGTGTAATTCTTGAAGGTAATTTTTATATAAATAAATATTGTTCTTTTTTATCTGCAGGAAATCTATGTTGCTGTCTTTTTTATGGCTGTTGTGCGGACAAAATATGACTTTGTCACTGTGCAATCAGTCAACCTTCACAGGCTATATACTGTCTCAACTGTATATGTTGAATGGTGTGGAGCCTGTAGGGAGTTAAAATCTATTGGGATTTGTGCATTCACATCCAAACTCCTGATGTCAGTGAGGGATATCCTTCAATGTCGGCCCCTCATTTATTCCAGGTGACCATTTGGCTGTAGCTAAAAATATCTATCACATCAAGCATATTAATTCTAGCCACCCTGCTGATCACATTCTACTTTATTGCCCTTCCTCTGTTTTACCCATTCACATTGACTCCTCTATAACCCCTGCACAATAGCTCTGAGCCCACTACATGTAGTGCCAAAATATGAACACACCCCTGACCTCACAGTAGCTCATCAATAAACTTTTAATTCCATAAATAATGCAGGGCAACAATTAGTAGCTCAGTTCAAACCACTTTGGTCAGTTCCTTGCAGGGCCTTTATCACTGAATACAGCCAGGGTATAGCCAGGACTTTTTTCAGGTTTTGTGGCAGTCATTAGAATGCAGTATGCGGCAGACACATTGGTCCTGCCACAAAGACAGGGGCCATACAGCAAGTCACTGGTCTTCATATGTATGCTGTTCTGTCACCTCAAAATTCAGAGTGGGGTTTTGACTTTGAAGCCCCTTTGATATGGTGCTTTTGAAATGTTGAAGGACGCCTTGAAAGGAAAGAAATGTTTAATTAGTAGCCTTACATTGGAAGGGTACCATAGGCTGGCTTTCACATTGCAAGACCAGAAACCCCTTTTTTCCCTTCTCTGATTAAATGTGCCGTTGAAGTTGATTTATGAATGGAAATTAAAGTAATGTCTGAAAAATGCTCCCTAATTATTATTTTACTATTCATTTAGATCAACCACTTGGGAATCATTCGCTCTTGTGGTACAAATCATGAGCTATATTTTAGGATTACTGATAATTCAAAATTCCCAGCTCCATATGTTGCTAATCTCTACTGAGACAGTTTGACATGGGCTATGGATATTTGAGAGTCTGCCCTGGTTTTACCCTCCAAAGAGGAATATATGGCTTGGCATGTCTCTTTTGCTTCATTTTATCTCCAGCATTTCAGAGGCTTTCTCACTTTGAGATACCTTATGAAACAGCAGTTTGATAGATTCAAACAGTATCCTCCTATTCCCTGCTTTGATCATTTTCTATATGCCCACCTGTAATGTAGGCCTCCAAAATGCAAATTAGTTCTAATGCTACACACCATGCACACCATGATCTACATTTCTTAAGCACTCATTGGAATAATCACAGGCTTTAGAGGCCCTGAGGCATATTGAATGATGTCTTCTACACAGTGTGTTGAGGTTCAAATATTTAAATCAAACATTTTGCTCAGAATTACCACAGATACATTTTTCCTTCATTTACTGCTTTCTTTGCTTGAATCTGAGGATTCAATCAAAATGCCTCCTACAGTTTATAATGTCATGGCTCTTGTGATAAATACAATAAAAATTTCATAACACCGTTATAATCATGTCAGGATGAGGATCTTAATTAAAGTAAAGTTCAAGGTTTTAAAGGAAGCGTATGTTAGATACCATAAATTGTGAAATAAAAGCTGATAGAAATATAAGCTGAGGCTGTGGTCAAATAAAGTCTGGTTACCAGTAATAGGAAAAAAGAAGAAATTACCTGCACTAATTGCTCACATGATAAATTCGGAAAAAAATATACAATTTTGCAGCATTACTTCCACCAGTGCGACAGTGTATTCATACCATACTTTTCACAACAAATTACCACAGCAAGGAAGAGACAGATCAAAAAAGGTCTGTCTCTAATAACCAGCCTCCAATAAAATCTTGGTTCTCCCTTCAAATTGTGGTAAAGAAAGGCCCAGGCCATTATTTAGATTTTAGTGATGATTCCTCCTCAGACAACAAAGCCACAGGTTTATTACCCCAACTGTCAGTCTGAGGCTCTCTCCGTTCCGCAATGTTTCAGATCAGCCGGCAGACAAGTCTTGATTTCAACCACCACAAGCATACTAATCTAATCAGTAAGTTAGGTTTTTAAAAACAGAACATTTCTGACAAGAAGTATGCCTGCAGCTGTACAAAGTGCTAGTACAGTGCAATAGTAGAAATACATTTTGCTATTGAGTTTACCTGACATGTTCCTCGCCTACTCATTTGAATTCTGTCAGTCACGTGCGGGTCATACAGAGGTCAGTTAGTTTGTCTCGCCGATGTGAATTCCTTTTTGTCTTTGCCTCTCTTTTGCTCAGTGGTCAGTGATATAATTTCAGCTGATACTGAGCAGGAGTCCTCATACATAAATATGAGCACTCGTCTGGTTGCATGTGCCCTCAGTTCAGAGTAGTATCATTTTTATTCTGCTCTAAATGCTCCCTCTTTAACACTGAGGGAATCAGTGTCACAGGCGGACCTCTGTGGGAAATCACAGTGATAGGAATGATAAAAGAGAACGGTTTCTTCTAAGGAATGGACGGTATTTGTACATTGAATATTTGCTAGATATATGTTATGTGTTAAAGTTTTGCACGTCCTTTTTAAAGTTTAAAGTTGCTTTCTAGTTCCCAATGTAATGACCATATTGTTTCTTTTTAAAAAACCTTCTTAGAGTACCTGTGCACTGTAGCTTTGGGCAAACTGTGCTTGATCAACCATACAGCTGGTCATGGACCAGTGAATCAAGCAACCATAAGTTCAGTATCTGCTTGTATTTGCTCCACTGCTTTGCCCTATCCACAGGCTGCAGCATTTACACCTCTTTTCTCCCAATTCATCTCACCTATGTCATACATTTGGCCGACGGACATGCCGCAGCCTGTCTTTCTTCCCCCTGCAACGCTGCATCCATTGCATGTGCAGATGGGATGTAGTGCTGTGGAACTGAGTGTGATGAACGCAATCATAGAACACCCTGAGCTTCATTATAGCCAAAGAGAGTTCAGCTACTGTATCTTTTTTTGGTCCAAGCCCAATGTCTGCTTTGTTTTTCTGATCTGTAAGTGAGAACTCGTGGTTGTCCCACTGTGCCGCGGTAAGTGCTTAAGAGCGCTCTTGTAAGCTTTTTGAGCTGTTGATACACAACGTCCTCATGTCTGAGTCATACAGATTGTTTGACCAAATAAGTTGTAGTTTGTAAAATTATACTGTAACACAAAGTGGAAAATAGGAAGGACAGAGGGAGCACTGAACCAGTAAAAAAACACTATACACTACACTATCTTAACACATCCATCAAATGCTTATTATTTATCAAACTGTGTACATTACCAATATATTGCAAGGTTTGTTAACATGCACGGAGAACTTAAGTAATCTTGTTTTTAACTTCATGTTTGGATTCGAATAACCCAATGAACCTCACACTGTTATAAAAGACCAGGTTAAGATAGCTGGCATATTTCAATATTAAATCTTTTACTGTTTGTTTTTATTGCTGCCACAGACTTGCACAGCACGATAGATACGTGTTGATGTCAACAAAACCATTGTGGTAAGCACTATTTAGGATTTCTGTAGTCTGGATTGTCATTTCTTTCCTCTTTATCAGACTTTACCTACTGCTGCTTAGGCAAAGGATTTACGTGGTGGTGGCATATTTTCATGTTTTATTGCTGGCAGGACCCTAGAGAAGAACAGGAATGTTCTGTTCTGGTTTATTCATAACAACAACACAGATTCTCCATCACAAGATAGCAACGGTGCATGCAAACAGCTTATCCTTAATAAGCTGTTTTCCAGAGTATCATGGCCAGTACACTACTCCCTGCGTGTAAACATAGCCAGTGATGCTGAGTCCTTAATGGACACTCAGATATTATTGTGATAATAGTTACACTTGATCACGGCAGATATAAAAACGGGCGGTGGGACTCGGGCCATTAGGTTCCAGGTTTCTCACCCTCTGCATTTCTCCATCCTCCATTTAGCATAATGACACTCAAACAATCAGCGCTAACATTAGAATATGGAGTGTGGTATTATGCAGAATAAAAGGGTGTTAATGTGTCATATTTGAATATCCTGATCTGTAACCGTGGCATGCTCTTCCCAGCAGCAGCAGGTAGCTGATTCAGACCAGGCATGACCTACATGCTTAAAGAATTACAGCAGTCAACAAAGAGGATTCTCTTGGATTCATGTTCTGATACTCTGATGTAAGCCCACACTGTGGCAACAGTGGTGAATAATAACATACTTGTGGTCGCATTTGCACAAGGTCTCCCCTTGCTGCTGTGATTTATAAGCATAGCTTCCATCTGCAAACAGGCTAGGAGGCTTCAAGCTACGGGGGCAGCACCCTGGGTCCAATGCTATTTACTCAGCCAGCCGAGACGAGG
Source organism: Dicentrarchus labrax (assembly GCF_905237075.1). Taxonomy (NCBI): domain Eukaryota; kingdom Metazoa; phylum Chordata; class Actinopteri; family Moronidae; genus Dicentrarchus; species Dicentrarchus labrax. The sequence goes on from NW_026136702.1 coordinate 6,629,291, forward strand.
TGCTCCCCGGGCAGGATCCTGCAGACACAGTGCCCGTGCATGGTATTCTTACCTTTACCTGTCGGCTCATGGCTACTCTGCAGTGCCTGCAGCATGGGAAGGTGACAGCTACAGCAGGGTAGCCGCATTTTGCCACAGGTTGAGCCATCTTTACTGTGTCATTTCCTGCTGCTTAACAAATGACTGAAAGCTGCAGGCAATCATGCTCTCAGTGGAATAACAGTGACTTAGTTTTATGAGTACTGTCTTTGCAAAACTCTAGTCACACTTTGAAGTCAATGAATCATTGTTTTAATAAGCTGTGGTTACGTCAGTTTAAAAAAACTTAAATGCCTTTTGTAAATATTGCAGTAAGGGCATGTGAATAATAATTAACATTCATTTAACACAAGTATAGTTCTTCCAACAATAATCACTGTAGCCACTTTGTGCTGTTCTTAATACACTGTGAGCTGAATAAGTGTGCAGAGATGCTGAGAGGAAAGGTGCTCCACTTTAAAGTGATGTGATAGATTAGGGAGGAGCCCCAGCAACAGAATAATTTCCCTGGTGACCAATTTCTGAACACTCCCTAAGCAAAGAAAATCAGCAACAAGCCAACATGTCAGGCACAGCCTCATGCCAGGGTGCAGGCGAACATGCTGACTCACTTCTAATGAGCAGCCAGAGATAGAAATAATAACCTAAACCAGGAATCATAGGTCATGACTGCTTATATACCACTGACTGTCCTAATTAACACTGGACCTTATACAGTGTAAGCAGATGTACAGCTAACAACTATCAAAATAGCTTCTACGGTGGCCCAGTGTTGATGGGAAAGAATAAGAAAAATAGGCTATGCTTTGATACGCTTGTGGTGCTGCACGCTGTGGCTGCTTTTAGAAATCTCGCTGTTTATTGCATTGAGCTGTAGTATTCTCGGCTTACATGCTGTTCTTACAAATTGTAAGACACTAGGAACCATTTGTTTTCTGTCTAAAGCTATTTGATAATGAACAGTTCCTTTAGGACTGACCATCACCACTCATCCACTTAAATGTAGATAATTGCATTACTAAAGCAGGAACTTCTGCAGTAAACAGGTACTGATGTTCTTCCCTTTCTTACATTTCCATTAAAAGTTTTATTTAACAGCTAAAGCTTTTAATGGTTTTAACAAAACTTGAAGCTTATGAACCATATTGAGCATGTTGGCATTTACAGATATTGATTATCAGTAATATTTATAATCTGCGGACACCTTAATCTAATTTATTGCTGGTTGTGTGGCAGATTTATGGATGAAAAGGAGATGCACCTGCCAAAATGCTCTCCAGGCTTTACAGTTTTATTGGATATATACTTCTCTTCACTTTTTTCTATAACAGTCCTTTAAACAAGTAAGTGACGTCTGCACGTGCCACAACGGTGTCAGATCTTTACAACGTCCCGTTAAGTGATTACCCAATGCATTTTCACGCCACAAGGATCAATACGCTTTAATGGATCACCCAGGGAACTAATAAAAAAGATTTTAATTGATTATGCTGATAGTATGTCTTTGCCACAGCCTGTGATGTGTTAAAGTTTAGTTGCAGTCGGAGCAGAAGTTCAAGTTGAAGAGACTGACATCTCGGCCTTTCAGCTGAGAGAGGATAACAAGGCTTCTGGCTCAGGATCAGTTCGGCAGCAGACACTGGCTGGAAGCATTGACAGGAAATAATGCTCGTCTTGTCTGAAGATTAAATTCATTTTACTTCTTCCTTATTATTACACAGCTTCAAATAGATTCCTCCTCCTGAAGTAAATCTCAATTCCTGTTCATATTGACTGGTGCCAAATGTAAAACTGGCATCATTTAGAGAGTGGCTAAAAGTATTGAGATTTTCACCGGTCTAAATGCCAAGATGTTGCCAATGAGTATACAGATTATAAGTACACCTATAGGAAGCACATTTCATTTGTTGTGCAGTTGTTTGTACATCTTTTGGGGTTTTCAAATACAGATTTGTTTAAATCTGACAACCAAATTTGTGCATAGTTATTATTTCTCTTTGGTTCCGTCTCGCGTTGGATATTTGACCATTCGGGTGTTCTCAATCTCAATATGCCTCAGTGTGTGCCGTGGGCAGAGTTTGGCACAGGACTAAAAATGGCCATGCTTTTCCACGCTTCATCATCTGTGGTTTGTGTCAGACCCAGACAGTCATCTGGAAAGGTCAACGATTCGGTAAAAGATTTAAATCATCCCACAGAAGAAAGATTCACCTTGACAGGCGGAACCTGAAAACTGGTAAATAAGAATACAAACAGAGACTCATTCCTCCTGGCTTAAAGCAAGGACAAACGGACTATTGCATTTCAAAGCAGGAGTCACACGTTGTGATGCTTCATTGAGTATTTTTTATCAATTATATCAATATATGAATTATGTGTATGTCTTCTTTTAGTTGAGAAGACTCACAAGATTAAAACCCTGACTACTTGTTTGTATAATCATCATACAAGGAGACGTGTATTTTCTATCTTTCAGATCTATTAACTGAGTTTTTAGTTCTAAAATGAAGTGATCTTGGCACGGCTGAGAGCAACAGCGTGTTTCTAAATACAACTTGACAGGGTCAGTGTGGCAAAACAAACTGTTGGGTTTTGGCACTGGGAGAATTTGACACATGGGTGTTTTTCTTTGATGAATCTCTGTAGAGTTTTGTTGTTCTAAATTCATCCAGTTGTGAGCTGCTAGTGGAAATGTTTTCCTTTTTTTCTCTATTTGTCATCTTATTATATTAATGTTGTGGCCACGCCTTTTGATGAATGCAGGAACTAAAGCACGTATTCAGCTGCTTTTGAGGACAAATGGGACCTTTGAAAAAATCCTTTCTCTTTACTGTTTATTAATATACTTAAAAAGATGAATGTGAAATAGGGAAGCTTACAGCGAGGCCTATGTATCATAATATATTTGCTCACAGAAGTAAAGAATAATGAAACTATTTTCAGCTATAAAGCCATGCTTGAATAATATGTCTGCTGCAAAGTGCTACAAAGCAAGAACTATTACAAGGTGGTTACTTTTTATAATCTTTTTGGAAAAGACAGCCATAAATATATGCACGTTTTTGCTCTTTAGCTTATGAAAATATTCATAATACATATTCTGATTCTCTGCATGTCTGTTTTGTTTTGTCCCTACACTTAAGTGGTTGGTGGGATATTATTGATTCCTCCTATTGATCAGAATGTGACAACAATGACTATGATTTTGTTTTTAGTTTTCTCATTAATTCGATCAAATGGACTGAAAAGCCTCTTGCTGTGATGTTTTCTTCAAGTTTACACAGAATTAAATCTGCCTAATCTATCCAGCTCTCTAAATGCATTAAATTAAAGACATGTATCAATAGGCTCAAAGTTTAGTGCCATAAACATCTGTGGAAGAGGGGCTATGTGTAAGTTTTGGCTGTAGGCGACAGTCAGGATCAATCGACCTCATTTGGATATTCATGTGCTGAAGATTATTAAGCAGCAAGCTGTGTGTGTACCTATGAATTCACATGAGTCTGATTCACTGTTCCCTCAAGCAACATATGCAAACTAAATCTGTTATGGACATTAAGTATGGCCATTGAGTACTAATAGGCTGTCACGATCATTGGTGCAACAGTACGTCATAGAATATTGCCTTTATAGCACAGCAGGGTGATCGTGATAATCCATTTAATATAAACTGTGTATGTGAATACAATAAATTTGATTTGTTTTTTTGGAAAAGAAAAGTATACTGTATAAGTGTGTGTGTGTGTGTGTGTTTGTGCATGGGAGCTGGAGTGTGGTTTAGCATTAGTATTGCGGAGATTTGGGCAAATGCTACTGTAAATTGCTCCTCTTGGGAATGAACAAGTGAAGCAGTAGAGGTAAACAACAAACACAAAGGTAAACAGTAGGCGTCTTACAATGGCTACAGTTTAATGCGGATGATGTAATCGTGCAATATTTACTATTTAATTCTGCTGCTGTAGTTTTTATCATACCTTGTTAAATAGAAAATAAAAAGTACATACAGTTTGTTTTACTATGATTTCAATATCTTGGGTGGGAAAAGATTTTACCTCAGTTGTAGTTTATTTAGTGTTTAATGAGATTGATAAAAGTAACTGTTCTTTTGTCCCCATTTATGTGAACGTGTTTTGACTTTTATTTCTCTTTCTCTTGTCTTTTTCTGTACAGGCCTTCCCATGTATCTCCACAGGCATCTATGGTAAGCTTAATCTCTCTTATTTTGTTTAATTGACTTTTATTTTTTGCTTTACATAAATATTTTATCTGTACTCATCTCCGTCTGCACACATGAACACTCTCATTATGCAAATACTATATGAATACTGTATAACTATATAAAGCTTTGTCTTTGAAGAAGAATACACTATGTCGAAACATACCAACAAGTTCACCTTACACCATGTTGCACAAAGACACATAAGGTGAGCAAAATGTAGACCCTTTGCAGTGCCTGTGTTCCCTCATGGGACCAGGCCTGATATGCAGCAAGGCACCACTGGCAAAGAGCTCATTAGACTTAAACAAAGTTGCATTGGAAACATGCCAAACTTTTTGATGTAAACAGGCTTTGAAGTTATGATGGCAAAAGATGTAAGATGTAGAGAAACTACTGGAGTTTATATATTGTAGAATAGTACATTCCTTCTGCTGAGAAGAAATAATAATTTTCTCACTATTCTGACATATTGTGTATGCCAGCCATTGAATTGGCACAAAGGCTCTAATAATCCCAGTGGGTGCCAAATATGTAAGGATTAATTAACATGCTAATTTACATTTGCTGTCACTAACAACAAGTCCGCAGCAATGCGGTTCTATAAAAGCAGTCACAACTCTGGTAAACTTGAATCATTTCAAATTACCAAGACCTATTTTGTGCTAGTGCTTTTGCCATTGTTTAAAGGCCAATATGAGCCAGTAACTGCAATCTGTACTTATTTGGGCAGTCATCTTGTGAGGTTTGTTTGGTGCTGTGATCACTCTTTATGATCAAATAACAGCCAAGGAAAGGGAGAGATTGAGAAAAAGGTTCCCATAGACATGCTCAAGGATGATAATGCTTCTGGGACCAATGTAAAAACAAATGAGTTTAAACGCCAAAGTGAACTTGCAAACTGTCCATGGCCTCTCTAGTCACCAGAACTCAACATTAATCCTTAATGGGTTACCTGTACATCTCCGTATCACTAAAAGAGCTGGAAGCTTTCCTTGAGAAAGAATGGTGTGATCTACCTCTAAAAACATGTCCGGAGAGAAAACCAAGAAGGGTTGAAGCTGTTCTGAAGACAAACAATTAACAAGGCCCTAATTATATTCAGATGCCATCAGACATAATATTTTGTGATATCCTACATTTGTGTAATTGTGTTGAGGTTTTGTTCAAAACAAATTTGACAACCTTTTTAAAAAACATAATACTTACAATTTAATTTACCAAAGCTCCTGCAAATTGTCATGGCTGCAAAATTTTTGCATCACCACATGTTTTCAATTTAGCAAGGTACTTTCAAACACGGATGGTGTAAATGAGCACAGCCACAGTTGAGTTACTTGAATGCACTGCTGCTAATTAAGAACGCTGTGCTGTTTAACTGTATATGCAGACTTTTGCACTTGAACTGAAAAATGCAAGTGAAGCGTCAGCCATCAGTGATTTTTATGAGATTTTTTTTTACAAATATCATGCATTCAGAAAATATCCTGCTGAAGGATGTGTCGTCCTTAGGGTGCAAAACAACTGTTCTGTTGCCAAGCATAATATATTGGTTAAAGAAACCAATAAACAAAAAATGCAGTGCTCTTCCCCTTTCAGATAAAAAAAGTGGTTATTGATTAATATCACTTATAATGTGACTGAGTTAAGAACATAGAAGCACTTAAAACTTAATGAAATTAGATATGCCACATGTCTGGTGTGAAAATTCACACTATTAGATGCCTATTATGTATATAGGTGTAAGTTTTACTCATTTGTAACTGTGTATACAGAATTTAAGAAGTACAGTAATTTATCACCCACAGTAAAACACCACAAAACACCTCTTTGCACACATGCCAATTACTCACTACTTTACATCTGTTTTTCCTCTAAAATGTCATAATAAAGTCATGCAATTTCCCTCCGAAGCCATCACTCCTCCTCCTTATCAACCCTGTATTCTGACTAACTGGCAGCTGTCACAAAGTTGCACACTGAAATACTGATTATAGGGCCTGACAAACTGTGCTACAGTAACGGAGTAGTTTCCCTTAAACAAGTTATTTTCTTTCCTCACCAGTTTCTAACAAAAAAAGCCTCTGTGCTGATCTGTTCTGATTTCATTGCGATTAGAGATGAAGCTGATAATCACCCACTGGATTTAAAAAAAAAACAACTAAAAACCATACAGCTGCAGGTCTATACATAAATGCCCAGTCTGCACAGTTAAACTCTCATGCATGTGGTTGGGTACGTGATAGTTGTAGTTAAGTGGTCAAGCTTTCTGATATACAGCCTAGCATACACTTGTTAGTATGTGTAAAGAGAGCCTTGGTGCTTATAAATCACTAGGTGTTCATAATTATATCTTGCTGCATACAGCTCTTCCCTCTTGGGATATTGAACATTTTCCACCCATCATTCTGCGATTCGCAGTTTACTGCACAACAGCTCCTCATCATTTCTTCTCACCACCTCTCTCTGCAATAATGTCTGTTTTCTGCCACCTGTCTATGCACGCATCTCAAAGTGGTTATTACTGAAGTGTTAATGATTAAAAAAAAAGGCTAAAGTTGTAATTTCTTTTCCCTTCCCCAAACCCCCACACTTTTTCTTTCTCTTGCTGGTTATTGTACTGCAAATGTTATAGCCAGTGATGATAAGTTCAGCAGTGATTTCTGTAAAATCATTCCCTCTTCTCCTTGTTCTTCTTTTTTCCTGTCTTGCATAGGACATTACTACAGCACATTCAGCATTAATCTGAACGTGCTTTATGTTAGTCGTTTGTGCCTTAATAATTGCTACAAATCCTCCGTAAACCTGTTAGTGTCTGACTCATTAGTGTCTGACTCGTTAGTGACTTAACAGCTGTGGCTAATCCTCAGTAAATTAATTGAAATGATGGACAGTACAAAATTATTGCTTTTAAAGCATAAAAGTACATTTGAGTTTGTGACAGTGAGGACACTTTTACAGGTTGAATGAAATAAATCAAATAAAGAATGTCAGTAAATTGATACATATAGGTCTATATTCAAAATGGATAAGTGGCATTTTGGAGTAAAACAGCTTTATTGTAGTGACACAAAGTCAGGCCAAAATGCATGCTGGAGGGAGAGGGTCACTGTACTGTACACTGCTGTCGAGGGCACTGCTTATTGCTCTTCACTGTGATTCCAAGTGCTGCATTGCCAGTAGGAGCCCACCATAGCACTCCGCCAGCAGCCGCTCACATCAAAGGGGTAGGCTGGGCAGAGCCAAACATGCCGGGCAGGGGGGGAATTAAACAACCTATTCAATAAATAAACAGCTTAGTGCTTCCCATAACTGTATCTCCATAGAACAATGCAGCTGATTAAGACTGAAGATCTTCACACAGCAGAGGGCAAATAGAGGAGGGACTTTTAAAGGAACTAGAGTATAGTATAGTACAGTGCTGTGATGTTATTCTTTAAGACTCCTCCCTGTGCCCCCTGAGAACTGCCATGTTCTGAAAGAGGCCCTGCTCTCTTGTCAGGCGTTTTGACATTTTCTGTACATTTAAGATAACCTTTAAGGTCAACTTCCATTTCAGCAATGTAAACAAAAGCTTTTTAGTGTGAAAGGCCCATCTTCCCAATCTCCCTCTTTCTCTCTGTCTGTCTTGCCGTGTGTGTCTTTTTCTATCTCTCTGTCTCTGTAGAATAAACATAGATATAGCCATAGTTTTATATATGTGTACACAGTCATGCACCCAGTTACTAAACTCATGCACATGTGCTTGACCCATTTTCACGCTTGAATTGTAGTAGAAAAACAAATCCCGTGCCTCCAACATTGTGACAGAGAGGAATCAGGAACAAGTTATCCAAGGCCTTTGTGGTGAGAAAAACAGATTTGTCAGGAAAGCTAATGCTAATTGACACTCTCTTTCACGCCTCCATATTCCAGGAGACTCAGTCACCATTGACAGATGATGGCAGAACAGGGAGGTTGGGTGTAGCAGGGGTGCGCAGGGGGTACCTTAGACGCTTGGAAAGAAAAATGAGGGCTCACACTGCGCTGACAGTCCAATCCCTCAGTCCGGCCCATTAGCCACAACAGAATTTCTGCACGGATAGTGTGTCGGAGGTACCACCCATAAACAAACTGGTGCCCACCGTGGGCCACGAGGTCACCCAGCATGATAGAGGTTATTAAGTGCTGCTCCTGTTTGTGCATCAATCACAGCCGTGCGACCCGGGTTTAAATGGATTATTCCTTCCAAGGAGGAGACACCTCTCAATGTCTCACAAGATCAGTGCCAAGAGTCCAACTACCTAGACTTAGAGAGGTCATTTCTGTTTTTGTATCCCTTTCTCTCCTGTCTTCCCTCTGATACATTCTCGTGTCTCTTGTAGTCCTTTCTTTCTTACACATAGACACGCGTATCCATGCTCGCGCAGAAGCAGGGGTACTTGCTCAAGCAAAGCACATACATAAAAATCCCATTTTAAGATGCATTGTGGACAATTTAGCCTTGTAGAGATCGCATCTTAGCTGGCACTGAAAGAGCACTTTCTTACAGCCTTGTAATGAGCCGTACAGTTTAGGAGGCGTCTGCTAAGATCAATCTTAGCGGAGGGCTCACTGGCACAATGCGAAAGCAAGGACATGAACATTAAGTCTACTTCTAACCTGACAGATGCCATCGCACACATGCATTTATAACCCTATCAAAACAGAGACCCACTTCTATTCACAAATATGTTCCTGTTTACTACTCACCCTCCACCTTCGGCTCATCTGTCTCTGTGACTGATCTGAGGATTGTTGACAGAGGAGTTTTAGCTCTGACTGGTGGCTGTGGGAGATATGCGGATGTAATCCACCCAAGCTCTACTGGTATGTCCATGCTGCCATTCTACTGTACTGTCCAGATCAAAGGTGTCAAGCAGCTAAGAATTTTTTCCTCTCGCCAGCATCATGCTCTGACTCTCTTCATCCCTGCCTAGGATTAGGAAGGTAGGAGACATTCATGGCACCTTATCTCTCGGCAGTGATGGCTTGCTGCTAGCTTGCCAGAGATGGCCTGGGTGAGTTCCCCCTTCTCTTAAAACCCAGGGTTTACTACAGGGAGCTTAGCCCAGCTGGGTTGGGAATTTCAAGGTACATAGGAGCAACGTGCTGTATCAGTGGGTAGCAGAGTGTGTGCTCAGAGGGAACAGGAGCTTCGTAGTTCATTTAACTGAGTCACACAGTGTGCATTGTACTCAACACTAGCCTTGCTCTACCGTTTTCATGGATGATAAGCCGAATGTAAAAATACTTCCTACCCACAGGACAATAGATTTAGGCCTTTGAGAAACTTGGTTGAGCATTAAACTTTTACATATCATACACTCTTCAGAATGTTTTTAAAAAGTGAAATGTCAGTTGTTAATTTTAGCATGTAGGACAAAGCATGGCATCACCTATATGGAATGTATCCAAGGAAGGTCATCATCTGTTGTGCCACGGAGGCTGCTCTCTTTCTTCCTACCTCTTTTTCTGCCTGTCTTCCTCACACAGCACCCTCCCATCCCTCTTTGTCTCTGTCTCCTTCTGTGGGCTGCAAAGTCGGTCATGGTCACAGCCCTGCCGTGTCCCAGTGTTAGTGTAGAGAGGAGCTCCGGGCCATTTGACACCCACGCTTTGGCGTCTAGAGTCCTGGGGCGGTACTCTGTCCTCCACCCCGGGTCACCTCACCTCTCCTCTGGGCCCTGATGGGGTGACAACCCTCTTCCTCCCCTCCCTTTCCAGATGAACACACAGGACTACTGCCCTCAACTAGAGCAGCCCTCAACTGTGCTGCACTTAATGATTTCCTCCCGCTCCCAAACCACAATCAGCTAATCTACTTTGTATTATCTTGTGCTGATTCCACCCATCCTGGCTGTTGTAACAGGGGTCTTTAGAGGCAGAAGTCAGATTCTCTGTGCCCTATTTTATTTTTTAGATAGAAAAATGCTAAACATTTCTTTATAGAAATATTTAAAAACTATGTTTTTAAGCGACAGCGCTGACTTAATCCTCCCTCTCGCTCTTTTCCCACTTCACCACTCTCTGGTCCCCTCCTGAAACCCGCTGTGTCTTCGTCATCCCCACAGTCAGAGTCCTGCTCAGAGCCACTGTAAATCTCCTCGGCACTGTTTTCCCCTGTCTTCAATCTGGTCTCCTTCAGTCTCAGAGGCTGTGTTTGGTCCCGGTCAGGCCATGTTCACTGTTAAGCCGCTGAGTCCAGTCCGGTTGTCCGTGGCTAACTAAGCTAACTAGCTACTGGCTGTTACAGTTAGCAGCAGTTAGCATTCACCCTGCTGAAGGCCGCCCTCTATTTGTTTGGTTTATGAGTTCGACAGGTGGCCAATTCTTGCATATAGCACCTTTTTAAAGACTTTTCACAAACAGATACACATTGGTATTTTGTGTTATTGTTGTTGTTGGGGTTTTTTTATGTACCAGCTTTCCTATGTTTACCACCATTTCAACACCTGTGGTGAATTTCCGAGTGCCAGGTACCTCAGCCTCAGGCTGTATGATGCTTCAAGGTAGACAGCTCATCAAAATGAATGTTGAGTGTTGAGACGTGAACTTGACCAGCTACCACTGAGGTAAAGCAGAGTGGGACCAACAATACAATTCTTCCCTCAAGGGAAGAAAAGCTGTACTTTGTATTTTTTAAGAATTCAGTCAGCATGTGTTTATCAAACCTAGGCCACATAGCCTTACAAAAAATCAGTATGTTCTCAGAAAAAAGCAACACTAGAAATTATAAAGCCCTAAAATAACAGCGGGTTGTGGTATCCTTGTTACATTATAAGCTCACTCAGGAAAAACAAAACTGGTGTGGTCTGCAGTATGTGCCTCCAGCCTACCCATATATTTGCAAATAAATAATGGGATTGTATCATAGCACAGACATGTGTTCAACTTGTTGATTCACCTCTATCTGCTTTACCAGGTGATGCAGCTACTTCTCACTCCTTCTCACCAGAGAAAAACACCTTAGCTACACAAGTTTCTTGTGAAAGTTAACTCTGTAAATTTAGGATATGAAAGACTTGCCATGCTGGCAAAAGAGAGAGCAATGGCTTGCTTGTTCTTAAAGCAAAAATTCCCCCTAAGGCAGAGTGCACATTTATATTATTTCCCTTATGTTCCAGTTCAGTGGATATTTTTGAACATGAACTTTTCTTTCCAACTTTCAGAGTCAAGACTGAGTTGTCTGTGATGTAAACTGAGAGCTGTTTCATTATGAACTGAATCACTAAATGTATTTTTGAGCTTTAACATCCAAAGCAGTGGCTTTCATCTGGGTTTTTTTTGTATAAAATACATAAAACCATAATTCTCAGAAGTCACCCAGGGTCCTGTAGAAGTGTTCATAAAGGTGTTTTACATATGCCTAAGAGAGGGGCCAGAGACTCTGTCTTTTGGTTGCATCAGAGATAAGAGTGGGCTCTCTTTTTCTTCATGTTAACAAAGGTCCTACATGCTGAAGATCATAGGAATAAAATATTTGAATTCTGTTTTAAGATGAATCTTCCCCTTCGGCGTAGCACACTGGGCTGACGTGGAGACATGGATGAAAATGTACCTTTCATTTAAAAGGAAATTTAACCAAGTCATCTTTCTCATATAGTTTGATCATTCTTTTTAATTGTTGCTTAACATTAGTCAAAGAGATGAAATGGTTGGAAGACCACTAACTTAAAAGACCTGCCCTGCAGTCTTCTCAGGTCAGATTCAGTGATTATCTAACTTCATTCTCTCTGGTCCAAATTTGTTGTGGTCACTGAACCCATAACTACCATTAACCGTCAACATCACTGGATGTATTATGCAAATGTTATGTAAGTGCACTGTGCCACCGTAACTCTTTGTTCACATGGCACGTGCCATAGTCTCTCTCCCCCTGTCTGGCTGGATGCTGTGCTCTGCTTGGTGATGAAGTAGAGGAGCCTTCAGCAGAAATAACACTGCACCACCTGAGTCCTCATCAGCGGCGCTGCGCTGCACATATCCCATCAGTGCGCCTCACTAAGACAAATCTCCCTGAGCCGGCCATATTCCCAGCATAGGAGAGAGACGAGCCGAACCAAGCAGCGCAGGGACCCTGGAGGGCCCACCATCACTGCGCCTGACGCCAGCTCTCCACCTCCTGACAGATTAGCTTTCACTGAACCCTCCACACAGCAAATGGAGCAAAAGAGAATGAGAAGGAGGTGTTGAGTGGAGATGGTGTAAAAGTAAAACACTGAACTTTTTCATTTTGTGTGCACTTGAGCATATAAAAGCGTCGGCTCACTCAATCCTTTTCTGAACTCCATTTTTAACACCTGTAAGTGGATTTTGTCAACTGTACTACCCACAATGACTCCCATGGCCAAGAGAGGTGACGAAAGTGATGATTGAGGCCATCTGATTTTCAGCATATAAGCATACTTGGCCAAGCTGACAGGGACAAAGAGGCAAAGAGAGTTTAGGTGAGGAGAGGTAAAGGTAGTAAATACTGTGAAGGAGACGGATGATGAGAGAGAGCTGCCGATACACTCGAACTGCTGCTGTTGACCTTGGGCCGTTGATGTTGCTGCCGAGTGGACTTCTTCTGACGGGCTGCCCCCAGCTGCGATGACCCCTTTTTCCAGCCTTCCATTTCACTCTCCTTCTGTCATCTTTTTTCTAATGTTTGTTTACATCATTCTGCTTTCCTGTTATCTTTTTCACTGGTCCTATAGCTCACCTCTTTTCACCTCTCTTTCTTTCCTTTTCAGCTCTGCTATGATTAATACATATAGCTCTCAAATCAATAGAGCATTTGTAGAAACTCCACACTGAATAGATTAAATGTACTCTTTGCCATCCACCCACTGATGGTGACCACGAATGACCACAATGTCCCAATATTATGATTAAGACCTGTTTTCAGCTTTAAATTAAATCTTCATCTCTCTTGAGGTGACATAGTGAGAACGAAAAAGTGGCTCCATACTTCTTATAGTTATTTACTGATTTATTTCATTTTTTTAATATATGCCTACTTCTCTGACACCTCTCCCGTTGTGTGTGCTCTTCCTAAACAGCTGGTCCTATCTCCGTGGATCTATTTTCCTCAGCTTTCTCGTCTTCCTCACATCTGTTTGCCTATGTTACTTGATGTGTGAGTTGGAGTGTCAGTACACCTGCATATGTGTGGAAACAGATTTCAAAAAGGAAGCATCACCAGACAAAGTGATATCAGTGAAAAGGTTAAGTGTATTTGGGAGACAGTTGGGTGACCTGCAAACTGATTTGGCATGCTGGATTAGGTTCTGAGCACACAGCTCTGGGGGCAGCTTCGGAAGGGCAGGAGCTGTGAACGGGGCCATGCACTGTCTGCAGACAGTGCCTAACAGAGCCATAGTAGCAGCCTGGCTGTCACTGTTGGTCGGTATGCAGCTCACATCTCCACCAAGGACTTGAACACAGACTCAACTAAGGGTCAGCAGCACTTCAGCCCCTCTTCTCTCAGCCACTCTCGTCAGCCAGGTTGAGAAGGGGGAGGAGAAGAAAAACAGAAAGAAAGAGAGACATCTACAGTAGTCAGAAAGGTGAGAGTGGTGGGGATACTACATACAGTATATCTCTGCTGTCAAGGCAGTTGATTTACAGCATTTACAGAGTAGTTATTGAGAGGCTTTGACACCAGGTGGTCCGAGTGAAAGATGAGAGAAATCAGGAAATATAAGGCTGGATCTTTGTGGCTTTTCATTTTTCTTTACATCCGACTTAAAGGGTAGAGGTTGCTGCAGTACTTGTAAGCCTGTTTCATAGGTCACAGAATGTTATAGTTGTGACAATGACCCCGGAAAAGAAAAATATTTGAGAATGTGACCCATGCAATAACCAACAGGTTACAACTGTGGCATGGCCCTTGTATCAGTTGATGTGGTTTGAAATTGAGGTCTTGACCTCTGTTGTTAGAAGAAGACAGTGTCTGCTGCAACCTGTGGTCCCCTATGGAGGTGAGGGGTTATAATATGGAAGAGTGTCTAGTTTTAAATTGTGTGACAAAATGGTTTGTTTGTTGGCTTTTGGTCTTAACTTTGCATTGGGCATACAGTGTTAAGGCTGTGACAGGAAACCTCAGACCAGCTCTTGGATTTGTACAAAGGCTTTAGATTGAAAAGTTTTAATCAAGTTTTGTGAAAGGCACAGAAGACCAAACTCAAATATAATTACTTTGAAATGAAGACAACAGGAACACTACTCTGTGACTGAGTAGTTGTGCGCATTTAGTAATGGCATATATACTCTTCAGCTGTTGCAAGGCTAGCCCAAGGGCCTTTGTAGTCAATAGCTGACTCTGTGTGTGTTGGGTCTTGGGAAGTTCTTTACAATGGCAGCAAATGATCTTGAGATCAGCATCCGGCAGAGTTTTTCCTTAGCTGGCCTTTTTAAAAAATAATAAAATTGCAATCTGTGTGTTTGCAATTAATACACTGTGTTAACACAGTTTTAGGATTCCTGAGCGTGCACAACTGTTGTGATAAATATTGTAATTAGCCGAATTGCTTCTTAGCCACAAAGGTTTTTCTACATGTTTTTTCTGGCAAACATAAAATAGGGTGGTGTTAATGATCACACATCTAAATGTAAAGTCACGCATAAAGACAAAACACTGATCAGCTCTACTTGAGGTGGCAATTGTGGTGTGATTACAGATGCATATGTAGTTTTTACTTATACTTTGTACCCCCGAAATATGTCTGTAAGTGTATGTGTTTTCCCATCACTGTGCATCTGGTAACACACGTCTACAGCAGTTTATCAGACAGCTGGTCTCATCTACCAGAGACAAGCAGCTTGTGCTGCTTTCCATTGATTTAGGAGAAATGCTGTTACCTGTGGAGATATCGGTTTGTCTGTCTGTTCGCCTGTCTGTTTTTGTATCCCTCATGCAACTGCATGCTGGATACAACTGGTATTGACACTGCTTTTTTTCTCTCCTTTAGGCTTTCCCAATGAGCCTGCAGCTGAAATTGCTCTGAATACAGTAAAGAACTGGATCGAAGAGAATCCTGATAAGGTAGGACATGCCAGGGTAATGCATATTTAAAAAATAGCTGTCAATCTGAAGTGTGCCGGCACTTTATATTTCATGCTTTTGTTGATTTACTGTGAATTGAGATGATTAGACCAACGCAAAAACACAGATCACTAATTGTCATGTGTCTCTGTATCAGACAGACATCTTATCCACCTTCCTCGCTTGATCAGCCCTTTAGTTTGTGGTCTACATGCATATCAAATTAAAAGCCAGTCTGAGACTAATCAGGGCTTAAATGGTCTGTTGACTTTTTAATTGGTCTATGCTGGGGAGAGCTATTAAACCCAGAAAAACATAAACACACCAGATGAAATCATCTGAATTTTTTATTTTTGTATCATATATCTTATAAGTATTCCTTTCATGGACAGAAGACTCAAATACTCAGTCATTCATGATCTGATCCATCATACCAGTACAATTATTTAGTAGAAAACATACATAAACACAGTCATGTTGAAAGCACAAGGAATTGTATAATTTGACAAACAGGTGATCATCTTCAATTTTAGTTATTGATGAGAAGCAAATATTGTCATCATTTGAATTGACCATCACAAAGATACATAATATATCCATCTTCCCTGTGGGAAACTAAAATGGATGTAGACATCTTAATTTCAAAGCCACTTTTTCTGATGATTGAGCTGTGTGCTACTGCAAAGATTTTCACCACAGAGAAGCCACATTAATGTCTTATTATCCAGACAGCGAGGGAAAAGAATACTGATTTGCTAGGTTACAAGTTTATTTCTGTTTGGCCTTGACGTCAGATTGGAACTGATTATCGAGTTTTACTCTGAAGCTGTTAAAAGTATGTATTTCTTGTGCTTGACCCAATACCTCCATATATATATAACCAGGTCAAACTCCATGTTGTTAAGTGGCCAAATTAAATTTTTATATACATTTAATTTAAATACACACATTTATGAGTTACTTGCACACAGCATGTTATTTTATGTGATGTGAATTAAAAATTATATTTATCACCTTGATATGTTTTCATTAAAAGTACATGATGATAGAATTGTGTCCAGTTGTCAGGAGGCTGTACAGAATATTTATCAGTTTGTGAGTCAGTGAGTGATGTAACCTTCGGGGGTCATCTCTGTTTACTGTGGTACTGTTTATATCTGTCACTGTGGATTGAGGTGTTTTATAAAGCTCACAGCTTGATGTGCTACAACATCCCTCAGCTGGTGTTATGGATGTTGTGAACAGGCAGCCAAATGATTCCGAGCTGCCAGATTACTTTGCAGTTAATGTGCTATGTTTGCGGCACTTCTTCTCTGCCTGATGATTGCTGTAACATGTACTTGGGGAATCCATCAACACTCTGGCGTAAATAAGGTTTTATATAGCTTATTGCTGACTGTAAATAACGAGCCAATGTGCAAAGCTGACTTTTGTGGTTGTGTTGTCCCACATCCAGGTTGCTACATGCCGTATGGAGGCTTCACTATTGCACATAACATGGACAATTTTGTGATGCATTGACTGATATCTATCTCTGGTGTGGGTAGATCAAGTGGAAAATATTACAATTCATGAAGAGAGGGTGTAGATGTCTATGGAGGCTTCCCTAAACAGTGTTTGGCAAAGCTCCACGAGCACAAGCCGTGGTTCCTCAACTCTAACTAGACCAAGAGTGAGTAAGCTTTTAACGAGATCAGAGAGAATAAAGTGATACATTTTACCCAGAAGCACAGCAGATTTTCCCTTACATTGGAAAGTCTTCCAATCAAACCACAGAAACAACATGCACTGGGGCAGGAGGTCTTCCCTCCCATTTCAATTCATTTATGATTACTTGGTGTTTAGTCTGGCTGCCTCCCAAAGCAGATTTTTAAAAAGAATACATATACAACCTTTTTTCAAATAATTATGCAAGCTTATTTTTTACTATAGAGAATATAAGCAGAATTTAATTAAATGTCTGAATAAATGAAATTTCATAATGCCTGAAGGATGTCATTCCTGTTAGCTGTGTTAGCAGTTTGTTGCGCATTAAATATGAATGCCCCCTGCTTTGTTTGATATACTTAGAAATGAAATTTATCACTACAGCATTTACTAGATTAACACACCCAGTGTCAGTCTGATTGATAACTGACATCATTCTGTTTCAAGCTTTGTGTCAACTCATAAGAAAATGATAAGCTGACAGTTGTTTACCGCACGTCTTATATAGAGCCCACAGTCAAGAAATACATTGTGAATAAAAGCCTTGAATGTACTTGGCAGTATCACGCAGGTTGTTGTACACATTGTTGTTTTATTCATTTTCTCAATTTCTCCTCAAAGGCAGCCACAACATGATGAGATGTTGCGTGCTATACCATCAAAAGGCTCACGAAAGTGCAGCATTGCTACAGTAGCTCATATCAAAGATTGCACACAGCTTTCCAGAGATGGAGCATGAATGAAGGGTTTGAATCCCAGTTTATCATGCGTGGAACAATAGGACTAGATTGCTCGGCTCGCTCACCTCCAGCTCTGTGCACACGGCCCTGAGGATCCTGTGTTGTGGGCGTCCACAGAGACGAGTCATTTCAGGGCCATGATAAGGGCTCTGCTTTGGGGAAGATACTGCACTATTGTGCCTAAATTTCAGTACAATGGGCTGGCTGAGGATCTTACACACTGGGGTGGCTGAGTACAGGCCACAGCCCATCACCACAACCCCCTCCACGGACAGACACACTCTGACTTGATAGTATGTCTAACTGTTTATGTGTGTGCATGTGTGTTACCCACAGTAGTAGTGGAAATTAACTAATTTACCAATACCAATACAGTACTTTACTTGAGTATTTTCATTTCCTGCTACTTTCTACATTTCAGGCAAACACAGGCTTTATACTCCACCACATTTATTTGATAACTCCTTACTCTGCACATTCAGATTAACAATACATAATCAATTAAGCAATCAAATAACCATGATGCATTAATATAGGTTAGACTTTATTGATCCCCAGGGCAAAATTCACTAGCTACTCATCAGTATATAACGTAATTAAAATGAGCCCTACCTTTACCAGCTGCCACATTAAAGTGATGTATACATGAATGCATCAGTACATATATGTTTTAATTAAACTCTTGGCTTCCTCTGGTTGCACCAGTTCTAATTCACCAGCTGAGGCAACCCACCAGGCCCATAATGCATTATTCTGAAACAGGCCATTCTGCATAATGAGTACTTTTACTGTTGGTAATTAAATATATATTTGATGGTCTGAACTTTTACTTAAGCAGTAGTAGGAATGAAGGACAGAGTATTTATACACTGTGGCATTGCTACGTTTATTTCAGTAAAAGAAACGAGTACTTCTTCCACCACTGGTTATCCAGTTGAGATACATGTGAATCTTGGTGGCACACAACAGCAACTGGACTGTAATTGTCCACTGATTGAAATGTGCACACTAGAGGGTCTGAGGACACTACATCAAATAGCAAAGGAAGTTGTGTGCATCCTGTGTGTGTGTGTGTGTGTGTGTGTGTGTGTGTGTGTGTGTGTGTGTGTGTGTGTGTGTGTGTGTGTGTGTGTGTGTGTGTTTGTGTGTGTGTGTGTGTGTGTGTGTGTGTGTGTGTCGGGGGGGGAGTGGACAGAATAAAAAAAAAAGACACTCTGTGATTGATTAGCAGTGAGTTTATCTCCCAGGCCAGCACACTGTAGCCCTGATGCACTCACCAGCGCACAAAAGGCCCCAATGCCAGCGTGAAATTCACTCTTAAAAGCACCTAGACTTCCATTGTGGGAGAATAAACAGCCTTGCCGTGGTCAGGAAGAGCAGATCCTTTAATCTAGAGAGACTTGAGTGCAGGAAGGATCCTTTAGATCACAATAGATGAAAGAATAAGGGAGGTCAGCCTCTACTTCCCTGTATCCACACGAATAAATGAAATAGAATATGTGGGTATGTGTAAACAACAGACCAGAAGGCTCTAATCTCTTCAAAAATGCATAAGGGGTTGCAGACGAAGAGGCAGTGACAACCCAACACAAGCAGTTCTCCATATGGTATTGGAGCAGTTTCCTCCTGCTCTCAGCACACACACCCCTCCACTCATCTGGCTTTGGTTTATTTCTCATTTTCAGATCTAATTTGGTTTAATTCAGGCTTACATAGGTTTAATCTGCAGATGAAAAATGTGGTCTGACACTTTATTTGGCTGCCACGGATGTGCTCTGGATGGCCAAGCTTTTTAATGAAGCTTTTCAAGGGCCCAGCAGCCCAGCATTACTGACACAGTCTGAACACTTGAGACAGATCGGTAGTCTGTAATAAGCTCTGCTGCGCTGTGCTGCTCAGGACAAAATTGATGTGTAGAGATTTCACCTTTCAACATCACTCCGGCTTGGGCTTTCGTATGAAGCACTGCACTGTGCCGATGACGCTCCCAAAACAAGTGTTTACATCCCTTTCCCCTTTTCTGTGAATGATCTGTTTACCTTAGTAGCATTTGTCATTTAAGACACCTGATAATAAATTCCATTTCAAGCCAGGGCTGGAGACTTAACAGTGATTTGTGACAAATGTCAAGTGCCTATTAGGGATTAATACAGTATGGTGTATGTTTTGTATGATTGTGTTTTTCTGTGTGAATGGATATCAGTTTAGGAGGCTGTCTGGATTTTGGCAGATGGAGCTATAACATGACAATACTGTGGCATTCATTGTCATTCAGCTGAATAAGATGGATGGTTGCCGTTATCATAGGCTATATTGTGCTGTTCACCTTTTAGAAAATGTGAATTACATTTTTGAGTATTATGGCCAGCTTTATTTAACAGGCATGGAAAGCAGACAAACCACATATGTTTGTGCTCCCCACGCTTGTTTGTCATCCACCATACATGGTGGTTAAAATGATGATGAATTACCTCAGAGAGTACAAAGAGAACAGTCTCATTCCTTTTTCAAGCTAGCTTCTGTTCCATTAGCCTCATCCAGACAGTGTATTTTCTTTAGAAGGTTTCTTTCAAGAGTATTTCTAAAAGGATGTAACATGATAATGCATGTTAAAATGTTTTCTTCTAGTCTAAGTAGTTGAGCACCTCCTGATTATAACCAAAATAAAAGTTATTTTGGTATTTTGTTAGTATGTACGCAAACAGCCCTCATGTCTTCATATCTGAGGTCTGAGGTTCTAACATTTATATATTTATCTTATTTTATATATTTAGACATAATATATAAATCCTCCTATCAGCTGGGGCCTAAGACTTGTGCTTGATTCAACTTTATTATAAATGTATTTGATTTACTGCATATTTCGATTGTATTGCAACTTAAACACTTTACTTGAATCAATGGCTGCAAAATGTAACAAGCTATTCATACTTTTTCAATTGAGGCATTTTCCCCAGCTCTCAAGGACAGAGCTGTCTTATTTTTACAAAATCTGGGACCAGAACTTGGACTACATGGGCACTGAGAAGGCCCAAAGACTGATTTTCAGACTGAGGGATGTTGCATAGTGAAAGGATCAGTAGAAACTATTTCATCTAGTGTATGTTCTTGGCAAAACTGGCACCCCATGCACAAGGCTGAGTCCTTGCTGCAGCTGCAGTTTTACCTATTGCCCTTTGCTGCATGTCATCCTCTAACTCTCCCCCCTTCCTTGTCTGTCTTGAGCTGTCCGTCAATATAGGCAAAAGTCCCCCCAAAAAACAAGACAAAGAAAAACAGAAAGATATTCACATTTGAGAAGCGAGAAAAAATAAAAGGGATTAATCTGTTATCAGAATAGTTGATTAATTAACTTATTATTTCACTTTGAGGGACTAACAGTGAACATATATGTTTTAGAGATAAATCATGTAACTCTGCCTGTTGTTCAGTCTATTGAAGCTTCTTCCTTCCTTTTAAATTAGTTTATTATTAGTAGTGCTACTGTTTTTCTAATGTACATTTATATATTTCCTTTTCCCTTCCTGTTTTGTCAAGGTTCAATAAAATAAAGAAAAATCTCACAAAAGTCAGTGGTTTATCTTTGTCTAAAAAATTTGTAAATGTTACACACAGTAGTAGACCCATTTAGATTAGAGTATGGACTGAAAACCTCAGTAACTTCAGCCTGGTTGATAAAAAGAAGCCCTTCACTTTGAGAACTGAAAGCTACTGGAACAGAAGCTAACACTAAGTGGGGCGGTACTTTAGCTCTCTGTTGCTGCATTACCCCTTCATGGTGCTTTTATTGTGTAGTATCCAGTGAAAAGACTTTGCCAAGTGTCGCATCTGCAGCCGAGAGAGGCAGAAATTTGTTCAGCGCATGCCTCGAGGATGCTGATGTGCCGCTGATGGTTTGTGCAACTGGCATGGTGTTCAAAGCCAGCACTGGGCTTTTGAAGTCAGTGTCTAGCCTCTTTGAATCGTTTGCTGTGACTGAGAGCATCAGGGAGATATGGCCTGATCAGGAGCTGAGAGCATGACTAAACACTCGACTCTGCATCCACATACTGTACTGTCTCGTGTGGATGGAAACGCACATTTCGACCTGAAAGAGCTGTATTCTCTCTTCAGTCTCTCTGTCAAACACTTGGAGATTTGGCTATAGAAATCCTTTAGAGAGAGTGTGTGAATGCCTTATTAGTTTTCTCTGTCAGAGAATTACTTTTCTGGCACCAGCGTTAATGCATGCCATGTAGTCTAATACATTAGTGGCAGCCATTTGGCCCAAGGCAGTAGAATGGGGATTTTATGGCTTTTATGATCTGAGGATTTTATTATCTGGCTCACTCTGGATAATATGATGTGTGCTCTTTGATTCCCCTGACCTCAGGTTGGTGTCGTTAAATACTACTAGTTTTAGTGTTTAAATAGATTTAAGATGATATGGATCCAATTTCTGAATTGACACTAGTGAAAGTTATTCCTTAAATGTTTTACTTTTCACACTTTGTTATCTGCAGAGGGAAAAGCAGTTTTGATTAAGCGCTCGTGCTGTCAAAGATAAAAAAAAAAAGTTTATCATGAGCAGCAAATGCTACAGTATTTTCAGTGTTTATCTGAATGCTTTGATTGAGCCCTTGCCTTCAGAGAGAAATCCTCTCTGCACGAATGGGGATTAAGCCTATCATCTCTCTATCTTGTCCAAAGACCAAGGTGTTGCTTGACTCCTGGTAATTGCAGAGTGATCACCTTATTCTCTGATATAAGGTGACTTTTAGTCTGAATTGAATATTCTGGTAATGCTCTGTCCCTACTTACAATGACAAGAATTAGTGAAGGAATAAATAAAACTTACATCTATCTCTCCCTCTCAGAAATAAGTAAATAATTGAAAAGCTGTTTGTGATAACAAGTTTAGAGTACTGAAATAAAGCTTTCATTGTAATCACTATGGCTGTTATTAAGGATTAGAGAGCCAACTAAAAAGTAACAAGCACTATAAAAAATATCAGGTATGCATAATTTCTCTATATGGGTAATACAGATCATTGTTTCTTGTTTGAGACAAAGTAAAACTGCTTTGTTTTGTGGTGAGAAAGATCTTATGTTTAGTTCTTCGGGACTGATATCTTGTTCTTGTACTCCAGTCCACCAATAAATACAGCCCACTTCACTCTAACACATGAACACTGAGATATGATGCCCTCTGAGTTCAGCTCTCTCCGTTCTTGCAGATACTGTAGTCCCACCTCCATGCTTACTGTGCTGGAACAAGCTATCTTAATGACATGCTAATTGATTTAGTGTAGCACAGATAGCGGTAGGCTGGCACACCGTGATAACGCAAGAGTGGGTCGAGCTATTGGTTCAGAAGAGGACAGGAGACTCATCAAACTCCAACTAGCTCATTCACTCCATTTGAACACAATTTTACACTGCAGTACCCCATGCTGAAGCATGGAGACCTTTACTGTGGAGGTGTTGTGTGTGTATGTGTGTATGTATGTGTGTGTTTACTGTATGCTCTTGTAAGTATGGTACATGACCCGGTAAGCTAACTTTAAGACTGCCGCAAGTTCAAACAACACACACACACAAAAGCTCTGCTGTATTGACACGAGAATGGTCATTACAGCCATTAATTATATTGTCTATCTATGTCCTGCAGAAACAGATAGTGGATGAAACATTATGACCACTCATGTCCTCTCACTGTGCTGATATTAAGCCATAAAGTCAGTGACACACAAATAACCTTGGTTAGCGTTGCCTGTGTAATGAACTGTGTATTGAAAGGTACAGCTAAAGAAAAGTGTATACAGTGGTTTGTGGAGTTAGTGTATACAGTTATACAACTTGAAATTTAAGAAGTTACAGTAAACTGCAAATGTTGGTACATAGAGTAGTTACATTTTATTGGGCAACTGTAAAGCCCTGAAAAGGCTATGGCCTTTAGCAGGGCAAGTTCTTAATATGCAAATTATGGGAAGACACAAGTGTTTACCTTGCATTCATTCCGTAAGCGAACAACATAATTACCAAATGACCTGTTCATTTAATGTACAGCTAAGTGACCACAAAAAAAAAAATGGTCAAGCTTGTTAATTAAATAGTTTGCTGCAAGGTAACTTTTTACAGTCATCAGATTCTCATTATTTCTTCTTGTCTTCTCCTGGCCAGTGTTTTACTTCCCACAAACAAAAGTTCTGTCTGGCACGGGCAAAAGGAATGAGAGGTAGAAGTCCTAGCATTTTAATTATCTAGAAGTTTAATTTGACAAAAAGTAACAGGAGGAAATGTTTAAAAAATAAAACACAAGATTGGTTGCATCCACCATTTGGGCAGCATACTGTACAGAGCAATGTACTGTATCATTACCTAAGCAGCAACAAAATGCTTGACCTTCCTGTTCAAATATTTGTAGCTGCATGAGGTCAGTACTCATGCAGTGGCAGCTTCTTGCACCATTCACAGTTGGTCATTATCAGCCACCCCATCAACAAACTTGCTTACAGTGTGAATATTTGGCTACAGGCTAGAGTGTGTCTGTTTCTGTATGTGGAGCACATATGCAGGACTTTCCAGTGCTACCGATGCTGAAGGGTTGAGGCTCGGTTCAGGGAGGAGGGGTGGAGACCACCGCGGTGATTACTTTAGCTGTTGCTGTGTGATTGCACGGTCTCTGGCATGTGATTAGGGGGAATGGGCCGTATCTCTCACCATCTCAAAGGGGGATCAAATCAGCCTCAAAGCCTGGCTTCAGGCGGTGGTGCATTTGAAAGTCAATGTTTTATTTCGAAGCATAAATTACTTGATCAGGGCATTTTTTTTGCCCAAGGTTGTATTCAGAAGTAAGGGTTGCCACAGTTAGATGGGTGAAAGAGGCTCTAGTGTTTGCATATGTCATGTCGCACATGTCCCTGTCAGTTTTTATTTCTGCATGGATTTAAAAAAGTAGCCAGAATTACCAACACACAAAAATCGTACGTATGCTCTTAGTGACGTCTTGCCTTTCCCTTGAAATTCTATTCATAAGCTATCAAACATTGTCTTTGTACAAACCAGCAGTATACTGAAAGCTATTCAAGATGAAATGAAGATGCTCATATTTCAACTGATGCTCAATTGATTCGGTGAACCATAAAAGGGTGTAAATGCTCTTCAAAGTTGTGTTAAAGGTTGAAGCGGTGGTTCAGTTCAAGTCATGCTGAGTTCTGAAGAGCTAATCCCCCATGCAGTTTGCCTTTTTGAATTGAGCTTTCTGTTGAGCTGTAGAAAAAGAGATGTTTAAAGCGGTGGGCCAGTGTGTGTCATTACCAGGTATGATTATGGCCAGATATAAGCAAGATTCTTTTTGCAGCCATCGCCTTTTCTCCCCTATGTCTAGCAAGCCTTTAAATTATGTCATTGTTCGACTGTTACCTTTACTGACGAATGATCTTCACAGTGCTGATTGACAAGGGCGTCTGTCTCTGTGGGACACAGCCAGCAAGGCTACCGCAGTAGGATTGGTACATGTTGTAACTCAACAGGGCTTGGGAGATAAGGATGGGCACTGAGGTCAACTACGTGGTAGAGGAGGGTGATGGATAAAACAGGAGGCACTCGCTGTGTGAAGGCTGTAAGGCTAGAATTTGGATAGCAGACACTTTAGTGTATAACACTTCTACTCACTATTCTCTTTGTCTAACCTTGTGTCTTCTTAGTCAATGAAGAAAAGAAAGCCACGTCCTTACAGCCTGACTCATGCTATCACCTGCTGGATGAAAAGTTTTTCGACCCTTTTCATCTTTGTGAATTGTAATATTAACTGTACAGAGCTCAGGTTGGTGAAGCTGTAGGCGGGAATGACAAAGCCTAGAGACAACCGAGTGTGTTTACGCCGCATTAGTATGCAAATGCAAAAATAATTAAGCAAAGCAGCTTACTTTTTCTGATGTTTATAGCGGCTGTGTATGTTAACAATGTGACCCAAGCTTGAACCTTCGTCAGAGCTGTCTCCTCTTTGGCTTGTGCAACATTCCTGGACCGGACACTATCTGCTGGCCTGCTGTATCCCCAGGCTGTCTGAAGTAATCAAAGGAGGGCAGCATTAATTGCTTGACCCTGGCAGGAAGCCAGGTGGTCTGGGATGGGTCATCACCTGCCCAGGGGAAAGGTCACCACTCATCCTCTCATCCACTCATTGTCCATCCTCTCCTTCTCTCTTTCCCTTCACCTTCTGCCACGACCAGGCACCAGGAAGTTATGAACTATTCTCTCGAGGGGTTCTGCAAAGTCACCCCAGCCAAATGCCCGTCTTATTTTCCAAGCAGCAATGCATCTAACCTCAAAGAGTAATAACATTCCATTTGAAATAATAGCTGGCATTGGAATTGGGCCCGCCCGCTTTCCATAAACCTATTTCAGACAATGGTCCCATTCCTATTACACAATGTCTGTCTCTATACCCCGGCATAAACATCTTAGAAGGTGCTGTTCCAGGAAGGGCAGGGGTTTGTCTGACTTATGGCTGATACATTCATCAAGCTCGTGCCAAGCCAATATCACACTGTCAGAAGGGAGCATGTGGCATTCTATCACCATGAGAGGCTGTGACAGAACAAGTCCTTTTCCATTACACTCTCTCAGGGCAATCTCTGATATTGCCTCTCTGCTCCTCTGTAATGCTGTTTATTTCAGTTGTTTGCACTGGTGGATTCCATATTGCTGGGTTTCCCTCTCTGGACCTTAATCAGTGTGAACCCTAACCGAATTTGGGCATTACTATGTCAGTAATGTATTGAAGAGTGTGGAGCTGCTCCCTTCATTTTTTCTAAGGAACCGTGAGCCCTACCTATGTTACCTATTTATTTTTAAGCCTATATTTCAGTGTGAAATATCTGAATGGGGTAATAAACCGTATTTCAATTTCAAATCGATAAACAAGTCTACATAAATCCTGTACACTTACCTGCTTTCTCATTACAGGCAGACTGCAGTGCAGGCCTCAAGGTTCTTCGATCTGTAACTGCCTAAATTACTCTTTCTCATTTAATAGGCTGACAAAGGTTTCTTCCTCCTTACCCCAGACATATTAAAGAGAGCATTTGACACACCCAGCCTCTCCTATCCCTCTGTATTCTCTGTGTTTCCTATTTTTTTATTCAGTAGAGGCTGTTAAGAAGCCGTCGTCCAGTAGAGTGGTCCCTAGTATGCTCCTGTGTTCTCCTCGCCTGGAGCACTGAATTACTATTAATGTGCTGAACTTTGACAGTACACAAGAGTCTGTCCCTGCTCAACCAGCATAGCTAAAGCAGTGTTGCTATCAAGTTTTACTTGTCTTCTGCTTTTGTGACTTCGTCTTGGCTAAGCAAAAGGTTGGCCTGAGTGGAGTGTGGTTTGAGTAAAGTGTATAAAAACTGTGTACTTATCAGAGGCTGTGGCTTGCAGAAACTACACAATGAAGACAGAAAATATCCCTTTTTAAGCTTGGACAATCTTTAAAGCTGACGTCCGTTACCAGCTTGTTTTCTCAACTGAAGCAAATCAATGGGATTTGTGCTTATTTTTTAATCACTGTTAACAGTCTCTCCTGAGTTCTGAAATGAAAATGTACCCCTTCATGAAGTCATCAGATTAGATTTATTCACAGTTATGGGATAAAAAGCACTCTCACTGTGTAATGTGAACACCACAGATAGAGTTTTTCATAAAAGCTTTGATGGACATCAAATCTAATCTGAAGAATACAGAGCCAAAGAATTCTGGCAAATCTGGTACGATTTTCTGCCTTTGATGCACAGTAATTCTGCTTTCTCATCTGAAGAGGGCAAACCTCAAACTGAGCAGACAGGATTTTCTCAAAGAATGAGGTTATATTGCAGACATTCGTTCTCCAATGGGAACTATTGATTATCTCACATGTCTGTCTAGCTATGGGAGTTTTCAGCACTTTCATGCTAGAGTTTTCAGAGTTTATCCTTACTTGCAAAACCCGGAAAATGTATGTTGTTAGTTGAATGTCGAATGAATTTTCCTTATTGTCAGGGGCGATAGATAGATAGATAGATAGATAGATAGATAGATAGATAGATAGATAGATAGATAGATAGATACTTTATTTATCCCGAGGGAAATTCAAGTAATGCAAGATGGCACATATTTTTTTATCCAACTGTGTCACAAAAAATGAAATGTAAATGAGATTAATTCCCCTCAGCTGCATTAAAGAGAATAAAAAGGCATTTTAAATATTAGAAATCACAACCTTTGTGAAAATGGCAGTCTTTGAAGAAAATATATTCTATTAATTGCATTGGGGAAGCTTTTAATGATGCTTGAATGTGTATTCATTTAGATACATCCCATCAGAGTTCCAGAAGACACTTTGTATCTACTGTGCATTGTGATTTTATGTTTAATTATGATCATGACTATAAATAATACCTCTTTACACCATTTTTGAAGAGTAGTCAGAGGGGTAAGGTAGAAAATTACATACTCTGTGATCATTGTTTTGCTGTAAATTGTTGGACTGATTGTGCTGCACTGCAGGACGAGAATAACAAGCTTTAGATAAAGCAGGTTCATCATGACGAACAAAGGCGGTTAAAATAAATGGACTGCCAAATGGGATAATGAGTTATCTTGGATATACTGATAATCATACTGATACTGAGAATTGAAATGATTAATTCATTAGTGGCTGTTGTACCCATAGACAGCAGGTAAAAACCTATTGTCAAGCTGCTATGCTGATACAGTAATACCAGGAGTTATCATAGAGTGATATCAATGTAGAGAAGTGTAATCTGCCATATGCCCAATGTAGTGAAGATCCTTGTCAACACCTGCGCTGTTGATTGTGAGCATCGTGGTCTAATGCCTTCTTAATGCAAACTTGCGAAATACTTCATGAGCTTTAGTTTAGTCTGGCTTCTGGCAGGGAGACTGAATGCAGCCTGAGCTGTAGTTCAAAGCATAACAATTATTAAATATGCTGTCAGCTAGGCTCTCACGCTCACAGCCAAGCTCTTGGTCTGAAATGCTGTCCTGTATACCATAAAACAAGAAGGGATGTAATGATGACAGACAGACTGTCTGAGCCATGACCTTCAGAATACACAGAGTACACTTGAGCTTCACTCTCCAAACACTGTTTTTAAGAGTTCTTCTCTCCGTCTGTGACACATCCTCTTTGCGTCTAGTATCCTCAGATGTTTTCATTGCAAGCTGTTTACGTAACACTGGCTCCAGACTGTAGAGAAACAATTTACACAACCCTTGTTTAAAGAAGTACAATGCAAAATAATTACCCACTTTTTGTCTGCCGCTGTCAAGGCAAACTGAATGACATTAAAGTATGAGCACTGCGTAGCTTCAACATAGGCACTTTTTATCCTCATCTGACAGACAGATTGGGAGAGATCTTTGGAAGGCTTTGAGCTTTTTTGCCATTTCAGTTCTCTCAACACAACCTGATAAGACCCCATTCATCCTCTCTCCCTTCATCAACCAGCCAGGGGTTGGACCATAACCAAGTTCAGCCTGTCACATCATCACTGAGGCTTCAGACGTGCCATTGTCTAAACATGCTGCTGACAGAGTGCTCAGTGGCAGCTCAAGGTCTGGCTTTAGCAGGGAGATGATTTCTCAATGTAGCTAACAAAGACATCTTTCGAGGTTAAGTATGTTAAGTATGACCTGCGCCTGCACGCACAGTGCATGCGTGTGTATTTGCCTGTTTGTGCGCCTCTGCTTGTTTATGGTTTATGTAATGTATAGCAGAATACCCCTGCATTACATTATATGTCTTTTATCTATCTCCATTTGCAATAGGAGTCGATTCTAAATTGGTTCAAGCTAGCGTAGCGTCATTTGGAGTCATACAAATAATCATTTTTTTCTGGGTGCATGCTGGGCCTTGTATTGTAGGCCTAAGAGGATTGCATCATCTGACAGCTTTGTGGTTTCTTCTGACAGAGTAGACTTATTTATGTCTCTCATCCTCTGTGCAGCTTCTCTGAAGGCCCATGCTACAAACCACAGAGACTGCACAGCACTTGACAGGGTATCACACTACAAAGCCCTCACACTCATATTTGACTGGCAGCAGCCAACCTCCAATTTCCGTGTTTCTGTCACCATGAAATCTGGCTCTTAGCAGGTTCTTGACATGTTTAATATAGAGATTTTATGGCTTATTTTGAGTCTGCAATAAGTGGGGACTAATGTTTCAGTCTGGGCCCCTTGAATTTAGTAGTTAATTTGGTTCTCCGGATCAGCATGGGACATTTGTCTTTAATTTGCTGCATCAGAGTATTTTACAGTCACAAGGTATGATTCTATTTTGTAGATCCATTAAGTATTGCCTGATTTAAGTATCAAAGTGTAATATTTCAGGCAAAACATTTTTTCTTTTTTTTTTTTTTAACAAAGTCCACTAATAACCGTGTCAAAAATGGCTCTAAGATGACACACTGAATTCGTCTCTCAGTCATACCTCAGTCTACCATTCATCTTGGGGTTGCAATTCCAGGAGGGGTTTGAGAAGAAAATTAAAAAGAAAATTAAAAGAATTTCAATTAAGTGATTTGCTGAATTGGAGGGAAAATGGCAGCGATGTGGAAAAGGCTTTTAATCTTGGTGAGCCACCTCTTGTTCCATTAAGCTCATATCCCCTGCTTATCTCACTAATCATTCCTCCCAATGCCAGCAGTCTTGGCGATTTTTAATGAACCCATTATGTCCTGATTCAGTCCACCAGGACTGGCAGGCACTCCATACGCTCATGAAGTGGGCTGGAAACAATCAAAGTACAATCAGGCCCTCGTGATGATGCTACAGCCCAGTTAGACACGGACAAAAATTGCTCACAAAATGCCCAATGTGGTTTTTGGGAGGTCAAAAAGCCTGCAGCCAGGACAGAAACATAAATACTCTGCTAGGAAAACTCTAAAGAGTTTCTCTGACTGTGAGAGTAGGCATGGCGTCAGTCATTATAATGTTGTTACTGAAAGATTGTCAGAGAGGGATTGGTTAATCATTTCTATGAGTGAATAAGACATAACTGTTGTGAAGTCCATCTAAACTTAGTCTTAAGTGCTAGCCTGCTTCTAACTGTATAACCATAGTTTAGTGTGTCCAACATGAACAGACCAGAGGTAAATAACAGGTCTGATGGACAGAAATGGAAAAGAGTAGCTGCTGTTGCTATTTGTCAAGAGAAAGTGTTTGATTTATGAACTCAAATGAGTACTGTATTGTAAATGTTGATGATGTAGGCAATTTGTTTATATGGTTACAAAGTGCTCAATTTTGGGTTTTATGTTTAGTGATGACATCAAAGACTCCACCCTCTGTCTGTTTACTGTACTAGTCATTTTCTGCTTCCCCACCTCTGTGCACGGTCTGATCTCCTGTTCTGATCTTGAGCTCTGTGCTGCAGGGTCGGTCAGCACACTTCAGCCTTACTGCCTGCAGTGAAAAGCTAAATACAATCTTTGTTTTATTCATACTCCTGTCTCCGCAGACAGCCTGTGTGTGTGTGTGAATTTTCTTTGTTGCATGTTGTGGTTTGGATGTGCATTCAACATGTTTGATTCCCTCCTCTGATTTTAATAGATAAGTACAGCAAACTTCAAAAGGCTTGAGATGATGCACACTGTCTTGCCAGCACAAGCTAGGACACACAGCCGCTCTTTTTTGGATTCAGGGCTCAGTAATTAAGGAGTGTTTTATGAAAATAAAGGCTGTGTTTTATTCAGGTCACACAGGAAAAGATAAAGCAGTCTGTGGGATGACTCAAAGCAAGTGCTCTCACCTCATGAACTTTCTGCAGCTATTTTAATAACCAAGTGTGTATATGCATGTGTGCACACTATGCAGCCCTTATAACATATTCATTTATGGCTGCTCTTCTACTAAAGCTGCCTTTAATTTTGTGTTTGTGTGTGTGTGTGTGTGTGTGTGTGTGTGTGTGTGTGTGTGTGTGTGTGTTTACTTTTGGTATGAGTGTAAACTGAACTAGACCAAAATTAAGTAGTGGACAAGTACCTTGTTCCATTTTATTTTAAGTTAATAAACTAAACTATGAATAGCTGATCAATCAATCAATCAATATGCTTGTAATTAAGAAATTCTGGCCATGGCTGTCAAGAGAAATTGTGATTCACTTCCTGTTTATTTTTCGGCCGTGGCGCACTCCGGCTGCACCACATCCCTGAACTGAACACACCCGTTCTAGACAATTCTTGTGATTCCACCAGAAGCACCGCAGTGTGTCCCAGAAGCGTCTCTCTGCTCTGCTCTACGGAGAATACGCGGCTGGTCTATTTTTGACAGAAGCCGCAACCCACCTGCGTCAAGCAGCACAGAGCAGATTGCACTGGCAGGAAGTCAGAGACAGAAACAGCATAGAGAATCTGATCAATTTTCAAAATAAATTACCCAGTGCAGACTCCGGATCGAATTTCATGCTACATGAAAAAAGCATAAAATAACAACAATAAACACAGTTAAAAACAGAGAAACCCTTTCACTACGTATCCTACTTACCCATAATAGAAGCACTAATATCAAGGAAAAAGGCCAACGTTCTGAATACGCTCCGCTTCCGAAACTCTCTCGGTGGGATTTGAAGACACGTGGAGGACGGAGCCAAACCATGTCGCAGGTGTGACGTCATAAAGCCACGCCCAGTGAACTACAATACTTTGTAGTGATAGTTTAATATGTTCTGCAGCAACAAGGAACTTAAAAATGTATGTTTAATTACTAAATTTACATTCCAGGGCAACAAAACTTGTTCTTGTTTGCAAAAATGCATTAAAAAACATTTTAAGTCACTCAAAAGTGAGTGGATAGGTCTAAGGAGTAACCCAGATTTTTTTCTTCTCACTTTCTAAGGTATAGTGCCAACTCATAGTCACTGTTCCACATGAACACCTCTTTTCCTCTTGAGTAAAATGACTTGCCACCACATTACATCGGAGAATTTATTTTTAGATTTAGAAATTATCCCTGATCATCTGCATTCGACAAGGGCATTAAATTGCTGCATATGTTTAAAAAAAATGGTGCATACAGTGTTCCAGCATGTGCTGCAACAGAGTGGTTATTTGCTGTGTCACATATTGAAATTGATATGGTTTTCGAACTGTGATAAGACGTGGTGCTGTGCCTTTTGTCATTATTCACGCTTCCCAATCGATTCTCCACTATCCCATCCAATCGGGTAACTTGACTTTTATTCATAATTAAAGCTATCTAGATGCAAATCAGGGAAAGTCAGAGGGCATATTGTGCTATATGCATATCAAGTCTTACCTTCCAAGGATGTATAATTTTTTAATTTTTGTTGCAAATACGAAGTAACAAAACATACACATGCCTACATACACACACGTGCACTCAAAGCCCATTTTACCTTATTGTCAAGAGATCAAACAATCATAGTGCTGATTAAGACTTAATGTAAATTGCAAATGTTAATGTGATCACTTTTTTATGCTAATGTTCTATTTTTCTTCACCATTTCCATGCTAAGTGGTGTTCATTTAAACATTCTGTCAGTAATTTTCTAGGTGTTTCTAGGGATTTACCTGTTCATCATCCCACATCACCATAATGGTAAATATTATTAGTGTTAAGTGTGTTTTTGTACCTTTCCTTCTTCCGGTAATGACAGTGATTTTACCTCATCAACCCAAGTTGAACTGTATTGACAAAAAGTTGTGGATTAAATTTGTCAATTGTAACATATAACAAATTGAAGAGACTTAAATGCACAATTACCAACCTAAACAATACTTTAAAATAAATACTTAAATACTTAAAGCTTTTAAACTGTCACTGGAAAAAAAGCAAAAGGAGCTGCAATATCAGCTTCAGCCATCTTTTAAATACTAATATGTAAGGGCTCAAATACAGCAGGTGCATGTATGAACAGACGTGAAGATGATTTTGGTTTCTTAGAAGACACAAAATGAACTTGCCTGTGTATGTGCCTGAGCTCA
The DNA here is from genome assembly GCF_905237075.1 of Dicentrarchus labrax. NCBI lineage: Eukaryota > Metazoa > Chordata > Actinopteri > Moronidae > Dicentrarchus > Dicentrarchus labrax. The sequence goes on from NW_026136702.1 coordinate 6,663,023, forward strand.
TATCATTGGTTCAGAGATTTAAGATTGTGCTGTGCACTGAAGAATGAGCAGAACCCACCGAGCAGCCAAGTGTGATTGGCAAGTAATAACCCACCGTGCCAAATCATGCAGTTATGTCAATCCCAAATGTGATTGATTATTTTGACAAGTGCATCTTTTTCCCACCGTTGCACACCGAGGATTTTCAGCTTGCCTAATGGATATTAAGACACTTGCACCATGCTTTATGTGCCAGCCTTGAAACACCAGCTCCATTTCAGTGCATTTTTCTCACGAGAGCATGTGCCTTTTAAGTTACATTACACCTTAAGAAGCGACCAATATATTGACGTTTAAAGCAGTATTTAACTATGCAGACCGTACAGCATTCACATAGAAAAGTTAGGAGGATACTTATGATATTTTAAAACTTTAATTTGATAGTTTCATATTTTTATGCAAAAACTAATCTTGTAATTTGGAGAAAAGTAATTGATTTTCCTGCTCCTGGTCTAATAATGTAGTCTAGGGAACAGAAACCTGGAACCATTGAGACCTCTCCAGTGTTCACAGTCCAATATAGTCGCTGTGTTACCTGAATATGAGAGTTTATTGTGTGATCTGTATCTTCCCTAGTGTGGGGGTGAATGTGTGCGGGCATCTCTTCTATTTTTATTTGTGTGTCTGCCTTATCAAGTGTTTACTGTCTGCTGTATCCATATTAATTTTTGGTACCTGTTATTGCAGCACATTTGAGATTGAGTATGTGGCAGGAGAGAAGGTGCAGGAGGCAGTTTGTGCGTGTAGGTAGGTGTGTGTGTGTGTGTGTGTGTGTGTGTGTGTGTGTGTGTGTGTGTGTGTGTGTGTGTGTGTGTGTGTGTGTGTGTGTGTGTGTGGCCCTCATATCAAGTTCTGTCTGCTCACAATGCACACATCATTAGAAGCATCCAAACAGCACAACATGAGTGCAGAAAAGTCAGTCATTAAGTGTGAGACATGAATGGATTAATGAGTAATTTTCCTTGCCATTGTGGTATTCTAATTATAGTGTTGGTTTGAAACCTGTCCTCAGTCAAGACCCCTGCCTAGTCTGCTTCGGTGTGTGTGTGAGAGAGAGAGAGAGAGAGAGAGAGAGAGAGAGAGAGAGAGAGAGAGAGAGAGAGAGGGGGGGGAGAGAGAGAGAGAGAGAGAGAGAGAGAGGGGGGGAGAGAGAGAGAGAGAGAGAGAGAGAGAGAGAGAGAGAGAGAGAGAGAGAGAGAGAGAGAGAGAGCTGCGTCAGTTACTGTATTTAGCTATGTTGTCTTTAAGATGCTAGAGGAGCTGATTGTAATGGACAGCCACAGCGCTTTCTCTTCCCTGCCAGTGCTTGCAGCCCCTGTTGCTTTTGCTTGGCTTTTGTTAAATTTTTTACTTCACAATACTTTACACTACATTATAGACACAGAGCCACATTAACCACTCACTTTATTTTCTTTACTACAATAAATAACTTTTTTGTCTGCTTTTGCGTGTCCCATTTTTGGGCCACAGTCGGGGTTATGACACAGGCACGTGCACTCATCCGCAGTTGACACGGTAACAAGAATATACGCTCCAGCAGGCAGCAAATACAACGCTCTTCATTTATTCATTTTAAAGAAACACTGTGTGCTTGTTACAGCTTGATTTCTGTCTACACTACATCAGTTTATTCACCACCCTGCAAAACTAGTGTGAAGAAATGTTCTAAGAGGTCTCTGACCTGAGATGAATTGCTATGAGGCCCTAAATTAACAAGGCAAAGGTTAATGTTATTGTAATTATCAGTGTGGAGTCTTATGGGAGATGATTTCCTCATCACTGAAGAGCCTGTGTGATCACATCTAATGCATTAGACTAATAATTTGATTCAAACGCTGCCTTTTTTTATACTTTATTAATACCAGTGCCACCCAGTTTGTCATTGCTATGCCTATTTCAGGGGTCAAAGAAGTCAGTGGCCAGCCAAATGGGAATTGAGTGATGACAGACACGTCAACATAGATGCACCAACATGCATGCAGAAGGGCCGTGCTTACTTAACAGTGTCCCTGCAGCTTGTTGAGTCACACGTAATTATCATGCATGGTTTGTCTCATCAGGCCAAGGTGTCGAGGTGTTAAAATGGCCTTGGGTGAGTCACAGCAGTGAGGCTGAGACTTCCCATTTGCCCCAGGGGAGATAGCGAGGAACTAGAATTACTGTCCAACACAATACATCATCTTGTTATGTTTACCTATCACCCACAACCAGTGTGTATGGTTTAGGGACAAGGTAGCCTCACATTCAGGAGTATAATGGGATATTCTTGGACATATCTGCCCCTGCAAAGAATTTATGGCAAGGAGTTCTTTTAAAGGTAGCTGTACGAGATGGAATTACACCTCGATATTTATTTGACAGTCTTTTGCCAAGCCAATCTTTTCTCTAGCAGGAACAATACCAGTAGTGCACATATATCAGTCTCGGGATAGCAGTGTGACTGGCCCCTCTGGCACTGCTCTCTGTGACGCTGACTACAGCCAGATGGGCACTATGTGTTCGTCAGAGTTTCTGTGTCAGAGTGGTGCTGTCAGGGAGACTCACCCTGAGTGGATGACTCGCAGTGTGTTTGCCGCAGTTGCCCTGACTGGTGCGTCCATCATCGCCTCCCCTCCTCGTGGGCAACTTAAAATGCAGAGTCTGCAGAAAAAAGCACTGCTATGATCCAGAGCTCCAGACAGAAGCAGCTGTGATGAATGAGGCCTGGGGGCTCAGACCTCAGTAGTGACCAAGACCAGAGACGTTGCTCTGGTCCTGCCGCTGGGATTCTGGGACTGGGCCTAAAAATGTATGAAATGCTTTTGTGTGAGTGTGTCTGTAAATTCAAATCAGGATGTAACTTATTTGTGTCAGAATCAAAATGAGCAGTAATGTTTGCTACTAGACCAAAAATCCTATTAACAGGCGTCCCACCAAGCATCTATCAGCACAGGAGCTCGGAGCTGTTTCTGTTAAGCTAAATTATTGGTTGATGATTCCATGGAGGTGGTACACTATAGTGAAAATAATCTCATACACTGTTTTAATTTGCATCACGCTGGGATTTGTCACTGTTACAGATGATGCTGTGTGAAACCACCAGAGTCTTGTTAGGTAGAGTTCTGTGAGGGCTGACATGATTTGCATTATTCAGAGCATACTGCATAAGTGTGTGTTAGCTCCTGTCACTCTATGAGGGCCCAAGGTGCTCTCCCACAGTGCACAGGGGGGCTCCCCACGCAGAGCCTCCACCAAGGCCTTTTCTGCTCTGGTAGACAATTAGAGACAGATACTGTTGCCCATGAAAGGAAAAGATCAATTCCCCTGCATTTTACAGGTCCTACACCATGTGACTGAAATGCTGGCTGGAGAGGAATACTCATGGGTGAATCCTGCCCTAAAGCACTGCTTTAATTTCTATTTTCCCTCTTCATAAGAAGTGATTTCTACCTGCTCATTTAGGGTCTATTTAATATCAGAAGTGACGCTAACCGCAGAGGGCAATTGTTTCATCACATTACAATTAAATCTTTCTTCCAAAAGTCATGGGAAAGGCACTGTGTTGGCATCAACCAGTCTGTCTTTTCCAATTGAATCACTGCATTAGCATGAAATTAGCAGCCCTCAGTGCTCAGCTTTTCTTCACCTCAAAGACAAAGCTGCGACAGAAGAAAGAGTCGATGGAGCTCAAGCTGTCAGTGAAAGCTGTGTGATTAACCAATCCCAGCTTCTCATCAATATGACCCAGAAGGCAGTGGTGGCCCTGGGGTGGATCAGACCTGAGTTAGTCCCAAGATTGTGACAGAAGGCGCTGACTCTACCTTGCTGTGTATCTAGCCATTCACACCATCCTCTGCTCCACCTGTTCACATGCCTGGCCATAGCAGGAACATATGCCAAATCACATCCCTGCAAATTTGGTGAGAAACTGAACCACTCGGGGGTGAACATGTGAGAGACATCTTGGGTTGGTCCCTTTTCCACCATAATGCTTACCCACTTAGCGTGACTATATTAAAACTGGAGCCAGGGTGGAGTACCCTCCTTGATGTAACTCACAATTGATGGTCATAATTACAACAACTAGAAATCAATTAACTCAAATGAAAGTGATTTGTTGCTACCTTTGCCTCACTAATTACATTGTTAAAAGGTAGGGGTCCAGCCAACATAAGCATTAACCCCTCTTTGAAGAAAATCTATACAACTATCAGAGGAAATGGGTTAAGGCAAACATGTCTTTCATCAATATTGTGGCATCAGCTTTTTCTTTGTGTTATAGCAGCAGCATCTGTGTATAGATAGACTCTCCAAGGACTTAACAACAGCTGCTAATGACTCATTTACCAGCGATTCTTTTGAACTAGTGTTTGGTGTGAAACATCCCATAATGTCTATGGTTGTGTATGTAGATGGAACATTAAGAGCTGACCAAGGTCATTCCTATGTCTGTCTCTATCTGTTCCACTTCCTCAATACAGAAGTCGATGTTGTTGCAATGCGTTTGTTAGCTTACCCATGAGGTTTTTGTGCGCGATAGTCAGCATCACAAGGAATCTAGTAATGGACTAATGCATATGATAATATGTTTTTAAAAGCAAATCTCCCTCACCCCCAAAAAACACTGGAGCATGTTTTTGTTCATGTATGTAAAATGAATTTACTTTATAAACCAGGCACTGGAATCATGGTTACTTGTTACCTTTTCACTAGCTGTGAACCTCCTCAAACTACATCTTGGTCTCTCAGCCTGACACAAGGGTGAAAAAAAGAGGCCTTGAAGCAATGCTGTTTCTAATTGGGCCACTAATCGAATGTCACTCTGGAAAGCCACAAGGAGCTGGATGGATTAAATTGTCCAGGACACAGGTGAGACTGAGATAAAGAGAAGATGGCTACCATGACGGCAGGACCTGCAGGCCTGCTCTTGTCCTGTCCTTTACTGTTACTCGTACTGTCTCCAGTCCAGAGTGCAGAGTGATGTTATACCTGAATGCTGTTAGTTTACACAGTACATATAATACACCTGGACAACAACCTGGGATTATACAGACTACACAAATCTCTCAACAAATGAACTGATTGGTAAAAAGCTTTCTCCTAGCACTCCAGTCCCTGTGCACCCTTCTTATCTCATCTGGCCTTGGTGCTTCACCCAAAACGGCCTCACAACCATATTGTTATTGAATGTAGAAATGAAGAACTAGCATGCTATACACAGTTTACTTAAGCATAATGGATGCCAAGAAAATAATAGACCTGGTATCCAAAAAATGATTTTTCTTTTGTCATGGATCTTTTGTTTACATCTAAAATCAAAAAAGAATAAGATGCAGTTAATGAGAAACAGGCTTAGTGAGAAATAAAACGCAAGCAATTGGATTCACAACTTGAAATACAAGGTCACATAAAAATATGAGTCTACAACAAAGACAAAAGCTGGCAATATAAGTTTCCATTTCATAACAATTTCATACATATGCAACAAAATGTGTGATAGTGTTTGTTGCAACAGTTTTGGTAGTGCGTATAGTTGTGCCACAATGGTAGTTGTAAATGCAGTATTTGTACAACACTGATGAAAAAAAAAAATAATTTTAAGGTGAATGTGACAATGAACTATATAATTTGACTGACTGATGAATTGGATTTGCAATCCTGTTTTCCTGCCAAACATGGTGTATGGTAAATCTTGTTTAGAATACAGCATATACTACATTACTGCATCTCTGTGCTACTCACCATATTATGCACTGGTTTACCAGTCACTTCTCTTTGAATGTGAACAGAACATGCTTGTAGGCATGTCTTCACAATGATGTCATTTTACAACTGCTTTGACAAAAAGCCAGCCATATTTTCATTCCACCTTCACTTCATTTAATGGTTAAATTGGGCAAAATGGAATGCATATAAAAGGCAGGCATTGAGTTGAATGTCAAGAGTGACAAATGTGATTTAAAATATCATCTCCCGCTTTCATCACAGTAAATGCTTTTTCCCCGTGAATGTCATTTTATTCCGAAAGTTTGCCTTTTGCACAGTGTGACTTGACCAAAGCGTTACATTTTCGCACTGTTGTTGTTTTCCTCTCTGCCGCTCTCTGCCTTGGCACAGAGTGTTAATGTAATGTCAATTCAACTGCCTTGGGAGCTGAGCCACTCCATCAGCCAGTACATTCCTCCCTGAGCTGGAGAGTCTGTTCAGTCAGCTTCCAGCATTACTGCTGATAACTGTATCAGAGCCACAAGAACTGCTTAATCACGGCAATATCAGAGATAGAGTGACAGATGACATCTTTCACTGCCCTCCTTTTAGCTACAGCAAGACTGATATAGAGTAGATGAGTCTCATCTGCTGTAGCCGACAGGATACAGTTATTTATCCTTTTCCATCTAGGTAGACAGGAAATCATAACTGCCAACATATCCACCAAAATGCTTTGTTTGTTGGTGACAGGCAAACCCAATGCATTGAGATGCTTTTCCTGGCTCAAATAGCCATGGTAAAATGTAAAGTATGCTGAACAACCTTGACCAGAAAATGTCATTGGAGGAATTTTAGTCTCTGATTCCTGAGTCTGGAGAGTAGGAAGAGCTTTACTTACAGAGAAAAAGGGAAGGGATCTCTAGAGACAGTAAATCTCTAAAGTACGTGTTTCTTGACTATTTAATTCTTTGTAATCTCAATCTCAACTGCTAAATACTGTACAAACACAGTATAAAACAGGCCTAGTTTAACTGCAAAAACATAATGCATGACTGTTGTTTGGAGTTTGTTCTAGAAATATTACAAACAATGAAGAGAGTAAGCTTTTAACTGGGGTCTGTTATGTAACAGTATTTCAGTATCATCAGAGCTGACCCAGAGCAGTAATTCTCCAACCTCCACAGCTACAAGACATTAACAAGCAAACAGTGTCTCTAGTTCAAACCTAATAATTCTAGTGAGCACAGAGCATGGCTGTGTTGTTAAGTGTTGTCAGTTAGTCTGAATGGTTATTTAGTTGTTTTTCAATCCTAATAGAATGCAAATCTTCATAACATTTTGCTTCCTTAACCGTTTACAGCATTATATACCAGTTGACACTGTAAGCTGACTTGGAATAAACAAGCAATGCTGTAGGCACTTGTTTAAGGCAATATACTGGAAAAAGTAATACAGGGCATGAGCCAGGTGTGCTTAAATATTCTTATTCTTATTATTTATTTATTATTTCTACTGGCTAATGTCAGAGATAAACCCTTCTCTGGCCTGCCTCCATGTTAGTGGTTCAGCCTCAGCACAGTTACAGATGAGCTTTTACCACAGAGATCAAGGGACCAGCAACTCGGTCCTGCTGCGGTGCCCTGGGCGACATGGCAGTGATGACAGCCCCTTCAGCAGCAGTAGCACCCCAGCTGGGAACCAGTCTGCCCGCAACCCCCTGGACAACCCATACTAGTTGTTGGCACTCCCCTCACCCTCAGAAGGGAAGGGGAGAAAAGAAAGAGGCTCCTCAGGCAGGGTAAGCTCTGAGGAGCATGTGGTAGAAAGTGGGGCAACTTGGTCAAATCTGCAAGAGTCACTCTGGATAGTCTCATGTTTATCCTCTCCTACAGTGCTGATTGCAGCTCAGTATCAGGATAGTAAATCGAATAAAATGACAGGTATTCAATACCAATTTGTGAGGAAAATCCAGCGACATCAGGCTGATCTTTTCTAGCTCCAGCTCTGTTAAAGCACAATGCTCTCATCACCACTCCAACGATTCAAAGGTGAGAAGGAAAAGGTAGGGATGATTCATCCCTGTTGTGCTGTGTTGTTGTCGTCCTCTGGCGGGCAGTCCTGTCAGAGGGTTGTAAATCTGTGGCAGCGGGGAAGGTTATTTGTTTGGATTTTGTTCAGGCTCACCAGCCAGGCCTGTGGACTGTCCTTGGGTGTTGATGTGTTCCTGAATGGTGGACGCTGTATTGACAAAGTGCTGTGACCAGGGCAAAAAGGAGTAAATCAGGGGGTCACCCTCACTGTGAGGGGACACTAGACAATTGCCTAGTGGAGGGAAAACACACTCAGATGAGCCTTGTTCAATTCAACAGTAATTTTCTTGATATAGTCACTTTATTTGTGGTGGCTGTTGAATTTGGCCTCTTGTACAATGTGGACTAAAGCTCACAGACAAATTGAAAATCAAACAATCTACAATGAAACATATTGTGAAGTGTCTACACTCAAAGCCTTAAAAAAAAGTGTTTTGATGCTGTGTCTTTCACATACTCAGAAATATATACACACAATCACACACACACACACACACACACACACACACACACACACACACACACACACACACACACACACACACACACACACACACACACATATATAAAAACAGCCATTCTACAGAGAGGGAATTGCTCGCTGTCACAGTCACAGCCCCATGAAGGTCAGGGAAAATGGCACAGATGGCCTTTTGCACTAAATCAGCAACTTTTCCAAAGTGTGGTCAAACACACATGAAGTTGATTCACACACTAACCTACTTACACTCTGTTCCCCCATGTCACGCACAACCATACACATACATCAAGAGCTCCTGAACTACATAGACGCACACACAGACACACATACACTCATGGACACAGCATTATAGTCTTTGGCTTTCTGAACCTCATCATGGTTGTATAATCACGAGCACAGTGACAGTTTTTATTGGACAGTATTAATTTTTTTATTTCAAAACAAGATAACTTGAATTTAAAAAATGCTGACAGAAAATTTGCTAATTATGGATTAATAATGACATTACGAGTCACATTTGCTCTTAGTTAAACATTTGTATTTGAGGCCTAAATATTGTAGGATGAATTTGAACATTTCTTTCCAGCTATGGACACAGATAATTCTTGATAGGTGTCCATTACATTTCTATGTCCATCAACATGTAAATGTTCTGAACCATGAGTACTCAGTAGTCAGTGCTCAGTACCACACCATCTTCAAACTTGGCTTTCATTTTGATCTCAACTACACAGCTTTACAGTTTTGTGACTGCATCCTGCGTGGTTGTGACGCTATTGTGTTGACAAAAGCCGTCCACAGCCAGCCAGCCAGACGATAGAGAGAGACATATAAACACCTGCCAAAGTACTGGAAATGGTCTCTGTGATAGTTCCCACTGTAGTAGGTGTCTCCAGGACCAGAATTTGTCATGATGACGCGCACACACACGCACACACAGCCTCACAAGGTGAAAACGATACCATCCACACGCTGTCGAGGCTGGTAATCCGGACACATGATATATTCAAAGACTATGATAACTTATGAGACTCAGCAATTTCTTTGGCATAATTCAAGATATGCAGTGAAATGCAGGGGTGGCATGATAAAGAAGATGTGCTAAAAGGCTAATATGCAATAATAACTAGAATATGAGTAAAATATAAGAACAAACCACAAATGTACAATAACCATTACAGTGTGCATATTTTCAATATGAATGAAAAATAAAATGTACATTTTTGTGCTACATATTGTGGTTACCCTTTTCTTACTAGGGTCAAATAATACAGTGTTTTTATCATTTATCTGAACCTGTAGGGAGACCAGCTTAACCACAGGATGTGACTGATAATGTGTGAATCACAAAGACGCATACTCAATTATCTTTCAAATACACACATGAATTATGAGTCAAAAGTTTCTCTGAGCTTTTTTTATGATCGTGCTGTGTGTCAGTCGTCGCCCATCTGGTACATAATTAGGATTAAACAAACCAAAAAATTGTGTGTGCTATCTTACCTGAGCCTGATTGTCTCTCCATTAACAAAGTAATGTGGGTGTAAATAATCAACCTGTTTTGATTTAAACAAGCAGAGGTCCTGCGAGGCCTACAGGTGAGGAGCCCCTGCGCTGTGGTTGAGTGGTGGTGTCAGGGGAGGAAGCGTCATGGAATCATGGTGGTGAAGTGAGGTGAAGAAATGGAGTGTGACTGGGCGGATATGACAGAAAGTCTAACTGTCACCTGGGGTCCCTGAGGCCCAGCTGCTCCACAGCCGGAGTTTAGAAGAGAGAAACAGTCATTAACCCTGTCACATTGATTCAGCTCTGTTAGCTTGTTTCTTCTGACCCATACTGTGGAATAAAGCGACTGAAGGGCTATAATGATATCCTTTTTTGCTATTGTTGCAGTGTCTACACTCGTCTGCTCAGTGTGCTTGTTTATTGTGTCGTCAAAAGCCCAATATATGGTGTTTTGTTATTACTGTGACATATTTGATTTTCTTCTCTCTGCATGGCTGCTCAACTGCCTTTTGATTTTCTGACACCTGGGATTGTTAGGAAATACTGATAGAAACCAATGTTGTGTGATAATGAACGAATCTGCTGTCAGTCAGCGTTAGATCTTTCCACTTTTGTCATATTGTGTGTCAGTCAGGATGTGTGCAGATGCGGAGACAGAAATACACACATTTGCTCTTCCTCTCTCTGACTCTGTCGCTTTCCTTATATTTTCAGGATGCTCTCGATTCTTTCTACCTCTCCGTCTCTGTTGTTCATCAGACAAACCATCTGCTGAAGTTGTGTGTTTTTCTCTGCATGTCGTCCCCTTGGCCTGATGCTTCACATGGCGGTGCTCTAGCAATTATCTGATGTGTGCGGGACGCCCAGCGTGAGCTACTGCCCACTGCACAGGCATGAAGTCTGTGTGTTCACACCAGGTAGCCTCTCTGCACGCCTCCGGATAATGGGGAGAGCGAGAGAGAGTCCTCTCTTCAGCTCTCCTCATCATTCATTTGGCAGGCTGATTAGCTTCTCTGTGTGACCAGCAATAATCTACAGTCCTGTGTATTTCATGGCCCATTTCAGAATTAGTGCATCTTTATATGTTCAAGCCAATCTGCATTTGCAGCAGTGTTAGCACTGTGTAATAAGCGTTGTGTTTTTGTGCAGTGCACCATGTAAAACATTAAGGCTGGAGCTGTGAGCAGTTGTAATTACACTCATTCCTCGTTGTTTTATTGTGTAATATTTGGGTAGCTTCAGTAATATTCTATCAGAGGAAGTGTGGCTGGATTTAATGAGAATAAAGTATACATTTGCAAAAGAGTCTGTAAATCAGAACATGGCCGCTAAATTTCACAAATGAGAATTTATAGTAAATAATGATAATAGTTAAGTATAGAAATGAATGTGTGGTTATCTAGCACACCCAGATCCCATAGAGAAAAATAATTAATTTCTCTATAAAGAATTTATATGCAGTGTTTAGATCTTCCTGTCTGACGGCAGTCACGCGGCACAGCATACTTTCATAGATTTCTTTGTGTCAGAAGATGAAAAACATCCCCTGTTCATCATCTACTGTGATACTTTCTTATGCCCTCTGTATATCAGTCACCTCTTTTTTTTCCCTAGCCCAATTCTTATCAATACTTGATCTAAATTGATTTAGATTTTGCTTTAAAGTTGTGAGAGTGTGTTGTGTCAAGCCTGTCATACAGCTTGTCAGTAATACTTTTTGGATTGATCTTTTATTTAGTAATAATTGGGAGAATTGAATGGAGAGATAAGCGTGGCTGTGTTTTCCGAGGCTTTATCTGGCGTGCAGTGCGGCCCCAGTCAGTGCACATGTGGTAAGAGTTAGAGGAGTGAACCCATGCAGCCTCCTGAACACTGACTGAAACATACAAGTGTTCCTGCAGGGGATGGGGGATATTAGAAAAAGCCTGAAATTGAGAAATGTGATATAGGGGAGCTCCGTGGAAGAAAAACAAAGTTATTTAAGCCACAAGCCTTTCCTGTTATTAAAATAGTATCAAGCCTTTATTGAATTTAACATGTTTATGGTAGGGGCAACATTAACGGTCTGTGTGAGTGTGCTTGTAGCTGAACCATCGAGATTGCCATCTTTGTTCACATTTTCATGCAAAATGTGACCTACCTTGTGTGGGTGTGGATTTATGACTTTGGCCCTGTCTGAATGCGTGTGAGCATATGTTAGGGTAAGTTTGTTTTTTCCCTTCAGAAGGCTTTTCCAGTGCACCGTTCATGTTATTTGTTGGCATTTCTGAAAGGTGTTATCAGCGAGCCCTTTCTTTGGCACTCTATTACATTCTCACTGTGTATCTAATAATCTTGTCATTTTCCACCACATTTACTCTACTAAGCAGTCAATTAGTGATGCAATACTTAGCCGCCTTTAAAATCCTCTGAAAATTGTGTCTAAAAAGGTTAATGTAATTTCAAAAGTATAAAGTGGATGGAATAGCCTGGATGTAAGTGTGTCTTATTCATTAGAATTCATCTCTGCTTCGACTATCCCAGACTGGAAACTGATGGAAAACAGGCATTCAAAGAGTCAAAGTAGTGTGAACTAGATAGCATTTGCCCTATGCATAATTTATGTTCAGAGAAACAGTGATGTGGTCATTAAAAATATATGGATTTAAACTGTGGATTGTAAAACTGCATGTAGCAGGGCTTCAGTTAACTTGTGTTCTGGCACCATCCAATCTTGTCAGGATGTTCTGTTGTTGCAGCAGAGCCTGAGCGACTGCATTATGTTCATTGCAGTTTATGTGACATTTATCACATCAAATCTGACAATAAAAGTCGAAATGTTATCAGGATATATAATTGAAAGGTTATGAGGTAACACACAAGAGAAGCCATGTCTCATATCTTATTTGGAAGTATATATCAACTGTGTGATATCCCTGCTATGGCTGTTGGAGTTACAGTAAAAGCTTTGGGTCCCTGTAGGCTCAGTGTCTGTATTTGTTATTTTTAAATTGGCACAGTTGCTTTAACCTGGAGAGACCATGGATTCAGCTTCCATGAAGAAAGCTGTTTATTCTTTTCTATTGCAGCAGCGGTATTTTGTACTCGCCCTGTACAGTATTTATAAATGTTGGAAGATTCAGAGTGATGTAGAGAATTTCAATCAAAGTTTTCAAGTAGTCTAGAGTGTCAAATATAGTGCGACCCGTCACACTGGATTAACTGCTACATTCAGAAACCAAACATAGGTTGTAATTATTCAAGTCTTATGCGGTGACACCCTGCACCGTTCTTAGTCACTTCATTTTGTCGAGGAGCCCTTATGAGAGTTCATACAGAGAGCACTTATTTAAATGTTTTTCAGCTGGTGACTGCACTTTGCAAGAGGTTAACTTTCAAACTGAGTTTTAAAAAACTGTAACGCAAGGTTATTTTCATAGAAATCCATACTGTACCTCTCAGCGCAAGACTCGTGAGCTGAGCTGAATGAACAAAACCACATGAGCTGCCAGCTGCACATATTTACATCAGGTTTCCTCCACAATCCACTTCTAAGGACCGTTGCTCGCGGCCATCTCTCAAGGAACTGGCTCGTGATTCGTGGCATACAGGAGGGATCTATAAGACAACTAAAACATTTCAGTTACAGGCCCTAGAACAGAGGCAGAGCCAGAATTTCCCCTTAATCTTTGGAGTCACTGGTTTATGTCTGAATGTGACAGGTCACAAAGCCCAAGCCCAGCCTTATTCACTGTATCCAGCTCATGTTATCATCAGTATTGATTCATCTCCAATCTGTGTCTTTGTACTCCTCCTGAAAGCTCATTGGCTCAAGGGTACAAACCATTATCCATTTGCTAGCAAGAGAATAAATATTTTCATCCTCTGGGCTCACATGTATATCCAAACAGTTAGAGATAAAGGCACAACATTTGTGACAGGTTTATATAGCTTCAGACGAAAACTGATAATAAAATAAACTTGCATTTGGCATGCTCTAAATGCATCTTGAACCCTTGACTCATTGTAGCCCTCTCCCTACCTCCCTCACTGGAGAATAGCGATAAGATGTCTCATTTCCATTTACCTTTCAGCGTTATTCATGGTGTTTTATAGCTTTGCTCCCAGTGCATCCTCAACGTGTCTGTGCTAAAAGCTTAAAGCTTAAGAGCCACATGCCTTGATCGAAGAAAAAATCATTTTTTAGTGAAAACTGTCTTTTTGACATCTTTTGAAATATACCGACATATATTTGATTTATAGCTGCTTACTTACATTATACAAAGAGCAGGATATTACAAAACACACCACTTAGGTCAATAAATCAGTTCATTACATCAGACATCACTTGCACAGGTGATTAGAGTGTCATGGATACCAATTAACCTAATAACCTGGGTTGTTGGGTGGGGCAAGGGTGATGCTGGAGGGAAGGGTATCATGCAGATGTTTCCCTTACTGGATAACTGGGATGCTGAGGATTTGGTTTGAAAGACTGTCATACTAATGAGTTCCCTGATGTACTTGGGTCCAAGTAGATGAAAGCGGTGACACCTCAGGTTGTCCTGCAGTGGCACATACCCAAATTCAGACTGGCACTGACAGAGAGTTTTATTTTCATGGGCTCTGCTTATTGAGGGATGTTCAGCTTATTAGTATTTTTTTCTCAGATACATCAAAAAGTAGCCCCATTTTGATCTCATGCCTACTGCAGTGAGTCGTTGAAGCAGGCACATGGGAGTTGCTCTCTTTTCAACAGAGCAATAAAGACTTGTGCTGAATCCAAAAAGGCATATAAACGGATAGGAGGCAGATACGAGCCCATCTCAGATAAATTAGTTACCAAATTAACCTGTGTAGGGTTCACAGTAGGTGTGTGATTGATATTATTCCAGATCTGCCCTCTGACCCCCTAAGCCTAAATTTGTTGTGATGACTGGGGCTGTAGATAGGATGTCTACCTCTCATCAGCAGACAGCCAATCAAAAGGAAGGAGCCAGCATCAGCCGAGCCTGGTTCTCCTGCTGAAACAGCAAGATGGTGCTTTTATTAGCTTTTAACGGATTATAATTGTCTGCTAAGTACTCGTCTGTCCATCACACAGATGGAAGTTGAACCTTAATACTCAATCTGGAAGCTTTCCCGCAGTTTTAGGTGAAGAGGTTTTCATGCACGTTTTCTTGTCTTTTCATGAAACTTCTAAATCCTCTTTTTCCTCCCAAAGCCTCTGGGTGTCCAGTAAACGTCTCCTGACACCTGAATAGCTGGGCATTTTTATAACAGGCCATAACCTGGGATGTTTTAATGACACTTTCCAAAGCACATCAGCCATCGACTTTGGAAATGTCTTGCAGATGTGTGATATTTTTTTTCTTGCGAATGTTGGCAAGCAATTCCACTAAGCGCCCAAGCTGAACGACTCTGAAGTGTAAAACATGTGAGACGATTTATTATTCCTACAAAACACACACAGTCTCACATATGGGCTTGCAGCCTTGTGCCGATGGGACATCCACAGCTCTTTACTCTTAATATGAGCCTCTCATATAAACCAGCTAATTAGAATTAGTTTGACTACACTTAAGCTTGTGAAAAGCATATCATGGACGTTTATCCAATGCCTAATTGACACGGTAAAACGAATACATATTCATAAACACACACCACTGACTGCTCAATGCTGCCTCATACAGAATGTCAAATTTAATTGGGGCGTGCTGAAAGATAGATGTGCCTGAGATTTGAAATATAGTATATCCAACGCAGCTTCATTCATTCATATTCATACAGTTGCCACTGATTACTAAACTGTGCCAATTATAGCATACGACCTAGGAAAGATGAATTTCAGTGAAAAAAAATGTAAATCTGTGTTATCATTCTAGGTAGTGACAATTGATTCTGCTTCAGTGGTAATGTATTTTCATAGTAATGACAGTCAAGTTTGTTTCTCTCTTAATAATTACACACCAGCCCCCCACAGTGCCGACTGTATATAACATGGCAGGGGTTACTTTCATCCTTTTCCTTTTGGATTTACAAGTATCACCTCACCCACTTCTTTGTCAACTTTGTGGGTTTTATAGGTGTTTTAATTCTTCACAGCAAATATTCTAAGAAAAACAAGGATTGTTGAATCTCTGCTGAGCAGCACAGGAGAAGTGAGACTTTGTGTTTGTAGTTTTAAAGATCAACGAGAAACTAAATTCCTTCCTGATGGTTACCCTCCTGTTCACAAAAGCTCAGTTTCATTTTGCCTCAGACTGGTGCTACAAAACAAGAGGACTTCAACATGTCATACTGAATCTTAATTAGAAAAAATACAGTGGAAAAACAAAAGGATGTTATCCACAAAAACCCATTAAAGCTCAATCATATGAAATAAGCAAGTGGCAGAAATGAAAGTGCTGTCAGGCTCAGTGCCTTATCTGAGTAAGTGAAAGCAGAAGAGATATACCTCTCGGGTCTGTGTTCCCCCTGTGCTGCTGTGATCTTTTCTCAGCTGCTTTTTCAATATGTCTTGGTGATAAAAGAGTGACCCTCTCTCTTCCTGTGTGCGCAGCATGGGCTGCGACAGCAAAGCTGGCTGTTGACCTCATCGACCTGCGGGCACCGCAAAGCAGGAAGGGAGATCTCTATTTTGAATTCTCACATCCTGCCATCTGCCTCAATTTTGTAAATGCTCCTAACCCCACCCAACCATCTTACACCACTATATCAACACCCTCAGACACATGAATTAAAGATTTAGTCACAGGACACAGGACAGCATGTTACCGCTGTGTGTGCACTATTGTCAACATGTGCTTCTGTATGTTTAGGTCGCAAAGACAGTAGGACACTGACACACTGTATGTCAGAACAGAGCCACAGCCACATCCCTGTGGAGAAAGACATATCACAGCACACCACTGTTACTCTGAGCTATAAATATCTGATAAAGAACTGTGCTGCTGTCATTTTATGCCCGTCGGAGTTCCACTGTTTATTTAACCCACTTACGTTTTCTAGAAACCTCTATTTTTAATCATTAAAATGGAATTGCACTTTCCCTGTCTTAGAATTAACAATAAGATTGGAGTGGAGATGAGCAGATGAGATAGGGCAGGCAAAACAAAACCATTCCAGGAGAAAAAGGATATCAGACTTGAGATGCATTTGTGGAAATAATTCCATTTTCCCAGCAAGATAAAGTGCTACAGTGTTTAGAGTAGAAATGTGTTACAGCCCTCTCATTAGCTTGCCATGGTTCCAGTAAGTATCTTAATTAGATTATTGGTGGAATTATGAGGAACTTGTGGCTCTGTTTGCCTTGGGCTTCTTTACTCTTGGTCACAGAGTGTTTCCATCTAATTGGTTTGTTTTGTTGCTAAATCAGAGCTGCCTGATATGATTTGGCCTCTTCTGTGGTCAACTGTAGCTTGGAAACACAAATTATTTTCCATTCTATTTATAAACCGTTCTATTTACTTATATGAAAGTGCTACTCATTTTGAAGGGAGATGGGTAGAACATGGACACTGAAGGTGAATGAATCCAAAATAGGCAGAAAATGATATTTGTTCACAGCAAAACTTAAGGTGAAAGGCCATGCTCCTAGTGTAGACCCTTTTCAGGCCTTCCTTCTGGCTTAAGCAACATCTTTACTGTTAGCCATCTGTCAATATTTATTTAATGTAGGATTTAAGATAATTACCTCTATAGTAAGAAGCTGTCATTTTTACCAGATTACACGATTTTTGTATGTATTTTGTCTTAATAACAGGAATCTGTCAAAAGTAGATTTTAGAAATGGTATTATTTAAGTTCAAATTCATTCATGAATGTTAGAAATACTTACAAATGCACATATAATTAACAGTGACGGTTAAAAAAATTGACACAGCCCCATTGTAATCAGTGACCCGTCTTGGCCCATACTAGCTCCACCCTGTTTCAAACGGCCCAGCACAGACATATCACAGACTGATTAAACTTTCAGTGGCTCCTGAATACCATTTTCACCTCTCAAAGGAGCCAAGTGCTCGGCTTCCTTTGCAGAGATCCCTCTAACCAATCGTGCCTAAAAAGCTTTTCAAAGTGCTGAGTGGAAGAGCACTTGAGTTTGAGGAAGGGTTATGTTCTCCGTGCAGCAGGTAGAACAGACTGCTGTGGAGAGGGGTGATAAATACGGTTCTTTTAATACAATAGCTTTGTAGGTCACTCTGCGGAGAGGCAAGGTGCGCTCACTCAGCCGGCTGCTCCTGCAGAGCCTGCGCAGCCCACAGACACAAGAACACGCAACCTTTAAAGAGGGATTTGAAAAGGTCAAAGCACAGGCATGCAGAATAGCAATATAGGAGTGCGCTTCCAGAGGTTACAAGGTCACTGTGGGCTTTATTCCTCCATGTTCCTCCTCTCCTCTTGGAGAGATGGCTTCATTGAGTATGTTAAGACTTAAAAGATTCACTTTAGTTTGCCAGTGGTGTGTTACATAGCATCTTTCTCGATTGCATTCAATTCTGTATCACCTTGAGAGTTCCCTCTCTGATGCTGGGTTGACCCACTTCAAGGATCTGGCCGTGAGGAGAGAGGGAGAGTGTCCACCTGGGCCTGGTTAGAGGTGTGGTTAAGACAGGCTTACTGGGGGCTGGTCTGTCTCAACACGCCACCCTGATGTTTTTCTTCACTCCCTTAAAGACCCCGTCCCCGCTCTTCTTTGCAGCTCAGATGCTGTTTTCAGTGGCCGTTTGCCATGTAAAAACAAATCACATTTCATTACGTTGCCATTGGTTGTTACTTATGGATCTTGAGGTATTATATTAGCCCATGGTTTCCTCTCGATGGAGCAGGAAGGATTTCCTTAAGACTGAGACGACTGGGTCTCTGCCTCGTGACAGAGTGGGTGCTCCCTCTCTTTACTCCACAGTCCCATGTGATACCACTGCATGCTTAGCGACTCTTCTTCTACTGATCTAATTAGTCCCTTGACACATCTTTAACGGTCTGTATTTATCAGGAACATTAATTAGTACCTAGACTGGATATATTACTTTCAAAATAGTGGATGTCCTTGTTTATTAAAGTATTAACAACAGGGGGGAAATACTGTCTCTTATCCCCTGGTATTAGTCACTTAGTGAGCCTGCTCATTCATCATATCCTTTCTGCAGTGTGTTTTCTTCCCCTACTTATCCCTGTTTGTCTTTTTCTAAGTGCACATATAAAGTGATGTTGGATTAGCATTATTAATTACAGCAGCACTCGGTGCCCCCTGTTACACAGTTGTCGCATTAACAAAGTGTCACCCATAGTCACAGAGGTACGAGGCTGGGAGATAACTAAGTCTTGCTTTGGTTCCAGTCAGGTTTAAGGAAGCTTACAAGAGAGAGCGTGGAAAACAGGGCTAGAAATGGGGAGGTCATTGATTTCCTAAGCGACAGCTAGACCGAAACAGATACTTTATTGATTGGAGACTTCCTTGGGATAGTTGGAGAAAGCTGGAGGAGAGTTCGGAGGCTGGGAAACATTAATCTGTGGAGCTGTGTGGTATGACCGTCCATCATGCGTGACACAGACTACCTCAGCACCCTGAGCTAATGTGGTTGCTGCATAGAAATAAACCATCTTCTGCTCTACAGCTGGTTTCCTTCCGATAAAAGCACCTTGCTTTACTGTGGTTCATGCAGATGATTTTATTTGATCTGCCAACAAGTGAAACGGTTTGATTCATATTCAAGAGTTGAGCACAGAGCTTTCTTCCACTAATCATGCTAATAAGACCCACTTTACCAATTTTATTGTTACTCATAGGGGATCTTTTGAATGTTTTTTTTTTGGTTTAGCGTTTGAAAAGCACAGTGCTGCCTATTTTAGTAACACTCCACTCTTTATGAGCTCTCCGATCAGTCAGACTAAAAAGTGTCTCTAGCGTCAAAAGCCTCTAACACCTTCATCAGGATCCCTCCTTGTTTTTGAGTGGCCTGTGGGTTAGTAGCATGTGGCCCTACTTAAGGTGCAGCACGGCAAATATGCATAAGAACGCTGACACTAATATAGATATATTACAGTCTCTCTGAGAGAAATCATGCAAATCAGGGAGACTAGAAAGAATTGGCATTCTCCCCCTTCCGATTCACTGATGTTACTTTGCTAGACTATACTATATATATATATATATATGATGACAAAATCTTGCCTTTATTGGCTTTACACAGATTTAGTAGGTAGATTATTTCTAAGAGACTTTCTTTACATGAAGTTCAGTCAGGTGTTTTGTTCCCATTTGTTCCAACAAACCAAACGTTTTTTTGATTTCAATAGTCTTCTTTTATAACTAGTTAGGAATTCATCTTGACAGCAATCTGGTCTTCCCTCAGCATATAACAAAACGGCTCACATAGCAGGGCTTAGTTAATTAGAAGTCTTCTTCCTCCCACTACAAATCTTAATCCTGATTTTCTGATCTTCCCCATACACGATTTTTGATCCTCATTACACCTGGCATCAACACCAAAAAGGGTAATCAGATTATTTTTTGATAGAGCAAAGACGCAGCAAATCCGATTGTGAATGAGATGAAGGTTGATCTAGAGGCTGCCAGTGACATATTTGGTTACATTAACACCTAGCTAAAAATAACAAGAATCTCCAAATTACATTTAATAGCACATATCTAAACACAATTATGTTTTCACATGTAAATCAAGCAGGAGGAATTTTTTAGTGAAGGTCGTGCAGACATCATAAGAGATACACGCAGATAGGGAAGAAGCAAAGTACATAAGTAATGAATATTACCAGTGAAAAACTGCCTTCAGATATCTATGTTTTGTTAAGGGAAAGATAGATTTTGGTGTTTATACTGGAATAGAATTTTTATTTCAAATGTACTATAAATGGAGTCTAGATATCCAGATGTGAGATGTGCGTGTTAAGGCCAGCTGTAAAGGTAAGCATTGTGTCCCGATTGTATAACACCCTCTAACTCCGCCTTTGAGTGACTAGAGCTACTATTACACAGCTGTTTGTCAGGTACAGGTACAGTGGGTGACACTCATTTACACAAATCTCTGTGGTTTAACTCTCCTTTAGTTGATTAACCTGCTATAAACCTTGTGAGCCACTTACATGTACAATATCTAATCAGCCTCCCATCTCCAGAGCAAACACCTTCAGGCACCTCCTATCAGTCTGCTGCTGCCAGTGACAGCAACACAGAGGAAATCAAAACCAGACAATTTTATCTTAATCACGGCATTCGAAGGCTCTGATTTGGGTACTGTATTTTATTTACATCCCAGTTACAAAGTCAACATCTGTGCCTCTCTAGTTTGGCTTGTGACATTGTTTTTATATTGTTTTCCTGCTTTTCATTATAACTGAGTAGTGATACTGTAACACGAATAGTTTCCAGCAAATATTCTGCTATGCTGTCTCTTTGTATTAATGATTTATGTGTCTTGTAATGTTTAACTGTTTTCTCTACTTTCTTGGTAATCCTAATCCACTAGCCCCTTAGAAAGCATTTTACCTTCTGCCATGCTGTCACTGTGAATAAATAGCCCGAACACTCTCTACAATTCACATTGAACGAGAGGCTGTAAATTTGCCAGACACATCTGACAAAGTCCAGATCGGATCTTCATTCCACTTTGTAAGTTATGTCAAACAGCACCTCTGCTTTGAGGCTTACATCCCTGTTTGATGTCGCCCACACAACCATATGGTATCGCTCTCAGGATCAGTTTTTCTGTTTTTTATTTCCTGCCATTACACTCATCCTGTGTTCTATTCAGCAGTGTGTAAATCTGCCATAACCTCACAGTGGATATTGTGGTATGGTAATGTGAAAAGGATCACCTTCTCATTGTAACACATGTTCACTTACACTTTTTTTGCGGGTACTTCTTTATCCTTTTTATTATTATTTCATTGTAAGATGCCTGTAGACACTTAAAACCTCCAAAAACAATTTGTGTTCTCACAGGATGGTTTTAGTAATATAATAAGAGGATTTAGAGTTTGAGTGTGTATCTATATGGGTGGCAAATTGTAAAAATAAGTCCATCTCTAAACTTGGGATAATGAGTACTACTGCTCAGCTGATTGTGTCACTTTTTGGATTTGAAAGCAAAAAAGACGTTAATGAACCTTTACTTCAAGGGTTCAGTGGCAGCTCTTATGGTGGATGAGCAGAAAGAAAAGGAAAAACTATGAATATATCTGCCCGAACGTTGTGCTGGCATCTTGTATGGGCTCTGTTATAAAAGTAACAAAGGGTAAAAGAAAGTGTATGAGAAGCAGAGTACTTTCTAATGAGTGTTCCTCCTGACCTTATGGCATTAACCTCCACAGGAAAAGAAAAAAACACCACATGTGGGTTAAACCTCAGAGAACCGGCAAAGTTATTAGCATTTCCGTATAGCGCGGGGATAGCACTGCCCACACACTCCCTCACTCATTTGCATTATCATATTCAAGTACCGACAGCTTTACAACGCTGGAGAGCATCATTAATATGAACACATAGGGGTGCTTGCGGCTGTACTGTAGCTCATGCGTTTTTGAAGAAGAAACCCAGACATGTTTGTTAGATAAATTACAGGTCACTGGTGCCTCTCCTGTGCCTCTCCAGATCCGGCTTGTATGCAGTTCAGGCAATTTTGCCATGGGGAGCTGTGATTGGATTCCCATTCGTCTGGCAGCTTTTGTGTAATACTCAAACTGGAGAGGACCTGGCTGGATCACACCACATATTTCCTCCCAGGAAACCCCCTCAGAACCAGTCAGGCCCAGACAGGGCAAACATGCAGCTGAAAAGAAGAAGCCCGATGTGCCAGACAAGTACACAGAGACACACATTGACTGCTCCAAATCCTGCATACACTAGAGGGAAACATCAAAAATGATTTGTCTAAGAAATAGAAAAGAGACATTTGTATTGTTTTATTTTCCTTAGTGCACATCAGTGGATTTCATTTATCTGACAGTGTTTTCCCTATACAATCTCTCCTGCTGGACCCAAAAGGGTTTGCCCTTGTGTGAAAACTGTTCTCATCAGACAAGAAACACACTGTGTAATGACTTCATCAACATTAGCTGGGTGTAAAAGGTTTAGAGGATGTCTATACCTGGCTGCACACACCAGCCTCTGTCAGAGAGGGCTGAGTTCGCTCTTATTGGCGTCCTCCCAGAGACAGAGCAGGTATTGACTAAATAGAAACAGGAAAAATGAAAATATTAGTGGATTTGACAACCAAGCAGGATAACCCCGGCATGATCCTGGAGAGCAGATGAGCAGAAACAGAGCCTGACACATCCGCACAAAGCACCAATCCTTCAACTTGACATGTAATACTGCCTATTGGTGGTCAATATGAGAATCAGGGGGACAGCAAAGGTGTCAAAGGCCAGCAGATGCTTTAAAGGAGCTCAACAGGAGGGATGAATTTGTGCGGAGGAAGATTGCGAGATCCTAGCAAGCAGAAAACGTCATGGGGCAATGGCACATAGGATTAGAATTTATTTTTGAGATACACAATACATTTAAGTTTCTAGACTTCAGTTCCTGAGAAACTGTGCTTTGTTTCCTATTTGTAGTATGTATGTGCCTGTTGACGTTTTTTACTACTAACAGCACTGTGGAGCAATGTCTTGCCATATTACTTTAATTTCAAGTTTTCATTTCAGCAATATGGAAAAGGACACACATCCAAACCATGAGTACAAGCTGACAAAGGCATAGCTCAGGTACTTGACAATCTATTTATTCATAAAGCAAGTTTAAAGGTAGGGAAACACACCAGTACATACCCAACAAACTGAGGTCTTCTAATTCTGGACTTTTTAGAGGATTTTCTTGTTGTTCTACAGACATCCATGAACTGATCTGTTGAAAGATGAGTTAATTAAGCATAGCATTCAGCATGGCTTTAAAATACTCATAAAAACATAAGAAATGCATCAATTAGTTTATCTGACTCTGAGCAGGAAAGGAAAATACTATATTTCTGTTTTTAAGCCCAAAACAAAGTTTGGACCTCACACATTCCTGATAGATTTTAACAAGTTATCACAGGAAACCTCCCTCCACCTACACATACATACACACACCTACTCTGCCTCATCAGCGGAGGTTGTTGTAGGCCATCGGCTGTCCAGAGGTCAGATCATTACCAATGCAGCCATGGATCATAGATACAGCCCTCATATTAGTCCTTCCTTCACCATTCCCCTCTGACCTCGTCTGCAGCTGCACTACCTCTCATCTTTATGATTAGAAAATCACCCAATCCTTCACACTCAAACTATTCCCTATAGGCTCAGCACAAGTATTCCATCATTATAATTATTCGACCATCCATATTAATTGACAAATTTGTCAGTGGAGTCTATTGCACCATTGGTCACATGCCACAAAGATGCTGTAGTATTCTGGACTTCAAATCTCTAGAGGTACTGGCGGTACTGATATTTTACTTCTTCTAATGTACTTACAAGGATTTTCATTACTGTCATTGGTTACGTACTATTAAACATTTAGCTGCAGTTAGGTGATGTCAGTTACTGTTCCTCTGGGAGGTTATTGACATTTCCCTTTATTCCAGTGGAACAAGCTTGCAGAGGTAAATCATCCACCTTAGAATATTTTCAGCTGCTGTGTTTGGTGTTCTTAATGGCAAAATTTACTGGAGAATTTAAAATCCATAAAGCCTGCCCTCCTCTTTCAGAAAGATTAAATATGAAAATAATAGAAAAAGAAATACTAGGGATGAATGTGAGTTTTTCCTGCTGAAATCGTGTCTGTCTATTTTTTTTATTTTTTTTTAAATCAGATAGCACAGTGCTTCTGCTGCTGGCAGCGGGAGCTGGCAGGAACGGCTCAAAGCCTGTGAAAGTCAAATGCTGTCTCTTTTACTTTGAGAGAACAATTTTTGAAAATGTGAGCTAAAATGCTAGATGCCTCAAGCATGCTGTACTCCAATTTTTGTCTACAGTGCCATGCAGCAATGAAGCCTGAATAATACAGTAGGAACTATTTGTTCAGCTCTAATGTGTAAAAAATGTGAGGCACACACAGCATTTGTTGAATTAACATACAAATTGCTGATATATTATCTCATGGATTTTTCCAAATCTAGCAAGACAGCATTTTCCTGTCAAAATGTTTTATATTCTCTACTGCATACGGCCTTAGAAGCAGCATGGTGATGTTTTACACTGATGAAATAACCAGGCAGCTTACCAGAATGTTATCACTTCTATTTAGTCACACTGTGCTGAGCACTCATGCATAATTGTGTACAAAAACATTTACCAAAATCTGTCGTCTGTTTAGCAATATTAAGCTGACTCCATTGACTATCCTATTGGCCTTATCATGATATAGTGGGGATCTAATGTCGACCGGCTTTGGAAAGTAAGAGTTTGAGCTCAGCACTTTCTTCCAGGCTTTGGTCGTAACCATGCCTTCTCAAAGCCCAATGTCAGGCTTCTCCTTTGATGTATGGATGGAGGCGTTTTGTTCAAAGGGATAACCTTTTCTGGGCACTTCTTTTGAAATGATAATTCACAAGCCTGCTGCTGGTGGAGCTGAAGCTCCCTCGGCAGACAGGGTCAATCAAAGTCAAATGGAGGAGCTGCTCACAGCTTCACCCGAGTAGCCAGTGCCAGTGCCTGGCTGCTGCTGTCAGCCCTGCCACCAACATAATCCCTGCCGCTCGGTAAAGGGAGTGGACAGCAGAGATGTCTCAGAGATCAGCATATTTTAAGCAGCAACGTGGACTGAGTAGTTATGCTGTCGTGATCTTGAAGGATCCAGGAGTGTTTATGTGTATTTGAATGTTAACACAGCTCTGTCTATAGATGCCTGTCAGACAGAGGCTGAGTTTTTCTATGCTTTTTCAAGCTACAAGCTCTGTGTGCTAGTGGTGAGGGGGACGCAGGTGTATGTAATTACATCAGTAATAAGGCCTGGATATGGTCCACCTGCCTCAAAGTGAACCCTCTATCCAATCCAGCGCTGCTGACAACAAAGGAGACGAGCGCTCGCTGATTATGGCTTTGATGATGCAGCTACAAGGCTGTATTTTATGGAGAGATATTTCTGGCTCAGAAATAATTCACTGGAATTATTCAATCTGTCTCGAACAATGGCATGTAGTATCAGTGTATGATCACACATACAACACTCATATGTCATGTCAGTGATGAATAAATCATAAAGAAAACAAACACAATATGTATCTACTGTTTATGTGAGAGTGTATGATATAAATATAGTTCTGTGTACCCAGCCACTATGATGGATTGGTGACCTGCCCGGATTCCCTTCCAGTGCATGCTGGTGTTTACTCACTACGACCTTGAACATAAGCAAATAAAGCAAATTAATGAATTATTTCAGCCAGTGTTAATACTGTATATCAGTCTCCTGTCGCTGTTGTCCATCTGGATGCAACCGTTCAGGATCCTGCATGTGCCGGTGCCTCGGTAACGAGGCAGCACAGGACACATAGACACAGATCTCCCATGGGTTCGGGCTCCAGCTGGAGTAGACATGCTAGGGCAACCTTTCCCTATTATTGTTTGTGACAGAATCAAGAAGGAAATGCAAGTAGCAAAAGTGCGTGCGTTGTGCCTGCACGTCAGATTCTGCTGGCAGTGCCCCCAATGTAATTATGGGCATGGGTGGCCAGCTATGACAGCTCATCTGTTAGCCAGCCAGTAAGAGTCTGGGGCACCTGGCGAGCCCTGCACCAGAATGATTATCCACAGATACACACAATTTAAAAATCACATACACTATTTCATAAAACCAGAGACACTGTCATATTGTTTCATGCTACTCATTAACACTGAGGCAGATGCGTCTGCCACAAACTGACAGAGCTAGCCACTTCAAAATCTTGTTTCTCTGCATTTCATGTGCCATGCAAATGAGTTACAAACGCGTAGGTTGCACCCATGGCATTATCATTTTAATTAGTCTCATCTTATCATATATTCAGAACTCAATTACAACTAGCATTGGTTTTGAATTGATTAGGCTAGATGAATGAAGTGTTCTGCAGAGGGTTTAAATGAAATAATTGAAATTAGATCTTTAACCTTTAACTTTCAGTATTTTACAGAACAGCATTAGCATTGCCAAGTAATGTCTGCACTATAAATTCATGTATTTATGGTGTAATAGAAAACAAAGCATGCCCTCGCTGAACTGTTGGAACTCAGCTAAGTGGCTCATCTTTTTTAAGTTTTCACATTTTCATCACGGTTAAAATAATGAATTGAAAATATTTCAAAATATCACTTTGATTTGTACTTAATTAAAGGATTGTTTGCAGAAAGCTGTTTATACATGCACTGTTATTGTCACAAGAGTCCATTGAATTCTTAGTTTTTTCCCGTGTTGCCTGGGTCTTCACTAAGTACAGCTCAAAGAGCGACAGGTCAAGCCAACTAAACAGCCTCACACTTAACTGTGCAGAATACATTTCTGTCAAGACGACCATCCCTCCCATATGCAACCAGGGGACCCAATCATATTGTGCTCACCTTTTGGCAAAGGCCCTCCAATCGAGGGATGAGTAATGACTAGGCAGGCTAGCATGCCGTGATCCCAGCTTTCTAATTAGTCTTCCATTAACTTTTTCAACCTTGGCGGCTGCAGGGTGCACGCTCAACACACACACACACACACACACACACACACACACACACACACACACACACACACACACACACACACACACACACACACACACACACACACACACTACTGGTTACCATTTGCAATGGGGACCAAATTTCTGATCATCACTTGCGGGGACCACCCTTTCTAGAGGTTCTAGAGGTATGAAAAAAATCAGGCACACTCACCATTGGTTGGTTAGCTCATACACGACTTCAAATATCTGAATTGATGAAGTAAGGTTTTCATCATGCTAACTGGGGACCTATGTAAAATCCAGTAAACATGTTTGTGGGGGACCTCATTTAAATATAATTTGCATAATTTACACAGATTTCCAATTGATTAATGGGGACCATGGTAAAACAACAAGCTTAAGTGATATAATCCTCAGATTATTGCATTTTACCTGTCTTCTTTTGATCACAAGGTTCACTACAACAATGGCAGTGCATAATATAACCACTTTGTGATTCCTTCGTACTGTAAACTGCTATGAAGCTGCAATGGAGCTGTCCTCTACCAACCAGGTTATGTCTTTAATAATAGATTTTTCATAAAGTTATCAAGCTGCTATCCACAGGCATCAGACCAAATACTAGAATTAAACCACAATAATGCAAATGATATAATCTACTTTAGCAGCACCAAAATTAATGCAGAAAGTGTGTCATTAGGATATTTTCACTAAAGAAAATGTGTATTTTAAGCTTTAAGAACTACTGTGCTCGTGGTTTGTGGTAATATAAGAGGAGTCTTAAGTAGGGTTGGATACTGTTGTGAATCACAATTCCACATTGTAAACCAAACTGCACAAAAGTACTGTACATAACACAATAACATTATTTATTCCAGAACCAATATACTTTTTTAGTTTTTATTTATAGCGAAAACAGGGTAAACATACAATTTGTTATACAAATAAAATGGGAATCAAATGATTTACATATCATTTATACTAGAGACATTGTTCTAACTTAATCTTGATATCAGGGGTCACTTAAGTACCAAGAATTTAGTAGTGAATTACTAAATTGTTGTCTCACCCATCAAACTTTTCAACCTTAATTTCACTGTAAGGGTTTTTCTTCGTTTACGTCTCACATGGTTCTTATTTTTAACCACAGTCAACTACCCAGAAACTGTGGAATATTGTATTTCTCAGTCACAGAATACTCAACAACCCTAAAACTAGTATTCACGTTTGTCTGTGTTGTTTGCTGCATTACTTCATAGTAAAAAATAATTTCCTTAGTTCAAGAAGTCAAACTCTCATTTAAATTATACATTTAAACTTTTTATTGAGTCCTGCTCATTTGCGTTCTCTCAAGACAAAACTGAAAGCAACAATACAAACTTGTATAGAGTCGGATACTTCATTTGAATCTTCAACATCTGTGCCTTTCATCTAAGGACAAAAAAGAAGTTACTTAGACATATATCCTTGGAACTGAACACAATCCCAGTGTACTATATTATGACAATACAATTAAAATTGTTTAAAATTCCTACAGTGTTAATCAACCACTTAATTGCAAATGTTATATCATACTTTTCTCACACACTTAAATATTTGGAGTAGTGATGTTAACAAATGGTCCTAAAAACAGCAAAAGTCTAAACACAAGAAAATATTTTGAAACTGAAGTCTGACTTGGTGAATGTTTATACTTCTGAACATAGATAATATTCCTTTGTCTGCAAACACACCGTTTGTGCTGTCACAAAAATATACCTTGAAAATGAATCTGAATAATTAGGACAAATCAAATTTACAACATTTGCGATTTGTAAGTTTAGGCAAAACATTGACTTTTTTTTACGTTTGAAAGACAGCCTTAAAATATAACTACATCTAAAATATTGTAATTGTAAACATAAATATGAAAAACAAGTGTTCAATTTGATGTAATCGCTGCTTAGTATTTATTTACACTACTGCATGTTCTTAATGACAAATTTCTAATGTTAAATTCAAGCAGGCACGAAACTTCAACGACAAAATCATCAAATTCAATATTCCCTCCTCCTCCATCAACCTCTGCCTGTTTTCACACATATTGAATAAACAAGCTTAGTGGGGACATATCACACACCATGTCATGGTTCCTTATGGGGACCAATGCTAGACCAAGTCTCTAGGTTGTCAGATACTTAACACACAGTTTCTATTCATACAATGATGTAAGATGTGCTATGGGGACGTCGTGAATGTCCCAGAATAGAGTGATATTTTATCAAAAGTAACATCCCTATGAACATTAAAATCTGTCCTGAATATCCTATTACCATTATGTTTCTAGATGCATTTAAAAAAACAGCTTATTTACCTGCTTAAAGGGCATAAAAAGCAACAAACGGTGAGTTAGAAATATTCTAGGAGTAAAGTTTAAGTGCTAAACATGAATGTACCTGTTGATTAGTGTCTCATGGACTCAAAGTTTCAGTCATCTGCGTCTCTAACAAGACAGCATGCTGGGAGCTTTCCACAGGAATGACAGCATCAGCTGCATTCATGGTCATCTGCAAACATTTCAAAATATGAAAAACAAGTTTAAGTCTGATGTTATCACTGCATAATATTTAGTTACACTAATGCATGTTCTTAATGACAAATTTCTAAAGTTAAATTCAAGCCAACAGGCACGAAACTTCAACGACAAAATCATCAAATTCAATATTCCCTCCTCCTCCATCAACCTCTGCCTGTTTTCACACATATTGAATAAACAAGCTTAGTGGGGACATATCACACACCATGTCGTGGTTCCTTATGGGGACCAATGCTAGACCAAGTCTCTAGGTTGTCAGATACTTAACACACAGTTTCTATTCATACACTGATGTAAGATGTGCTATGGGGACGTCGTGAATGTCCCAGAATAGAGTGATATTTAATCAAAAGTAACATCCCTATGAACATTAAAATCTGTCCTGAATATCCTATTACCATTATGTTTCTAGATGCATTTAAAAAAACAGCTTATTTACCTGCTTAAAGGGCATAAAAAGCAACAAACGGTGAGTTAGAAATATTCTAGGAGTAAAGTTTAAGTGCTAAACATGAATGTACCTGTTGATTAGTGTCTCATGGACTCAAAGTTTCAGTCATCTGCGTCTCTAACAAGACAGCATGGTGGGAGCTTTCCACAGGAATGACAGCATCAGCTGCATTCATGGTCATCTGCAAACATTTCAAAATATGAAAAACAAGTTTAAGTCTGATGTTATCACTGCATAATATTTAGTTACACTAATGCATGTTCTTAATGACAAATTTCTAAAGTTAAATTCAAGCCAACAGGCACGAAACTTCAACGACAAAATCATCAAATTCAATATTCCCTCCTCCTCCATCAACCTCTGCCTGTTTTCACACATATTGAATAAACAAGCTTAGTGGGGACATATCACACACCATGTCGTGGTTCCTTATGGGGACCAATGCTAGACCAAGTCTCTAGGTTGTCAGATACTTAACACACAGTTTCTATTCATACACTGATGTAAGATGTGCTATGGGGACGTCGTGAATGTCCCAGAATAGAGTGATATTTAATCAAAAGTAACATCCCTATGAACATTAAAATCTGTCCTGAATATCCTATTACCATTATGTTTCTAGATGCATTTAAAAAAACAGCTTATTTACCTGCTTAAAGGGCATAAAAAGCAACAAACGGTGAGTTAGAAATATTCTAGGAGTAAAGTTTAAGTGCTAAACATGAATGTACCTGTTGATTAGTGTCTCATGGACTCAAAGTTTCAGTCATCTGCGTCTCTAACAAGACAGCATGGTGGGAGCTTTCCACAGGAATGACAGCATCAGCTGCATTCATGGTCATCTGCAAACATTTCAAAATATGAAAAACAAGTTTAAGTCTGATGTTATCACTGCATAATATTTAGTTACACTAATGCATGTTCTTAATGACAAATTTCTAAAGTTAAATTCAAGCCAACAGGCACGAAACTTCAACGACAAAATCATCAAATTCAATATTCCCTCCTCCTCCATCAACCTCTGCCTGTTTTCACACATATTGAATAAACAAGCTTAGTGGGGACATATCACACACCATGTCGTGGTTCCTTATGGGGACCAATGCTAGACCAAGTCTCTAGGTTGTCAGATACTTAACACACAGCTTCTATTCATACACTGATGTAAGATGTGCTATGGGGACGTCGTGAATGTCCCAGAATAGAGTGATATTTAATCAAAAGTAACATCCCTATGAACATTAAAATCTGTCCTGAATATCCTATTACCATTATGTTTCTAGATGCATTTAAAAAAACAGCTTATTTACCTGCTTAAAGGGCATAAAAAGCAACAAACGGTGAGTTAGAAATATTCTAGAAGTAAAGTTTAAGTGCTAAACATGAATGTACCTGTTGATTAGTGTCTCATGGACTCAAAGTTTCAGTCATCTGCGTCTCTAACAAGACAGCATGGTGGGAGCTTTCCACAGGAATGACAGCATCAGCTGCATTCATGGTCATCTGCAAACATTTCAAAATATGAAAAACAAGTTTAAGTCCGATGTTATCACTGCATAATATTTAATTACACTAATGTATGTTCTTAATGTCAAATTTCTAAAGTTAAGTTCAAGCCAACAGGCACGAAACTTCAACGACAAAATCATCAAATTCAATATTTCCTCCTCCTCCATCAACCATTAAAATCTGTCCTGAATATCCCATTACCATCAGCTTTCTAGATGCATTACATAAAACTGCAAGGGACTTCTGATTCACAATAGATTACCATCATAACATATGTACAGTTGAAACCAGAAGTTTACATACACTGTATAAAAAGACACATATGCTTTTTTTCCCTCACTGTCTGACATGAAATTAGACAATCACTTTTCCTGTTTTAGGTCCGTTAGGATTACCAAAATTATTTCTATTTGCTAAATGCCAGAATAATGAGAGAAGGATTTTTTTATTACTTTCTTCAAAGTCAGAAGTTTACATACACTAAGATTATTATGCCTTTAAACAATTTGGGAAAGCCCAGATGATGATGTCATGTCTTTGGAAGCTTCAACAATGACAACATTTGAGTTAATTAGAGACACACACCTGTGGATGTATTGTAAGGCACACCTGAAACGCACTGCTTCTTTGTGTAACATCATGGGAAAGTCTAAAGAAATCAGCCAAGATATCAGGAAGAGAATTGTGGACTTGCACAAGTCTGGTTCATCCTTGGGTGCAATTTCCAGATGCCTGAAGGTGCCACGTTCATCTGTTCAAATAATTATACGCAAGTATAAACACCATGGCAGTGTCTAGCCATCATACCACTCAGGAAGGAGACGGGTTCTGTGTCCCAGAGTTGAACGTGCTTTGGTCCGAAATGTGCATATCAACCCAAGAACAAAAGCAAAAGACCTTGTGAAGATGCTGGCTGAAGCTGGTAAGAGTGTGTCTTTATCCACAGTGAAACTAGTACTGTACCGACATGGGCTGAAAGGTCACTCTGTCAGGAAGAAGCCATTACTCCAAAAGACACATAGGAAAGCCAGATTACAGTTTGCAAATGCACACAGGGACAAAGACCTTAGTTTTTGGAGACATGTCCTGTGGTCTGACGAAACTAAAATCAAACTGTTTGGCCATAATGACCATCGTTAAGTTTGGAGGAAAAAGGGAGAAGCTTGCAAGCCTGAGAACACCATCCCAACTGTGAAATAGAGGGATGGCAGCATCATCTGTTGGTTGATATACACATTTCGGACCAAAGCACGTTCAACTCTGGGACACAGAACCCGTCTCCTGAGCGGTATGATGGCTGGACATTCCCATGGTGTTTATACTTGCGTATAATTGTTTGAACAGATGAACATGGCACCTTCAGGCATCTGGAAATTACACCCAAGGATGAACCAGACTTGTGCAAGTCCACAATTCTCTTCCTGATATCTTGGCTGATTTCTTTTGACTTTCCCATGATATTACACAAAGAAGCAGTGTGTTTCAGGTGTGCCTTAAAATACATCCACAGGTGTGTCTCTAATTAACTCAAATGTTGTCAATAAACCTATCAGAAGCTTCCAAAGACATGACATCATCATCTGGGCTTTCCCAAATTGTTTAAAGGCATAGTATTCTTAGTGTATGTAAACTTCTGACTTTGAAGAAAGTAATAAAAAATTGTCTAAAAAAATCCTTCTCTCATTATTCTGGCATTTAGCAGATAGAAATAATTTTGGTAATCCTAACAGACCTAAAACAGGAAAAGTGATTGTCTGATTTCATGTCCGACAGTGAGAAAAAAAAGCGTATGCGTCTTTTTATAGTGTATGTAAACTTCTGGTTTCAACTGTATACAACACAATCAGTGCCTTCATTTTAACTATGAGCTAAGTGTAAGGAGATTATTATGGTTTAGCATAAGGAGTATAGTTTAGGTGTAATGTAAAATCTTACCACCATGTTCTCCCTCTCCACTTGAATGAAGCATGAATGCAACACATGATGAGTGATAAATGCACCTTCTCCATTGAGATTCTGCATCATCTATCATGTCTCCTCTGTATTCCAGTACAAAATCTCCTTTGAAGAATGAAGATAGGGCAAATACACCACGTCCTGTAAGACAAAGTAATACATTTTCAAAAAAAACAGGACATTACGAATGTTAATTAGTCTGTAGCAATATGTCCTAAAAACACAATTGCCAATTATTAGTGCATTTGATGGCAGCTTTATTGACCTAAGCTTATCTAATGCATCCTGAAGTTTTGCAATTAAATGTCTCAAAATCATTTTCAATATGTATATGAAGTGAACATGCTGAAGGGCATCCTTAAGAGGACTGACCTTGGTGGCATTTAAAACTGCAGAGAAATGTTTAATGAGACAGCTTTGGCTTTAGTTCTATTACAATACAATTAGAGGCTCTAAGTGAACATCCACACAGGTGTTTTCAGTTATTATGGCTGATTAGACCTCTGCTCAGGTTTAGGGTGGGCTTAAGCTTTGATGAAACTCCATGAGGTCACAAATCTAAATCTCCAATACGAATGGTGAAGGTATATTTTGTCCTGCCCTAACAGGTGTAACAAAGCTGACAGAAGACTCAGGAAGATGTCAATCAATCACAGTATACACACCCATACAGTCCCAAGAAGACTAATAATCAGCAAGATAAACTGAAAAAACTGTGTGGGTGTTCAGAGGCTTAGATCTATAACTTTTTTCCCCATACTCGCCCTTTCCTGTCGGCTCAGTGTCAGATGCCTTCCCTTCTTGCCATGCCCTATTCTAAATTATTCATTTTTAATAATAAAATAATATTAATAATTATAAGTAAGCTAAGTTTACTTTTTTCTGGTAGTAAAATCAATCAGGACCCATTTATGTAGAGGAGGCATGTGGAATCACTTCACTAGTCACTTTAAAGATACAAACATCAAATTGCAGCCTTGTCAAGCTCAGGTCCCAAAAATACCTGTCCAGATGCACTTTCTCTTAACATGGACAGCTTGCTTTAAATCATCAAAACATCTCTTTACAATTTTTCTATAATATATCTCACCTATATATACCTAGGATTAAGTTACACCTCTATATATTACTAAATTCATTACCTGGAAATGTATTTTAAATTTCTCTGTTACACACTGAAAAATATTTCACTTTTTTTAGTTGGTATAAACTCCTAGAAATGCACAGAATCCATCCATCATGTAACAACTAACAGTAGCTTTCAGGGAAAGCTAAAAACATTGTTAGTAAAACATTGTAAATTTGCTAGTTACACTAGCCTTCTGTTGCTAATTAAAGCTAACTTGCTATCCTACTAACTAATTAACACTAATTAACCTCATTAGTGGTTTAAAATGGTCATCTATACAAATAATGATTATAGCAAGTAAGTAAATAAGATAATATTGCTTACCTTGTGGTGTTGTAGTTCCTCTTTTTATGTGACAAACATCTTTAATTGAAGAGCCTTTGCGATGCTCCCTTTAAACACCGAAAATTGTGTTTGCTCCTAAAATCCTTCTTAATGGGGACCAGGAAGTGGGCGGTAACATACCATATTTGGAAGATCTGTGTGTGTGGAACGGTGAGTGCCTTACCAGCTCATACAGTAAGGGGGCGCAAGCATGCCCCGTTCACACACACACACTAACTGGAAAACATGCCCAATGGGCCAAAGCTAAAAACCACACAGGCACCTTCAGATAGACTCCTGCATTCATTTAAAAGAGTTTCCCTTTAGGGGACCTCATTTTTCGTCCCCATACTGTTAGAGGTCCCCATGACGTGACTGTGTAAACAGTTTGTTGTCCCCAGGACGTGATGAATGCCAACACACACACACACACACACACAGACACACACATACAGAGACACACACACACACACACACACACACACACACATACATACATACATACATACATACACACACCTCACAGCCCCAGACCAAAATATTGGGCCTCGTCTCCAAAATCTAAAATGGAGTATTTAGTAACTTATTTTTTTCAGGACATAAAACCGACGAAAATGTATAACAAACAAAACAAAGTACCAGTACCAAAATAAATATACATAAAATACATACATAAAAAAAAATATATATATATATATATGTACACACTAGTAGTCTCATTGCCATTCTTGTACCAGAGATTATGCTTTTTCATGTAGAAGGTTTCCTTTTGTTAGGGTACCTCTAACGCTTGCACTTCTGAGGAATTAAATAAAGAGTTCCCAGGTTTCCTCGAACACATTTTGTCTAGTTCTCAATATGTAAGTTATCTTCTCTAATACCATGCATGATGCCATTTCATAACCCATTCTATGATACTTGGCCTATTTGTTTTCTTCCAATAAACACCAAGAAGCTGTTTGCAGGATACACATATCTGTGAGTGTATATTACTTCTTCCTTTGTTTGAAGTTTGAAGGGTACAAGCTCAAAATGTAAATCTTAGGATCAAGAGGGACCTCTACAGAAGTGATTCTGTCCAACACTTGTTTTACTTCTTTCCAAAAATCCATTATTTTACTACATTCCCAAATACAATGATACAGGGTTACACTTAATACATGTGTCTGTTATATTGCTGTGAAAGTGGTGTAATTTTTACTGGTGTTGCATATATATGCATTAACCAATTATATTGCAATAGTATTTGACAAGTATTTACAGACCTCACAATTAGTAAGATCTCCTGCTCCGCAGTGGTCATTTAAATTAGGCTCTTTTTCATCCCAATTAGCCAAATGAGTATGTTTTGTTTGGGGGCTATTTTCCTGTGGTACCAATTTATGATGTTTTATGTTCCACCTTTTACATATAGTTACAGTCATGAAGTGTAATGCCACTTTGTGTATCATGCAAAAAGACATCAATATATAAAGTAGGCGTGAAAGATTGTGATTTTATGTGTCCACGTAATCCATGTGATAGCAAATTGTGTAATTTAAAGTGTATATGATTAGAAACTGGCGCATGTGGTTTTGGTTAAAGCTACTATTCATGAAAATGCTCTCCAACTATTCATGGCTTCTATGACTATTCAGTAGTGTATGTGTGCATGCAGGAGATAAGCCGTCTCTGGGTTGACTTTGAAAGAACAAGCAGTTTAAAGTACAGACTGGTGGAATTTACTTTTACAAAGAAAAAGTCACAGATCACCTTCTCTGTTGTGTTTGATTTATTTTATACTTTTAAGAAGCCTTGGCCAAACAGTGTTTGTTTGGACACAGACAGAATGTCAATGTTCTACACTGCCATTTCTGTTTTTTATTTGGCATCCTGGTTTGGCTGATATCTGTCAAAGACCATATGATGTGTTTCTGATCTGAAGTATAAAAGAACTTGCCCAAGCTTTCTGCAGAATGTGGACATGCTGTAACAGAAACTACACAAAGAGATTGACAGAAAGGGAGAGGGAGCCAGAGAGAAGAGTCTACATGACATGGATACTAAGATTTATTTTCCGTTTTGTTTGGTTTTGTTTTAGCACAAGCTGTCAGTTAACTCTCTTTTATCACATCAAACACAGCATAGGAGAAATGTAATCAGCATCACTGGTGTCTGTGTGTCTGTGTGTGTGTGTGTGTGTGTGTGTGTGGGGTAGGTGTGTAGGTGTGTAGGGGTGTGTGTGTGTAGGAGTGTGTGTCCGCATGTGCACACGCAGGCATTTCTGTGTGTTTCAATGCATGAATTCATGATTCATCCTGTTTCACAGTGGGCAGTCAGTTTTAGAATGGAGCTCCATAAAAGAGTAATGGAAATTCCTGGGGAGCTGCTGTCCTGTGGCCTTCCAGCACCCAGTGGTATGCACTATCTTGGCGCATTATCACTTTTTGCACAATCTGTTTGTCAGCGAGACCATGACTTCAAAGGAGACTTAAAGCTTTCTTTCATTTTCTGTCGGGGTTGAGGGGTTGAGAGAGTGAGTCTACATTTTATGAACAAAGCCCCCCCAAGACATCTAGCAAAATAAAATGTTACCATCCTGGATGCAGCTCCTAACATTTACTCCAAAGCACAGATCATAAACTATTAATAGATATATGTCTGTATGAGCACCAGAAGGGTGCCTCTTTGAATCGGATCCTTGTGTTGGGCAGGGTCAGGAATGGGGCTAAAGCTGGCAAGCTGCCTTTATTCCCCCATAACATTGCTATCCTGCATGGAGGAGGATAGGAGGTGGATAGCCGCCATTATGGCTGTTGTGTAAAATTGCCATTATTCAGTCACGCGATTATCTGCTGCCGTGGTGTGTAATGCCTCTCTGTGACTGTGACTGATGCTTGCACATCTAAGGCTCCACTGGAGAAGAGTGAAAGTGAAAGAAGTGACCTCTTTCTTTGCAATATCTTTCAACAGCTCCATGTTTGACTTTTTTTAGGCACATTATCTCAGTATGGGAAGTGTACATGGCCTGTTTATCTCCGTTTATAAACCAAAAGTAGGCCCGCTGTTGACAGTGTGAAAAACACAGAATTAAAGAAAATCATGGTTTCATTAATGCTATCTGAGTGATTTGTTAAATTTGTCAACTTTATCATCCTCTTCTGCATTAGGGCCAAAATCATTCAAGAATTCAGGATTTATTTTCCCAGAGGGCGAAGAACAAAATGCTTATACTGATTCTACTGAGTCAACAAATAAAAGTAAAATAACTCAAATATGCTCTAAGGTAATTAATATGTAATAATATGTCATTCTAAAACTCCCCATCCTGCCTAAGGGAGCATCAGGAGAAAATACAGAAAGTCAGGTCATCGATTGATTAGAAAGTTTAAAATCTCAATAGGCAGTGAGGAAACAGAGGAGCGACCGGCATTGATCATCAACACCCACTGAGCTATTAAGGTTATGTTGTGCGAAGAGCTCCTGAAATATCACTGATTTCACCTTTGTTAGACCTTTTTTCACAAACAGACTAGACTTATCTTAGCAGCCATTGTATGCAACACATAGATTTCTTTTTTAACGCTTTAAAGAAGTGAATCGTCTCTCACCCCTGAGTCTGTCTGTGATCAGCATATAACATATTGCAGTTGTTGTTCAGTGTCAACCACTTACCGTTCTAAAGTTGTCATTGACATAACTTACTGTTACACTACTGCAC
Source organism: Dicentrarchus labrax (assembly GCF_905237075.1). Lineage (NCBI taxonomy): Eukaryota > Metazoa > Chordata > Actinopteri > Moronidae > Dicentrarchus > Dicentrarchus labrax. The sequence goes on from NW_026136702.1 coordinate 6,702,101, forward strand.
AGCTATAACAAAAAAATCCAGGGAAAGAAAAATAAAGACAATTGGCTGATGGTGTTTTTTGTCTTTTACGCATTTTGTAAACCTCAATCTAATAATTACAATAATAATTTCTTGTTTTCTTTCAAAGGTTTTCAATTTCACAAATTGTCTTTTCATGACATTTGTTCAAGGTTTCAATATCAGATGCACTTATTCCAAGTTGTTTTTCTTGTCAATATTTAATTATGCCTTCATGATCCTTAGTAGAAGAGCAAAATAATTTATTTGCCATTTTCTCTTGTAATATTCACTTTGGGTGAAAGTATTCTCCATTGCTCAGCTTTAATGTTGCAATTTTGTGTCATTTCACGTTGTGTGATACTGAGGCGTATTCCTCTGCTCTAACCAATGCGCCCATTCAATAATGCTTATTCTGATGTAATGTGCTGTAATATTCTCTAAAAGCTGTCACAGAGGGTCTAGTTTGGGTGGTCTTGATTGTGAGGGTAACTAATTACATTTCTGAATGGCTGTGATTGTCTCCTGCTGATGCACACTATCATCAGCTCTATAATTGTCCAGTTAGTTTTCCTGTCATATAACTCACAAGAGTAGCTTTTGTTTTTTGCAATAAGCTTGTACACTTATTGCTCTTCTGTCTCTTTTTCTTTCTGTGCAGATTACACGGGTCATTTTCTGTGTCTTCCTTGAGAACGACTTTGCCATCTACAAGAAGAAAATGTCTGTCATTTTCCAAGGTATGTGTGTTTACTTCCAATTGGCTAGACTGCATATCGTTAATACTATATCATTACATTTCATCTGCTACCCATTACTGTTGTGAATTGAACTACGTCACGGATAAATGAATGATTAGTATGCTGTGTTTTTTCAAGATCTCCTTTTGAAGATTTTGTGTAATATGTGTCATCACCTACCTAACTGAGCATCTGTATAGACCTAAGCAGTATTGCTACCTTGTTTATCCTAGGACACATCTGCAGCAAGAGATATCTTGTTCCTGGAAGCAATAGTGTAGGGATCTGTCAGGCTTGGGTGACACCTTCAAATTTAAATAAATTCAGTGCACCCGTGCGACCATTTAGGTGATTAACAGTGAAAATTTATGCTGACAGTTGGTAAAATAAGTGTCAGGTTCTCTATGGATTGCCTTAATAGGATTGGAATAGTTACACTTCTTATCAGTGAACTAGCAAGCTGATGTTTTACATAATTGTTGATATTCTGATGAGACTTTAATGTCAGATTTGATCGACTGTAATAACGGTCCTAGGCAGCGAATGTCTCCCGCAAGAACTAAAAAATTCAGGGATGCATAGCAACCACTGATCGTCCTTGGTTACTGCTACTCAATTCTGTATGTGAAATAAACAAACATCCATTATCTTCTGCTCCCACTCTCTTTTCTCTTTCTCTCTCTTTCAATTCCCTCCCCCCTTTCACGCCATCATCTTTTTTCGGGGGCCAGGAGCAGTCACCAGCTCTGATGGGGGCTCCACGGAGGATTGAGTTTAATAGCTAGGGAGCTGAAAGAGGCTGGCTGCCTTCACCAGCCTAGCATTACCTCCCTTTTACCTCACTTTTCCCTCCCCAACGGAGTACCGGCTCTCAGGCCTTCATCTCGCTGCTCCCAGATGGAGAGTGTTTTGTTCCCCCTGCGCTCCCGTCATCTGTCCTGCTCCCCGCCCAGGCTCTTCCCTGAAAGATTACATTCTAGGGAGAGACCTTAATTATATTGCCTGCCCCCATGCACCCAGCACCCGTCTCATCATATTAGTGCTCTGAGATGAGAATCTGGTGCTGTTGTTCTCCAGTTATCACTCTCACCATTTACAAGTGCTGTCAGTGGATAAATGCCCTGTATCTCTCCATGACTAGGAACAGAGGGGAAACTAAACAACAGGCTCTGAGCGTGTCACAAAGTGTAATCAGAAAAGTTTTGGGAGCTACATTATTAGAAGATAACTCTTTCAAAACGATTATTTATCATCATGCAATGAGTTGCTAATGAGGGAGGCAGAGGTCAGTCTTGTGTTCAATGAAACACTACCACAGCACACACCAAGATGCCAGGCCAAGTGCTTTTCCTCATCACTGTGTCTTGCCTGTCATATCCCCTTTGACGTCTGGGGTCAGAGCCACCTTTATCACTGCTCTTTGTGCATGTGTGGGCTAGAGACGATACTAATTCCATTATAGACCAGGTGGATAAATAAGTGTGACATTCCCACTCAGGGTCATTGTCTTGAGTGAGGCAGACAGTTTTTTATTTATTTTTTTACACCACGCTCGCCTACACCTGCTCCAATCTTTAAACCCATGGTGTTTGTTCAAAGCTTTTACCATGCTCTCTATGAAAACAACAGCTCTTTTAAGATGTTTCACATGGAGGAATTCAAAGATAACGTAATTACTGGTGCTGTGACTGTAGACTAGACACTCGTGGAAGGGAATGAATTTAAATGTTTTTTCCCAGCCAGGCTTCACCATGTAGATGTGTTTAACACTAGTTGATGAGTGTGCTTTAAAGAAAGAAATGCTGATTGGTATGATTGCACCATGTAGGGAATGCATAACCCCGTAGTGTGAAAAGACTTACATTTAGCCTGCGCAGAATGGCAGTCGTGAATCAGAGGCTGTGAATTAGCTCTGCAGGTGTGCTCGAGCGCTTTCAGAACATCCCATCATCCTCACTGCTAGAGACAGACAGTCAGGTAGATCTTGCAGCAACACTGAATGCATCACGCAGAGGCCTGAGACTGTTCTGTCTCCTGCAACATCCTCTTGCTTTCAATAACCCTCAGTCACATCGACCCTCCCTGTTCTTTCTCCCTATCTTCCTCACTAATTCTCACTTACACTTCTCCTTGTTCCCATGCTACTTGCCCAATACGTCATCCCTCCACTTTCTATTATTCTTCCTCATTATATCAAGGAGGAGCTTCTCCACCGCCTCCTCTATCAGGAGGCAGTTATGAAGCTGTTGTGTATGGTGGCCTTGATCTTTCTGTAATTTGTATATAAGTGTGTGTGTGTGGTCGTGTGAAACTCAGTGACATCACTTTCAAGCATATCTAGAGCTGAGACTAGGCACAATAGATTTTTTTATTGAAGTCTTACTATACTCATTTTTCATCGTATAGCTGCTTTCCTCATATTCAAGCAATCTGTCTAGTGACAATGACTGGAGCAGGAACGTGTAAACAGGACATTTGCATACAGGAAATTGCTTTATTACAATGTGCATTCCCACAAGCTGTCACTGTGGGAGAGCCAAAATATGGTTACATCTCTGCAGAAGGAGGAAACTGAAAAATAGCCTTTGCTGACAAGAATACTCGTGCGCACATGCATAAAGGCCCATCGGCCAGGACACACAAACGCATACATGTGAAACAGGAAGTTGCACTTAGTCGAGTATTGAGTATTAGAATATTGACATCACAGTGAAACATTAGGACAAATGACTTTTCTTTGTAGTGGTATGTGCCTGGTGTTCAACAGACACGCCAGAGGAGCTGCTGTTTTATGAATAATACTGATGAGTTCTCACAAACAGACAAAGGTCTTTTTATGTACCACCAGCTCAAGGAGCACTTCAGTTGTTTAGAGTCATGTGTTTTGTAAAAGAGTCCTCTCAAACACACAAATACTGAAATATGCAAATAGACAAACAAGATAATACACACAGCAACTACACGTAAAAGCTTTTGCCTCTGTAGTACCATTCACCATCCATTACACACCTCCCCAACTGAACTCATAACCAGTGATATAATGACCTATTCATTACTTTGAAAAGCCATAAACCGTAGGCCAACACATCTCAAAGGTACTGTGTCTCGCTATCTGGTTAACAGGATCATCAGTGTTTGCATTGTTTGAAGAAATCCACACACCTCTAGAAACAGCAACCAGAAAGGATCATGGTTGTATTTTTATAAAAATATAAAGTACAACAATTAATTTATTATTATACAGAGCATTATCAATGCAATTAATAATATGACATGATTCTATTAAGTATTCAGATTGGTTCATAGACTGTGATTGACCACATGCTTGCTTTGGCACGTACTATTTGCGAGCATGGAAGCAGTCAGGCAGCTGTGGTTGTAGAGAGTAAAAGCATGTTGAAATTGATTCTGGGTACACTCCGCCACTAATATGATCCGGGTGGCTGCCCACAAGCTGGGCTCCATCTCTTCTTCTCCTCAATCAGCCACAGTGCTGACAATATTAACACAGCCCACAGATCTGCAGGGGCGGCTGCATTCTCTCTCCAACTGTTTCACTGACTTTCCAATTGACATTTATTTACATGGCTCTTAATATACTCCATACTCCCAACCACAGAACCCACGCACCTACCACCCAAATGTCCATAAGCATCCCCTCAACCCCCCATTGCTCTAGAAGAAGTAAAGCTGTGGTATGCACAAACTTCTATCACACACATGTAATTTGTGGACAGAGGATATGAAGGGCTACAGGAACCCTGTGATGGGTGAAAATGAAGTCTGTGTTGGTTTCACAAGGCTATCCCTTGGGGCAGGGAAATGAGGAGACCATGGTGTGTTAGTGATGTGATTTCCAGAGAGCGCAGTGGCTCAGAGTCTCCGAGTCATCTTTGGCAGATATGAGGATTCAGTTTAGCTCATCATATGTTAAAATGTTCTCATGTTTGTGCATAAATCACAGACATGTCTAAAATGTAAAAATGCATGTCCTGACTACCTGCTTATCTGCATGTACAGTATTGGTTAGACATGGTTATTACTGTGTCATTTAGAGGTTTAGAAGTTGCTTGGCTGAAATAGAATTCAGTTAAAATCTTTAAAGCAACATTCATGCAAGAATTGTTGGGGTTTTTATGTGATTTGGCACCCCTTCAGTTCTGGATTGCAATTCACATACACCACTGTTGTAAATGTTGTAAATGTACACGAGCATTTTTTATGATTACATTGCATTACATTGTTGACTAGCAAGTCGACAACTTTGCTAACACAGCTACATTAACATCCATTAAGTGCAACAACACAAGATATAGCAAGCCTGTGCTATCGGTGTACATACCAACACTGCCCCGGTCCTCCAAGCTACATAAACCGAAGTATAAAAACAAGTTGTATTTTTACGAGGTGTCACTTCCTGTAGTTCTGTCATCACTGAGGTTGCCAGACAACCAGTTGAGAAGCAAGGTCATATGCCATGCTAATTAGTGAGCTTTTGAGCTACTGGAAGGTTGATTTATTTATTTATTTTTTTTTTATACCTTTTACCTTTGGACAGAGCCAAACTAACTAGCTACTGGCTCTAGTTTCATATTTAGTGTACAGAAATGAGAGTGGCATTGATCCTTTCGTATAACCATCAGAAAGAAAGCAAATGAGCATATTTCCCCAAATGTCAAACTATTGAACAGTTGATACTATCTCATCTGTTTCATATCATAATTGTTCATTCAAAGATCAAGCCAGCCATTTACTAAGAATCACTTGAGTGGCTCTATCTGTGCGATTGTGTTGCATTTACCCCTGGAAAGAAAGAGAGAAAGCAATAAAAGTGTCATATAGTCTTATTCTAGTATAAGTCAGATACATTTCTTGTGTTGACAGCAGTGCTGAGCAGAGATAATAATGTTATAGCATGTGGCAGTCGCTGAGACACCCCTTGTTTCCAGTCTTGCACTATTGTTATACTGTATCAGTGGGCCTTCCTTTGTTTCCCCAAGCAGGGTTAGATTAATGCACTGTACCCTTAGATTCAGTGTTATACAAAAGAAAAGTCTGTCGCCAGATCCACTGGGAGCTCTGATGGTTACACTTCTACAGAGCAGATGACAACAGCCTTTCATCAAAGCTAACACTTGCATTTGCTTGTTAACCACCGCGCAATCATTGCTCAGACTCATGCACAGCCATACACGAATATATATAGTCATACGTGTGCCCTCACACATACTGCGTAATCCATTCATAAGAGCCGCTCACATTTAAAGCCAAGCTATACAAACTATATATAGACTCAAAGCATCTTGAGGCACACTCTGTGTGTGTGTGTGTGTGTGTGTGTGTGTGTGTGTGTGTGTGTGTGTGTGTGTGTGTGTGTGTGTGTGTGTGTGTGTGTGTGTGTGTGTGTGTGTGTGAGAGAGAGAGAGAGTGTGTGTGAGAGAGTGTGTGTGAGAGAGTGTGTGTTTGTATGATGGGAGCCGTGAGCAGGCATCCACAGTTCCTCTCCCCTCGTCTCTCACTCCGCAGTCCCTCCTGAAGCAGCATCCAAAGCCTCCTTCTCATCTCCCACCATGCAACTCAACTCATCCACCCAGAAACACCCCTAGTTCACTCAGTCTGCCTCACACAATAGAAGTACAGAGAAAAGAAGAGAAAATCAAAGGCTTTTTTTTTTTTTTTTAGGCGCACTTGTCCACCCAAGCCTGCAGTCCTTGTAATTTGAGGAAATGGGAGGTTTTGTGTCATTTATGCTGAGGCTACCAGTATAGATTTAATTGAAAAAGAATGTCTCATGAATGTGTCCCCCCAAACACACACCCACATACCCAGTCATTTGGTGTAATAACTCACTAGATCCAAGGCCGTCTGGTGGGGGAATTGAAGGAGGCCGTGTAGGGTTGTTGGTAAGATTTCAACAGCCAGCTTTTGGACATATAAATGGGAGATGTTTTTCTTTTCATACCAAAATATCATATTTCAATTCATGCTGAAGAAATACTTGACTGGTAATGGTAAGCAGATACAGTACACAGCAGTATGGCATCAAAACACTGTGCACTAACATTACAATCAAGGAGACAAGTTGTGATGACTCGCTGTATCGTACATTATAAAATAACATGGTTTGACACGCTGCCTTTTTCCCCCTCTGCCAGACAATGACATGGAGGTTACAGAGGAGCAGCTGAAGGGAGGTGAGTGACAGAATATTTCATGGTTGCCTTTTCACCTTAACACCTCCATTAAAGCACACAGAGGCTGAGTGAGTGGCGTAGCTTCAACTCGTGACAGTGATTTGCTAGGTTTTATGCAGCAGATGAAATTGAATGTTTATTCATTTGGTGACAAGTTGAATCCCGGGCCTGACACATTGCAGTTAAAAATACTTCATGTCAGGTACATTACATTACAAGAGCTTATAACCACAGCTAATTCCCAACACCATTCTCTTCATCCGGCTTATACGGGCACAATGCCTTTAGACCACCTAAAGCGAGTGACAAAGGAACAGCAAAGCAACATCCCTCCGCAGTGTGCGCCAGGCAATAGCACAAACACAACTGTCAGTGCATAATGCTTTTATCACAGCACCATCTTGGCACACAGCCTGAAACTCCCAGATACTGCTTATCAGGATAAACTATTGACATTTGTCTGTGCACTGATGTCCTGAATAAGCAATGGCATGAACAGAAAGCCTCACGAAGTGTGTATATTGTTTGAATAGCAGGAACAATAGATACAGTTGCGTTTAGCAGCAGTTGAATGACAAAAACATTCATTTTTATGAATCGTTTGATGAAATGTACTGCCTCCAGCAGTTTTCTCCAACGAACAGTAGGTCTTAGAAAACACCTGATGGCAAGTTTTCTTTACGAGTATGAGGGGCTGGCCTGGTTGGACTGCCTTGTCCCTCGAAGACGTCATAGTACACATGCAACCAACTAAGCAAAGAACAATGTTAGTTTTACTGTCTGTTGAAGGAAGTGTTCAGATGTAGAACCCAGGGTGCTATCAAAATGTTTTTCCTCCCAAAGTCACCCCCATGATTTGCCAATTACACGCATCTGTGTTTTCAATGAGATTCCATTTTGGGTGAACATAAAAGGGCTGTTTTATAAGTGCACTGTAAAATGTGATATTCCAGAGTGAAACAGTGTGCACGCAATGGCTAAATCATAAAGACTTGGCTGAGAGGACTGCATTTGAGAGTTTGTCCTATTGTTAGCGCCTGAGCGGCTACGTTGTTTTCTGTCATGTTCCTCACCAGCTATTTTACGCTGCATACTGTATAATAACATAGCACCAGACCATATCAAGCCAACCGAAATAACCCCTGATAATTCCTAGCTCTGTTGTATTATCATGCCAGCCCTGCCCCGGTCCAGTTTGGCCTTGTTTGATGGGCCTCTGTGTCTGTGCCAAGGACTGGCCTTTTATTCTGCTCCATCAGCCAGAGTTTGAATCAGTGCAGGCTGGAGCCTATTCAAAGGTTCGAATGACTGCCATTCTCACATGGAATGGTGCTTTTGTCCCAGACTGTGCACCAGAGTTGGTCTCAAAGCCTCACATTCTTCCCCGCTCTCCCACAGGAGTCATTTTTTTGTCAGGCAGGTATAAAACAAAAGAGTGTAAGAGCCATTGAGTTCTCTCACAGGCTCTTGTAGCGTGGTCAGCCAAGACAGAATGGCCAAGTTAGAATAATCACTGCTACGATGAGTTTGGCTTGACAAAAGCAATCTTTACTCACACCGTCTCTCATCTACAGTTCAAATTGACAAGGCGTCACGCACTTCGCATCCTGATGGTGTTAGGGGGATAATGATGTGTCACTCCCACATCTGTAAATCACTATTTATTCTTGTTTATTTGCAGATAAAACACCACCATCGATGAAATCCACAACCAAGGAAGAGAGTGAAGACAGCAACAGAGGTATGCCTATTTTTGGCTGTGTGTGTGTGTGTGTGTGTGTGTGTGTGTGTGTGTGTGTGTGTGTCTGTGTGTGTGTCTGTGTGTTTGCATGCAAGTGTGTTTTTATTCCAATTTTCTTAATGATGACTGCATGTTTTGGACATGCCAAGTAATATTACTGGTAGAGGAAACACTGTGTATTGATATGTGTTTATATAATAATTTGTTTTGTGTGCATGAAGTAATGGAGTGTGTTCTTGGTCAGTAATCTCTTGCTTCGTAGTGCCAAGTTCCTCTTTGGGGAAATGAATACAAGATGAAGCTTGGTCTGTTTTAAAAGAATGTTTTCTTAGAGGCAAACTTGTTTAAGAAGCCATTATCTGGCTATTCTGCAGTTTCAGCCCCTTTGGATGTGTAATATTGAAACAGTTATAGGCTTCTCCGATACGATGGACCAAAGATAATTAGATTCTTACACTGGAGGGTGTTAGTAGGCAATTAAAATCGTACACCATCCATTTGTCTTCAAGCCTTAAGGTTGCAGGGAAATTTTGAAGATAGCAGACATGGTTGTTTTCTTTGGGGAAACGGTTCCTCTCGCTGATTGTGAGAGGCTGGACTAGATAGCACAGACACTTCAAGGGCGTCAATACGTTCCGTGTTAAACAAAACACAATAAGTCATTTCTTCTCGCCTAACATACCTTTCCATAATCCACAGCAGTAATTCAATACGATTCACAAATTCAATCACCAGCATTAGGAGGGCATAAGTATTTTGTAATAATCTTTATAAATCCTAATTTATCAGGCCCGGCAGCTTAATAGTAACTAATCCATTCACAAAAGGCCTTGGCACAGCTTTCTAGCATGGGAACACTCAGTCCTTGAGACAACCTCTCTCACAGGAAGGGAATGAAATGATTTTGTACTGCCTGCACTGTAAAGGTTAGGTCTGGTCCGATGTAGCACATAGGAAGGATTAATCATAGGAAACGCTCAGATGTCAAGGTAGCAAAAAGCAGAAGAAATGCGAGCTGCAAAAACCGACTGTCAGCTGTGTGAGACAGACATTATAAGATGCTCGAGAGTCTCATACCACCTCTGTACACCTGTGTGAGATCTTCATTCAACAGTAACACACTATATTTCACCATCTTGTCTATAGAACCAGCAAAGCAGGTCACCTATTTGGTTTAGTCAATATGTGGAACACTTTTTAGAATAAATTACACTCTGCAGCACAGTTGGTAGAGTGTGTCTGTCAATATTTCTCAGTGTGATCCATCACATCCATCACACTCCTCGGGGAGGTATACTCTCCCCAGTCCATGGGTCAGACATGAGGGGCTTTTAGCCACGGCACTGATGAAGAGAAAACATTAAGGCTTTCTCCACTGTTTTTCCATGATAAATACACTGGTTAGTGGACTGGAGGTAATTATAGGGCTGCTCTGTCCCACACACACAAAAAATGCTACATTTACAGTTGTTTTGTCACCACACGCTAAAAATGCTTTTTTAGCCTCGGTGGAGTGAAGGAAGAAAAGCAAACAATAAACACAAACATCCAACTGTGAAAAGTAGCACATGACCAGTGGTACAACTAACCATCAGACAACATCAAAACACATCTCACATTATATTGCATGTTACTGTGCATGATGGTTTTCGGGAATGGGAATTCACAATTATTATCTCTTATCATGTTTCTTGTGATCATTTCCAAGCACTTAATGTCTCATAGATTTCTATTGAATGTCCTACTTTCATAAGACTTTTGAATGATTAAGTGCCATGTAAATAATACATAATAAAAAAATAATTATAACTAATTATATTTACTTTAACACCAAAACAACAGGGGAGCTATTCAGATTTGATAAGCAGTATTTCAACTCTTCTTCAAAAGAAAACCAACACACGATCCCTCGTCGACTACAAATAACCCCTGAAGTGTATTTGCAAAAAAGGGTCACAGATTAACTTGGTGTGTGTGTGTGTGTGTGTGTGTGTGTGTGTGTGTGTGTGTGTGTGTGTGTGTGTGTGTGTGTGTGTGTGTGTGTGTGTGTGTGTGTGTGTGTGTGTGTGTGTGTTTGAGATGAGCTTTGTCGTGATGTAATCCACATGAAACAGCGTGCAGATGCTGCGAGCTATAGAAAGAAAAAAGAGACAGAGTGGGAAAAGGGTGGGATGAGAGACTGAGGCGAAGGCTGGCACAGAGGTCCAGGGCAGAGTATAGCCTCTCTAAAGCACACCTGACTTGGCAAGTAGCCCCACAGTGTCTATTATTTGATATCAGATTGGTATTAGTGAGATTAGTGGATGTCACAGGGCAGAGTAAAATGTGAACATTGAGCGAGAAATCAATGCCTGGCTGGGTCTGTTTGCCTGGCATGCTTGAGTATTCTGGGAAAGACCCGAAGTAGAGAGGGGGAGATGGTGAGAGATGGCACCGAGCACGGATGGACACGCAGATTAATAACACGATGTGTGGACGGACTGTAAGCCTCTCCATGGGATGCCATCTTTTACACCGTGGCACCCCGTCAACTATCGCTTGCAGACACACACACACACATGCAAAAAGGTCTTTGAAGGATTGTGATTTGCATGACTGTTGGTCATCTCGGAGCCCTTTGCCTTTACACATGTCTCATACATTTTTTAAACCCTCCCCTTTTTTTTTTTTTTTTTCTTTAAGTCTTTTTTGCCCTTTGCTCCAGTTGGCTTTAATGGAAGCAATAACAGACAGGGATGGGGAAGGAGATCGAGCGTTAACTCTTCACATTTCTGTTTATTCCTGAATATGAGATGCTGCTTTTACTTCCTAGAAAATACAGTCTGTAGTTGATGTTAACGGTCATGCAACTAGGACACACAGGGAAGGTTGCATATCAGCATCTGAATTGTTCATGTCCTTGTGATACTGTACCCCTGAATCTGATGTTGACATAAATAAATAATTTGTGTGTGTGTGTGTGGGTGTGAGTGACATTTTATTGTAAAAAAAACAACAACAGTACTTCGTTGTTGCTCATTCAACACAAGTGCAGGAGAGTGCCTGAAATTGCCCCTAAGTCACTATATTTCTGAAAGTGGAATTCATGAGAGTATTGACTCTAAAAGTCTTAAGGTGTGGACTTTGGCTAGAGCCTTTCTGTGTGAAGTATGTCAGACCCTGATTCATAGTGAAGACAGTTTAGCACAGCGAGTATTGGGCAGGAAAGCTGTGACAATGCTGCCACCTGCTGTTTAGAGCACATGAGTGAGCAGTCTGATGGAGGTGCTGGTTGGGTTTTTACTTTGTGGAGAGACAGTGTTGTAATTGAACTGAACTTGGAGCCATTATAAATCACATCTGCCCTACATAGAATCTTTTGTTGTCTAGTTTGTGTGTGTGTGTGTGTGTGTGTGTGTGTGTGTGTGTGTGTGTGTGTGTTTATCCACATCCACAATCAGTCCCTTAGCATCCTTTATCACAAATTGAATACTGTTCCATTCAATAAGCCAAATACGAATGATCAAATAACAGGGAGGAAATTACATTCAGCCTTTTGTCGTATCTGATATATTGTTGTTTGGGATCACTTTAGACAGATACAGCTGCCATGCATAATCTTCAAATGCAGAAGAAAGGTTTAGGGTGACCTCATGGCCAGCGAAGCATTCGTCTTAACCTGCTTTTCCCAGTGAAGTATTCTTTTCAGCCCTCTGTCTGTGGCTCCATCTCAAAATGCCAGTCATGATTAATAGAAAGTATTGCCATCTACTGTGTGTCACCAGCATTCTGCGTGATGGACAGAGGCACTTGAGACAAACATGCAGCACTGGTAGAACTGGCCTTTTCCCCATTTAATAGAGGCTGGCATTTTTATTGTTCTGAGTGCAGGGCAAAATTGCATAGATATGAAAAAATGGTTTCTCTCTACAGCTTGTTAAAAAAGCAATTATAGAAGCTGCACAATAGCCATTGTAGAGCATGTTCTCTTATTGGTGTCATGGCTTTCATTTACTCAATTTGTCCCAAATGTCATTGGTTTATGTGTGTGTCTGTGTGTGCATGAGAATGTGTGAGAGCGAGAAAAGGGGTAAGGAGGGTGGGGGTGACAGATATGATTCAGGGATTAAAGATATTTTGTGACACTGCTAAAATCTACCTATTGTGCATATAAAAGTTTGCCTATGGCTATGTAGAGTAGGTGGGTGGATGCTCTCATGACACTAAATTTGAGGTCTATATTTACAGCATGATGTAGAGTGCATGATGATCATTCTCCAGTGATATATGTAAGCAGAAGCCTCCCCTCCAATAGGTTTTTTTTCCTGGATCTCTCTGGAAATATGAAACCTGAAATTAAACACACTTAGTATCGTGTTTAGTATCGTGTTTCATAGTATCTATATATGTGTATATATATATATGTATCACTCTACATAATTACAACCTCTCAGAGAAGCTAGCAATGCTGTAGACTCTTAGTCTGGTTCTATAAGTACCTAATGTGCAGTAATGAGAAGGTTATTTTTTAAATGTAATAGGTTACAGATTACTAGTTACCCTGTTAGAAAAATGTCTGTCTAATGACTTAATCAAAGTAATGTACCTTATTACATTTGATTGCTCCTCAAACTAATGTTTTAAACTGGGTAATAAAGCTGCAAACATAAAAACATACATTTAAACCAGGTAGTATAAACCTCACAACTGTACATAATACTGATTGCTTAGAGCAATGTGCATTGATTTGGAAGACAAGAGGCAGTGCAAAGTCAAATAAGAGAACCCAATGCTCAAAATTGTTATTGGTAAGTTTCCTTACCAATAACCTAGAACATAATACAAAAAAAACCCCATATCAACCCTCTATGTAAAAACAGGAGCTAGACAGGAAGTTGCCATTTTAAAATGGGATGCCAGCTCTCACAAGATGAATCCTTTGTCCAGAGATGAACAGTTTGTGATCATTAGCATGACTGGTAGCTTTGTTTTTCGAAATGAACGACTGACATTATTCCCACTGATGCATGTGTTTGGCTGATGATTCCTTTCCCTCTCTTTTCAGGTAAAGAGGAAACAGGTGATGAAGAAGAGGGTGACAATGGTAATGTAGCTCTACGGACCATTAACACATGTTCTGAGCCCCTCGGCTCTACCAGTGCTTCTTGATGTCATTTGTCATCAAAAACTGAATTTTCTATTCGCTCCAATTCAGTCTTTCCATCCTGTGTGCCACCACTCGAACAAAAAAAGTTCTCTTATCACAGAAGCTTGGAACAAAGGAATCCCTCAATTATGTATGGCTTTAGAAGTGACATTCTTTTTCCCTTCTTTTTTGTCACTTAATTTATGCATGTCTTTGTGGTTCCATTGCTCTCATACTGCAGTACAAAGACAAAGCTACGCAAAGAGATGGAATGAAAAGGCTGTTTGAGGTGATATCGAAAGCCAAGTCAATTCAACTCCAGGCTGTAGCACTGAACTCAAATGTTTTCCACCCTTTTGAATCCGTCTTCTGTTTGTAGGTGCTGCGGGAACTGAAGATGTGGAGATGGCGAGTCAAAACCAAGGTATAGTACAGTTACAAGTCAAGGATCCAACATGTACAGGGTTGTAATTACATGTTGTTGTCAGAGTGCAAGAAGGAGTGTACATCTTATCTGACACCTATATCTAGGAGGAGATGGGAATTGTACGAGCTGACCAACATGCAGCTCATTGCTCTGGTTTTCACTCCAGCTCTGTTTGATTAAAGATCCAACCTGATCAGTCTTGTTAGCAGCAGAGGAATAACTAGTATACAAAGCTCTAAATGCATCTGTACAGGCAGAATGAACAGACCCCGAAACTCTGATGTGTTTTGTTGTACTGACAGCAAGAGCCGTAAGTGAATTGAGGGTGTGTGTGTGTGTGTGTGTGTGTGTGTGTGTGTGTGTGTGTGTGTGTGTGTGTGTGTGTGTGTGTGTGTGTTACAAAGGGGCAGCCATTAACTTTGAGCTAGAACCATTTCTCTTTCTCCAAATATCCTCTGTGCTGCTGGTATATAATTAAGATTGTGCATTTGCATACTGGCAGCGAGCAGCGCCTCGCCTCTCTTCTGTTTTTGTTTTATTCAAATCCCATCCCATTGACAAAGATTTGACAGATAGAGCCTCTCTGAACATGAATTGTGTAGATATTCTATGAGAGAGTTATAGCAAATTCAGCCCTGGGACTCAATCCAGGACCTGAGATATGTAATTACTTTCTCATGAGACACAAACAGAGAGGTAGGAGCTAGGAGGAGTAACGATATATAGTTTAAAACAACACCTCCTGGATAATTCAGCCAAAAATGCAGCGGTTGCATCACTCTTGTAAATGTGCTTGTGTGTGTGTGTGTATTCAGAGACCACAGATCAATATGTTGTTCAATTATGTGGTCTAAAATATAACCTTTGTGCACAGGCCTTTATTAGCATGTTTATTTACCACAAGTACTTTACCACATTTAGCTTTGTATTATTCTTACACTAAACACACACATTTAGTTTTTTACCTACTGATACTGGACATAGCAGACACTAGCAATCTAGGGACTGAAGCTTTATGTCCTGAACACAAGTACTGTAAATCAACTCTTTTACAAATCTACATTTAAACTAGCTTATGTAGCCTAAAGCAACCACTTTTTCTTCAAAAATGTGTTTTTATTTCTTTCCTGTCAACCTCCGCCCGCGTCTTTCTAACTGGAAAGAGCAACCTGTTGAAGTGTAAATGTTTCAGAGAGATTTCTGTCAGCAATAACGACGTATGAGCTTGTTTTCTGCTGTGTGTTCCAGGATTTAACATGAAGGCTTTGACTCCCTATGCCTGAATTAGTCCTTCAAAACATACTTCTTTTTATATTTCATTGTTTGTGTGATTCCAGATGAAAATCCAGGAAGTGAGGAGCCGAATCAAGAAAAGGTTAAGGATGAAGATGAAAACCAAGAGAAAGATGAGGATATGGGCATCGACAAGGGCAACGACAAAGATGAAGACAAAGGCATAGACAATGATAAAGATAAAGATGAAGACAAAGGTATGTACTTAAGGGGTACAAGCGTTTGTTTTTATTCTTTTACATCAAAAACTTTGAGGTACACAAGTTGTCAGTCACAAATACTTATACCAAACTGAAAAAGGTTGAGGTGATTGTCTGATTTCCTTATAGTAATTTTGTTTTATAGCTGTACGCAGCAAAATGTCCACAGGGCACTGAGGCAAAGAGATATGAATAAGTCAGTTCAATGTATGAAACCCTGATGGCTGACATAATGACAGCATAACAAAATGGAAAACACAGATGTTTACATTTTTGGTTTAGCAGCAGTCTAAAATTACATGGTTGGGAGATGGAACACTGAAAATGTACAATAAGGGTGTTCCACACTCGAGTGTGTTTTTTTTTATTTCTTCCTGACGGTGTTTGAATCTATGTAAATGTTTCTCTCAGCACAGAATAAGCAAAACCAAGCGAAGAGGAGCTAGGGCTCAGATTGTGTGCAGTATTACATACTGTATAGACATAGAATATTCTATAGCAGAGACTCAGCAGCACGTCCACTCTCTAAAGACACCATATTATTAACACATACAGTACGCACATAAACAAAGCTGATCTGTTTGAAGATATGACAGCTCAAACTTCTTTCTGCAGACACGTGGGTGCAATCACCTGTCTACAAAGATGCTGAGGTCGTATTAATGTCTACTGTAACAAACCATAATAACTTTGTTTCCTTTTTCAAGCAGAGGAAGAGAAGCCTGCGGCGAAGACAGAAGATGACGACACAGCAAAGTCCTCTGTGGAAATGGAAGGTAAGATCCGATTTGCTTGGATTTGATATGATTTGATTTGACCTGATTGAAAGCCTGACTGACTGACTTTCTATCAATGTGATGTTCTCATCCAGTATGGTGTATTTGTGTACTTGTGTATTGAATTAGTATGGTCAGCGTTGCTTTTGTTGTCTGCTGTTTGTCGAACTAGTTTTCCCCCAGAATCAATCTCAGCCTATCTGAAATCTGCTGTATCACTCATGTAACATCACTTTGTACAGCAAGTACTAGGCATTGCAGAGAGCCTCAGGTGGAATAACACATTCCTGAAAGCTATGATGGAGGTGCTGAGAACAGCCAATCAAAGCAGATTAAAAAATGAATACTGACTAAAAAGCTATATAGAATAGGCATTATTCTTTCACGGGTGGATTTCGACTGTAAGCTGGTCATTTTAACATCATATAGATGACCAGTGTCAGCTTAAACTACCGATTATTGTCTTGGTTGTTAAAGAGTAACTGAATCCAGACCTCTTGCCCTGACAGCTAATGGTAACAACGTGCTTTTCCCTCGCTGTGTGTAGCAGTGATGTATGTGTGGCTCTACAGTACTACACTACATCACAGCTGGGTGTCACACATAAAACTGTACTGCTGTTTAAGAAGTTATACCTTTTAACCCATAGGTCAGTGTAGCTATGATTTTCCTCCAATCAAAATATAGTGAGTTAATGCATCTTATTTGCACAGCAGCTAGAAAACATGAAAACAGGCACTGTAGTTTGTTTAGAGTCAATTCCACACACACACTCTGCTGCTGTAAATACTCATTAGAGCACCAAATGTGTGTCAATCTGCATCTGAAAATGGTTCCTAACAAATACACTATTTACTCCTGTTTTGAGTAATGTTTGTTAAGAGCTAAAGTTCCCTGATGTTTTGGGAAATTTCTTTTCTTCTTCTATATTTGTGTGACCTGTTTTTAAAGATTTTTATAACGGTTTTCAGTAGGAACAAATTGGCTCGATGCTGAGTGCCACAGACACGGTAGAGAAGTTTAAAAATATTGAGAGACAGACATACACATCGAAATAATTCGCAATATTTCAGACCAAGGAAAAGGCTGTACTTAAATAAATCCCACTTTTAAAGTGTTATACTTTAAATTAAATTGCACCGCACAGCTCTTTACTTACTTTCTCATCTCTCTCTGTTCTAGCCAGGTTGCCATATATTTAGCCTTTATTTGCATGCAGCCACTGCAGTTGAGCTCCTTGATAAGGCCAGCCACGCCTCTACCTTCTGCGTATGTTTTTTCATTGACCACATGGGATAATCTATCTTTATTTATTCCCCATTTTTCTCTGACTGACTGACTGACTGACTGACTAACGCAGGCTAACATTGTTACTGATTAAGGGAATTCTCTGGAGAAGTCGAGGGTTAGATTTGTGAACCCCAGCCACCTCTCTCCCACCACTGCACTAACACAAAGGTCTGAGTCACTCTCTCACCTCCATTTCACTTTCCCTTTGACTGACATTCAATTAATTTAGGGTGAGAGTGAACATTCCAGATAGATCTATTTTAGATGGCCTTCTCCATCCTCCCTGAAAAGCCATTGGAATACGTCCTACAAACACTACAGGCTTTCCATCATTGGAAAGCTTCACTCCAGCCTGTTGATTGTGTCTTGCCTGAGCCCTGCCAGTGTCTGTCACTGTCTTTGGTTACCATGGGCTGTGTGGTGGCACTGTCAAGCAGTAAACAGTGGTGTCATTCCTGATTGCAGGCAGATTGCATTTTGTACAGAGGAGCAGGGCCTTGGACAGAGTGCAGACCCAAACTGTCTCGGATATTGAATCTCACGCAGGCCGACACAGCCCAGCTTATCCATGCATAACCAGCTATTCACAGGACAAGACCAAATGATTCCCGAGCCAATACCCTTTATTAAAAATAATAACTGTAATCAGGCTACGCGCTCGTGGCCATAGAGGTTAAATCTGCTTCATTGAAAGGAGTAATAAATGGCTCATAATGATGGGAGGAATGAGTAATGAATCAAACAATTTGAGGACAGCTGAATATGAGGTTGCTACGCGCACACATACATACACCTTCTTGGGAGTTTGAATGTCAGTGTGCTTTTGCCAGTGTCTTATATTCACAATCAAGCAGTAATTTGAGAGCACAATAATAGAAATGGTGATATATGTTTTGTATTCATCCTTCTCACAAACACAGTTGGCTGATGTTTTGACAGAAACAGGAGCAGAGCTCACTCTGATTGTAGGCAAGATAGAAGATTTTTAAGCTCTGTGGCCATTTCTGAAACAAATTCATGCATTTGGGCAAAATATTACTAATCAAATTGACAAATATCCCAGCAGCCTTATTTACATTTACAATTTCTCCGTGAGGATACACCTATCTTATTTAATAATTAATCTCTGATAAACTGAAATATTTTCCAAGCTTTGTCAAGGTGAGAGAGTCAACCCAGACATGACCATTTTAGAAATGAGCCATCATTGCCAACTTGCTAACAGTTGCCAAAACTAGAGATAAATCTGATGCTCTTAAACACGAGAGCAAGGAAAAGTAATTTAGAAAGAAGAAATCTGCTGCCTCTTGCAGTCTTTCCTCTTTGATCCTACAGTGAAAGCTGTTAGAGTAATGCTTTCTAATTTGTTGTTAGGTCAATTGTTCCGTCGTGTACCCTGATTCATAGGCCTCTGAGCAGTATCTACAGCTCTGTAGCTGACATCTGACTGGGTACACTGCATCTATGGCTGTGGATGCATTTGATTTCAAAACGACCAGTGGGATACTTTCTAGTCCCCTGAATATTACTATAGCAGGAGGTTTGTCTTATTAACGTCATAATGAACAGGTAAAACTGTAAATATTAGATCCCACATTGCAGATAATGTCGCTACAGCATTGTTAAATTCCTTTCTTTGTCTCTGCACATTTATATTCACGTGCTAACAGTTGTCTGCAATGTCTGTTGACACCCTGTTGTTCTCACATAGCTCAATATTGCACATATGGAAGTGTGTATCACAGCTAAGCATCTCAGTCCCAGCTCAGTCACACTAAATAATACAAAGCTAAAGAAAACAGCTTTGTGTTTTAGTCATTCTCACTCCCGTCATCATTATAACTTGTTAATGTAATAATGCGTTCAGTCTACACACATTCCCTTATATTCAATAAGGATGTAGGATACTTCATAGGTCATTTGCTGATGTCTTATCAGTTCATATTACCATGCCATCTGTTGTTTACATTGCAGGGCTGTTCATATTAATATGCAGTTGTGTTTAAGCGTTTTGTGTTGATGTTCTTAGCTTTACAAATGACAGTTTAATGCAATGTTATAATCATACAAGAGCTATAAGATCCAAACAATATGTAACGCATATTGTATTCTGGGGATTTTGTTTAGCTCCCTAGAATGTCTGTATGGAGTACAAATATGTAAGGAAGTAGACAGAGGAGAGATTTTGTATTTTAAATCAGGCTGTATTCTCCACTATATGAATCATATGTATTAGATATCTCCCTGCACAGGCAATGAGATTCTCAGTCTAATATTTGGGATGTTATAAAGCACCCCCCCCAAATTGAATCAGAATCCAGGCAGCCTTTATTTATGAATATTCATAACATACTTTAAAATGGAAATGGAGGCTATATTGTTATTGTGTTTGAAATATCCATCCAGTAAGCCTTGTTCTGGTGACTTGTGAGAGTGGGCACCCGCTTCAGTAAGCTCACAGAACACCCATAAATTAAAATAAGACGGTCTTTGCCTAAAGCTAGGAATAAATAAATCTGAGTTGTGAACAGAAATTGTTTTTCCTTCATGCAGTGTGATTCTCCTACAGGAGTCGATAGCTATTGTCTTAGCTCCAAAGGTAAGATTTAATGGCGGCACAGATTCAATGGCACTGAGTAAACAGAAGCTCATACTTCTTTTCCAATCAAACTTTGAGCAAATTTCACCCCGTAAAACATTTGCATGTAATGCAGATGCACCAACACAAACCTGAATAAGGTTCTGTGCAAGACTATTTTGGGGAAAGTAAAGTCCTATTAAACTGCCAGTCAGTTTAGTAAGTACTTATTATCGACAGCCTTTTTTAATGTGTCCAAAAGACAGTGCTGCTCCTGTATAATTCTGCTCTTGAATATATGCCTGAATATAAAGCACAGACAACCTCGCAATCGAAAAAGGCTGAACCTGAATATATCAATGTTCCTTATATTTTTCTGCCTTTGATAACGCTGGCCTCTGCTCGAGGCTCACTGTGGGATGAAAGCAGCTCCTTGGCTATGGAAGCTATACACAGAATACTTTAGAGGGGTGGTCTCTACCTGAGTGTGGCAGGGTGCAGACAAGATGGGCGAGTAGGAGACGGACTATAATGGCATACTAAAGCCAGGCAGGAGGAATCCTGTGGGAGAGATGTAGAGAAAGAGACCCAGCAGGCCATTGCAACAATCTCAGTTTCAGCACAGCAGAGAGACAAGGCACCGTTACGTCAGCCCAGAGGCTGTTGGAGCTGACATTCCCACTGCTCATCTCTCCTTTGATTTTGCTTTGTTTCCTTTTCTCTCCTTAGATCTGTTGTGTTGTTTTAAAAAAAACATCACAGCAACTCAAGTAAACTTCAGTTCATCCTCATTATCCACAACTTTTCACTCCTTTATGGTTACTTTATTGTCTTGATTTCATGACTTTCTGTCTCCAAATGTTTTTTTTGCCTGTGGTGGCCAGGATGTGTTAAGTATAGATGACTGTGACTGCTTTATTTAGCGCTGTGACTCTGCCACAATTGCTCGCAGCTCACTGTATATGAGGCTCCGAGCAGAAAGCCCAGCTGCATCCACAAGTGCCATATGGTGCCCAAAAAAACCACATGTACTTCATGTACCCACCTCTCTCACTTGTAAGATCCACAAACAATAACAAAATGCATAAAAATGGAGGCGCAGCAAATACCCTTCTAAAAACTGTCATGAGAATTGGTTTTGTTCTCTTGTTTGCAAGTGTTATTTGAGGGATGTTATTGATTTCTGTGTATTTTACTCCCCAGTGGTGCAGCTTGAGTGTAACAGAACAACAAGCTGACACAAATGGCTCCTCTGAAATCCAGCAGACTTGCCATTGGCAATATGAAGGTCCACACAAAACAATCACAACATAGTGACCCTGTGTGGTCGCTCTTTTATTTTAAAGAATCAAGTACAAAGGGTGGAATTTCTGAGTAATCCATTGCAAATCAAAAGAGAGTTTTCCTTCCTCTTTTTAGCAGCTTGAATAATTTATTCCTGAATTCATTGTTATATTCTTCTCAGAATTTGTTGTTGCTGAAGTGCGCTTTGCATTTATGTTTCTTCGTAGTGCAATAGCAAAAAGGATTTGAAGCTTTGCTTAATTGGTTGTTTTGTGCCCTTTTGTCTTGGTCTTTTGTGAACAATGGGATACTGGTGATGTAAATCTAATTCTGGAGAGCAGTGCCGTCTTTCCTGTGGCTAAGAGTTGTCAGCACACAATTAACTTTTGGCATAACATTGTATACTGCAACACTGAGTGGCTCCTCAGGGAGTAAGCTGCCACTGGCTGAAGACATTAGGCTATGCTTGTGTTTTATAGCTTCTCACAGTGACTGTGAAAGTCCAGGAACAGCAGCTACACCAATCACAGCCCTGCTGAGGCATTGTGTGTGAGTGCTGTGAGGAGACTACCCACAGTTTTATCTTTATCCCTATTAATGCAGCTTTTATTGTTGAATTCCATTTGGCTTTGCTCCTCATTCTTAAACTCCATTTGACTCCTTGTTTTGACTTGCTTCGTTAATTTTAGGTCACTGGATATCAAATTGAGCTTGTTTTCCAATGATTTCAATCTGAATAAGTTTCACTTTATAAAATAATTTTGAATACTTTTCTCTCATTCTGTTGATTCCTTGGAGTCTGAGTGGTGTCTGTTCTTTGCCATCATTCCTCAGCACCACACCACCCTCCATCATTATATAGTATATTCCTATTGATGAGGAATGCAGGACTCTGGTCATTTAGCTGGAGATGGAGAATAGACCAACAATGTGCACAATGTCCATTATGTTGGTCACCTCTGGCCCAGAAGCCAGCTTCAAAGAGAGGGGGCCTCATCTAACAGGCTGCGAGGGACACACTTTTTCTGTCCTCCTTTGAAGCTCCTCTTTTGATCAGCTCTCTTATCCTGTCTCCACCCCTCTGTTTGCTTCACAAAAATGGCAAATGAATCAACTCTGAGCAGAGAGAGAATTTGTCATCCAGCGGAGATGCAACAAATGTGTGGTTGAAAAGTCTGGAACACACATCCTTTAAAAACACACACATGCACGTAAAGACACTGTTTGAGTGATGAGTGATCTCTGTATGGGTTGCCTGTCTCCTGGAGGCAGCGAGGAAGATTTGATGGCAGAGCTACTTAAGTTAGAAAACAGTAGAAAACCCCAAGTGAGACACTGACAACAATGGACTTCGAGACTCAACCATGACAGGTGGGATTTTAAGTCTTTAACCCTTTGGATTGCAAATGTCACGGTGCGCTTAATTCACTAGTATTTTTCAGATATTGAGCTGTTTCTCTTATCTCTCCAGGTTCACTCAGAGTACACACAGGGTATGATGATATACAATACAACGTATCAATAGAGCTGCAACTGTTAGGACAGTACACCTAGACAGGAAAGGCAGGGGAGAGAGAGAAAGAGCAGAACAGTTAATTGCAGTCCTAAGTATGATACAATTCAGTACATTATGTCATGCTGTGATTATGCTATCATTATGAAGTGATACATTTGAATAAGTCATCAAAAAACAGCAACCGGCAGTGAAGTAAAAGCATGTAGAAAATTGTCACAACAGTAATATCTGATGCAACATCTTCATTTGCTATAATTATGTCTCTATTAGACCCCAACTACGCAGCTGACACATTTACGTGGTACTTCTGCTGAGGTCTACCAATCAAGCTGCTCTCTTGCTGACCTTTCAGTGATAGACAGCTGCTCTACCAGGGCTCCTGGTTTTCACTGCAGTCTAGACAAGTGCTTTGATTATATTGACGAGTGAGATCCATGATCTCCTTTGGAAAACCTTGAGCTGACCAGAGGAGGCATGTCTTCATAACTGCAAATCAGTCAGCTGGCCTGAGCCGTGACACACAAACATCCAGGCCTTCCTCTAAACATGCTGCTCCTGCGCCCTCCCTGGCATGTCCCATTTTAATGTATCGCAGGGGTTAGCCACGTTACCTCGTGTCAGATTTACCTGTCCCCTGCAAGACTGTCTGTCTGTGCCTTGATATAGAGAACCACAATAGGCATTGAAGACAGGGGTGAGCAGCTCCCTG
Source organism: Dicentrarchus labrax (assembly GCF_905237075.1). NCBI lineage: Eukaryota > Metazoa > Chordata > Actinopteri > Moronidae > Dicentrarchus > Dicentrarchus labrax. The sequence goes on from NW_026136702.1 coordinate 6,725,971, forward strand.
CAGCCAGCCCGCTAGCAGCGCAGGGAGAGTCTAAAGATTATGTAAAGTAATTCAGCGAGTGATGAGAGAGGAGCAGGCCACCACTGACAGCAGGTTTAGCAGGTATGTAGGTCACACAGGGGGGAGGCCTCTTTTGCATTTTTTCCCTTCCATGTCTATTTTTGTGTTGTCTCCCTCTCTCACTTCTTCGCTTAATCAGTTATTCACTTACTCCTTTCATCTCAGGATATCTCAGTTCTTTTGTCCTCTGACAGAGCACTGAGACTGTCTCACACTACCTTGGACAAAGTGGGGAATAGAAAAAGAGTAAAAAGACAGATCAAGAGTGAGAGACATCGCCAGTGGAGACAACATTTTTACTGACTTTCCTGTTCCTTTCAACCCTTGCTGTGTCTTATCAAAGGTTTTGCCACTGGTCATTTTCCCTTCAGTTTTTGCAACATATGTTGTCAACTGTGCCTCCTCTTTTCTCTTGCCATCTCTCTCAGCCTTCTAATCATCTTCACTTTCTCTGAGTCGTAGCTTAACCCCAAAGCAGATGGTGTCCTGTTCTCTTTTCAGTCATTCAGAGCACTCCGTGTTTTCTCATCTTGTCAAGCATGGCCCAGGCCTGTGTAATGAGCTCGGGCCTTTTCAGTCGGTTGAGAGCACCCTGACCCAACGTGGAGCCTCCCCACCAAGGCCACTACTGCAAGGTTACCCAAACCCCCGCAGGGGAGCACAATGCTACTTAGTGTCCACAACCCCACGGCCTTTTCTTAGGGAGAAGAAAGGCGGAATATTAATGAAGACTCTTGGCTTTTCGGGAGGATAGCAGTAGAGAGGGGCGGTCACAGTGTTTATTGAGCAGGCTTGTTTTCGTCTCCCTAGCCTGCAGGTCACAGCTCAGCACTCTTTAATTGGCTCAGATTGTCAGACAGTGTTCCATCTCATAGCAAAGAAAACTCCGGCTATCAAACGCTGACCCCCCCCCCAACAAAATCCCTTTTTTCCCCCTGTTTTGAGAGTGGCAGCTCATGCAGCTATTTCTACAAGCTTGCATTACAAACTTAACATTAACATATGAAAATGGGCTGCTTTCCACATTTACCAGCTCATTAGTTCTTTTGGTTAGGCACTTGTTGAGGTCCACCCACTCTTGTTTTGCTTGAGCAGAGAGATGTCTTTAATTATCTTTGCAGTAGACATATCAGGCCCAAAGCTATTAGCCCATGCAAAGTTCAATGAGGGGCTCTTTGATACTTGTTTAATATACATGGTCCAATGCAGACGAGGCCCAAGCCCCTCATAGACCACCCAGTTTACATACTGAAATTAATTCTGCTCTCATCTCCTGAAAGGAATGGGAGCTCCTGAATAGATACTGGTATTGACCTTGACATTTTCCTATCTTGCTCTCTCAAGATGAAATGCTATTGAGCAAGCATCAGCCCTCCGCCTGCTCGCCTGCTTCATATAAGCCGCAGAAACCAAAGACCTTTACCAGATATTTGATCAAGTCAAGCAAAATAGAAATACTTTATGCAATCAGTAAAAGTGATTCAGTCAGTAAATGTTTTTCAATTGTGGTGTGTTTAATTTGGGCATACTAAGAGACTACCGGGAAGTAAAAGAATGGTCTCAATGGTTTTCAGTAGCTTTCAGACTGAGATTGTGATGGGTCATCATGTCCATTGTTTGAGTGGGAGCAGCTGGACACCTGTGTGAGCTGGTGGGGATCAAAGCTCCAGGACCTGTTCAGACACAGCAGACCAGCCTGCCACGCCACGGTCTGGGGATCAAATGAATAGAAGAAATGCTCCTGGGGAACTGAACACTGTAGGGCACAGACACTTCCACACCTCCATTGATTTTTATTCTTTCACTGCTCAAGAAAAGAGCGTTGAATAAAAGACAGCGAGATTTCCTGTGGCTGAGGGACGAACAGAACCTCCTGTTCTGCCCAAGGCTCCTGTCTGGAACATTAGGCAGAGATGGTTCCCATGCTGCCGTGTAGGTGACCCACTGGGACTGCCTCCCCTGTGGGCTGACTGAGCTAGAATGACAAGAACATTAAAAGTGGTGTGGAAGCAGAACTGTAGCTGATCGTGACAAACACTCTTTGAGGATGGTGCGAAATAATGAGAAAATGTATCATACAAAGGCTACAACTAATCAAATATCTATTTCATTCAGTTATATGATGCTTTAAAACCCTAACTTGCATTTGATGTCCAGTTCAAACGCGATTCCTATCATGGTTGAATACTGTGGTGCAGTACACTAATGCTGACCAACAAAACGCTAACTACCTCTTGTCTAATAAATGAATGCAAGGTGGGGGGATGTAATTTTCTGCTTGTCTGCATACGGGGGTGACTTATGCCCAACTCTCTTCCTTCCTCTCCCTTTTCTTATGTGTGCAGATGTGAGCACACGCACATTCTCATCTTCCCTCTTGAGCTACAGAGGGGTTTTCTCTGAACCTCTGAAAGGCTGAAGTGACAAGAAAAGTTAAAGTATGGCAAATGTTTTAAATGTTTTTGATCTCCTACGTGACCTGTCTTCAATTGTAAACTAATCATAGTCATAAAACATTTATTACATCATAATAACTAAAAGATGAACCAATTACAGCTCTAATATGTGAGAAAATTCAGATTACATTACCTTTTTATGCCTCATCACCAGGCACCTTTGTTGAGGTTGCCTATCTTCATGGAGAAATATAATGCATGTTTTTGCGTAGGCCAGGAGATACAGAAACGTTATGTTTTAGACCCCCAAAGTAATTTATGCCTTCTTTCTCAAGAGTATACAAATTTTGCTACCATGCATACTGGTAATTAACATACCAAATTGTAGGATGGGACACACCCCTCAGGGTCCCCGATCCCAGCTTTAAGAACCACTGGTGTAAGCTGTCTAGTTTCCTGCCCAGGAAGTCAATTCAGTCTACGGTTTTTCTCTTTTCCTTATCAGCCCTCTGTGGACTGTGCCTCTCCTTCACCAGAACCTTGACAGAGGCCCGTTTTTCTCTCTCTCCCCCCATCTTGTTTATGTGTTTACCACACACACTCACTAAATGATAGCCCCTCTACTGTCAGCACACAGGAGTCGAATTAGAGAGCAAGACAGACCGGCGTTGGTGTTCCCTCCGAGCTGCAGGCAGGCAGGCAGGGGAGACTGCTGCCGCAATCAATTGAAATTCTGAGCTTTTTTGCTTCGTCTTGATCAGTCTTGTATATGAGAGGAAGATGATGCTACCCGACTAGAACCCAGACAGTGTTGTCATTACCTAAGAGAGGAGAAGAAAAGAGCATCTGGAATGAGGCCAGTGCTTCAGTGAGCTCCTGCTGCTGCACACAGGCATGCTACACTAGCTCGTATAAAAAGGCAGACATGATGGAGGCTCTGTTCCAACACGAGTCGCAACATCAGGCACGTTCCACATGTCCTGCCATCAGCTTTAATATCCGTAAAGTGATCGTATGGAAAAGTGTTAATGCGTGGCATATCTTTCATGTGTATGCATAATTTATTTATTATTCATCACTACTGACGACATACGGCTCACGAGCACATGTTACAATGTGTGTGTACATGTTTCAATTTATTCCATTACAGAGAGTGTGTGAATCCGGTGGTAAATCTGCTACAACTACGGATATAAGATTGAAGTTGTAAATAACCAGAATTATCGTTTAAAGAGTTTTGTGTGAAAGAACATAATGTTATTTCACCCCCTGGACAGTTCCACGCCTCAGATCAAAAAATAAAAAAAATGCTTCATCCTTCCTGCTTTCAAACAGTCCTCGAGTCCCAGTGGTGTATCAGAGAGGAGAATTTTATTCCAAAATGTTGCAACAGATTAAATCATTTTTATGTTGGAGAAACAGTGTAATGCATGTTCTTAATAGATGGCAGCCTACAGGTCTAAATCCAAAGCAAAGGTAGTGCCCAAGCTGTCTACGTGCTTCACCGTGTAGCCAAACCTGCAATTACAACTAAGGAACCTGTGTTTCTGTTAAACTGGGGATTAAATGACCTTGACAGCAGACTTGTTAGTGTAAACATACAGAACACTGAAACCACTTTGGATTCTACACACTCTTCTATCTCAGCACTTGTATTTGTCTACATCACCGCCGGTCTGCCTGGGGAGAGCGGTTATTTTTATGGTGTGCTTTGTTTGGATGATTGTTGTTGCAAAGGGGGAAGCGGCAAGGTTTGCTAAGGGAGTGACGAAGAAGGAGTTTTGTGACTACAGATGTAACAGGGAGGATAGAGGGGGAGAGGGTAAGGAGGGGAGGGTCTCTGGTTGCCTTACAGGGATGGCAGTCAGTAATTAATTTTGCATGCATCTCTCTCCCTTCTCGCATTTGTTTTAGTAGTTTTTCAAGTATAACTCTTTAGGAAGGCACTGAATTTCCAGGCATGAGAGATTTTTAAACATCAGGACAAATGTAAATGTGAGGCCACGAGTGTGAAGTTGCTCTTATATTCCTGGACTGGTTTGCAGATGATCTACTTTTTCTGAGCAGAATAATCTTGCCCAAATGACTACTTCTACTAATGCCTAACCCTCTTATTAACTGCATCTGCATGCATGAATTGACATTAAAGATGAGTAACATGTATATACCTTTCGTGTGCTTCACATTACAGATGTCTCTGCGATCAACAACACTGGCACCAGCAATGGAGGTGAGTAAAGATCATGTTTTTCCCCATGAACTACCCACTCTGGACACTGTGACGCATCACTGACATCCTGCCACTTAACAGAAACCTCCCTGCTGTCTGCTGCCCACACCCCTTCCTCCATTTCTTGCTTCCCTGCTACACATGGGTGGATATTTCTGTCAACATACCTGCCTGCATTCATAAAATATCACAGTGAATATTAGCATTCCCATTACATCTTGTATGCAATTCAAGTTCAGCAGGAGCTCCAGCCTGCATCAGAAGTCGGTGCTGTAATTTAGAATTTTGTTGAGGTTTAAATAACACTACGATATGTAACTGGGGATTTTCACATCCAGTTAAGTCCTGCTGTCGGAAAAGTTTTAGCTACAATGTATGTATGAACTCAGTCAGCTTGATTCACAAGCTTGGCAGGGCAGAGAGATTGTTACGGTGAAATGGATGCTTTTCTGCACAGGATGAGGGGCAACAGATTGCTTGGTTATCATAGCCTCTCCTCATACTTCTCCTCTCTTTGCCTCTCTATTCTTTTCATTTCTCTCCCCTACTCTTGTCTAGAAGAGATGAAAGATCTTGTCAAGAGCTCCGAAGAACCTGATTCAATTCTAACCGACAGCATTCAGTCCAAAGGTAAGAGCGTGAGAGAAGCACTCACACTGGCTTACTGGCGCATCCTTATCTCGCACACGTCTCTATTTATAAGCGGATTCTTATTAGTGGCCACAGCTGCTGAATTAAAATTCGCTTCTTTCGGAGAATCCTCAGCTCTGTGCAGCCGAGTGTTACCCAGCCTCACCCTCCTTGTCTCCTCCCGTCTGTCTCCATCTCCTCTTCTCTGTAGGGGCAGGCAGTTTGTATGTGCTCCTCCAGGGCCAAATGCATTTGCAAATCCTTTCTACACATTTCAGGTTTGCAGCTATGACCCTGATATTTAGGTATAAACGTGTCAGCACGTCTTTGGAGATTGAGTATGATGAATTACCTGCAAACTCCACTATCAGACATTTAATAAATCAAGTGTGCAGTGCATATTATTTTAACATGCAGCCAACACAGACTGTAGGGGCAATAATCATGCCAATAAATCATATTTGATAAGGATACCACACTGTTGTTATTCTCGGGTCCCCATTGAGATTTAGGGTAATAAATGTAATTTGAATGTAGACATCTGCGAAGAGTGCTGTGAATTTCTGTGTCCGCATTTGTTCTGTGTGTGGCTCTATAGAGTTGTTGAGCCAAAGAATGGGATTCAGATTTGGGCATCGAGCACTTTCCAGGTAGAAAAAATTCATTAAGCAACTGTTGTGAACAGATTGTCAGGGTTGAATAAATAGGACAGGCTAGCAGCATATGAAATAACTTGGCAGAGACAAACGGGTTGGTGTAGAAAGGATAGAGCTTAAACAATGCCAGACAAAGCGCCAGAGAAGAAAAAGCTCATTGTCGAACAAGTGTGTGGATCAGGGTCGGCTGGTGTATAAGGGAACTGGGTAGCACATAGTGTGCAGTTAAAATTAGTACATTATCAAAACATGTGACACTGGGCAGTGACTACAGACTGCCAGAGCAAGATATCTTGCTTTGGACCAATTATCAACTCAATAGACTAATAGGCATGAAATTTATCAAAGATATCCCTTGTCCCCAGAGAATGTCTCCTAATGATCTTGGGTGACCCCCCTGACCTTTGGTACCCCTATCAATAACTGTCAATAACAAAGTATCCTGAAAACCAATCACTGGAGTTTCATGAAATCTGCAGTAGATATTCATTGTCTTCAGAGGGATGAATGCTGATACCGTTAGCGACCCCCCTGAATGTTGTTGCTGTTGCCAGCATCACACAAATATTTCCACTTCTGCACTAGAACCAATGCAGGCAGAAAAGGACAACATTACATATTTCCTAGTCTATTTACAGATTGCTATGAAGTATCTTGACCATATTCATGTCCTCAATGAGAACAAATCCCTTTTGATTTTAATGGGTTTTCTCTAAAGCCAACATTAGGATAAACTACATTTTACCAATGCTCTGAGAATAGCAAGGTCATTAATTGTTTTCTAGGACTACAACTAACAATTTATGTAAAATATCAGACAAAATGGACATCAAACTTTCCAAAATCCCAAGGTGGAGGGTGGAGTCAAAACATTTGCCCTTATGCCCAAAGATATTCAGTATACCAATACATACGACTAATAAAAGCAGCAAATCCTCACGATTGAGAAGCTGGAACTAGAGAATATTTTGCAGTTTAGCTTGAAAACTTAAACTTAAAATGAATCCACAACTATTTTGATGATTGGTTAATTGTTTCTGCTGATGAACTTATCGTTTTTGTTTCCTTCAGCTCTTTCATCTTATAGCGTGCAGTTATAATTTCTCCAGTCTCCTCTGCTGAATTCAGATAAATATACAGCATGAGAACCAGCAGTAAACAGTAATGTTAAAAAGGCACAGTGTTTAGTACCAAATGTGAGAAGCAGTAATTCAGCCATGCAAACAATTCAGACTGTGAATTTGTTTTCCATCCAGACACTGTTGAGAAGAAAGAATGACCAGCTGAGGGACGGACAATCAACCTCATCTGACAGCCAGCAAACTGTGCGAAGCCAACCACACTGGTGTCAGACTGGCCCATGTCAGTATGGGCTCTGACACTGGCCCAGGACAACCAGTAACTCACAAGATGCTCACATACCCAACTTTATTTAGCCTTTTCCCTCTTTGTTAAGAAACTACTCATCCCTGAAGTATGTATGTACTGTATGTAAATGTATGTATGTACAAAACCTTACTATAGGACTTGAACATATCAACCAGAAAAGATGAGCCATACCTCACTGTGTGTTAGAGTCATACATCATTTAGTCAGCTGGGTGCGATGAGATAAACCAGGTTCAACTCTCTTTATTTGATCTATACCCACTGTGAGAGCGTGGTGAAGCTGTCAGAGGACAACAGCCACAACTCCTACATGTTGACACTCCAGGCTGGGTGATGCTTAACATCTGCCATCCTTTCTGTTCTAACAACTCAAATACCGCCGCCACAGTCATGATGACATTCAACTGTGGACTTACCTGACAACACCCTGCATTTGTAGGCCTCTTCGGAGTGCAACACACTGACACCTGCCATGCCTCCTCACACACCTCTGCAGCTCGAGCGCCATTGTTTAGTCAAATCAGCAAATACCTTGATTTACACCACAGTTAGTAGGGCGGTGTGTCACTCCCCAGCCTTTTATCTATGAACATCGCTGATTGTGTCTGATCTCCGCCACTGCTGTAACTGCAGCTCAACTCGTAATACCTGGAAACTGATCATCAATGCCCATGCACACTAAAGAGGATGTGAGTGTCTTTTAACAAATCAATTAGTTCTTTCCCCCCGTTTTTCTTTGCTGTTTCCAGTGCATGCCAGAAAATTGCTTTGAATTTCACCAACAGGAATTACAGTCCTCTTCGCTTCCGCTTTCATCTCCTTACCAGATTGTCTCTAATTGTATTGAAGGAATCTGCCTTATTTCATATCAAACTACAAAATCACAATCACAGACCTAAGGAGGTGGTCAAAGTATGAATTCTTGGTTGTGCATTGCTTGCAGATGATTTGTAATTTTGAGTACATCATGTAATGGCTAATACCTGTTGTTAATCGTTCTTGTTTTCTCCTCAGTTCATTTAAAAAAAAAAAAAAAAAAAAAAAAAGGTTTTGGTTTATTTTTAAATGTTGGTATGATTCATTAATTACTTTCAGTGGTGCCATACTAAGGATCAGATGAATTACAGTCCTATGAAATGATGCCTTCATACTTTGATGTTTGCTTTGCTAAACTATAACAGAAACAACTAATAAAGATTAAGGTGGAAGCCATGTCTCATCTTTTAATGTACCTTGTCATGAGTCTTGTTTTTTCCTCTGTCTTGACAGTAGTTTCCCTGGCTGTGCCCGATGGTTTGTGACACAGAACCATCTGGGAAGTCACTGGAAGATGTTTGGAAAAGGGAAGGAACTTTAGTACTTGGCAGGTGATTGGATGAACCATCTGTTTATTAAGAGTGAACTGCAACCAAAGTCAAGTCAAACTCTTATCGAAGAACGAAAGCATATTTTCCATTGAGAGAAGCATTCAGTGCAGATCTTTCCTATTCTTTCAATAAATACTTGCTAGTGCTGATATAACTGATGGTAGCAGCATCTATGCTAATCTCTTTAACAACCACCATTGTTGTTTTTGAGCAGTCTATTCACAGTCATTTTTCTCACACGCCCAGTGTTAAACGCTGCCCATAACTGCCAGAAGTTCCTCAAAGGATGCTAGTTGGTCCAAACCACTGTGGTTCTGGCAAAAGCACATGGCTTGAAGTAGAACCCTGCATGGCCAAAAAACTCTAGCCCCGGTCCGGCCCTGGCATGATGAAGTTGGCAAATTTTCCACCTGAGCCCAACACCAATTAAGCTCTCTCTGATGCATACTATGGGCACAATGAAAGGAGACCTAAGCCCAGTCAATAAAAAAAAAAAAATGTCCCGAGCCCAGTTCAGATAGATTCAGTCTGGTTCCAACAGGCTTACAGACCTCTACCTTTTAAGCCTCACAAGATCTATTCTCACGTGATCTTATGATTCTGTCAAGTCCAGTTTCGTTACAATATATAGCTTATATTTTATTTCATTCTACATGCAGCCGGTGCAGTTTCCCCACAGTTCATACGTGTAAAATTGAACAACTGTAACAGAGCGATCAGTCGTGTCTCTGGGACAGAAACAATTAGTCTATTCCTGTGATCTCTTTCTCGCTGCCTCTCTGGTCCTCAGGCTCTCTCCCGTTTCAAATGAGGAGAGTTATCTGGCTGACCCTCTCACCCCAGAGCCCTCCCTCCTTCTGAGAAACTCACTAATGGCCAGAGACCTCACGAGGAGTTTGTTATCAGACTCAGCAGTTCTCTAGAGCAGAACTTCTCCATCAATTACATCTCTTATCTATAAACAAAATGTTATTTTAGCAACTTTTCAAATCAGAGCTGGCAAAGCTTTAGGTGTTTATAATTCTTAAGCTCACCCTTCATGAGTTGGACTGTCATATGTTACAAAACTACTGTACATATTTAAACAATTAGCCATTAAAGCTGTAGCTGTGTGTAATCGGTGTGCCAAATTATACAATGAACGATGCTGGAAGATATTGCTATTGCGCAATTTAGGCGAGAACAAGTATTTAGAGAAGTATTTTTCAATCTCCTTCAGTGTCCGAGGCCTGAAACCAACAGCATTCACTGCCCTCCGTTACCTCCTGCCATCCACCTTGCTTCATTCTATTGTTCATGCCAGAGCTTAGGATCCAAATATCAAACGTTTTCTTTTGTCAATTTGATCCACCATTACCTCCAGTTCATATTCCGTAAAATTGCGCTTCTTCTTCTTCTTCATTTGCTTTTTGATGCTTCCGTCATTTCTCCTCAAAACGTATCTAAATGCTGATGCTTCATCTGCAAATCAGGCAATTGGGGGTGTGTTTCAAGCCATTTATAGTAAATCATGGGAATGGTCAGAAGGCTTGTGCAGGTGCGCACAATTTCAGGATGATTGAGATGTATGAGGGGGAAAAACACCTGGGAACAGACATAGGTGAGGTTTCACAAATCTGATGGAAAAGACTGTGTACACACAAAACAGGGAACATACATACACAGATTTCTACATCTAAATAAACACAGACTTTTATGCATCTGGCTAAGTCAACAATATGTATGTAGGCTGTGATTCCAGCCTCGTTGCAACTACAGAACAACCATAAGGACACAAACTAGCATGTTCCTATACCGAACACAAACGGCTACTCTCACATTGCACTAGTTTACCGTTTGCTAACATTTTCGGCCAGCTATTTTTATAGAATTATTTCTTGTGCTTGTACGTGTGATATCAAAATCCTGATTCCTGTTAGAGGAACACGATTAGAGTGTACCACTCACTGTATGCTTTTATTTCTCGACAGTCACTCCCAAATTATATTTGTTATGTACTCGTAATGTGTGTTCCTGCCTTCACTTTTAAGATGCCAGAGTTACAATTTCTACTCACAAGCTTTTGTCTGAGCCTGCTCTAGGGCCATAAACTTAAGTGTTATTTCATACTTTTTTGATGTAGCGTGCAATTTGATACGGATTCGAATATTGAAATTGGGTTGCGGTTTCTGTCAAAATTAATATTATGACCAGTTGTGGTTATATGTTTTGTGTCTTAACCATAAGGCTATTTCATAACACTACAAATTCAGTCCAACACAAACAAAAGAAAGAAAAACAATTCTGAACATTTTCCTGTTCATCACAATGCAGGAAAAATAGCAACAAGTATCCTGCTTTTTCTTCAGAGAAGGGTCAATCAAATACGGTAACATGGTGTTTTAAACATTCAAGAGAGTTGTTTATTATTGTTTCAAAAAGAAAAATATATTTTTGGATAACATAATGGCAAAAAAGCATCAACAACAGGTTTCTCATCTGTTACTGTGAAAAGCCAATGAAAAACAAGTTTCACATTGCTTTAGCAGCTACCATGTTTACGTTCCATTAACTTGTCGCACGGCAAGCGGATGTCAGGAGTGATTGTCCCTGGAACGGAGACGGTTTAAATTTTAATGACTTCATTTAAATGTTGCATGTCATAGCGGAGGGTTCCCTGAACTTCAGCAGTAGGTAATGTCAAGGGAAACGGCTTCATCACACAGGCCTGATGCTACACACCAGCTCCTTGGCATACAAAACACTTCAGGGCTAAAATAACAAACCCCGTATTCCACTAAAACAGCCTGCCGTCCTAGTTTACACCTAATAATGTTGGATTTCTGTCTTACATCAGAGTTGTGAGGCTGAAATTGTTCACTGACATCGTTAACAGCACTGCAAAAAACATCTCACCAGCACTGTATCTGTGTCTACACATTCAAATAAACCGTGAACGCATGATAGAGTATTTATGCATGTGACAGTAGTGCTGATTGACCTGTGAAGTTGCCATGTTTTTGTCAGTTCCTATCTGACAGGTCTTATCAAACGGCTGTGGGCTGATATGATGTGATGGGCTCCGTTTATTCCATTTTCCAGATGAAAGCTCTGCGGACCTCTTCTTATACAAACACGCATTACCATGTTCTCTCTCCTTTATTCAGCTTTCCCACTACTCTCCTGATGCCAACTCCTCCCATTTTCTTCCACCCTCCCGCCACACTGCAGCGACCCGGCGCCACACTGGCTGTTAACACAGCACAAACAAATTGGAAGGAAATAATTCCAGCTCTAAAGCTTTAAATCCCAGCACTAGATAAGCTGTTTTTATCTGAAGTACAGTGTTTGTCCTTCATGAAAATTCATCGCCCCCACAAGAGGCAAAGGCAACACTATAGGTGAACTAAGCCGAGATAAACACTCTAATTGGGATGAAAATTGACGCCATTCATTATGGATGCCTGTCTTCAAAGGCAGCGAGAGCCACTGAAATGTTGAAAGGAAATTGACTCGCAGCATTGCTAGTTTGCTTTGAACAAGTGAGAATACGTCGATTAAACTCCACCAGCACAAGACGGTTATGCAGATTACATTTGTTGTCTGACTAAAAAAGCACGTTTGTCTCATGCTGATGGCCCCTCATGACAAGAGAACAGAAGAGAACGAGGATTAATAAACTAATTCTATCTCTCTCGCTCTCTGTTGTTGCTCTAATTATCAACTTGATAATGTGCTTATTCAGGTAATAGGGAAGATTCTCGCTGTTATTGTAGCTAGAGTACAGATAAGGCCTGGCTGAAACTGTTTAGTGTTAACATTCAGTATGAAGTTATCCATTCCAGGTGAAAGTCTGCTTTTTTTAAATCATTTTCTGCTATTTTTTAATCACTGAGCAGTAAATTAGGGTTCAGGGCAGCAGTTCTGTTGCTTTTTCCCCATCACCTTGCCCAGAATAACAACTTAGTGATAATTCACAAGAGTAACATCCACACCTGAATTCATTTCACTGCTGTGTGCAGAACAAAACACAGCTTGCTTCAGTGTAAAATAAGAAATTTCAATGGGTTATGAAACTAATGTGTGTGCAGTGGCTGTGTAGCAGTAAACTTATTTTGCTGCTTTATGGGTTGAACTGCTTAACACCAAGACTGATAAAGAGCAGCCGGGACCAATATAAGGTCCTGTATTTAATTTAATTGGAGACCTATCAACAATATGTGTTGATAAACCTCAGTTAAATTGGCAACATTAGCTCTGAATTGTCCCCATTATCCACTAGGTCAAAGTTTTTATGCTGGTGAACAAGCCTCCATTTGGATTACATCTAAATAAATGCATGCAGTGTGCTTGTGTGCAAAATCCCCTTTTTGGGAGAGATAAATTAAAACAAGTTATTTAAATGATTGCATCTCTTTATAGAACGCTAACAAACTGAGTGCAGGAGGGAAAAGAATGAGGATTCAACGTATTGCTCCCCTTGTTAATGAATTTACTTCAGAAGTCATTAAAAATGTTCTGTTTCCGTTTTTCCAACAGGAAGAAAACCCACACAGAAAGGCTAATGAAAGAAAATGAAAAGCAACGGCTCTAAAATGCTCAGTGATTAAATTGGACATTAATAAATGCATTAGCCTTATTTAGCTGTAACTTTTTGAGTTGTTTGGTTAACGCTGATGTTGTCTAACTCATTAAAGCAAAATGTCACCTGGATGTTGGTTTCCAGAGATTCTGAAAATGAAGCAGCAATGCATTCAAAGATCAAGAACTTAGAAGTCAAGCTGGGGGGAGTGCAGGGTTTTTTCCTGGAGCCCTGCTGCTTTTCACCCCAGCAATCTGATGTGAGTGCACTTATGTGCAAATCCTGAACAGGATAGAAAACTAGCAGAGCAGTAGGGGAGCTGGGGTCCAATGTAAAAATGCTTTTCAATTTTTATAAAAAAAATCAGTAGGAGACTTTTTTAATAAATGGCAGATGTCTTTTATATATTCAAATAGTTAAAGAAAAGATATGAAATATGTTTTTGTAAAATCATTGGTTTCAACATAGTAACACATAGAGCTAAGTACTATTTTAATTAGATCAGTAAAATTAAACAGTATACTTCCCCACTAGTGGCTCTCTGACCCCCTCACAACAATGAAATATTGTTGAAAGAAATGCCAACAGTTGGGTAAGTTACAACTCGAGAAAAGGTTCATTAGCAAGTTTATTAATTACCTATCAAAGAGAGGAACTCTTTTAATGCCTCCTTTTGCACTTTGTCATCAAGCTCTACCCTTTTTCTACACAAACTGAAAATATGTAGTTTTACACTGTCAACCAGGATACCAGGATGTGCTGGCTAATCGAACCACGTGCGGCACAAGCAAACCACACTAGCTGGCTAACACCTGAATTTTAGTAAAAAAATCTCTTAACCACTCATCTCTGCCTCTCTTACATATTTGTATGCACTTAAACATGCTCATGTCTATCAAAGACACTATCAACACCACTCCTCATCCACTCAGTCCATAACGGAGTGCAGTGAGGGCTTCACCTTTGACTACAGAGCAAAAGTTCAAGGTATGCAAGTATCATTTTATTCACTATGAAAGGCTTTGCTTGGCTACTGGGTCTCTGTGAACTTCAAGGACTTGAATAAACATCTAAACATCTTAATCTGTTGGGGAGTTTGACCTTCCGTCCTTCCTTCCTTCCTTCCTTCCTGAAGAATAAACATATCATAAATACAGGCCTTTTTCCACTGTTCACTGTTGATACTGCAGTTACATAATTCACAGTGACAGTTCAACACTGGGCTACCAAATCTATACCTGCTTTGCAACTCCCAGAATCAGTTAACAACAAGACTCCAGACCTGAATCAAACAACATTATTTACTATTGAATGTTTCTGTGTGCTGCCAGAAAACTAAGCTAAATACAAAGCGAACATTTACACATCTCTAGTCGTTTAGTCATTTGAGTCTTGCAGCACATACAGAATGTGCTGTTGTGCCTAGGATTTCAGTTTTCTTTATTATGGAAATGTAATGCCAATCAATTGGGAACACCATATTCTCCTTACTGTTTCTCAGCTGTCACATGTTTTAAAAGAAAAAAACTATTTGCCACATTTCTAGAATTTGCCAGGAAACTCCTGGGAATGGCTCATATTTTCCTGTTTTCCATGAAAGTGAATCTGGAGCATTTTGAATTAAATTTGTTTTTACAGAATCATCAGCATACCGTATATACTGCATTAAACTGTTGTAAGGATTCTTATTAAAACCTGGTGATGCACAATTCTCTGCAGAGCGGCTATGTGGAATTAGTTTGTCCAAAAGAGTGAAAATATGATGAGCAGTTTGACTGAATGCATGTTCACAGTGTTAATATTATGCATTTTGTTGCAGATAGACAAACTCACTGCACTAATCAACAAAATGACTCACTGTCTTAAGAGCTATTCAAATTAATCCTGGCAGCAGCCTCTGCCTGTGTGAATACCCTAACCACTCTAGGCAACTTCTTGGCCACTGTCACTAATAACTGTTGCCAAAAAAAAGTTGCCAAAAAACTTACAGGGACAAACGTGCTGAAATTCAACCCAGATCCCTGCGTGTTGTGTCGTAAGAAATCTACTGGTAGGTTGTTGTTGATTGTTGACAATGCTGTGAAGAATGACATTTCCTTGATTATTTTCCCAAACAAATTTGAGATCACATCTTTACGAGAAAAACAGATAAGCTTGATTGCTTTTGCATTTCAGCATCTCGCCTGTCAGCGCTGACGGAGCCTTTGGGGTCCTCTGGTGCTTCTGAGAACTGTTGCTGTAGCAACAAGCGGGAGTAAGCGAGGACCTGTGTGCATCCAGAATCAGGTGAGGTGAGTCTCGCCACTGAACAGAGAAAGGTGAATGGGCCATCCCAACCACTGTGTCCAATTTAGCTCGGCCCATTTGCTGAGAAAATGTATGAAAGGTTATGATGAGTTGATTCAATAATAAAATATTTTACGGCGGAAGATAAAAAAAAAAAGCAAGCAGAGCTGTAATGGAGGACTACACATATTTCACATTTCACAGGTGAGGTAGTGTGGTCATGATCATCCAACTGATCCTGGTAATGGAGCTGCTGGGCGAAGGTCTTATAACAATTGTATTAACTATGCTGATTTGCCTGTTGGGAAAGGTACAGAGATATCAGACCATCAGGTTGTAAGGGCACCTGCTCCTTTCAAAACCCTGCAAACCACCTTTCCATATTACACAGGTGCCATTACGTTTATTTCTCACTAGAGAAAGCCTTAGGTTAATAATGAGAAATGGTCAGAAAGGGTGGTAAGCATTTGTTAAAGTGTACATGGTGTGTCCCTTATGGTCATACTGCATGTGTATTTATTAATTCACAGATAAGGGTGGAGAGTGCGGCTCCTTCCCACCAGGATTCATTATTTTCTGTTCCGAACTCCTGCTGGTTATGTTAATGTATGATGAATTTCCATAACAAAATAGGCATCAAGGTAGGATGGAAAATCACTTCAACACAGCATGCAATTTAAATGTGCCATTTCGCAACCAATCATTCGGTGAAGAAGTGTGGATGGTTAGAGATAGACACCCTTGTCATCTCTGCGAACTACTGCAGGGCAAGTGGAAGGTAAAGGACAACATGGAAGGAGATTCGTCAGTGTCCCTGTCATTTCACTATCCTCAGTCCTTTTGTCCTCTTTTTACCCTTTATTCTCATTAAGCTGAATAGCTCACAATATATTCCTCACAATTCATTAAAACAGAGGATTTTCAGTCATTGTTTACTATGACAGCTCAGAATGCATAAAATCTGTGTTGATTTACTTAGATGATGCATAGCTGTATGAACTCCATTGATAAATATGACTCATTTAGCATCATTGTCAATTTGGCTAAGCCTGGCAGCGAGGTGTTAACAATTCAAACGAGCTGATGGAGATGATTAAAATGACACCAAACACCACTTTTTAGGCTTTCCTGTCACAGAACGCCACAGCTTCCCGGCAAGATGCAACTCACAAAACACCTCATACTGCAACATACAGGGAGATTTTCTCATTCACTGTTAATTGGCTCATTTATTCCTGTGTGCAGTGAGAAAAAAAAGAACAGAGATTAAACAAACTTGGCAAACAAAGTTTTGGAGCATGTCTGAGGCAAGCTGCCTGAATTGGAACAGACACTGACATTAATGGAGAGAGGCTAGAGCGTCTGCAGACAGTCCATGCCACCCATCCCCTCTTGTCTCCAGGCTAAACGTCTCTTGTCACAGCTGACAACTTCTGCAATTGATTAAGTCAGTCTTGCTGACAGGAAGACACAAGGTCACAATTATGATGAATGCTCTGTTGATTCTTTTGATATTATGAAGACTCAACTTTCTTTAGTTGAGCTTATAATAATTAGATTGGTCAGCGATAATACTGTTGGTTCACAGTAAATTCAAAAATTAATTTCTGTGACATAAACTCAAGATGAATCTCAAAACACGTCACTGCAACAACTTTTCTCACTGGCTGTAGCAAAAGGAATGAAAATTCAATTTCTGGGGCTCAATCAGTTTATTCATGGCACCATTCCACTGTGCATCTATCAGTTCACCAATCTATTAATGTAGCCTGTCAGATCTGAGCTTAGGTCCTTCTCACCTTCAGCGTCTGTGCGCCTCAATATCTCCCATCGCTCCAGTTCTTCACGGCTCAGTACTCTCTGCTCTAATATATATGACCGATCCTTTCAGAAGCCAATTCAGAAGCTAACCACCACATTCCGGACTTCTATCAGGCCCTGATAACGTGCCTGAGGTTTGACCATCTGTCAGCGCTGTGACTGTTGGCCATAAACTTCACGCTCTGTCTTTTTATTCATCTGTTTCTCGGAGGAGAGATGCAGCCAGCGCCTGAGAGCCAGAGGCAGAATCAGAGAGGAGAGAGAAATCAATTACTGCCTTTGCCTCTGCCTAAAACAAGCTGTGTCGGAGACCATCTACAAAAGGAGGACAAAAGGGGCCGGTGGCCCCTCAAACTCCCAAACCTCAGGAGACGGGGCGGAGAGCATCCTGTCACGAGCTCTGACACGCAGCCATCACTGCCACCATCACAAAATAGGCCCCTGTCACACCTCAAAATGGGATCCAGCCACTTCATGTGCAATCAGGCCTACATCAGTGATTGATGACCACAAAGTGAAATATGGAGGAAGACAGCAGAGAAGGCAGAAGAGTGAAACCACTTTGAGTAGTAACCTTTACAAAGCCCGTGCAATTTAGAATCCTTAATAGTACAGTGGTGGATCCACACTTTTTGTGATTGAAACGAGTTAGACAAACTGCTATATAGAGGTTTAAAAGTAATGTGCTGGTCCAAGAGAAATTAATATGGTTGTTGTGTGTGTCTGTGTATGACCTGTCCTACTGACATAACCAGTCTTATGTTTGATTATTTATCCAAAGCGCATTTACCTTGAGAATGATTATCTGTCACAACTGTAGTCTCTCTCTTTTTCTGATAATAATTTGGTTTCGCCCGAGCGGTAATGACTTTAGTCAAACTCCTGGAGCAAGGTTTGACATTTTATTTGAGTGCTTTTTCATATTATATGGAAATTCTCATGAGTGATTCTCAGTTTTGCTTTATATAAAAACCCCTAGTCCCTGAACTGCAGGTGAGAAGGCAGGAATCAACTAAAAGGGATTAAAGAAAGAAAAAAAACTCAAATCACTTATTTTTCTGAAAAGAATCTCTAAAACTTGTGAAATGACTTTAGGCTGGTATTATTTACTGGAAGATTTTTCCATATCATATCACCATGGGCAAAATTGAATACTAAGTGAGCGAATATGAAGCCAGAATACGGAACCATTCAATAATACAAAAAAAGTCCATTTTGAAAAAGTGAATACTCCATTCCATAGTTACTGATTGCTCCAGATTTTTTGAATGATACCTAGGTCCTCCAGCCACCTTGTCTATAAAGCCAGAATGTGCTTTGAGGGGCTGAGAGTTAAGCAGAGCTGCGCTCACTATAGTCCAGCCACTGAGATATGAACTCAATAACATACTGCTTTATTTTCTCCAACCATTTGGTCCAAACCAGCTGGTGAGGCCAGAGACAAAACACAGCATCTGGCAGGGGAGACTGTGGACCCCTCGCCACAGCGTGCATGTGCGTCTGTCTGTCTTGGTATGTGTAGATGCAATAGCATAGATGTACGTGCATGGTGTCCGCGGTGTGGAGACGAGTCACAAATCGTTGCTTCCATCCGAGCGCCAGGGACAGTGTGCCCATCAGCTTGGCATGATTATGGGCGTGAGAGAGGCTCTGATTGTGGGATGCTGGAGCGTGAAGCCACTGGAGAGGAACAGAGGGGGACGTGGCAGGGCCAGAGAGGAGGGATGGAAGAATGGAGGGGAAGCCCAGCTGGCGGCTGCTTCTAATTGGGCTGAGCAGGTTTCCATGGCTGACCAGACCCATATGCAGTGCGGATCTAAAGAGAGAAAGGGCCACAAGCAAAGTAGCAGGGCAGGCCAGGCTGCAGGGGTGGAAGAGGGGGGCTGGGGGTGTAAGGCGGGCGAGAGGAGAGGCTGGTCACACTCCAGCAGTCACAGTCTCTTTGTGACAGGGGGCAGAGAGAGCCAGCTGTCACCCCCTGACAGGAACACACACACTCCTCCATGTGTACTGATAACACAGGCTCAGTGAACACACAAAAACAGAAGCATAACAAAAAAGCCACTTATGAAACAACTACTTTAATCAAGGCATCCAGCACTCACTAAGGGAGGGAATGAATCGACCAAATAACACCAAAAAAAACACAGCGTGAAAGACAGAAAGGGACCTGATGAGAAGAACCAGGGGGTATGAGTGTACTGCATTCTTCCTGTTGGATATTTACTGTGTGCCATTGGAAACAATTAGAAGTGATTAAAACGGAGGTGAACTGACAAGGGGAGTGTGGATTCCCCCCCACCACTCTTAGCTACCCCCCACCTTGCCTGTTTGATGGGAGTGTTAGTGCGTGGCGTGCTCAGGGGCGAATCGATTCACTTCACACTCTCGGCACCATTAATTAATGATCTGTTCCCTGTATTGTACAGTGACTGGCTGACACGCTATACTTTCTTTCCTAACTTCACTCCATCCTTACTCTCCTGAGGCCTCTCGTTCGTCCCCTTTTCATTTCACAAAGACATAACACAACAACACAGGATGCACTTAAACATAAACGCTGACACAAACAATAAATGTACCAATAAGGATTATAATATTGAAACAGAATATATGTTTGCATGGAACATAAATTCTTGGAGCGTCATTCATAGGCCTTTGTTTTTATTTATTCATTCCCTTTACAACCAAGCAGATGTCTGGAGGGCAGACCACAATCCTGTTTATGAGAAAAGAGAGAGGGAGAAGGGAAAAGTAGGAAATCAAACCTGATATACAACCCATGGCTCACTGCTGCCCCCTACTGTATAAACAATAGTTCTCTACACACAAGGCAATACACAGGTTCCTTCTCAAAGAATCTTTAATACTGCCATTAGGGCAAAAAGTATTTTTTTAATATTTTCTTATAGCCTTAGGGCTCAAGTCTGATTGCTCTGCACGCGAATGTGACAAAACTTTTTCTGTGTGTCGGCACAAAATACACAGTATATGCATAGTTAAAATAGTCTTTGGACTTGCACGCTGAACAGTCTGATGTTGGTTCTGTTAGTTTGACATTTTCATTGGGGTTTTTAAAATGTCAATAAACCCCTGAAAGTTTTTTAAACTGTCACTCAAGACATTTAATCATGTGAAACACATGTATTACATTACATTAATGCCCACTCACACGGACCTGTCTGTGCAGGCGGGGAGTTAGAGCGATTGGAGTGACTGCAGGAGTCTCCTGGGAGCCGAGAGAGACAGTAAACTAAGCCATGAGAAAAATCAGATCACCTTGAATTTGCATAAACAGTCTTCAAATGGCTGCGCAGAGGGTATAAGTGTTAGCCATCCAAGCCTGAATAACTCCCATCCGCGGATTAGTATTGGGTTCACCCAGGTCATTTAACACTTAAGACAGTCTCCAGGGAGCCTATTCATGTTGGACAAATTGTTTTGCCTTTACGGCAGCTCTGCGCAGCACAGGGGTGTTAGTGGAGTTCTGAGGAGTAATTTGCCGCCTGTAGTGAGGTACACTCTGCACCCTGTTCTTTCCATTCAGAAAGCTGGGCCATATCAAAAATACTAAATGGCAACATCCGCGCCAATTACATGGAAATAGTCCCTGTCTGGGTTAAGGTTCCGAGGATGGGCTAAAGACCAGAGGAATAATGAGCGAATACTCTTCGCTTCCTTCTGTTTGCTTTGAGCAGAACAGACAGCACTTGGATGAAATATGGAACACTGAAGTTTGTGAACAAGCAGGGAAATACAAAAGGTTTCTAAAGGTGGACGTATATTGTCAAATTATGAAGGGAATCAGAAGGTTTATCAAGAAACTCAGAGTGTGTATGTATATAGAGAAAATCGCTTTTGTTGGCTAGGGAGTCAGCTGAGCCTGGGTTTGTGACACTGAAGAAGAGAGCAGGGACAGACATCCCTACAGCATCCTGCCAAGTGGGATTCACTGAGTGTAAACATCCTTCCAGTTCTACATGATACACTCACACATGAAGGGCATCTGAGAGGGCAAAGACAATCTAGACGGTCAGATATATGTTATCCATTTCTCTGCTTTTCAGTGAGTCCCATAAGGCTTCCTAAGTATATTTTTGTCTCACTTGCATCAGGTGAGCCAGCACTGCTTCTGGTCCAATGCAGCGATTATTATCCCTGCAGAAAAGCAATTGGAACAAAATGCATCCCCAACTGAATACAGTATGACTGAAAAAGATTTGTTGATAACTAATTATGCATTTCCCATGCAATTTATAACACAGCAATGTCTCCAGTAACACTTAACTTCTGGAGCTTGATTAATGGCACTATGCTGGAAGCTTGGAAGCCTAGAAATAGGAGGTGTGGAGAAGAAGCTCACAACGCCAGCATCAGCAGTCTGGACCCGCTCCTTCTGTCACCGCTCTCGCCCCGCTCCCATAAAAGTAAAATGCAGCAGGTTTGGAAAACAGCCTTGTCCTGTTTGTCAGAGGGCTTGTCGTAAATATCATGTTCGTCAAGTCCCAGAGGAGAGAGCTTTGGTGATAGCACTCATCACCACCACGGCACTTCATCTGCTGGTGCCAGCCACACTTAGTGCGAGGGATTGTTTCATGTTGCGCAAATTTGTTGCACTGCGAGGTGATAATCCTTTAAATTACAGTCTTACTTAAAGATAATCATCTACTACAGTCCTGTGGTACAAACGGCCATGCTGTATCAGCAGAGCTTTGATAGGGTTGTTGATCAATAGTAATTATGAATAATTATTTTGGGTTCTGGGATTTCAGGCTTTCATAAGTCACTTTGTAATTTTGTTTTTGGTATACAAGTTCCAACCGATTCACCTGCTCAGCGATGGAGGACGTGCTACAGCACAAGTAAGCCATCAACCTCACAAGGCATTTTGTTTAGCTAAATGACAAAGCAGTACTATTAAAGTAAATTGCATTTGTGATACATTACTTCTATTTCTGTTGGATCTCTAATTAAGTAGCTTACTCATCTTTATTGTGAATATATGGCTTTGTTATTTGTTTCAATTACAGGCCTCTGTTAGCCATGGCAGAGATTTATCAGCGTTATGCAGTTTTTTGAATGGCGGTTGATTACTTGATGACCCCTAACGATTTTTTCATAAATAATACTTTTTTATTTTATACTGTTGCAGTTCAGGTACATGCCTGAGCACACACAGTTTGTTATTAAAACCCACTGCTGTGCTGCTTGCTCATCGTTGTTCCCTCTCCATCAGTATATATCAGATGTATAGTAACAATAGAACCTAAGAGAGTTGGAGAAGAGAGTGAAAAGAGGACAACTCAGACTATTCTTACGGACAATTTACTAACTTAACGGGCGCTCCACAGACTTTAGCTCAGATTGAATCAGCATTAACATGGTGATGCCACAATCATTTGCTTCATAATGAAGCGAGAAGTTGAAACCCAGCTGCTGCTAAAACAGAAGTGTACCAGAGTCTTTTCTAAATGAACCAAGCTAACATGAGGTGCATATACAAGTAGCCACACCATCTGAATGTCAACCATACTTATCATCCACTAGTCCCTCAGCCTATTTACAGTGAGCTGACTTTTTGACTGGACACCAATAAACAACAGTCAGGGGACTGAGGTATACTGAAGACTACACAACTACAAAATGGGAGCATATCCATGCTGGTACTAAAGGCACATCACATTAACACTTCAAAGGTGTTTTTTTGAAAAACATTATATGATCATTGTAAACCAATATCATTCAGTGAACTGTCCCATTACATGGTTTTTATTTACAGAATATGCCGTCTTTTACTCCTTTACAAGCTTATTTTGTTGAATATGTGGAAAGCTTTGTGTTTAAGCTCCACTCATAAATATTTTCATTTATATTTTTTCAAGTTTCATCTCTTTCTAAAACTTTTATGGGAGACTTTAAAGAAATCATGTAAAAGCACATCCACTAAGAGTAGCTACTCATCTGTGTGACCTGCTGCACAGCACCTCAATCTCATTTTATTACAACATAATCAGAGATACTTGAGGTCTCAAAGGACTGCAGTGCCCTGCCAGTAGCACAAATATGAACTGGGCTGCTTTTTCAAAGTGTTAGCTGCACATTCAATATATGAATAAAATAATTATACAAAAACAGCCACACAGGCAAGTTGAAAGCTAATTAACAGTGAGTGTCACTGAAACTTTTTATGTGAGTTTTTAAAACAAAATTAGTTAACTATTGGAGCTGGGCCCCCGAGCAATGTAACACAGTGATATATCTAAACTTAGTCAAAGTTCTGGTATTGAAGAGTACTCTTTCATGATTACTTCCTCTTTTTTTTTTTACCCTATCATAATGTCTTCACATCTTCAAATCAATTAAGCTCAAAACTCTCATTCCTACAGGAATTAACCAATCAGAATCGTCTACATCAAGACTCCACAATCAGTGCAGTGATGGACAAGCTTAGGTATTTATGTGGCCAGCATGTTATGGTGCTTTTCCCCATAGTCAGTCTACAGCATAATTCTAACAATATTGCCCCCATACACTGATTAAATCAAAATGTCTTTACTCGCAAGTATTTGAGTGCAACTTGAAATGGAGGCTTTAAAACAAAGTTCAGACAATCCAGTGAGGACTGCAGCAATCTGAAGATTAAGGGACCAGTGATTTGGATTTAGTGGCATCTAGCAGTGTAGTTGCAGATTGCAACTCACTTGTTTCATCCTTTCTTTCCAGCCGCAAGGTGGCCGCAAAAGGCACAAAAAACAATGTTTGGACTGTCATGTTTCTGACAGTCCAACATTGCAGCTTCCACAGAATTGACCCACGGCATCTGTAGATAAAAACAGCTCATTCTAAAGTAACGAAAGCACAAAGACTTTTATTTTTAGGTGATTATAAACAAATGAAAACTATGAATATTATATTCCATTTCTGACTAATTCTAAATGTTATCCACCGGACCTTTAAAGGTTGATACTGACAAATAGTTAAAAACCAAAGAACTTTTGACATCCAATAACTTTGTACATTATAAATGCCCAAGAAATACAACAAGAAGAACTACAGTCAATTTCTAGGACAATCAAATCTCAATTAAAGAATTCATTTCTCATGTAGATACCAGAATTATCATAGGGCTGTTAGCGATGGCAGAAAGGCAGCCTCTTATGGAGGTGCCGGGTACAGTGACAATCAACAGATGGTGTGCACTGCCTCTCTACCCCCCACCCCCCTAGGGCAACAGTAAAATTGAGCTTGTGAAATCTGTCACAATCCATGGTGGTAAATGTCTCGCATTTCCTGCAAATGCTAATGAAGCTCATGTGAGGTCCAAATCTGAGCAGGGGTGGGCAGGGAGAAATGGAGTCCAATTTAAAAATGACACTGTGTGACAAAATCATCCTTCTAGAGGGCAGAGAGTTTTCTCTGGCCCTCGGACAGACATTCACAAATGAGCGCCGCTCAAAGATGCCAGTGACATTCAGGTCGCCATTGTGTCCGTCTCCATTGAGACTCACCCCCAACACGTTCCATCAGAGGCCTGGGTAAAACCTGCCATTCCTGGCAAACGCTGGCCGTCATTAGTTGGGAATATAGTGATGAAGTTAATTACGTTCTGCTGCTTTTGAGTGAAATTATTTTAAAACAGTGGGGATGCACATACTGGACACTTAAAATACCTCCATTCAGTTGGAATTTAAAAGTGACCTTGACATAAAGCCTTCAAAAAGAGAGTACTGATGTGACTTTGGCTTTCATGTACTAATGAACACATCCAGAGGCCCTACTGCTTCACAACACACCTGCACATTGTTGCACTCTTTAATAATTAGCACCATTGTTTCAGTCACTACTTTAAAGTTTCAGATATATCCAAATAAGTTTATTAAACAATGTATACCAAAACTGAAGGGTGCCCTGCAAATGTGATGTTAGTGACCAAGTGACGTAGGACAGATGTGTAAAGATGTGAATTGACTGTGACTGTGATTGGGTGAATATCAATGGAGTTGATCTATGCTCTGACCTTTCACACTCCTCACACTAAAAACACCACATTCAGCACAGCAGGGATTGCGGAATGACGACTGTAACTTCTGCACCAAAACCACATTAATGCAACAATCTACCTGATATGCAGGGCAGATATTTCTCTATGAAGATGACATCTACAGTGCATTATGAGGGCATTCATAGTAAATTATACTGCATTCATATTGCTTTATGACAACACTCATGTACAAACATGCTTTCTGATGCACTGTATCAACAGTAATAAAACATTCTAGATGTGACCTATCATGAATTATGACTTCCAGTTAACATGGATGCTCTTGACTAGTTAGAGGTTGACTGGGCCTAAACTCACATGACATATACACAACTAATCAACTGTACTAAGGACTCTCACAACTGACGGACAAGGAGGACCTGTATCCAGAAAGATGCAATGATAAACAAGTTTATGGATCCGTATCCAGATCTGTATATATCATATAAAAATAAAATCTGTCAAAGATCCAGCCTATAATATTCTGCATACTGTATGTATCTTTGACAAATACTAACATATACTATCCTTTTATAGGACTGTATTTTTGGCCATTTATTCCACTATCATACTATGCTATAACAGTCCATGTAGTCATTTTAAGTTGCCATTGTATGTGTTAAGTAAAGTGAAGTAATATTGATGCATTTATTATAATGCATGCTTCATCATAACATTTCATTGTTGGTGGTAAGTGTAATGCATTTTCATGCATTTAAAAACAATCCATGTTAAATTTGTGTATTTATCGGCTCTGGGGATAGAACCTTAACATATACAATTATGAAAATGATATATTCAAAGTAAGAGAAAGACAAAAAAAGACATTTATTCAATCTTTATTTTCACTATGAGATGACGGCAATGAGTTAGGGAGTTCTAAAAACCATTATGACGAAGCAGAATACTTACATACAATCACATACTACACTTTACTTCACACATACAATGATTACTTATGACACTGCATGTACTATTACTATATTACTTACTATTACATAGCATACCATGTCCTTACTACAATTGTTGGAGGTGTATATAAGTATAGGTAATAATGTATTATAAGCCCCATTAGCAAACCTCTAGTTCATATAGTCAGGTCCATCCATAAGACCCTTGGACTTCTAATTCATTATGAGTCACATCTATAATATTACTGTTGATATAGTGCATCAGAAAGCATACTGTGTGGATTATTATTCACTATGATTGTCCCCATAACATGTTGTAGTCTTCAAAGTGCTACCCAGTAGGTACTTACATATATCAAAAACAAAAATGGACATATATTAATTTAATTTGGTAATTGGAGCACAGACCATAGAACAGTAGCTCAGCAGTTTAGATGTAATTGTGGTATGTGGAGAAAATATAATTTCCTATCGTGAGTGTGACAAAAACCATGATGACTTCATAATGCGGCCAGTACAGCAAAGTAATCATGTAAAAGACAATGTTTACATCTCTTAAGTCAACCTAAAATCATATCCTCAGAGACCTCAGTTGAAAAACATTTAAATATCACCATAAAGATGCAGTACCATGCTGTGAAATGTTACTGAGAAAATAACTTTCCTCATTCATACCAGAAGGTGCTAAAGTAACAAAAGAAGCTCATTAACACTGTGAAGAACATTAGCATTGAAATATCTGGCTACAAGCACCTCAAGCTTGCTGATAAAAGTCATTGCTCAAGCACACCAGCACCACAGAGCCAAGAATAAACATGTTAGCACAAGCAGCAAGAACTAGGGTTGCTGAAGTGATGCGGTGGTCCGCCGGCATTACAGCAGAGAAAAAAAAAAAAAGAAATACAGCTGTGGTCACACATCACAAAAATTCTGCTTCCGAAGTGCATTTGTGGCTTGAAGGTGATTCAACGAATGGCAGACATAACACCTGGAGCAGCTGTTGGGCAGGTAGCATTGACACAAATCTCTCCTCCAAAACATGATTGGGCTGTTGGCAGCCAAGCATGCTAATAGCAGCAGGAGATTTTAGTAGTTTCTGCAGAGTTTGCAGATATGACAGCAGCCAGCATGGCTGGGTGAGAAAAGTGGCTCAAATACACCACCCAATTACAAATGATGTTTGCAGCTTGCAGAATATGTCATGTCAGTATCACAGTGCACTAGCTTACAGGCTGCACTCCATTCTTTAGTGTTGAGGTGTTTATTCTGCAAAAGGCCTACTCAAAAACTACAAAATGTACATAGTGTATGTCAAATTTCAATCTAGCAGCACCATTTTGCATAATTACTAACTAATGCTGAGTGTAACAAGGAAGAAAGTAAAAAAGAAGAAATGAGGACATGTAAATGTACAACAGTATAAAGAATATGTGCAGTAACAACAAATTTACTGATGAACACAAACTTCAAAGTTTCAAATACAGTGTGAAGGGGTTTGTTAATTTACGTTATAAATTGTTGGTTCAAACTGAAAAGGTCATTTTAAAATTACAGCCAACATTTGCACGACAGTATTTAGGTCCATAGTTTTACAAATTGCTTTTATCCATACACAGGTCTGTCTTTGCAATATAGGGCAAACTCAGCACCAGCATTATAAATGTTCCTTGCTGATCTGCTGGCCTCTTTTCCAAAAGGCCCTGTATTAATACCAGGTTAAATTGGGAAGCCAGCTTCTTTGAAAGATTAGTTCTTGGCTTAACAAGATGTTTTTTATTCTATAGCAAAGTCTAATTTGTAACCAGGAAACTGGCTCTCCAGGCAAAAGAAACTAAAGTGGTAGTTTTTAAGTTCGCCAGTCCAAACTGATTTAATTATAAAACCTAATATAAACATTGTCAGGACCAATTTATACCTACGCAGTGGGTCGTGGATTTGCCTTCAAAACCTCTGAAGAAAACATGTAAGTGAATCATTGAATTTTTGTGACTACTACGGGGCAGGCAGAATGATTAAGATCGACGTAAAAAAAAAAAAAAAAAAAAAAAAAAAAAAGGTTTAGCCCATCAACAGCTAAGCAATTGCAGAGCTGACTAGGTCACGTACGCATGCTTCCAAAGGAGGAGGTAAACAAATTATCCTGTTACGTGCTGTCAATGACTGTGCGTATTAGGGCCGGAGAACCCAGTGGGAAATCACACAGAGTAATGATTAGAGATTCAGAGCCTGCCAGTGGGTATGGGTATCTGCTGTCTGAGAGTGAGCATAAGCCGAGCCCAACAACAGCTCATGTCTATTTCTGACACAAACCAGTCAGTGAACTCATATAGCAGAGGAGAAAATAAATTCCCTAACTTTGATTTACAACCTGAGAAGTAATTCACTTGTAGCATTAAATATTACTCACAACTTTTTCAATTTACATTCCCAAATTGTTGTTTACCCCAACAACACATTGACGGTGTCATATATGGTACCAGAAAGGTTATTGAGATGCTAGCCAAATGCCTCCGGAAGGAACAAACTCACCATTCCACATTCAATATGGCATGGCTCGATCAATCACGGATACTTCTCAATGACGCTGCATAGAAGAGGCTGATGTACCGTGCGTTTCCAAGTACTGGCACTATTTATGGCCTTATCTGCAGAAGGACAGTCTCCTTTTGCATTTTATATTAAACTAGCCTCACTTCAGTATATCAGGTTATGATTTGTCTGCCTTTTGTGTTTCTTTCACAGGCAGGAACTATACACAGGAGATGGTTTGAATGCTAATTAACTATCCCAAGCAAAGGAGAAGAAAAACAACCCTTTCACATCCATGAGCTTTCATCCTGCCTCAAACCTCACTGCTACAAAAGGTGTGATGGGTTTCTTCATTCGAGGCCAAATCTCCATCATTCATGCTGGAGCAGACAAGAGGACTGATTGCACTATATTGCCCCTGCAATTTTCCCTGCTGGACGGGGTCAGAGTCAAGAAAAGGAGCAGACAGTCTTTGGCTCCAACTCTTGAGATGTGAATCAGTCTTGAGTTTTCTCAGAAAAGCAGCAGGATCAACTTATCCAAAATTTTATAGCAGTTCTCATGCAATGGACAAGTCTTGTCCTGGAGTGGACAGTGTTGACTGGCAGGGATAAAATAACTGTGGAGAGGAGGTTCACCTTGACCTCAGATACCAAGATGTGTTTCCAGATGGTAAGAGTGGAATATAGATTCATGCAGAGTCCTAGACAGTGAGGAAGAGACCAAGTAAAAACAAAAGTAGCCTATACCAAAACATCAGAGGGGAGGGTAGAGAGAGAAAGAAAGCCTGACGGAGAGGATAGGAAGACAAAATATTAGACATTAGAGAAAGCAGTGAAATGCATCAGACTCTGAATTCTTTGTTTTCCCAAGTTAAAAAGCTCAACTATCGGAGCTTATTTGCATTCTAAGTGATAAACAACTCCAGAGCAAGAGTGGATTTACATTCCTTCGTTTTATTTTTACTATCTTATTCACACATTTCAATAGATCTATTTTTTATATAAAATATTTTAAATTGGCATCAACTTGACATTCATATATACAATTTAAGTAACCCTGACAGTGAGGTAATTTGGTCACATTGATACTCTAAAATTCTTTAAAAATATTACACTGCCCATGAAACTGATACAAACATGTTTCTAATCCTCTTTGTTAACCTTCAACATAATTATTTAAAACATCCCACATTAAACTGACAGTCTGACACAAATAATAATGAGAGGTAGTAGTTAGAGAACAATAACAATGAAAAGAAAGAAATTCAAGTGTTTTAAAGATAAAATCTTCAAGTGCTGCAATATTAAAATGTCAAAAACATGGAAACTTCAAAATAGGTCATAGTTTTCAGTTCAGTCAGTTAACAGTGAAGCTATCCTTTGCACTGTCTGGTTGGGATGCACTTTTGCCATTGCTCCTTGTGAGTGAGAGTTTTCAAGCTGGGCTGTTCATTACTGGCTGTTCAGTCCTTGATCAGACATTTGACAAGTGATTAATCAGGCAGGCGGCCTCAGAGGAGCAACTGAAAGTTAATTTCCACACTTCTGCATGCGGAGATGAATTTGAAGCATGTGCAGGCGGGGTAGCTGCCTTAGTCACGCTTTCAGGGTGACCCCTGCCCCTCACATTTGCTAGGATTACATCCAGTCTGACAGCTCCGCACTCATCTTCATCATGCACCAACACGCAGCGCACATCTGAGAGCTGACGTAGAGTTAAGCCGTGGAATTGGAGACGGCAGGGCGCTATGGTGGCAGAGCGTGCAGCCGGGTGAAAGACAGCATCCTCCTGCACCAGGCCAAGGTGGGTATCAGTAAGTAAAAGCTGGGCCAGAGGCTCAGTGTGGTAACTGCCGTTGATGCACACCCTTACACTTGTGTAAAGTACTAGCTGCACGTCTCCCAGAGCGACTGTTTTTTGACCCATGTTACAATGTAGAAGGTAAACTAGATCAGCAAGACGCTTCTGAAACTGGCAGCAAACCTTTAAGCCAGCATCCAGCAACAGGTCAGGTACATAGGTATCCCAGTTTAAAGACATCTTCATCAAGTCTCCATGGAGGAGAGGATGCTGGGACACCCTGTTGTCCCCAGGGCAGATGACACCAAGTATGGCCCAGCACAGCTCTTTGGTAAGCTTCTGGGTGTGGGTATAAACACCCAGGATGCTC
The DNA here is from genome assembly GCF_905237075.1 of Dicentrarchus labrax. Classification (NCBI taxonomy): domain Eukaryota; kingdom Metazoa; phylum Chordata; class Actinopteri; family Moronidae; genus Dicentrarchus; species Dicentrarchus labrax. The sequence continues at coordinate 6,757,020 of NW_026136702.1, forward strand.
TCCTCTGTAGTGCCCATTAAACGTACACTATGGCCTGCTAAGGTTATCTGCACTTCCTGCAGCTGTAACAAAGGGAGGTGATGGAACAAAACCAGGAATCCAGAGTCAGCGGTCAGGGTGTAGAGGCCAGTCTCCAGCAGGATCAGGAGGGCAGGACGAGGCTCAGGTTGGCTACATTTAGCAACATTTAGCCAATAGAGAGCTACAATCTTCTGGGAGGTGAGAACTGGGGTGGGGACGATAGACTGTAAAGTGTCCATCAAGTCTATCAATGGCAGAGTTTGCAGGTTCAAAAGGGATTCTGGAAATGTTATTAATGTTTGACAAAAGATTTGGTAATCCTTTTTCTTCTGCACAGTCCTTGAGTTCTCCAGTGCCTGATCTTTGTCTTCAGGTCCATGGGCAACCTCTGGCTCACTGCTGTGTTTCACTGGCAATTGCTCTGTAACCAGTTTGTCGTCTTGTTTTGCTTGAATATCAGCCACGTCTTGCTCTTGTGGTAACCTGAGATCCGTGATACTCTTCTTCCTCATGCAGACATCTTCTGTAATTAGGGGCACGTCCTCTGGTAATTCTTCTGCCTTGCTAAAGGGTTGCGTTGGTGTCAGGACTGGCAGTTGTGTGGTATCTGGATTAATGCAGCCCTGAATCATCTTAGCTGCCTCCTCGGGCTGAAGGTTTTGAGTTATCTCCATCTGGATGTGCTGTATGAGAGGTAATTCTTTCACCATGGAAAAAATGTGGCTATCTTTGAACAGAGAGAAGACAAAACTCCCTTTAACCATGGACAAGACCTGGCTGTCCTTTACTACAGACAGAACACTACTTTCTCTGACCAGAGTGACAACATGACTGGACCAGCGGGCCCTAACAGGCTGTAGTCCCTCTTCCCTGACTTGCTGCAATACTGTGGGAGAGCTCCAAAGGAGACGTCCTGCATCCTGGACAATCCAAGAAACTCTGCTGACCAAAGAGCCCAGCCCTGAGTTTTGAACTGCGTCAGTCTCTGTTATGCCCACTCCCGGGATCTCATCCAAAGCTCCAGATTCATCCATCTCTCCACAGCTGAACTGGCCCTCGAAGGTAGTTTCCTCAGGTGGAGAGCAGGCCGCTTGACTGCTGAGAGACTTTCTGTCGAGCTGAGAATGAGCGTTGGTCTGTGGGAGGACAGACGCGGAGTTAGTTCCTCCACTGCTCTGCAGGTGGGACATTCTGCCTAATGAGCTCCCACCAGAGTCGGGTCTCCCCTTGTAGCAGTCAGCCACGACACCTTGGATCTCGTTAGCATTCCCCTCTGGCTTCGTGCCACATCCATCACCCAGGCCCAGGACACTTGTCTGCTGGAGGCTGGCATCCCCTGACCAAACCTCCTCTCCCTTATAACTTGAAACTGCAGCCCCGCTCTGAGCTTTCCTCCACAGCCGCTCAGACATGAGCCCTGGCCCTGATTTATGACACAAGTCCCTCTCCTGCTCCTGGCCATCCCTGGTGCTTACCCTACCCTGCAGAGTGTCTCCATCCAAATCAAAACTAGAGTGAGGGACAGCATATTTTCCAGGCATGGCCTAGTTTATATTGTGTAGGTGGATGAGAAAAGGAAAAACAATGAGGGGAAATAAAACTGAAAGAATTTATACAAAAGTAATTCAAAAGTCCTGTTTGTTTTACGCAATTTACTACAAAATAATTAGTGCTACTGCTGAGAACTGAACTAGAATAACCATATCACCCAGCCCCCTTTAAAACATATTTTATGTATTCAATTATATTTGAATACATAAATACATGCACAGGAAAATGGAGTGAAGAATAACAAGGTACATGTATGAACAGAGATATTTCAAAAGGTGCTCTCATTGCAATATGCTTTCACAAAATGAGTGTCATTTTCTTTGAAACCCCTACAGGAAAGTGTAATAGGGTTTAAATATGTGCATAATAAACAAACACAACAAGCCAAGGGAAAAAGTATTTCATGCCTCATAAAAATCTGTATTGGGTCTGGCTGAAGTGGGGGGGGTTGGGGTAGGTATTGACATTTGTTCTGTTTTGTAAAGACAAAAGGGACTAGTACTTTAGTTGCAGTGGCAATATAATGTCTCGATAAACAAAACAAAAGTCACTATTTTCACAGTGATTTAGCTTTATTCAAAGTCTTAAAAACCCCAATTAAGAGTCATTTTTAATAAAACTACCCATGGCTTATTGATGATTAAAGCCTTATTAGCCTATTAGATATAATCAAGAGTGTGATTTGTTGTAACTGTTAAAAGAAAAAAAGTGAATACATACTGTAGTCATGAGCTTCTGTACTGTGGTAACACTGCTTGGCACTTTGGACTCAACTGTCTCAGCAGACATCTGGCTAAAAAAGGACAGTCAAGATAGTGGGATGAAATAATTATTTTCATATTTCATATAAGTGTGTATTGATATGAGACAACTTGTGCACAACACAGCTATGTTTATATGCTTATATGCTGCCAGGCTCTTTGTTTTCAAAGGCAAATTTAATTATTTGCTGTGGTGTGACACTGGAGACTTCAAACTGTTTGCAGGAAAAAGACAAGACTGCAATAACCCCCAACCCCCCTCTTCACAAAAACCATCCATTAGATTTGAAAAGCAAACAGCCCAAATGGCTGGATGAGATTAGAGCCACTCTACTAGCTGTGAAATTAAATAGAATCTGTGCATGTTGATTTGAGGATTTACATACAATACTCAGCACTCCAGAGGGGGGAGCAGAAACCAAATATACAGCTCAGAATGATTTCTGACAGTAAACAGCGGCTTTGGCTGAGCTTTGTGTGTAGCAGCAGGTTGACGAGGGGGGGAAAGCGGGAGCACTAAAGCATTGACAACATCAACAAGAGGAACACAGTGCAGGTCCTCGTGACGATTAAAGGATTTCTGCACATCCTGAGGATCAGTACGGAGGATGTCCTGTACTCAGCGATGTTTGTCTACTCACATGAATAAATGGAAGAACACTGATCTGGGATTCCCAGTCTAAGAAGCTGACCAAATTTTCTTGATACCATTTCTTTCTGTCACACTCGTTGCTCACATGCAGAGGTTTACACTGTTCTGGCTGCGGAATGAGTGAACAAAACTGCTACACAAACAACAGATTCATTAACATCACCACAGAGAGCACAGTTCGCCTCCTCCTAACTTACCCATTGCCAGGCTCTTCCATCTCTACCCCTGTTGTCTTCTCTTCTGCTCTCGGTTGATAGGGAGCCCCACTGCTTTCCTTTGAAAGTCTTTTGATGTCCCGGTTGCGTCTGTTCAGGCTTCCTTGGACCTGCTGCCATTCCACCTCCTGCTGGTTGAGCTTCTCTTCCATCTTCCTAGTCATCACATCACACAACCAGACACACACAGATTTTATGAAGTATGCCACACACATGATACATGAAGTCCTACATCCTTTCATACTTATATCTCATACAATATTTTCAAACATTTCCAGGTAATTTTGTGGCTGTTATATGAAACTCCAGCCCATATATTTGAAAGAGCAACCTGGGATGTTGACTAAAAAGAAAAGCTGGAAGTCTAGGTGTGCAGGTAAGACTGTTCTAGTTGCACTAAAGCTAGTGGCAGGAGACATTAAGTGCCACAGGAGCTCCCAGAGTGAAGGATGTTAACCTGTGTAAAAACACCATTTCAGGAGATTCAAGCTCCTAATAACAGCCTGTCAGTGGTCAGAGGAGGAAAATAGTAAAGTTACCACTTGGCTCTCTGGCCAGAGATGGAGGATACTGAGAGGGGTGTCAGGTGACAGACTTTCAGAGATAAGGTGGCCATTAAAAGCCACATGGGTCAAACACCAGCTGGCCTGCTCCATCACTGGGAGCTCTCAGAGTCCAGACTTGCTGCTTTTAAAAGAGCTGCAGTCCAGGTTGGTTTCAACATACGGGCACTGCAGTCCATTTAATAAAGGGTGAACCAAGCACAGTGGGAGAACTTTGACTAGAAGGTAAGAAGTGGGAGTTGAGTCATACACAATAAAAAAAAAAGCATGTGGCCCCGCAATAACTGACAAACCCAAAACATATCCATCTTGTGTTTTCAGACTAAAAGCTACACTGGGTGAGAAAATCTGCATTCAGCTGACATAAATGCACTGCGATATCGCATTTAAAAAAAGAAAAAAAAAGAAGTCAAAAAATAAGGATAAATACAAACATCTAAAGTGTTCCCATTCCTGCAGAAGCAGGTCAGACTCTTTTGTTAAAGCACTTAGCCTCTTCCTGTCTGAACTCTCATGTGAGAAAGTCTGTGATCCAACTGATGTAGCCGATAACGAGCAGGCTGCTTTTTGTTGCAGCGGAGCACCCCCCCTCAAGCAACTGTAGGTCAGTTCATTGATATCTTGTGTCATTCCCAGTACTGAGCAGATATCCACAGCCACCGTTTGAATTCAAATTATTTGCTCTTATTTACCACTGAGGGTTATTTCCAAGATGATTGGACAAACTGACAGATCAATCCTGTCCTTGCTGCGAGCAAGTTTATGCTAGGCAGAACAAGGATGGAATACAGATCTAAGGGATGAGAGATGAAAACGACCTTGCTCTCATTGTCCGTCTTCAGTGCTGGAACAGATGATGGTTCAGCTTGCCAGGTGAGAGGTGGTTAAAAAGGGGAAAGAAAAAAAATTTGTCGAATGCACCATTAAATATTTTATTGTGCATGTTCAGTAAAAATTGAAACCCACAAAGGAATCAAATGATCAGAGTGTATTTTGCAGTGGGCTGTACTGCCATATTCGCTTCTGTGTATTGACTTCTGACTGCCATTAACACCTACAGACTTAAATCAAGCTGTCCGAGTCTCCGTCCGCAGCAGACTCCTACTGACTTCCATTCTTCTGCATCTCACACCCACTCTGTAATTCCACTTTCATGCACGTGTTTGACGCGCCTTGTAGTAATCCACTACATACACGTGTATTAACTGTTTTAAGCTGTGTCAGAGCAGCGGATCAGGAACAGGGTTGCAGGTGTCAGACTGAAACCAGTATAATTCACCTGAGTTGGAAGCTCGGGTATTTTGGGGGGGCACTGCACTGTGAGGGAAATTACATGTCAGACAGCTCCACATGCTGTAAAACATCAGGGTTATCAGATCATGAGAGACCAGGGGGGGTGTCTCAAATTGCTCACTACTTCAGTAGGTGGTGAATCACTAGAGAGTGAATTGGATTTTAGGCACTAATTCGATGAACACTGGGACACTGACAGATCAATGAGCTGTCACACAGTTCCAAGGCAGTGGCAGAGTATAAAGATCATTCACATTAACGTAATATGTCTCAGAGTTTGGTAGGCAATACAATTTTACAGAGCTTTTATCTGCATTGACCGTGAAAACAGACATTTCATTTATCCTCACTATACCGTTTTTACAATGAAACTAAAAGGTAATCTTCACTATTTACTGCACCTTTTTCTTTTATATTTTTCTAATATTTTTTATTAGAAGCGTGGCAAGATCTTAGATCTTGACAAAGTTCAGGAAAGCATTATGTTTACAACACTACAGAGACAGTGCAACTAGTAAATTGCTGAAAGGCTTTCTGGGATGTCATTTTTGCCTGCCTAGCAGGTTTGATACCTCCAAAAAATGTTGCAGGTAGATACATTGACCGTATATTCAAACAGTTAATTTTTCGCCATAACACTTAATTTGGCGACACAATAACAGGTTTAGGACAAAAATTATATCATCAGCCATTACCACTAAATACATGTTGGGACACTCGTCTGCTGTCAACAAGTCACACACAAGTCAACTGTCAAAAGAGTCGTTGATAAAATGAGCAGAGAAAGAAACTCTCCAGGCATCTGGACTGAACTTGGATAAAAGCGGACTTGGAATTGGGATGATACTTGGCTGATGACATTTCATAAATACAGAAGAGATCGCAGATTGGGAGAGGCCTAATGTGAAAAGGATTGGTTAGAAGTGTACTGAAGCACACCCTGGAAGTTTTCTGGGGAGCTGAACTTCAAGTGCACTGCAGTGATTTTGGAAATGGGACACAAGGCAATTCACTACCTACAGAACTAGAGGCCGTTTTGGGACACTAGGTTGCAGGATACATGCCTGCTGTGATTTCCACTGGCTCAGCTTGAAGCACTTCAGATAGATTTTCTGCATGTTCCCACCTCTCCTCACAGAAACACTGCCATGATTTATGGCTTTCATTTGGTCTACATGTCTGATGAATGTTGCTCCATAAGCAGGCATATTTTGGAGATTGAGGTGGAGTGGGTTCAGATATGCTTGGGTCATATGGAGTGCAGAGAGCTGTTACACTATGTGTGCATAAGTCTCACCCTGGATTTTGCAGCATCACCTTGGACAGATTCTCAGTAGATTTGGACGTGTCAGTCAAGGATGGCAGCCCGCTCTGCAGACAACAGAATGAGACAGCACTGTGAAATAAAAATCTGTCAGAGTAAGAAATGAGTGACAGCAGCCTATGGTATGTTTACATTATTTATTATTTATTATTTAGTGGTTTAATTATAGAATAAACTGTATGTGATCAGTATTCATGACACTGCTTTCACAGAACATGAGTAGATAGAAGAACTCTGACAACATTTGGAGAAATGTCAATATCTGGTAAATCAAGCCTTTCCAAAAATGAGTAAGCAGCATGGAACTAGCAAATATTCCTAAAATAAAAAGGGTTGTACAATTTGACTGCAAGAGAGCAGCTGTAATGTACAATCGGGTCCATTAGTAGTTTTCACAGTTTATCTTTAGCTCTGAGTGTTTCCACATTGTCACTCTAAAACTAAGAGGGAATGTTATACAATTTGCTACCATTTTAAAAGCCACTTCTTTAGACAACAGTTACTTACACACACACACACACACACACACACGCACATGCTGAGCAAATGTGAAACTCTTGAGACCATCTCATTTGGATTCGATGTTAAAAATGAATGGAAAAGGCTCTTCTTGGAACCACAGCAGGGCATGGATGTCTGTGCTTTACTTGGCTGTAATAATGTGCAATTTTCAATAATGCAGAGCGCAGAGAGCTGTCAAAAATCAGAAGCACAGCTGTGTCTATAAAATGGGGTGTGAATCAATTTCACGACATAAAATTCTATGAGGAACAGGAGGAAATGCTTAAATGGGACTCAATTTGAGTTGTAGGCTTTACAGTCTATTAACTGATCAAGTCATTTTCTTTCATATACTTAAATAACTTCAATTTATTTTACTGAAAGTGTCTAGACTAGAACTTAATTTCAAAATACTGAAATATTATTAGATTCTGTAATCATCAATGCTCACCCATTGCTTTTTATAAACACCCCTTTGCGCAGTTTTCATTTACCCTCTGACAAACAATACGCCACGTGCGTGTGAACAGCTTCTCTGCCATAAAGCTATGAGTAGTAAAGCACCCGGGCAACAGCATTTGTATGCATAGTGTCTACCATCTCAGGAATGGAAGCTTGCAGTGCTTTGTGTCTAAAATATCTTGCTTTACCAGTGTTCTTCTCACAGAGACAAGTCTGTTTTTTGAGAACAGTGGGTCTTTGCAGATTTACACACTAACTGATCTAACTGCACTTTTCTTGTATCCTCCCCCTAATTGGTAGTTTTAAGAACATTTGGCAAGATTTTGTTTGGAATCTTGCTTCGTTTTCACAATGTAGCTCTTGCCAAGACAGTGGTGGCTGTACAGGGAACTCCATTTAGCTTATATTACAAATTCCAAGGACAAACGGCAGCAGGAAGTGACAATTTAGCTGTTGAGATTTGTCACTTTGACATTAGACACATTTCTCTTCTGTTGATCCATGTAATAAAATCCTCATTACATCTGTGATTCAAAAACTATAAAACATGAAGTCAAAGGGGGCAAATGCTTTTCATAAGCAAACTGACAACAAAGGTCATTGTTGTGGCCGTCTTAGTACATATTTACTGATTAATATTACATTTTGATTTGCATTTCCTTGGAAGGGACTCTGGTTATAACCCACACAGATACATTTGACACCACAATAAACTGCAGTAAAACTTACCATTTTAAACATTTTAAATTTTCAGCTATTGTTTTGTAAATTTAAAATTAGCATTAAGAGCATAAACCCTTATGGGTTTTTATTCTTACACCCACTCAGGCTTATACACCTCAAACCTCTCAAGAATACTTAAACATTAACAAATATTGGAAGGAAACACTGGTTGCAGTTTCCTCAAGAGAAAAGGGCGCATTCACACAATGCTGTTTTAAAAACACATGAAAGTAAATGAAAGCCAAGAGGGAACTGTTGCAAGCTGGACGAAAAGCAGCCAGTATTGAAAGCTGCTGCACCTGGCCTCCTTTCAGGAGGAGCAGAAAGCTTTTCTAAGGTTGAAAACAGTTCAACATTGTGGGGAGACTGTTCTCAATGTGCAGGTCTGCCGCTTTTCTTGTGAGACAATTAATGAGAACGAATAAGTAGAGTTTCATGCTAACCGGGCAAAAAAAAAAAAAAAAAAAAAAAGCAGTAGCAGCTGAAAAAGGGGAGTAGTTCTTATTCTGATCAGAAAGAATCTGCATGGATCACACTGGTGGTGCTGTTGTGGAGTTTCTAATGTTGAGTGAAGTGTGACTGAGAGTTCAACATGAGCAATGTTTGCTGAAGGTATTACAGCTGGTAGTTATGGAAACAAAGTATATGATCCTGACTTGTTTTTACAGAGCTAGACATTTTACAGTTACCTGCAGAAAATGCGGTTGGCTTTACAAAAGCTTTACAAAAACAGCAAAATTGTACCACACAACAACAGGACTCGTCTGTGGAGGTTTTGGGTACCTGGCGTTTCTCTCTGAGCTGGGCAGCTTCAGTCGGGTGGTTAAACCGGAGTATGGTTCCTCTTCCTAGCTGTGTGATGGCACCTAGAGAGAACCGAAGAGGAAAAGCATGAAAAAAAAGTGGCAAAATCACCAACTCAATTACCAGATTAAACTTTAGCATTAGGTATAAAAAATACTGCACCAACCAGTGAATTATGTATTACACTGACTAAGACTGGCAGAGGCTAAATGTGATGTGTACCAAGACAGACGCAAGTGGCAGTAATAGTGCTGAATGTCTGCCAGGACACTTTGAGGTGCAGCACAATATCTATAATGCATTAAAAAGGTGAGGAGCAAAAGAGTTTGGCCATGGGAATCTTCCTGTCATTGTGGGATTGCGGTGAACTTGGGGAAAAGTTGACAAACAGCACAAGAGTTCTCCAACATTTTCCTCTGCTGAGGTAAAGTGAATGAATTGCCATGAAGAACACAATCCCCAATGTGATTGGCAGTGACCTAGACCAGGGGGATGATTTACCCAGGAAAATGCTCCAAGGAAACTTGAGAAGTCTTGTAAAGCTATAGAATTGGAGTGATATTAGGGTTTATATATATCAGACTCAAACCCTTATGGCCACATCCACAGATTTTCTTGAGGTTTCCTCTCCATCACCTCCTCCGCTCTCAGCACAGCAAATACTAATCTTGCTACTACTAATGACTTCTGACGAGTGACAAAGCACCTGAGAGGGCAGCCTGTGATGGAATCCAGCTGCTGTTGGGCTGAAAATTACTATCATTTGTTCAAGAAAATAGCTTCAGATGCAGCCGTTTCTGAAGGGGATATTGGATAAATTGAAATGGCTATAAAAGAGACTAGCGTAGCCAGGCCCTTGCGCTGCCTGGTTCTGTGTGCAGTTTTTATCTCTGGAAAGCAAAGCAGTGTGTGGATGAGGAAGCAGTAAGCAGGAAAAGCTCCCAGCCCAAGCAAGCAGGGTCTGTTCAGGGGGGGCAGGAGTTTCAGCTCCGCTTGGCTCTGTCCTTTGAAAGGTTAATGCTCTTGCTGCCCACTTCGGCCCTATCAACTCCATCTGCCAATTAAATGGAGGGCCTGGAGCTTTGTCTGGAGCTTTGTCCGGGGCCTCTCGCCCTTCAAAATGTTTAGTAAGAGAAATGGCATCTGCCCTGTAGAGAGCTGTGTTCACAAGCCACTCATGCCCCAAGTGCACCGCCATGGGGAAACCAGGGACATAAAGTGGATTTCATTTGCAGATGTGATGCAGTGATCTCATATAACTGCATTCAAAATGGATGAAAGTGTTATTGCCTCCCACTAGCCAAATAATTGGGAATCTGAGAGAGAAATCTTCATTATTACAGACATGCCATGCTCCCCCCCCCCACCACCACCCCACCACCAATGTTCATTAAAGAATATCAGAAGCATATTAGCTTTGCAGAAATGCTTACCCTGAGTAAGCTGGCAGGGATCAGTTACCACAGAGCCATTGACTGAACACAGTGCACCATCCTGAGGGATCAGAGTCACGGCCCCAGCATGGTTCTCAAGCACACAATGTTCACCGAGGAGCCCAGGCCCATGAAGCACTACAATACAATTAAATATGAAAGCATACAAAGAAATCCTGATTATTTTTAGTCCAATGGATAACACAGCAGTGGGGGATACAGTATAGTGACTGTGACTCACCAATATCCTGACTGCATGATGCTTTGTCACTCCCAATCAGGGTTCTGCCCTCCTATAGTGAAGATTAAAAGATCATAATACAATATGCAAGCTGTTGTTTGACAAGTAGAGCAATTAACGAAAGCATTGGACCTCGAAATGATTTTAGAAAAATATAGAGACTTCGGGAATCGTATGAAGTTGAAATGATCTATTTACTTTCAAATAATACAGGATTATTCCAGTGCTGAGCAGGTCTTCGTCAATTCCTATCAGATGAGGTAACTGGCAGTCCAGGACCACTCCACTCCCCTCCTTCCTCAGAGCCACAGCCTCTTCCTATAGTACACACAAAAATATACCATGAGAAAAAAAAATCAAATTCAATAGCCTGTAGCTGGAATGGCACACAATATGAAATAAAAAGGCTGACAGACATTTAATGGCAACCAGCAGAAAACTGAATTCTTTATGACTGCTCTTCCTTGCCTGAAGGCCAAGCAGAATAGCGTCGTTCCAACCATGTGTCGCCATGAAGTAGCAGAGTGGCTAACGGCAAGAGAGATGCCATAAATCATTCAGATTATCGTGGCGAGAGTCAAACTGTACATTGTGTTCAGCCAGCGAAACAGGCGCAGTGCCGCCACCCACCCACACACACACACACACACAACCATATACACACACGGGTTGTATACCATGCACCATTGCCTTTATTGATACATAGCTACCAACACTGTATGCTGCTATTAAAATACTCCCAAGCTTGTAAAGTATGTCAACTTTAGATAACTGCAACAAACTTCCGCTAGTTCCATGTCATTTACAATGTGCCTGAAAGAGGTGTGAATTCCAGTGCCTTACAGTGGAAAGCATGCTATTGCTTAAAGCTGCAGTAGGTTTAGAAAAATGTCATTAGTTGATTGAGTCTCATTCCCAGGATGTTAAACACAGACACAGACAAAAGAAGCAGATTTTTTCCCCCCACAGAAAATCTGTCTGATGTACTACTGTCAGGATATAATGAAAGTTTAAGAAAATATGGTTATTTTTATAGAAGTCACCTACTGCAGCTTTAAACATAACGCTACAACCAGGACCGCCCACTAAAATGGCTGGGGGGCCTGAAAACATCCAGTGAATGGGCCCTCCCCAAATTCTCTTTCCCCTTTTCCCATCCCGGCCATTTATTTTCCATAAATAGTGTATTATTTGTTGAGGAGAGTGAATAACTACAGTAAAGTCAGTCATTATAAGACTATTTCATAGGGGCATTTTCAATTTCTCACCCACTCAATATGGCATGTTCTTGCATAAATCCCAAATCTCAGTAGCAAATGCTGAATAACACTTAAATGTCCATTTTTCACATTATAACGCACTATAGTGACACATACAGCAACAGAAATTAATGCATTAATCCATTCTGCTTGTCCAAAAACCCCTGCTAAATATATACTTAATGGTGTTACAGCACCTCTCTACAGAAATGCAATAAGAAGAGAAATTGATTTAATCTTTAAAAGCACATTTCTAAAGCAGATAAAGGCCACAATTAAACCCCTGATCTGCTCCATACAATCGCTTCATTGGGTTCAAGAATTGTTGCTGAGGAAATGTAAAAGCATGAGTCACACCACCTTATAGCATGCGTCTGTCAAGGGCCGATATTTTGAACTTTATATAAAATGTAATTAAGTATTATTTCTAATTATAATTCGAGGTATGAGTTTTAGATTTTAAGAAACCAAAAGAGACAGGCTGGAGACAGAATGAGTTTCTTGAGCAGTTAATTTGCCAATTATTTAACAAGAAATGAAACACTTAGCCTTGGATGACTTGCTAGGTTCAAAAGACACACTAAATTAAGCCATATAGGGAAACTTAACTCTCTAGGCAAGTGTTTATGGCCGCTAACCTTTTCCTCTCAGGGCAAAGGCTGTGGTTCAATAACCCAGGAGTCTACCCAAGTATGAGTGGCCCTATCAGGAGTATTCTTCTGTTAAGCTGGTGGACTAATGCCTCACATTGGCATGGATTATCATAAGTACCTCCCCAAGAGGCAGAGCAGAAAATCTCACATATGGAGGATTCAGAGGCAACACTCTGCATAAACTAGGTTCCCCCTTCTCTTTCAACCTCCTCCTACTCTCTTTCATATAGACTGGACCGTGAAGTGAGAGACGTGTCCACCAGCAGCAGCACCTTGCTCATTGGCAGTTGTGAGACGGGAGAAATCCTTTCTTCTAATGAAGAAGGAGAGGCATCGACCCCAGCCCCTGCACTTAATTAAAAGGGATTCTTCACAGACTTCATTAGAGGTGAGGAGCAGCCTGGCAGATTAATGCACTGTGTCACTTTCCTCAGACAACAGGAACAGATGAGATCCTCTTATTTTCTCCTCACATACCAGAGAAAGTTGCTCTCCACCACACCCAGTCAGTTAGTCTGTGCTATGAGTAAAAAAAGAAAAAAGTCTGCTTTCAGATTGAGGCAGCTGGCGAACATACTGTAATTAACTGTGGCCTAGACCAGCAGCCAGGCTCGGGCAGTATTTAGGCTTCCATTAAAAGCCATCATCTGTGGTTGGGCAGAATTTTTAATGGATTTTTTCTCAGAGCTTTTGACAGTTCAGGTCTCCCACTTGGTTAATATGCATTTCAAAAAACTGCCATACTAGGACAACCTATCATTCGTTCCTGACTGCACATCAGCCTTGTGAAGTGCAGCAACTTACTAATAGAACAGATAAGCAGGTACTGGATGCAGAAAAAGAGAAAAACTTCTGCATTTGAACTCTGTTACATTAAAAGGTTAATTTCCTTGAAAGAGCTGTATTTATATTCTAGATCGCTGCTCTTTATAAAAGTTAAAATGAATAATGCATAAAAAAGGGACAGCCAATTACATGGCCAGTTTTTAAAATGGCATGAAGCCTTTTGTTTGTAGTGATTGGTTATATTCCATTATAACTCGAAGAAAAGAATTGGCATCTTATTAACAGTAGTTTCTGTTTCTTACACACGCTTTTTATGTTATTTTTGTGTGCGTGTCACATGTAAAAGCAGAATCTCAAGACATCTCAAAGATGTTGTTCAAGTTGTAATATGAATGTGCTGTGTAATTAGCTTGATGTGCACTCCAGCCATTATTTTGTTGCCATAAATGCAACTCGTGGTTAAAAACTTGAGTGATTCAACCTGATAAAAGCACTTCTGGGCTCCTGATCAAACAAATACTCCTGCTACGCGTCCCATTGCAACTCATGTCAGTTAATGTTCGTTATTTCGCACAATATATGCTGAGATTTGACAGATTTGCATAATTTTTCTCAATTTGTTGAAAGAACGTGAAAATAAATCGGACTGCTATCTTTCCAATACATTAAAGTTTATTTTAGGGCCCAATTGAGCAGATTAGTAGGCATGGATGACATCAAATATAACAAAATAATAACATTTCATGCATTTAATTGTTTAAAAAAGTTAATCTAGTTTGGAGGTAATGGTATGCGGCCAAAATAATACATAATGGTCATGAAATGCTATAATGACCAAATATGGTGTATAACTGCTGACAATGTGAGGTAAATTGACATTAAAAAAGGGAAAATCTGACATGTTTTATGTGGACGTCCAATCAGTGTTGATGGTATATGCATCAACTGAATTAATACATTCCTATTACAGTGGTGTACTTGGTGTCAAGCCAGAACTACAGACTATTTCAGCTTGGAGCTTGAAGGTAAAGATATAGTGTGAAAAAGAAAATGGTGAAACTGCAGTTATTCATTGGCTTGGCCACATTGTGTAATTCTGACTAACAACCAGCATCTAACTTAGCTCGCTCAGTGCGCGTGGGCATCTGAAGCTCACGCACAATGCATCCTGGTACATGTAGACCCTGCCGGCACGCCTCAGAGAGCAGAAGAACTCAGTTTTCTCTATCAATAAAGCATGCACTGAGGAAATTAACTCTACAATTGACTAAATTTACCACCAACACTGATTGGACATGCATATAAAAACATGGCAAACTGTCCCTTTAAACAGAGCCAGGCTCCGAGCATTCAAGGCTTAGGTTGTGTCATTGTGCTGATTGCGGCATGTTTGGAAAATACAAAGACTACTAGGATCAAAGAAACACTGTGGTTCATTTTATCTTACTGAAATGAAGGTTCCTCCCACCACGCTGTGTTACAAGGGGACCTGAAAGAGTAGAACTACACACAAATCTTTGTGTGTGCGCGCGAATACCCCTGCAGTAGAACAACATTTCACTTTACCCTCTTCCTGCCTTTTTTGTTCTCTCAATCTGTTGCCGTCTCTGTCTGGTAAGAGGCTGCTGTGGAATCCATCTCATATTAATTACTTTCTCTTTCCCACATGCCCTGTAACCAATCTGGGAAGCTGACGATGAATAACTTTGCATTCTAAATCTGCTTTGAATACAGAATTCAAAATTCTGTTTACACCGCTCTTGGTCAACTTGTCTCCTTACGGCCGAGCAGAAATTTTCATCTAGCTCTCAGCAACAGCATCGACTGAATTAAAACAAAATATATGAGACTTCAGGACTGGGACTGAAGACTGCTCTTAATTTAAAAAAACCTGCGCTTGAGATAGAGAACACGCAGTATGCATAACACCATACACTTGAACATGGAGGTTGTATTATATGAGAGTCTTTTTAAAGCATGTTTAAGGCCATTAGTTTAAAAATTTAAATGAAAAAAGATTTACATCAATGCAATAAGTACATGTGCTGAATTTTGAAACTTCAAACTGGGCCAGGATGGGCTGAACTGAGCAAAGACACCACCTCTAATTCTAACTCTGTTCAGCATCCCATGCATGAATCCCACTTATCATTTTTCACACAGGCAGAATGCAAATTCACAGGAAGACAAATGTCAAATCCATAAAGTCATTCATCAAACACTTAGAGCTTCGGCAACACCAGTGTGCCTGCCGGTCACCAGTATAGTGGCCTTTTCGCCTCTGTGTCACATTGTATCATGCATCATAACAGGTGCTTCTACACGGGTGGGCACAGCTCTAAACAAGGCCAGCAGAGATGGACGATGTTGCCTCTGAGCATAAAGTCATCACCGCTTGAAGATGCAAACAGATTTACAAAACACTAATTAATATGCCGGACGGTCCGAAACGAAAGTTCCACATGTCAATAATCAAGACCTCTTAATTAGGAGCAGTGACAGCTGCTAATGAGTTCCAATACACTGTCATGAGTAAAGGCCTGTCGAGCCACTAAATGTCACCTGCTAACTACCACACAGAATTAGAATGTTAATTATCCAATGTACACGTATATAGCAGACACACAATATGTAGGGTATTCCTTACACAATGTCTCCTTCAATGTGTGGCTGCATAAAAGCAATCTGCCCTCATAGTCTGGGTCAGGATCAATGTTGGAAATACACAAATCTATTCAGACATCTTTCAACAGTCAGATCAACATGCAAACCCATGCAAAAACTGCTAATGCTAGCATGTATAATATAGACAAGTAGTCACCTCATACTTTTCATGACTGGCACGCTTCACAGTTCAATGCATAATGCAACAGGCTACTTGGCTGAACACGATGAGTCCCAAACAGATGACATTTGGTGTTATTTGGGAGGTTGGGCACAAACTCAACAGAGGAAAAGTGTTCAGTGTAAACTCTGAGTTGGCAAACACTGGCATTTTTTTTTCCTTTCTTGCAGCTTGGGGTCTTGCAAAAGATGCTGCCACGCTGTCCCAGCCTTAGAGAAAACCATATTGGGTTGAAGGAGAAGGCACGTCTGTTCTGTATCCCTTTGTCAGAATCCCCAAACACTGTCGCACACTAACTTTTAGGATCATTACAAGAACTCTGCTTTTGGATGCCATTTAAATCTAAATAGATGGAAAATTAAATTTAAATGCCAGGTTGACTCTACTCTCATTACCCTTTCCACTCCATGAAGTGGTTGTGGCTGTTCACAAGACTTGCAGTGACACCAGCTGGTAGGATGTCCTTACTGCAAGCGGCAACCCCTGTCAAGGCTGTTGCTGGGAGCTTGCTGCTTTATTGATTGTTACTATTAAAATTAATAGACCAAACCTTCACACTATGTACTCTGTAGCCTTCTGTTTTACTTACATACATCCTTCTGTACCAAGTTCCAAATGACATGAACTATAACTGTTGTTGGACTGGAAAATGTGTTATGACATATCACTAAATTGAAAATGGGGGCAAAGGAAACAAAGTAAGTAACAAAAAGATAAACAACAAGGGAACATAACAAACTATTGTCTGTCTAGAAACAACAAAGCTCCAAAGAATATAACTGCTTAAGGGTGCCTCACATCTTATTCAGAAATGTTTATCCAACTCTGTACAAAAGAAAGAAAAAAAAACATTTAGATGTCAAACTACAGGGTTTTACTGCAAGTTGTCTTTTTAATACAGTCTGATTAAAGGTCTACAACAAACTGGAAGCGGTTGTCTCCAGTTAGTCTTGTTATCCTCCAGCTCAAGTACAAGAATCAAACAAACATTCTCACGAGCTTTTGAGAGTCAAATTAACTGATGTTAAAGAGCAGGATATTTACACAAAGGCTCACTTGGTCTCTTTATCCGTGTGTTAAAAGAAAAGCACAACACTCCTTTTAACTCCTTATTTCTAGCTTAACCCTACTGCTTCTGGCTAAAAGTGTTGTGGTCAGCTCAGGCACATGTAGGGCCATCTGCTGCACTTAGTCATACATGTAAGGGACAAAGAATAGGCAAGAAATACATCAGATTTATATGAATAACTTTTTTAAAAAGCCATAAATTTGAGTGTGGTTGATCTTTAAATGTTAAAAACTTTTTTTTAAACTTGTGGAGCCTGTGTAATGTATTTTTTGCAGAAGGCTATGTCCAGTAACTGGAGTTAAAGACAGTTTAAATACATGAATCATTGTTGTACCTTCAGAATACTCTGAGTCTCGCCCCATTTGCTGGTCCACTCCTTGGTCAGTGCTAGAACCTGGGGGAGAACAGCAGGTGTATTATTTACAGAAGAAAACATCAAAACATCCCTTTTCCAATGGCAGAGGATAACTCACCTTTCCCTCATTCAGATTCAGCTCCTCCTCTACCTTCACAGAGGAAGACATCTCCCCACGGGAAACCTGGAGTAATAGTGAAAAGAGACAGCCCAACCTAAAATATAAACTTTAAGGGAAAAAGACTGTCATCATACATATTGTATCCTTGAGCTTGAACATATGCAGGACCTGGTTAGCTTCCTCAAGCAGCCTTCTGAGCCGGGTAACCTCTGCCTGCAGCTCCCTGATCACCTTTACGCTGCCGTCTTCGTTCACCGTGGGAGAGTTGACGATGTTTTTAGCTCGGCTGGCGTAGCGCAAAGTGCTCAGGGTCTCACCGTAGTTCACATCAGCAGGAGAGACGGCTGCCACGAGAGGTCACCAGGTAGGAATGTGCAAAGGTTGAGGAGATAAAACAGGAAAAAGAAGGATTATTATCATTATCTTCTTCAATTTTTTTTATTAAAAACATTTTCAAGAACAGGTCATAAAGGGGTGACACAGACTTTCTGGAAACAGCCTGCAATGTCTTGCTGTCAGCAGACTTGATTATTACAGTACATACTTGCTATCATAGTCGTCATAGAGTTTCCACCCAGGCTGTCTTTTAGAAGCCATGTCAGCACAGAGTCTCTGTAAGGAATGAAGATCTGCTTCTTCTTTTTTGTTGACTGTCCGCCCACACTAAGGTCAGCTAGGAGGTCACACAGAAAGAAAAACACTGACTCAGAGAAACTGTAAAGCTCCAGTAACACATGAAATGTTTCATCCTAAAGCTCTATAGATCCATTTTGAGAACAAAGGGCTCAGAACAGTCAATGTTTCTCTGAAAATGATGAAAAGAAAATTTGGAATGAAACCAAACATCTACTTGCAAAGAAATGCAACCCATATACTGTGTTTAATTTTAAATAAGCAAACAAAGTGGCTGTTCTTGCATAGAAAACAGTCATTATTCACAATCTATTATTGAGCTGACTGGCTCAATACTGAAGACAGATGGATTGTCACGGTGTGTCAGTCACGCTGTAACTGTCATTTACCCAGAGCTGAGATCACACTGCCCAGGGTGACCAGGGATTTGTTGATGTTGGCACCTTCCTTCAGCCTGGTGCCGGTGGCGCGCGTGGCATCAGCTCTCTCGCTGCCCGCCAGGTCTACCAGGTGGATCTTACTCAGCGTCTCACGTGGCAACTCCGCATCAAACCGGGCCTGCGGCATACCAAAACATTACCGAGTCTTATTTTAGTTCAAAAGAGGCAACATCACAGAGGAATACTTAGGTACATAGGCAGGATCACGACAAAAGTGCTACTTATGATGGAAAAAAAAAAAATCCTTTGAAGATCGAAAAAAAAAAAAACATGTTAAAAATGATCATTACACAAAAACAGATAAACAAGGCTAATTGGAGCTCTCGAGGGATAGTCTTTGCTAACATCCAGAGTTTTCAGGGAAACTTTAAAAAATGTTTACTTCAGTTTAAACTGGCAACGCGAGACACAGCAGCAGGTATACATTTAAAGAACTACAGTTGACCTGGGTGAAGTTGATGGTGAAGATGGCGTGGGAACGGCTGCTGACATTATTCATCCCTGTGCTGGCTGTGGTGCGGTTGGCATTGCCGAGAATGATCAGGTCCTCCATATCACTGTGGTTGCGTACCAAGTGCTTGGACAGATCTACACATAGGGGATTTATTTTCTGTATTATGTTTTCTGAATTTTATACAATTCAACTGAAATGGATACAGAGGTGGAGAATGAAACCTGTCTTACTCTCTACATAGGGTCCATCCCTGGGGTGCTCTCTCACTTTCAAGCCTCCACCATCTGTGGGTGCATGTCTCTTCTGGAGAAGGTCCTGCACACGTTCATTATAGATCTCCAAATAGCTGGTGCCAAGACAGAAACACAAAAGCAAAATTTGATCCAAGATTGCACACAAAGCCATAATGGCACAAATTAATGAAGGGTTTCAGTGTTGATATGTGAATGGCATTGCACCAAATGAGAACAAAACAAGTTGCTATTCACTATCTACTATGAAAAGAAATGCACAGTAGGTTTAAAGCCAAATTACTGTGCATGCATTGTTCAGCTTGCACTGGCAATGAATAAACAGAAATATGCAAAGTAGGTTTCGGCAGAGCACTTCAATCAACCCTGCGGTGGGTGGGTGTGTACAAAAAGCAAAAGGACTACTCTGAGTGGCTGTTTTAAAAACAATGCAAGGAATGGAGCAATTAGGCTTTATGAGAGCGTGACAGTAATGAAAAGGCATAAGACCATATCCTGTGGTTGTAGCCATGCAGGTTGTTTTCTGGCACAGCACTGAAAAAAATCAAACAGGTTACAATATTGGCTTGTTTCTAAATGACTACAGGCAAAGCTGCCATTATTACAATAACAATAACGGGAGAGATTAGATTGCAACTACCATCACCTCCTGACGGATACAAAATGTATGATGTTTCACAATGGAGGGATCAATGTGCAGCTACCTACACAACAAAAACAAAACAAAGCCAGAGGTTTCACTCATGGGCAAGCGATGGAGACGACGACCTTAGAAAGTGGGACATGATCAATGCTGTTCTACTGAAGAAGAAAAGAAAGGACTCTCCTCAGAAACAGATTCACGCCAGGAGTCTTACACACATCCTACCTGAACATTCCCATCAGTTTTATTGCTCATGTAATTGCTCACAATCATTATGAAATCATGTACCTCGTGTGTGCCAGCAGCATCACGACACCAAATGGCAAAATAATTGTTTCACAGTTGCTTGATAAGCTTAAAATCCTAATTTTTTAATCTCCCAGCATTATCATTTAGGAGTAGAGCTGGAACGTGTAACCATGAAACAGATACTGTGATGAGAAGAGATATCATCTGGGATTTTGATTATTATTTGATTGTAGTAATAAAGCCTTAATGTTGTCATTTTCTGGTTTTAAAAGGCCTGCATTACAGTTAGGTCATACAATTCTCTGAAGTTATACAACTGTTCTTGCTCAGTAAAATTAATGCCTTTACCTGCTTGTCCATGATGTCAATATTAAGACAGTACCAGTAGCCACTAGGTTAAATATTGCATGTAAGTAACAACATAATTGAGAGGTTTTGGACTCTAGTTTTTTTAGGTGGTAAACTTTTTAATGTTTAGTGGTCCTCAGGGGCAAAACACATAAGAAAAAACTAAACTAAAGTCATTAACCGGAAAATGAATTATCTTTGCCATGTTTAACTCTGACTGGAGGCCTGAGTCACTGTCAGCTGGAAGTAGCACAAGGTACACTTGTTTTCCCCTGTGTGCACTCCTTTCCACCGCCTGCTGCAGGTTTTTAATATTTTCATCAGGTTTGAAAGTTTAAATGATTGATTAAATGTACAGTCCTGCAGAATGACTTTAAGATACGAAACATCACCATACAGTATGTATGATGGTCTCTTACCTGACCTCTGTACAGAATGACACGGCATCACTCGTGCTTCTCTGAGTTATCTCGTAGAACAAGCCTTCACAGATCCGTGGGATTAAACCTTTATCATCCTGACACATTAAGAAAGGAGAAAACTTACACATTTAGAACTCTTATTACAAAATGACGGTGTTACTCATCATGTACTTTTAAATGACAATTTCATTTTGCTCCCATTATGTTCTCTTAATTTGGGTGTCTATGTCTATGCTGTGACCACAACTCAGCACATGCAAGGACTGCTGAACAACACAAACAACAGCTCATCTGATATGGAGTTACTGAAGCATAAAAGCAATTCCACTCTGAGCTGCATGCCCTCTTGTTTTAATTACAAAGTAACAGATAGTGAGCATTAAGAGCCATATATAATTATCTGGGATGTTGACAGCCAGCTCTGCTGATGACCTTGCACAAGTCTCCTGGTAGACAAGCAGAAACCTCACTGGTAACGTGAAATTTCCATTGCTGTGCAAGGTGAGGAGAGAAAAGCTGTTGGTTGCTGCACTCATCACATTTTCTGATTAGTGGGGAGAAACATGGAGATAAATTGAGAGAAAGGGAGGGACGTCTGATGAGGCTGCCATCAGTCAGTTTCTAACATGTGGTATGTGCACAATGGGTTAGCACTACTGGGGTATTCTGCAATGTAAGCTCAACAGCGTTGACAATGTTGTGACACCACTCCAGATAAAAAGGTAAAATGAGTCTTTAACCTCAGTAACAGTGCTGAGAAAGCTGAGCAAAGTTCTTACTGTGTGGCCCATCATGGTGTAAGACTTCCCTGAGCCTGTTTGGCCATAGGCAAACACACAGGCGTTAAAGCCCTCAAATGCAGCCTTCAGGACATCAGACCCCAAGTCATGAAAAATCTAAAGCGGCAGAGAAAAGGTTTGTTAAAATGTTATGTTAAAAGAAACACAGGATTGTTTGACAGATACACCAATAGTACAAAAAAAAGTTATGCAAAAGGTTGAAACATATGGGAGCCATCAGAATACACATACCCTCTCCTGGGATGCAAATGTTGGGCTTCCTCTGTCACTTGAATCATATGAGAAGTCATAAGAAAAGGTCTTCCCTCGCCCTTTGAGCTCATCGCCTCGAATAGGTGCAGGCTAGAGTTTCAAATGCACAGCCCAGTCTTAATAAACTCCATTACTGCATTATGAGTTAGTGTAATTGTATTATGTGATCAAATACCTTATGAATAGATGTAGTGTTCCTTTTCATATGAATTATCAGCTTCGAGGATAACTGCTTTTCTCTGTGGGCAAAGTGAACGTGAATGAGTTTCGTTTCATTTTTTAGAAAGCTTGAGAAAAAAAAATATATATATATATATATATAAAGAGCCATTCTACCCACCTTCTGTTCAATGGACGGACTCGGACCGCTACTCTCACTGAAGCCATTATTAATCTAAATCAGACAGAACACGTTTCCCAGCCTGTCTTCTCCCTCTTTGAAAGACATCCACATCAACGTCAATGCAGCGTTTTTCACACCTAATTATCACACCTGGGGCCTGTCCTCAGTTTCTCGATGCACTACACAAACTGGCCACTGCGGCGTGCAAAATGGGGATCGATAAACCATGCCCCAAAGAAAAAGTTGTTTTTAAAATACCCTTTTGTTACACAGCTCTAGGCTGATTTGATTGTTTTGTTATCTCTTAACATTGCACTCAGATGATCTCCTGCCAGGATAAATTACCTGCAGGTTTTGTCAATAACTGGGTAAAATATCACGTATTTTTTGAGTTTCTGCTTATTACATCAACATTAAAATCCATGCGTATCTAATGTGGTTAATATTTAATGTTCATTTGAAATGTCTGAATCAATATATTGCATTCAAGTCCGGCCGGAAAAAAACCGACAGCAGAACTTCAAACACAACCAAAACTTCTTTATTTGTGTCATGGGTCAAACAGATTTTAGGCCGATAAACAATGACTTAAATTATCAGAAAAGTTTTATAAGATTGTGATTCACGCTGTTACATTTGCGAAATATATTTCTAGTGGCAGGGTGGTTGTTACGGCCTGTTTTAGCTGTTACAAAAAAACTTAATTTAAAGTCTCGTTCAAAATAAAAGTGCTAAAAATTCAGCAAGCCATAAAAGAAACGTCTACAAAGACAGCCTTCATGAATAAACACATTTTGAGTCATTTATGAGCACAAAAGAGCCAATCCACCATCATTTCCAAAGTGGAAGCTTGTTTTACGAGTCTTTCCACACGGTACGTGAACTCAGCATTGCCGTCGACCCACGCTTCCCATGATGCAGTGCAGAGTACACCCGGCGGGGACATTCAAAAGTATGGCAGAAGACCCAAATATATTTATACCGACATCAAACTCTGAAGACGCGGATGTTCAGTCGAGTATTAACAGCGGGGGCGATGAGATAAAGAGGTGCCTTTCGTTTTCGTCGGATAAAGACGACGGCAGCCTGGAGGAGGCGAATGTGACATGTAACGTTAAACTCTTACAAAATGTTCCCGACGACTCACATTCACACCGACCCGCTGCGGAGGCCGTGAAAACACGTTTAAAGGCGACAAACACCGGCGAAGTAAGAGACGCGTCCCCTGAACACCGACCGGATTCGGGGGAGCTCAGTGGGAACAACACGGAAGACAAGGAAAACTCCACCATGCCCTCCACAAACATCCCTCCCGGTAGGTAACGTAACGTTGTGGATACTCAACGTTACTCGTTTGCCTGCACGTTTCCAGACGTGTGAAGCTGACAGGTTGTCAAACACAGTGGTTGCAGTGTGAAATAGATAGTGTTTTCATTCTGGAGAGTGGGGGAACAAATTAAAACGGTCTTTTGTTCTGTAAGTATATAATTTATCTATCTAATAGTTCTTATATAGTTATTTATTTAAGGCAAACGTGATATCCTGAGGTGGCACTTGTGGAAAGCAAAGTGTTTCCATCTTATTACATTTTACGTTTAACTGCAATAGTTTACAGCTCAGACAATTATTCTGTTAATTGATTAGTCATCAACCATTGATGTTTGTGAAGCAAAAGCTACAACCTTGCAGAGTCTACATTGTGATGGTTTTTATAGTTGTAAACTGAATATATTGAATATTTTGCTTCAAAACATTAAAGTCAACAAGAAAATGTGATTCTATTTCTGGATTAAACTATCCAGCAGTATAAAAAGTAGTTAAAATTGGCCCCACCTCGACCAGACAAGTCTTCTTTCATGTTCACCTTCAATAATTAATCCAGTATTCTGTAAAGGGTCATTCTGAATTATGAGTAGTTAAAGGTCCAGTGTGTAACATTTCAGAGGATCTATTGGCAGAAAGTGAATACAATATTTATAGGTATGTTTGTGTTAGTGTATAATCACCTGAAAATAAGAATTATTGTGTTTTTTATTACCTTTAGAAGAGGCAGTTGTTATCTACAGAGAGGTCCACCATGTTTCTACAGTAGCCTAGAACTTATGCTTAAATAAAGGAGCAGCCTTATTCCTCCACCACTGACAGACAGTTGCCATATATTACGTTTAGAGGGAAAATGGGGACAGTGGCTGGCTTTATTAGAACACTGGCCTTGCTAGATTTCATTAACATTAACTAGCTAAAATTGAGCAAGACAGCTCCATTGCTCACCCTAATGACATTATTCTGCTCCTCCATTTGGACAGATAACACCCAAGAAGAGGGCACTTCTGGTCAGAGAAGTTTGCAGGATTCCAACGTGACCGCCAGTAAACAACAGAGTAACACAGAGGACAGGGATGCTGAGGTGATGAGAAGAGCACAGGAGGAAGGCCATGTGAACGTGGACTTCCCCGGCACCGTGACTCAGGAAGGCTGCTGCCGCTTTGTCAGCGAGATCCTCAAGTGCATTCTCTATCAGAGACAGCAGCTACCCATGACGTATGACCAGCTGGTGTATTCTCAGAAGAAACAGCAAGCGTCGATGCAGGTGAATAGGAAAAAATGATCAAATGCACATCTAATACTTCATAAATGATGAAATGTTGTGGATTTGAGATTAAATAAAAGTGTTTGTTGCTTTCAGGATAAAGACACAGTGAGTCGGAGGCCAGTGCAGTCAGCAGACATGGACTGGCGTAAGTGTCAGCAGACCCTTCAGGAGCTGGAGGAGGTGTTGCAGCAGCTGGAAGTGCTATTTTCCCTTAGCAGGGTTCCCCGTGTGCTACTGCTAATGGGCGGCTCCCTCATCCTCCCCAAAGAGCTGTATGAGATCAACATGGAGGCTCTGGTAGTGGCTAGTGGAGATCAATGCCTGCGAGTGTCCGCATGCTTAAGGCAACTCTTCCGCACTCTTTTCGTGGCTGACCTTTTGTCCGACACCAGACCTGTTCGTTTAATGCCCACCACGGTCTTGGCGCTGGCTCACAGGGATTGCGGCGTTGGTTGGTTTCGCCCTAAACTACAATTTAAAGTGCCAACCCGTGTAAAGAACAAAGTTATTGCTCTGTCTACTGATCCCAAAACTTGTAAGGAACCGAGGGCAGAGGGGTCAGACTGGCAGGATTATGTGTGGTTCCAGGCACCCATGACTATCAAGGGCTTTGGCAAGTGACCCAAAAGGTTGTGGAGTGCATAGCGTAGGTATTGGAGCTCTTTCTGGAGCTTGTATGCTAAAATTAAATTTTAATGGTGGTATAAGTGGTTTCTGAACTTGATTTTTGAATTGAGTGGTCCATATTTTAATGAATTATGAGTTTAATGTTTTTCTGCTTTATGATTAAAAGTATGTCAATTAAAACAATAGTGGGTTCATCGACACCAGCAGTATGGTGTATTACCGGTTTTTATACTCTTCTGAAATACTGAACGTGTTCTCCAGGTTTTGTTAAGGTGATGAAATCTTAGAACATTGTGTGTTAATGCTTATATGTATGAAGAATGTACATGAATGACATGTTTTGCGTAAAAGATACGTTTGTTTAGGACGTTAAAGACAACACACATAATATCAGTGCAATATATTTTTAATCTGCATAACTTGAAAGGTTTAAGGTTTATTATATTGCTTTCTTTAATCCAATTTTTTAATACATTGCCAGTATCATCTGTGTATATGTTTACATTTATTAAAGCCTGAAAATGATTTTGACAGTGCTGCAATTTTGGAGGCAATCAAGCCGTGAGATGGATTGTAGTGTGAGCTTAGTAACAAGGATGTATATTTGGAATGATCAATCAAAATCAAACACAACAGCAATAATAAAGAACATTTGCACCACGGTCTGAGAATGCATTAACATCAGGACTTCTCCACTTTTCTGACAAACTGGATAAGGTCATTGGCTAGCAGCTGGGGTTCCTCAAAGGCAGCAAAGTGACCACCTCGAGGCATGAAAGTGTAGGAGTAGATGTTTCGATACTTAATTTGTGCCCACGATTTGGGGACGTGCATCAGCTCATTAGGGAAGGCGGCAAATCCAGTGGGCACGAATATCCCTGTCCTAAATCAAAAGACAAAACGTTATCAGTCTTAATATGATAGGATAATAAGGTTGTCAGATTAGCTAAATAAAAGTCATCGTTTTGATAATATGAACTTTTAGCCACATACTTTGCATCCACTCTTGCATCAAGGTTACTCTGTAAGTTTTCTTTGTAGAAGCGCATGGAGGAGACTATGGAGCCTGTGGTCCAGTAGATCATTACATTTGTCAGGAGGTCATCCAGGCTGAATTTTCTGCACAAATGCAACAAATTAACAATTAATTACACTATCTCCATATACGTTTATGCGCTACAAATAATGAAAAGGCCTTGTACCTCTCCAGCCCACCATCCACCAGATCCCTGTTTTTGAAATCACTCCAAGTGGAGAACTTCTCCAGAATGTAGGCCGCCAAGCCAACAGGAGAGTCATTCAGTCCACAACCTGTACACACAATTTATTATATATGAAGAGCTGAAAAATGTGTATACTGAGATTACAAAATACTGTAAACAGTCAGCTTGTCTCAGGAGGTTTCTCTCAAATTCAGTGGGTTCATCTTTGACCTGTCAAGTGTCAATATGATCATCCAAACTGGCAGTGTATGTCCCCACCTGCAGTGTCTGGTTTAGTGGCCTGGATGTGTAAGTAGCCCGATTCCCTCAACATCTCCCAGACATTCTTCTCAAAGAACGGGAACAACCGGCGAACATCTTCCCGACTGAAGCCCACCAGGAAGGGCAGATAGGGACCAATCATGAGGGACAACAAGACTTTGAACCCCCTTCCTGACATCATCATGTTTAAGTGGAGTCCTTTCACGCACCTGAAAAAATAATTATAGGTCTTATAATGTTTTAATCTGTATTAAGTGTCAATTTATAGTTATAAATGCAACTTTTTATCATGGTTTTCTATTGACAAAATATCTGTTATTCTCCAGGAATGTGTAGTGTCAGTGGTTTTTTGGTCATTTGACTGCAAGCACTGTTTCACAATGTTACAATGCTCCCTTTAAAAATCACGTGGGTGGTGGAAATTCCACTGCAGTGGTAACTTGTAGCATGTAAGGCCTTGTTTTGCTGTCTTACTGGGGCTTCATCTGTGCCATGTTGGTGGTGATGAGGGAGCCCCAGTCTCCTCCCTGCACATAGAACTGGGAGAACCCTAAACGCTCCATCAGTGTCAGGAAAATCCGGGCAGCGGCGAGGCTGTTAAATCCTGAAAAGACACAGGAAAGGACATCTGTAAACATCTGCTGCTCAAGCTGAACTACACACACACACACACATATATTTATAATCATCAACCTTTTTTGTGAGGAGCGTCTGAGAAACCGTAGCCAGGGATGGACGGGCATATGACCTCAAACACGAGACCATCCTGGTTCTCTGTGAGAAGTGGCAGAATCTTGTAGAACTCGTAGAAGGAGCCAGGCCAGCCGTGGACGAGCATAAGAGGGCGAACCTTTCGGGTTTCTCGGTGTGACGGTCGCACGTGGATGAAGTGCACATCCAATCCTGTATTGGCGTGATAAAAAAAAATAGTGGGCAAATATTTAAATTGTAAGGGATTACTCAGCAAAACCTGTTGATTAAGTAGGGAGGCTGTGTGTACCTTCTATTTTAGTTTTGAAGTGTGGAAACTTGTTAAGCACTGTAACTTGCTTCTTCCAGTCAAACTCATGTCTCCAATAGGAAACCACTTTCTGGAGATGAGTGGAATTGAAGCCATACTGGAAGCCGCTATCTTCCAATGGATCACTGTAGCGGGTTCTGTCAATGCGCTCGTGGAGGTCCTGTTGAACATAAACACGTTACTGTCTTATAACAACTCAAACTACTTTTTAAATTGATATTTGGTGATGAAAAGTTTATTTAACAGCTCAAAATGACCTTAATCTCTTCATCTGAGGTTTGCACTTGAAAGGGGTAGATTTTCTCATCCTCTGACAGTGGCTTCTCTCCTGCTCCCCACCATCCTTCACCAAGAGGAATAGTTTTCACTTGTCTTCTCTTGTGCGCTATGTATGCCAGGATCCCCCCTGCTGCCAGGGCAGAGCTACCTACTACAAGCCGCTGTTGGACAGCATCCAAGCCAAAGAAAGCTTCTCTGCAATGTGTGGAAAGAAATATAACAATTGGAGATAATTACAGCAGTACAAATATTTATTTATTTACATTTTATGATCTGCACATACACTATAAATGTATATGTAACAAATATATTTTAAAAGAAATAGAACAATCTGCAAAAATGGCTTATGTAGATACCTCCCCTTTAATAAAGTATCATCATACTTTAAAAAGAGAAAAACACATTAAAAACTAAATTTGCCAAATGTATGAGTATTAGTGGTAAAAGCCTACTTACTTTAAAACCTGAAGTCTTAGCATTGCGCAGTTCCAAAGCTGATTACCTTTCAGACATGCACTAGGACAAAGGTGAAAATTGATTAATTTCCTGCAACTTGTTGTGAACAAACAAACGCCAAAATCCAACCACGATGTGCTGCAACCATGGATGCATTATGGTTTCAAACAGCTTTCCAAATACCTTTTAATTACCTCCTTTTAAAAGAGTGACTCGAATTTCCACAAATGGAAAAAAGAAAAAGGGGGGGTAGCAGCTACGGAATTTATAGGCGTACAAAACGAGCACACTCGCAGACTGACCTGAGAACCAGATCCGATGGGAGGAGGGGGTTTGTGTTTTAGAGGCTGCTGATTGGCTCCTGGACCTGTCACTCACAGCGCGCCTCACCAGCCCTGACGTCGTTCTTTATATAAGGGAAGGAAACGTCTGGGACTTCTTGTTGTTGTTGTTGTGTCGCTTTGTTGCGTCGAGTCATCCAGTTGCTGAAACATGATGTGGAAGGCTGTCTTTCCCGTTCTTGCGGCGGTGCTCGCCGTCGGGTTGGGGGCGTTGGTTGGGGGCTTTAGAGACGCGGACGTGAACGACGAAGGGGTTCAAAATGCCCTCAACTTCGCCGTCGTCGAGCACAACAAGGGCAGCAACGACATGTACCTCAGCCAGGTGGCACAGGTAGTGAAGGTTCAGACACAGGTGAGTGACTTGTGAATGTCCGGACCTTATTATAGCTCAACAGACAGCCGCCTAGTTAATGAAATCAGTATAATCCCGATTGTATGTCAGCCATGTTATATCACAGTGTTACACCCGCCAGTTAACAGCAGGCCTTAACGCCCATTACCCAGTAAAGTAAGGTAAGATAGACTTTATTGATCCCACATTGGGGAAATTCACTTTTTTTTCACTTGTTACAGCAGCTTCATATGAGTAACACAAAGAAAATACACATTAAATAAAAAAATATAAGATCTCAAGAAAAAATTTAATTTGTATTGTATGTACAAACTTTATACAGAATAAAGGCTTAATCTTCACCCCTAAACTGCATATACCTTTTATTTAACAGTGTATTTGGCTATATGTGCATGGATCCTAACATCAATGTAGGGGTTGGCAGAGAAATAACCATAAAATCTAGTCAAATCCGCATTAACAGTTGTACAGTCTCTTTAAAACCAGCTGCAGGTCACATTTTCAAATAAATAAATGAACTGGAAACGTGTTCTTTACTTATCTTTAGAAAGGGAAATAAAAGGAACCTGAAAAGAAGAACCTCTTTTGTTGCAGTTGTTTGCCATTTTACATGCATTCTTTTGGTGTGTGCTTTGTATTTGGCAGGGTCTTGATTTTGTATTGTGCTGAAATCAGGCTGTAGGATTGCGACATCATTAGTCACGTAATCTGTATTTGAATGACCCACCCGCTTCTGTTTTCAGGTGGTTGCTGGCACCAAGTATGTCATTACTGTGAAAATGGGGAAGACTCCCTGCAGAAAGGACCAAGCTGAGGAAGTGTGCACCGTCCACCAAGACCCAGAAATGGCCCGGGTAATTACTTTATTAAGGGGCTACAACCTCAGCTTTTGGGATTATTTTTCCATTGCGGGTTATTAGACACAATGTTTAAACATCCTACAGTAGAGTTGTACTTCTCTCTCCAACAGTAGACCACAAGCTATTGTGAAACAAATCTATACTTCCCCCTCTTCGAGCCATCTGTTTTTGTTTGTTGCTGTCACCAAGCAACAACAATTGTTACCAAAATACCAATAACATCATACCATTATATTATCTTCTATTATATGATCTCACAGGGTGTATAATAAATGTATCTCATGATGATAATGAAACCCAAAATGTGAAATCCTTTTTAACCAGATGACTAAATTTTAAACAAATAATTCAACATTAGTCTTTTAATAATGATATTCCCCTGAAAGATGAAAATATTTAATTACTTTAATGACATCTAATCATGAAATAATCATGATCATTGAACACGAGGAATGGGGGCACGATGTCTTTTACAGTGCTTTAAGAGAAGGCATCCCGCTCCATCATGTCCTCTTAAAAACAAAACAATGCTATGTTACTCTTTGACTACACAATCTCAAAGATGTAATGCTGCATGCTGTTTTATGAGTTGTTTCATGATCGTATAAATGTGTATCCTTTCTCTTCCTCAGCCTTACCAGTGCACATTTACAGTGTGGAGCCGCCCATGGCTAAGTGACATCAGAGTGATAAGTGAGAAATGCTAGAGAGCGAGCTACGTGGGAACCCTTCGGTGTTTGCCTTGTTTGCAGAAGAACCTTCATACAGCATAGTACATCATTTACCTGTAGATGATGCGCAAAAGTATTAACATTTTCATTTTATTCCTGTGATTCTTCACTATATGATAAACTGAATAAGCTTTGTTTAATACCCAATGTATTATAGCCATGTAGCGTTCAATTAACTTTTAGAGGAGCTACTTTCTAATGTACACATTATTTACTAAACCAAGCAAATAACAACACTTGTGTACTGGACTGTTGATTCGCTTATTAACAACCACACGCTTTGGTTCAAATAAAATTTAAAGTTGCATGTGAAGTTTAATGAGTGTGTCCAAGCTTTTTTCTGTCTATATCTCCGTTGTCTGTTTTTATAATTTTAGGGAAGAGAACAAAAAAAATTTTTTTTAGCATTCCTGTCTCTCATCTGACATTGGCCAATAAGGATATGAATCCAGTAAAATGTATAATTTAGGAAGGGGGGATCAATTTTCATAAATAATTGCCGCAGATTTAAAAAAAAAAACCTATCTATTTCTGTTTTACATAATTGGTTTAACCAAATGTGAATTTCCTCTTCTGGGGTCCAATTAAGTCATGATTTTCTCACATTATCTTGTTATGTGCAAAGTGGACTTCCAACACCTATTTTCACGCAAAATAATGAGCTTTAACAAAATATTACACCTTACCATAATATAATAATTAATTATTTAGACCAATAAGTGATAATTATTGGATGATTGTAGTAGTAGAGAAACAAAAAGGTGACTTTACAGTATATGGCTGTCCAGAAGCAATATTGCAGCTGTGTTATTGACAAAGTAAAAATATGAAGGACGTATTAAGAATAATTGATACTATGACCAGTATTTTAAAGTATTTTTAGATATTTGGTGCTTTTATTATCCAAAGAGAGAGATGAAACAAAGGTCAGTGCTCCCTAACATTTTCTGGATGTGTTCACAGATTTTACTTTCATATTTAAAATGCTTCTCCTGTCACAGCAAATTTGGGATAAAGAAAAAGAAAAGAAAAGGATATGCTTTTATTTTTTAAATTCAGACAGGAAGTAGAAATGTATTTTTACTCTTTGAGTGGACATGCTTGATTTACAAGTTTCCGAGCGACTGTAAATGATTCATCAAGGCCATAACTGGTGGGACAGTTCAGTTTAAACAAACAAGACAGGTCGGACAACAACATTAAGAGGTTTCATAACCCCCCAAAAAACATGAAGGTCCTGAACAAAGAAGAGCTTCACACCGCTGAACGAGTTCTGCTGAAACACGTCCCGAAGAGTTTGAAGGTAGACGCATGCAAGCCATTTAAAACGCAGAACTCAGTATGTCAGCATGCACAGTCACCGCCTTAATACTTATTTTTTTTAGGTATATGGCTTCCTCTATGGTATTAACAGGAATAAACCGAGTACACTGGAGGTAGTCGTTGATACCTGGCCTGATTTTAAGGTGATCATTTGCCGACCTGACCCCAAGGTGAGTTCACATCCCATTGGATGCGTTGCAGCTTTTAACCATGTGATAACACTAGAATAATATGTGCGTTCATTTCACAGAACAAGCGCGCTCTGGAGTTCATGAAAAAGGTGACATACTTCAGCACGGATGAACAGATTTTAAGGAGAATGCTGACAGAAGAAAATGCAATTGACTGGAGAACTTACTTCCTTATTGGAGGCGAGTTTTCAGCGCTGCAGAGAGGGTTTTATCATCCAGTAATAATTGTGCTTTTCTTTTCTCTATCTCAATTTCATGCCACATTATGCTTTCTCTGCACTGCAATTTAGAGGTAACATTTTTAACTTTTTACAAGTGCTTTGACAGTGTTAGTTTCTACTTTACAAATAAGATTTTACACACAAAACAGTATGATGAGCCTATAAATGTATGATGCATTATTATTAAACTACAGTACAATTACAATAATCAGTATAACATTGTAAAAGTGTTAGACTCAGGGCATTGAGTGCTATTACTTTATATACTTTAAGTGTGTTTTGATAGGACTAGTTATGCAGCATTTAGGGTTAGTAATTTGTATTGTGGTTTTGCTTCTTTAACTGTAGAGCAGTGGTTCTCAATCAGGAGTCTGGTGGACCTCCAGGGGTCCTTGAGAGGGCTCCAGGGGGTCCATATAAAATAGGGGAAATTTAATTTCACTTTTCACTATTTTTTGTATAGTATATGTATAATATGTATAAGAAGGACTTTTTTGGTCATAGGTTTTACACTCTTTACTGTTAATCTGACAACCTACAGTACAGACAGGTATGGAATAACTAAATGTTATGAGACACGGATCAAATGTGGGTCTATGACCCAATGTGTATCAGTTTGAGGGTCCTTAACACCAAAAAACGTTTACACTGCTGTAAATATGTGAATACTTCCCTCACTACTGGAAAAGTAACATAATGGTGAATCATTTTTGTCCTGCAGGATTTGACTTTTCCCATGCCCCCATGCTCAAAGAAGTGTCTTCTGCCAGAGATGTCAACAACAGAGGCTATACATTGGTGCGTCTTCTGTATTTGCCAGACAGCAGCCATCTGCTCCCACCAGCAGTTGACAGGTACAGTCAGATAATTAAAGTGTGTATATTTCACTTAAGAGAAAAGTAAACTAATATTATTCCTCCACTCAGATGAACGGTTATCTTAATCATTTTTTCCCTACAGTGAGCTTGAATCAAGGATTTCATCTCTTAACCTTTCCCATGTTGACTTGGTGAATAACACCTGGAAGTTTGGAGGGAACAAGAGGGGTCACACGAACATTAAAAACCTCATCGGCAACTTCCCGTCATGCTGCATCACTGATGGTGAGGGTCAACCGGTGTCCTGGATGCTGGTGTACGACTACTGTGCCCTTGGCATTTTGTACACTCTGCCAGAGCACAGGGGGAAAGGCTATGCCAAAGTCCTGGTCAGCACCATGGCCAAGAGACTCCACGCTGAGGGGTACCCAGTGTACTGCTTCATAGAGGAGGATAATGAGGTCTCCTACAGGCTCTTTAAAAACCTGGGCTTCACTGAGGATCCCTCATACAGGGCGGGGTGGTTCGAGTTCAACATTTGATTTTGTAACAATTGTGATTTTGTAATAATTCTCTGAATGCATAGCTGACATAATATCAGGTTTTAAAGTGGTTATAAATTCTCCTGGTTATATACTGACTGTATTATAAGGGTAAAGAGGCATTAACTAACACTAATACAATAATAATGTCACATTTTCATACAGGTATTTAGAGAAGAGAGATAAATAAAATGAAGTTGTGTTGATTCATGCTTTCCTTTCTGTGAATTATAAAATGATGTTCATACACACATACTGTACTGTATATTCTCTATATATACCATAGAGTTTGCCTCATTTTATACACACCTGTGCAATTATTAGTAACAGTGGTTCCCAATAATAAAGACATTTTATGCATACCTTGTTTTGTTCATGTTTCGAAGAGAATGTGTTTTCCACTTTAAATTACTCTCAAAGCTTCAATAGGTTCCAGTCCAGGTTCAAGTACAACATTTTATTGTGTCCAGGCTTATGAAACAAGCTTTAAAGTAATCTATAGACAGTGCGTTATTTTTAGACGTGGGTTTCTATGTTATGGTCTGGAGAAACAGCTGTGAAATGATCCCTTTTTCTATTGTGTCAAACATTAAAAAAAAGGTTTGGGGAATTTTATGTCCACCCTATAATGCACGTGAACTTGGAGTTTCGCCGAGAATTTACATGTCTGCAGCGAAAGTGCGAATCAGAAACCAACTTCAGACGGAAACATTGCACTCTCAGGACTCTGCAGGCTAATATGCGTTTCTGGAGTTGGGTGCAGTTCATTTAATATTCCGGATTGGGAAAGAAACATCTCCAGAAATGACCATGGAACTGACCGGAGAGCAACTGAAAATAACTGAGACCCGGCTGAAAAAATATTTACCTCGGTCGCAACAGGTCTGTCCGGTCAGATCTACTCTGATTTGACGAATATTACTATGTTTGCTTAACAACACCTTTAACTACACTCACTGCCTGAATAACTAATACAACTATTTCATTTTTAAGGTTTACGGTTATTTGGTCCTAATGAACAGATCAGATCAGGTCAGAGCAGACCCTGTGAAGGTTTTAGTGGACAGGTGGCCAGAGTTCAATGTCATTATCTGCAAACCACAATATGAAAAGGTAACTACTAATGTTATGTGCATTAAATATATACATATGTATAGTATATATTTCTGCATATACAGCATCTTCATTTGTTCTTACAGGAGGGTGATCTCTTCAAAGACACACCGGTTTTTGCAAACGATGAAGCTATTCTAGAGGAAACCATAAGGAAGTCCTCTGTTATTGATTGGACCAGATTCCTCTGTCTTGGTAATAAAAATAAGTTTCTTTTGTTCTTCTAATGGTCTCTTGAATATTAAAGTCAGTTCATTTACCTTTTATTCTCTTTATTTTTATCGCACATTGCTCTTGAAGGGTGTCCCTATGATAACTGAAATACTATAATGGCATTAATGCACTGATCTTTATACTTTAAGTGTTGGAATGTGCCATTAAATGATCCATCCTACATCAGTCAATGACAAGACATTAACATTATTTCTGAGCCGCCGCTTTGAGTTTTATTATCTTTTCTTTCATTGTGTTCAAAGTCCTCCCATAGTTATGGCGTATCATTTAATGATCTGAGAAAGATATGGCACTATTTTATGTTGTATTCCTACACCACAAAAAGTTATGAGTGCAAAGATCATACGTGGTGCCATTACAATATCTGAATAATAAATAAAAAAGGAGAAGTTAGGAAGAAATGTGCAAGGCATTCATATCACAGGGAACAGAAACTTTCTATTCAAAAATGGCTGTGTAAAAACAAACTAACTGCTTGTTCCTTAATATGAGAGCAACTTTGTGACCTTTTAATCTTTCAAATACCTCAAGATTTGCACACGGTTGAAATAACTTAGAATTGACTGAATGATTAGAATCTTTAATCTTGTATAAACAATACATTTTCTTCAGAACTCAAAAGAAATACACATTTATTTCTGTTAATAGATATTCCATTAAAAAAATAATTGCATTACGTCTGTCCAAGGAATCAATCTTCGCCACGTTGATATATTCAAAGCGGTGGCCTCAGAAAAAAACGTTCCGAGCTGCAAACTGGCAGTGTGTCACATGATGATACTGAAGGATGTATCCGACCTTCCCTCTATAGACAGGTAGAGAGCCTACCCATGCACTGACATCTTAAGTGTCTAAAATCATTATTTTAAAGTCTTAATAGCTCATTAATAAAGCCTGATTCTGCTCTGTTCTGCATCAGCTCAGGGATCTCCCTCAGCTCTATGGATGAATCGCACGTTGGCTTGGTGAATCAGTCGTGGAAGTTTGCAAAGACGAGGGAGGCTGTCGGGATGATCCGGAACATGCTCGCAAACTTCCCCTCCTGCTGCGTGCTGGATGCAGAAGCAAAACCCGTGGCCTGGATCCTGACCTATCCGACGTGTGCCATGGGGATGCTGCACACTCTGCCAGAGCACAGGGGGAAAGGCTATGCCAAAGTCCTGGTCAGCACCATGGCCAAGAGACTCCACGCTCAGGGCTACCCAGTGTACTGCTTCATTGAGGAGGAGAATGAGGTCTCATACAATCTCTTTAAAAACCTGGGCTTCACTGAGGATCCCTCACACAGGGAAGCCTGGTTTCAATTCAATGATCTTTAAATACCTCAAAGAAGGGTAATATGTATGTGTAAAAAAGTCTAATGAACTTACTAATGTGCATCTGTAGCACAAAACATTAGTGAGATTAACTGAAAGTATTTGTCAAAAATGAGGGTAAAGAAAGAGTTCCTGCTACTGTAAGAGAGCATGTTGTATTTTCAGTTCAGGTTCAGTTGCTTTAAGCTGATATAACCTGTTTCATGGACATTGCTGATCACATATCATATTTTCTCATTTGATGCAAGACTGGATCTGAAATGAAAAGAAACAAATCTTAAAGTAAAAGTGCATATTTATTACCATATATTGAAAAAATAATAGGGTTTTTTTAGATCTTCAATGCTCATTATTAAATAATGTGTTTTTTAAATTCATAATTTATATAAAAGGTTAATTACAATTAGAAACTGCCATCACAAGTAACTATAGTCCAAAGTGATGTCTTGAGATTATTACATCATTAATCAATTATCAATTAGATTCCTCTCAAGTTACCAAATGATTAGTTAACTAATCATTTCAGCTTCACTAGTTTATGAAGGCAATTCTATTCTATTCTATTCTATTCTATATGATCAAACAGTATTAATGCATTCATTTCTGAATAAAATCCACAATTTATTAAAAAGAACTGAAATCATCTTTTAAAGGAATATTAAAAAACCCTGGTGACTGCTTTACCTTTGTTCAGTGAACTCTTGCAGACGAAGCAACCAAGCGTTCCAGTACTCCGACATCAGCTCTGAGCTCAACTCATGAGCATGGCCAGGTGAGCCATCCTTGTAGGCCACTACAATGAGTCCATTTTCAACCTGTAAATTACAATAAATCAGCGAGGTTGTAGCTGATTCATCTTACTATAAGAAGCTACAATTTATGAGAACAGGTCATCTGGGTGTAAAGCATACAATCACATCATGTTTCTCAGTAGATCACCTGGTATTTGTAGTTGCCATCAGAGTTCAAAGCCCCAGCGTAGGCCGCCACCTGAATAGGGTTGTCATATGTGTTCCTCAGATAGGGTTTGGGCTTCTCTGAGGTCTTCCAGTCAATCACACACAATACACCCCTGTGGACAGAAAATGTGTAGTGAGAACAGTCTCGTTGTGGAAGAGTCTGGCCTATCTTTACTTGCAAATCAGGATATTTACCTGTAGCGGGCAACGCAATCCGCCACTCCCAGGTAGTTCAGAGTTTCATGTTGTACGGTGCTTTCAATGGCTCTCACTGCACTGACATCCTCCAGTACGTGAGAGATGCTCTTCAGGTATCCCTGTACGTCGGGTGGATACTCTGGTGTCTCTTTGTTCTTCCACGCTGCTTCTGTCAGAGTGTCCTCCAACGCTGAATGGAAAAGCTTCCCTTGTCTGAATAGATCTGATTGAATACAACAACTGTTGGTCACTGTTCTAGAAAACCCCACATTATAGATACCACACAATAGGTAGGTGTCACATTGATGTTACACAAACTTACTCTTAGTGTATTCTTTGAAGCCATCCTCTCCAAGCTCTGCGATCATCTTCCTCTTCCATCTCTCCAGTAAGAGGATCTGACCCGGGGACATGGTCTGCTGTAAAATGCGGGTCACACTCGGTACAGAAGACCTGCCCTTGCCCCGGTTTAACGCAATCCGAGTTGGAGGTCCTGATTCTGGCTCCTCTGTTTCCAGAGTCTCTTCGCAGTGTAGGAAGGGATGGAGGGTTTTAGCTTCCCTCACCTTTGGGGTGATAGAGGGCTTTGAAGCTTTGATAACAGGTCCATAAATGTGCTCATCCTCCGCTTCTATGCTGTCGACGGTCTGGGAACTGGTCCTCGATGTCATGGTAGACTTTACAAGAGAAGAGTAGCGCTCACTGTCCACGGAGCTGTACGGGCTGTGTTTCTTTGGGGATGTTAGGCCATGACAAACCGAGAAACTGGTCACAGAGAGGGAGGTCCACTGAGAGACAATGGTGCCTCCAAAGGGCACCACGCGTTTAATAACTAACATTTTGGCGGCTTTTCACACAACAAGCTTGTACGACTATAACATAGCTATCGAACTACGTGTAAATACGAGAAGTTTCGGTTTTTTGGGTTCGTTATTGAGACCGTACTTGCCCCGGCGTATTCCAGAGAAACTCGTCCAGAAAAAAAAAAAAAAAAGCGCTTTGTTTCCGAACGACGCGCCTCCGCGGTCGCACAAACTTCCGGTGGAGGACTTCCGGGTTCACGGGCGTCGATTCGCCAAATAAATTCCAGCGTGGCAGGAATTTAAATAAATAAATCTATAAAAAGATCAATAATGCCTCTGCTAAAAAAAAATGTTTTTACACTTATGTCTTAAATATAATTTATATAATATAATTTTTTAATTATTAATTTTACTCTCCTATGTCATTTGTGTTAACTAAATTTTTTTTAAATTAATTAATAAGTAATATTAAAGTAGTAGAATTTTTGAATAAGTTTATACATTATTTGTTATTAATAAAAGAAGCTGGTAGTTCCGGGTGTGTAACAGTAAAAAAAAACTACATTACCCATGTACCTGCATCAGTGCGTCATTAAAATACATCCGTGTAACTAATGTCACTAACTAATAAATAACCCTCTTCCGCTCGTTAGCAAACAATAACTAAAAAAAAAAAAACGTAACATCGTAAATTACAAAGCTTACGAATATTTCACACAGCGGAGAGAGGAAACATGTGGCATGATTGATTAGGCTTAAAAACCAATCGGCGCATCGATAAAGTCGACGCTGCCCAGTCACATCCACGGTGAGGCGGGTTTTAAATGTTTCACGAGGTTGGAGGAGGAGGAGGAGGAGGAGGAGGAGGAGGAGGAGGAGGAGGAGTAACCGATCTGACAGTTCGTCAGGGAGCTAACCAGTCAGCGGAGGAAGGAGCTTCCTGGCTCTATACTTTTATTATTGGGGTTGTTGGCCTGTTCGTCGATCTCCCTCCAACCATGACATCCAGCATAGACGAAAGCAGTAAGGAAAAGGTAAGTTAAATAATCTTTATTTTTTATTATTTTATTTTTTTGGGGGCGTTTAAACTGCACCAACGGCCGCTAACGGCTGCTTTTTTTTTTTTTTTTTGGGGCTAGTTAACGTCGCTAAGTTGTTTTGTTTTTCTTTAGCTCCTGGCTAAAGCTAAGCTATCGTGTTTTTTTTTTTTTTTTCTTTAAAGGATAAAGCGATTAGGAAGAGGGTTAACGTGGGTTGAGTCCAGCTGCGTTCATGCGGAAAAGTGTTGTTTTTGCTCATTAATGTTACCCATTAGTGAAGTTACTGTCAACGTTAAAGTTATAAGCAAAGTAACACAGCCTGAATGGGTTTAAGGTTTCTCTTACATTACGTTTATAATTACCTTTTTTAAAAGGACTTCACTGCAGAGCTGTGCACTACACGGGCCTGTGGAATAAAATTAGCATCATTCTGACAGGTGTCTTGATGATTTAATGTTAGTTTTTGTGAGTTTTATGGTCGTTTTGGAGGGTGTAGTTTGTGGTGAGTTTCTATTATTTTGTCTGGCTCATGTACATCAATGAGATAATATAAACTACAGCCTCAAAACTGCACATTATCCTTCATGAGGCAACTGAGTGTATTCTTTAACCAGCAAGAGTAAATAGACAAGATTACGGTATGTTTGCTCTCTTTTTTTTTTTGTTGTTGTAATATAACAGATCTACAGGGGTGTGGAAGCTGTTATGCCAAAGTTGGACTGAAGTTTGAGACCTGCTGTCAGATCTAAACCTTTTTACTTACCCAACATTTAAAGCTCTACACTAGAGGAAGAATCATTCACAGTACTACATTTTTGTGCATTATGAATTCTGAGGGGCCCTGTGTGCTAGGAAATATGTTTTTTATTTTTTAAAAATGTTATATGTTTGTTTATCTAACCCTCCAACCTCAGTTTGAACCTTACCGTGAAGTTTTAGCCAGGCAGGTTCGGTGGGGGTTGAATCAGAGAAAATGTCTTCGGACTCTCAAAATTGTTGCAGCTAACAGAAGATTCCTCTGTTTGTACATTGTTAAGCAAGGGAAGACTTCAGACACTGGTGATTTGTAGTGCTGCCTTACTGGCTTATATAAGATTTTGCTTATATATGGGAATTATGGAGACTGATTACAATTATTGCTCTTATTGAACTAATGTTCAAAACGCAACACTTATGAGCTTTGCTTGAGAAGTGTCACTGCTATATGCATTCCCACATTTTACACTTTTAAATCTGTCGTACCCCACGGAAACAGTAGAGACACTGTAGATAACAAAACCCAAAATAAAGTGAATAATTATGACTTTTTTATATAACCTTGGTGTATTCCTTTTCCTTAGATGCGCTCTGTGTCTGTGGATCTAAACCATGATGCCTCTCTTCTCATTGACATTCCTGATGCACTCTGTGAAAGGGACAAAGTCAAGTTTACTGTCCATACTAAGGTAAGAAGTTTAAAAGTATTCTATACGAGTATACGCTGATATGTAGACAGTTTTCTTTTCAAATTATAATATTACGTATATTTGCAGACCACACTGAGCTCTTTCCAGAAGCCAGAGTTCTCCGTTCCCAGGCAGCATGAAGACTTCATCTGGCTTCATGACACACTGGTTGAGACCGAGGACTATGCTGGACTTATAGTGAGTTTAACTTCCTGCAGACATGAATCAAATAAATAGAAAGATCACCATTTGTCTTAATTCTTTTTGATGTATGTATGCATATTTTAATTGTATATATTACACATTAAAGGAACAGTGTGTAACATTTAGGAGGATCTATTGGCATAAATGGAATATAATATTCATAAGTATGTTTTCATTCGTATATAATCATCTGAAAATAGGAATCATATTGTCTCATTACCTTAGAATGAGCCATTGTTATCTACAG
Source organism: Dicentrarchus labrax (assembly GCF_905237075.1). NCBI lineage: Eukaryota > Metazoa > Chordata > Actinopteri > Moronidae > Dicentrarchus > Dicentrarchus labrax. The sequence goes on from NW_026136702.1 coordinate 6,798,885, forward strand.
GGTCCTCTTCTGCAGAGGCCGCTGCGCTGTGTTGAACCTTTGTGTTTCTAGAGTAGCTCAGAATGGACAAACATGGACTTCTGCCTTTTTTTGTTTTGCAGCCACTGTAGTTTCTCCTGTGCTTGGTCGGCTCAGTGCTAGACAAAACACAAAGTCCTACAAACTGGTCCTTTTAATTTAACCCATCATTAGTTTTGAAAGTAACTTATTTCCTGCTTTGTCATTCATAGATTCCTCCAGCGCCCCCAAAGCCTGACTTTGAGAGCCCAAGAGAGAAGATGCACAAACTGGGGGAAGGTGAAGCCACTATGACAAAGGACGAGTACACTAAAATGAAGCAAGAGCTGGAAGCGTGAGTGTGACACTCAAACAAAACACCATGAATTGTATTGTGTCCTTTAGACAGCGTCATGTTAGATGCTTTACAAAACCTGCATGAAATATTGTTTTACAAAAAATATACATTTATATATATAATGTTTGCTGTTTTTCTTTTCTTTTCAGTGAATACCTGGCTGTGTTCAAGAAAACTGTCCAAGTGCACGAAGTCTTCCTGCAGAGATTGTCCTCTCACCCCACTTTAAGCAAAGACAGAAACTTCCAGATTTTCTTAGAGTATGACCAGGATGTGAGTTCCCCATAATGCTGACTTCCTTTCCAGAGTTGTCAGTTGGAAAGAGAGGAAGTAGAGTTTACTGGAGACTGGTGACACATGGCTTACATCCTGCTGTGATCAGCAGTTATGCTTATCTGTGTAGTCTTTGTCAGTCAGTGGCAGTGGTATTTGTTAACAAGAAGAGTTAAACACTTCATATACTTGTAACATGCAGCATGTGTTTGTGGACACATAATGATACAAAAACAATGAACTATTGGTGAAGTCACGGACATTATTTCAGGCCCATCTTAGTTCCCAGAATGTCGTATGATAAGCTTGAACAAATGCATCATATTCTTCTCATTGATTTTAATACATTCCCCTTCTTCATTCTGTCATTTTAGCTCAGCGTGAGAAGAAAGAATGCCAAGGAAATGTTTGGAGGATTCTTTAAAAACATGGTGAAGTCAGCTGATGAGGTCCTTATCTCAGGAATAAAGGTGGGGCTTCTGCGTACAGTACATGCATGACAGCATCACAGACTTGTCTTATCCAATGTCGTCGCCACTTACCTTTTGTCTGCGTGTTTGTTTCCTCCACAGGAAGTCGACGACTTTTTCGAGCAGGAGAAAACATTCTTGCTCGACTACTACAGCAAGATAAAAGATTCCACTGCCAAAGCAGAGAAAATGACCCGTGCACACAAAAGTATTAGAGGGTTTTTTACATTACCATATTAAATCAGATTTTTAATGGGGTGGAATAAATTAATTTATAATTGGAAGTTTTTCATGCTAATTTCTGTTGTTACAGATATTGCGGATGATTACATTCACGTCTCTGCCACCCTGAACAGTCTCTCTGCTGATGATAGTACAGCAAATAAGAAGTGAGTTTAATATGTAATTTAATGATTTTCTTTTTTCTTTTGGCCTCTTGTGGACAAAAGTTGTATAAATTCACATCTTGATCAAAGACATAGTTGGAGAGTTTTTCCACATTATGGCTTTACTTTTTTTTCTCAGGCACCTGGAGAAGTTGGCAGACCTGTTTGAGAAGCTCAGAGTAAGTAGGACTTTAGTTACAAACTAAGACACGGCAGAAAAGTTTTGTCCTGATTTTGTAAATACACTGTGGTAGCCGCTATTTGTCTTCATCTGTGTCTCTGCAGAAAGTGGAGGGAAGAGTAGCATCTGACCAGGAGCTGAAACTCACTGAGCTGTTGAGATATTACATGAGAGACATCCAGGCAGCCAAGGTGAGACAAGTTTATCCTCAGTTTCTTCGTACGAGATGCACATACTCACAGCTGTGTTCCTTGTTCATGAATTTGACATTTTGCTGTATTTCCATAACTCGATGCAACCCGTTCCAACCAGACAGAACAATATTTAGATTAGCCATTATTGTCTCTCTTAGGAGAAGTTTGTCTCGGGCAGTTGAGAATAACACTGTTGACTTAAAAGCACACATGTACAGTCAAACTACACGTAACAAGCTGTATCACACACACATCTATAAACACTGAGACATACACACCAAGAATATTGCACAATGCCCTACATAAAGATATTGCACAGATGTTATACACCAATATATTGCACAGGACTCACAATACTGGAAATATCAAAAGGTCTGCTTTATTCCACAGATCAGGGCTCAGTATTAATCCTTGTTGTCTTTTTATAAGTAAATCTGAATTAAGGAGTGTACATTTAGGAGTGAAGATGAATATAAATAATATCCATTATTCTGAGTAGCAAGGCAGTCATTTTCTAGTCTATGTGGTATTAGAGATGTTCATATTGGTTGTATTCAGCATGAAGACAGATTGAGTAGATATTCAAATTGAAATAATTGCATTTGAGGAGCAGTAACCAACCCTGTTATACAAAACAAAAATGCATATATTCTCATTTATACTCAAAAAGTGTAATTTTCTGCTGTTAAACTCTGTCTTTTGAAACAGGAGATTAGATTTTGAACCATTGCATGTTGACCGTTTTAGATTATTAGACATTTTCCCAACGGAGACAAGTCATCTCTAAAATAGTTCAAGTTCACTTTCTCTGCTTTCCCTTTTCATACTTTTTTTTTCCTCATGTTTAATTTCCTGGAACATGTCAGGACCTTCTGTACAGGCGAGCCCGGGCGTTAGCTGACTATGAGAACTCTAACAAGGCTTTGGATAAGGCTCGACTGAAGAGCAAGGACATCCCCCAAGCAGAGGAGCACCAGCAGCACTGCCTGCAGAAATTTGACAAGCTCTCAGAGTCTGGGAAAAAAGGTGTGTGCATCCGTGCATAAGAGATACAGGCTCGCTCTGTACTTGTTTCTTTGTGTGTAAAAATAGCAGGCACTGCGCAAGCTATTTTTTAACTGGACGATGTTATTCTCATAGAACTCACCAGTTTCAAGGGCAGGCGTGTTGTGGCCTTCAGGAAGAACCTCATAGAGATGGCGGAGCTTGAGATAAAACACGCCAAGGTGAGCAGCACATTACAGCCGACATGCGTGAGGTTGTTTGTTTATTCGTAACTTATACTTTGTGATGAAGTCTGGTGATTTTTACGCAAATTAAAATATTATTTTAACTTCCTATAGGGGCGCACACCTGGTGCCTATAGTATTATGCAGATAAAGTATAATCAATTACTATTATACAGCCATAATGTCATTAATTAATCTCACCTGTGAACATTATCAGCATTAATATCTCAGTCATGAAATGCCAGAAAGGTGATAAATTATATTATATTATATGTTATTATTGTTATTAATATAATATTGATAATAACATAATTTAGTATGCAAAAGCAGTTAATTAAAAGTTTATACGTGTACCTTTTGATTGTCATTAATTGTATTGATATTGTATTGGCTGACCTGAAGTATGAATGAGGTGCAAACACATGTTCTTGTTTTGCAAATAGCAGTTTATGTGTGGGAAATGTTTATCCATCTGGCCCTAGATGTTTTTGCATTCGCAACAACACTCTTAATAGGCTGAGTTTATAGCAACTCTCGCTTTTATAGAATCTGTATCTGCCTGAGAAGACTTCTGTGTACTGCGTTAGTCATCTACACTGGTCAGCACTGGTTTAGTTTGGACTGAACAATGAAAGAGGAGGGGTTTGAAACCACACAAAATGCTGCCACCGTGTTACTGGAAGTTGTAAACATTATATTATTTACAAATTAAGGTTAACACCCCTCCTGCTTCTACTTAGTGCATTTAATCATTTACCCTGAGCAAATAAACCTACCCTTGAATGCTCCTAGAGACACAATTATAAATCACCAAAATAAAGGACTTTTAAATTAGAAAATAAATCTTTTCACTGCCCCTTTTATCTATACCCCTGTATACACGATTATAATATTATTCAGGTTTATAATTACTGTTTTTGCAGGCACATATTACATTTTTTAGCATTTCAGTAAGTGTTTGTTTTTATGATTGACTTGAGAATTTACCCACTTTGATTTGTGTTTACCTTGATGCTCATGCATTTTAAAACCCCCTTGTGGTTTTCTCTATCATTGCCAGTAATGAGAGTGACATGCAATGAAGATTTGCTTGTGTTAGGTGGCAGACAGTGAGCAGAAACCTGGGCTCACTGATGGTGTTTACATGCCACAGCATCACTGTTTCTTTTCAAAATCACCCAGCAAACTTATTTGATTTACTTATAATTAGGATAACAATTTGTTCTGGTTTCCATAAGTAAGATATGTTGTTTGAGCATGCAAACACAACAAAAACCTAATTATAAGTGGGATAGAGTTGTACATTTAATGTGCATTTTATTAGGTGAGATATTGGATATCCTCCTGACTTAAAACAGAACTCCATTTGTCAGGAATATTAATATTGTTTTCTCCTGTCTCCACAGAACAATGTGACTCTATTGCAGGGATGCATTGACCAGCTCAAGAACAACTGACATGGTTTTTTTTTTTTAAAGTATTTTTGTCCTACCATCACCAAGTGACCAGTCATAGCAAATGAAAACCTGGCGTCCCCGGGGCCTTGCATGGACATGAACCTAAGCCCCATCTCTGCTCCCACCCATGGGTCTGATGCCACTTTAAAACCCTGCATGAGACCAAGTGTCTCGTAAGCAGAATGTCTTCATGTTTACAGAGTCCCTGTCCTCTGGTCCGTGGTCCATCCTTTTCCATTATTTATGGAGGTCTAACTCAGTGTGACTGCCTCCAGAGAATGAGGCTGCCAACATTAAGGTCTTCCATTGTTTGCAGCATCAATAGGGCTGATTTTCTTTTTTCCCTAATTTCTTGTTTCATCTTTACATTATGCACATAATAGAAAATTTGCCTTTTTGATGATATTTCTTCCTCCGTACATTCTGACTCTAACCTTCTTTTCTCATGTCCACTTTTAAATACCTTTCATTTTGTGAATGTTTTTCACGTCGCCATAACCTACGTTTTATGCTTCATATGCTTAATCAGCTGGGTTTTTTGTTTTTGTTTTACAGAAGCAAAACTAGTGCCTGTAAAATAAAATCATCCTCAAAACATCCTCATACTCTGCATTCCCAGGCTCTGACACTGGAGTGTAACTAAACCAACCCTCTAGTAGGGAAACTTATGACTGACCTACAAGACAGTTCATCTTCAAGTCTAAAATAGCTTCACTTCACCTCAGGAATGGACAGTTGGATTGGTCCCCACATTCTTGTTGAACTGGCCTCTGATCCCAACAGATATCTTAAGATGCACATTCATTTTGCAAATATGGATGAAAAGAAAGATTTCTGCAAGAAATCTGTAAACTAATAGGCTATGTAAGAATCTAGCATTTTTAGTAAAATCCACATTGGTTCATCACTCATTACACACCTGCACTACATGTATTCTGCCCTCAGCAGCCTCTTTCCCCCAGCCAACTCTGCCTATATACTCTTTCCTTTTCAGTGCGTAATTGTTGTTTTTCTTTATTTTGCCATGAATTCCCCTTTGTTATTGATGGGTTCTTGTGTATCAGACCTGATATATTTACCAGATCTTCTAAACAGTTTGTTTATTTTAAACAGTTATTAAAAAAAAAAAAAAAAAAAAAGATGCACTAAGAAGATAAGAAAATACATTACAATCATGACCAGGCACAGTGGAGTGTTAAAATGCATTATAGTTTTTTTTTAAGAAATTGAATGTATTTCTAATGGATTCCAACTGTGTGAATTCCTTTACATGATGCTTTTCTTACAGAACATTAGCATTTTATAAATTTGTAATAATGGCATTGAATAAATCCTACTTTCCCAAGTTTCATCTGTGCCATTCTCTATTTGTCTTGAGCTTATTTATTTAATTCCGCACAAGTCTTCGGTTGCATGAAAATACACCAAATCTGTAGTTTAAAGAGCCACCCATCAAACCACAAGGTGGCAGTATCAATCTTTCCACTGTATCCTGTTTCCACTAAGTTTCAGTGTGTGGGCCCTTGAATTTAAACACAGCTGTATGCATGTTTGTGTTAAATCCATTGACCACAGTGGATCCTGAGATGGGACTGTGTGGGTTAGGTAAGCTGTGAGGAAATGCCAGAGTACTCATGGGAATCGCCACCACTGAAAATGCACATTTCATGTCCTACTTTTTGAGCAGCACTAAGCAACATGACCTAAACAAATAATCTGCAATGAAATATACTTTTGTGAACCAGGTCATTCATCAAACCACTTCCCTGCTGGTCTCATAATATGAATAAAAATAGGTTATCAATGACTTGTATACAAAGACAGAGCACTTCTAAATTGCTTACATATGGAAACGTTTAAGCCATTTGTTGGGTTTTTTTGCATTACTCCACACAAGGCTGTTAAGGAAACTGCTGGTAACAGTGCTTAATGCCGCTTCATTAGCCAGCACTTAAGTAATTCCACACATATAGCGGTGAAGGGTTACACCTGAGTGAGACGTGTACAAGTTATGTTGGTCGTGTGCATACACAGAATATACTGTACGTGTCCAGGATGCCTTCGTCAATATTGACATCACCGGTGGCACAGTCACAGTGACTTTTAGGTTTCCGTTCACTGATTGGATGAAAGGCACGGACTTCAGCCAATGAGATGGTAACACATTATCAGTACAAACATGTTAGTTTGCCAACTGCGAAAAGAGTAAACAGTGTTTAAAAGCATGGCATTTTTTTGGAACATGAAGAAAAATAGGTAATATAAGGCCCAGACATCAAGATGAAGTGCCTGCTTTAAGGTGCCATTGTTAGGCATTAACTCACAGCGATCTTACTCATTTCACTGTCTGAAACTGTACAGTCAATGATCTGAGTACATCAGTGTGAAACAGACAAGTATCAGTCCTAAATTTAGTCTTTTTCATGTTCCTTTTGTGCCGCTGCTGTGGTGTTATGATAAAGAATTTCCTCAGTCCTTGCACTAATCACAGAAATAAAACTTCCGAGGCAATGATGCACTGTGTACAATTTGTCAGTGCTGTTATAAGGGAACAAATCTGCTTGCTTCAAAGACTTATTGTGCTGAGTTTATGAATTTTCTTATCTCCCCTTAGGCACGCTTGGATAATTTGCAAGCTATAAATGTATGATAAGGAGTATGATTTTGCAAATTTCCCCAGCTTTTGGAGACATTATCAGTGATTGGCCATGAATAATTCATTCAACATCTTTATGAACCCTACTTTTTTTTGTCACTATCATGTCAGAAGCCTCAGTCACACAAATACACGTACTGCTCTTAGACAGTCAGGCCCTGGATTTGAGAATGCATAATGGAGAAACTATAACCAAAAAGGACAGTCTTCTTACCACTTTGGTTGAGGTCATGGATAGTTAAACTGCAAAGAGCCAACAGGCCAACATCTTACTTACGCTGACTGAGCCTGTGAAAGCACCTGCCTCATGTCCCACAGCTCTACACTGTTCAGTCATAATAAATGCAGACAGAAGCCTTGGAGCAGGACTGGAGGCATGAGGCATGAAGGCCTCCTCAAATAGAAACCATGACCTCTGAACAGGCTCACTACAAAAAAAGTGCACCTGCAGAGCTTGCTGATGTAACTGAACTTAGTGAAACAGAACAGGGTGCTTATTCCCAGTGCTCATCAGGTAAAATTTGCATACAGCTACAGATTTTTTTTTTAAAATCGCCCTTCCTGCCTAGAAACCCACAACACAAGTGGACCAAAGTCGCCCTTTGGCCTTTTCAGTATTCAATATTTAGCCATCTATGTACTGCTGCACATCACTGACATGTTTGTGTGTTACATATGGGAACTTATTTGATGAGAATTAATATAATACTGAGGGGAATCACATAATTCTTTCTGATTCTAAGTGAATCCCACAGTAATTTCATGGCAAAGCTACATTTTTGTAGCACTTAGGAGTCTGAAGAGTATTATCTTCCTTTTATTAATGCTATTCTGTCATTAATGCAACACTAAAAAGCTCAAAGGAGCACAGGCAAAATCTTTTAGGTTGGTGTGCCCTGCCCTGCTCAGGCAGTCATTTGCTTTCATGCACACAATGTCATCAAGTAATTTACATTTGTAGACCAACAAGACAAGTGTTTCATCTCCTTACACAACAGAAATACTTTGAGCGTGATTATATTTCACAGCAGTTTATGCGATGTTGTGTAAGTAAAAGGCTTGTTATCATCTTGATTATCAGCATATTTACATAGTAGGGAGAAGATATCTGGCCGATGCTGAACTTTCAGTAGCTGGTGGAGTCGGTGTGAGAAAAGGTAGTGAAAATGCAAAATCACTGACTCTGGTTCGTGTGCATCAGTCTCCAGATAAAGAGTTGTTATTGGTTAATAACTAATAAGACAGGTTTCATAAATAAGAAATGATTTGACACCGGCTGAATATATATTTAGTATGTTGTAGGATAGAAAACAAGCAGCAATCTCAGGTGCCAAGGAACATGTAGAGCTTGGTCAGGCACATATTCTTGGTGCAGCTGTGTATTGGAAACCACACTTGGTCGTGTATACTGTCACATTTTAAGTCTTTTACAAAGGATTTAGTGTATTGTATTTTCCTGAGATTGTAAATATTGTTGGGTCGATGTTCTTTTTACTCTTGAGCAACAAGTGGCTCAACTTCACTAACTGGTTCAAGGAGAGGTTGTCTCAAGGATGCATGTGTTTTCAAATGCGACCTGGGGTGTGGACAAAGAAATGTTCCATTACTAGTGCAGAGGAGCTACAGATTTGATTGACACTCATCCTACACGTCATACTTGAATGAATTACTTACACAGGCACACAAGCCTTCACGCTGTGTCAATGCATTAATTAACACATTATCATTTAATCTCCCTGTGCTCATTTTTGGGACGTTAAAATAATGGTAGGTGTGGTGAATAAGCCTTTCGAGAAGGACTGTAGGAACTTGAACGTCACTATTGCGAACAATGTTATCCTGCAGGTGTGGCTAATAATGATAATTTCTAGGAGGCCTGTAGCCTGGCCTGGAAGGTTTTACTTTTGTATGTGAAATGGCGCAGATGGTCCAGTGTGTCTTGTGGAAAAAACAAAAGTATACTTACTGTAAAATGGCGACACAATAATAGAAAACTGTAAATAAAAGTGCTGTTTTGAACAAATGACTTGAGGTAAAAGTAGACATCAATATAGTATCAGCAGTACAGTGTATTTATGCATCAGACATACAAGATGCATTAAAGAAGAATGCCTCATAATGCTGTGCAGCCAAGTAACATTCAATGAAAGACACCAGACTTTCCTAAGACACCAAGTATGTTTTATTTGGGGCGAAATTTGTATAAACAAATATCTCGTGGTTGGCATTTTTCTCTCGGTGGAAACATCATACAGCATGGAACCAGCTAGAAAAGAACAAGCTGATACATAATATAAGATATAACAACTTAAACACCAAAAAGGGAAACCTGTATGTTTGTTTGTTTCTTAGCAAACAAAACTACAACTGTTACTACCAGCTGTATAGACATGTAACAGAGTATTAAGTGCATTTGTCTCACAGAAATAGCCTCCTTTTAAAAATGTACTCCAGTAAATGCACTTGTGACACATTCCGTTTCAAACAAGCCACTTCTGTTTGACTGACCTACTAAATGAGCCTTTTCATGTGTTCTCCGGCGCTGCGACTACAACTCCCGGCATGCTCCCTTCACGTTCCAGCCAATCAGAGGCCGCCTGGGGTTTATGGCAGCTATCTGGGGCACGGGGCCAGCACGTCTAGCCAGCTCGAAGTGCCACGACTTCACAGCAGAGCACGGATTCTCCAGCGGAGTGAGGGGGAGAGCACTGGAAGAAGAAGAAGAAGAGGAAGAAGAGAAAAGAGAAAGCTAGTTAGCCAGATAGCTGGATAAACAGGCAGCTTTGCACAGAAGTCATCTATAATTTAAAGCTTTTTTTTTTTTTTTTTTTTTTCGTGTGTGTGTGTGTGTGTGTTTACCCCTCTTCCCCGTTCTCCCGTTGAAGCGAGCAGCTCCATCACCAGCGAGGTTAGTGTGGGAATCTTGGAAAATTATTTTTTATTTTATTTATTCATTGAGCCAGCGTTAGCTAGCTGTTTTTTTTGGGGGGAAGCTAACCCCTGAGCTAACTCCTGGTGCAGAAAAAGGACAAGCTGGTTTTGTAAAGTTTATCTCGAAATGAGGTCGTTCCTCTTCAGCGGTTTAGTTTGCAGGGTTTTTTTTTTATTGTCACGTAAAAACCGACACTTTGGGCCATAATGTGCAGCACAGTGGCCCAAGTTCATTGATTCATAGTGTTAGCTGCAGTGCTAGCAGGTAATGATTTTAAAAAGCCACATCACATAAAAGAAATGATGACAGGATTACACACTCTGTATTTGATTCAATGCGTGGTTGAATGGATGAAGGTTGTTTGCTTAATGGCTTACAAAATCTTCGAGGCCTTTTTTTTTTTTTTTTTTTTTTTTTTTTTAATTTGTGGGCTAGTTTGGTTTTAAATAAAGAATTTTTTTTTGGGAAGTCGATGGGATTGTGTTAAAGTAGTGGATTAAAAAAAAAAAAATGGGAGATTTAGTAGGAATAGTTCTTCCTCCTTGCAATGAGTCTGAAACCCAGACTAATAAAACTGTCTTTAAAAGGCGAGAAAATATACATAATTAAAATTTACATTATCACCTCCCAGGTTTAATAAAGTTAAACAGATTATCTATCTATTATAGCTGAAGACTACTAATGCAACCCCCTGTGGATATCCCATTGCCCATGAATGAAAGCCAGATATTTGTGACTTTTAAAGGGGTATAAAGTTTGTTCTTAAGTTTCATCTTATCTCTTAAAGACCCTGAGATGCACTTTAATCTTCAGAAAAAGTTACCCTGGGTCCGTTTTCTCAAAGTCCTCTTTTTTCAGTCTGAGCAGAGATGCACTGACGTGTGCTATATCACAGATTAGGAGGCAGTACAAACTCTCCCCTTTCACTACTAGCTTTTAGACCCTGCAATGAACGAGGACTCTGGACTCTTGTTTCGATTACACTGAAGTATCTCAGCAGTTTTCCTCTCCCGTGTCACAGTGTTGGTTTGTTTTAAAACAATAAACCCCCAAAGGATTGTCCCATTAAATATAGGATAATATAATATATGATAGGATAGTATCCCCCATCCATGATATAAACTGATATAGACTGCAGCAAGAATACATCAAAGAAAGGGTTTTAGTGTCCCTAAACTGGCAGATACTCCCAGCCAATTTCCCTCCCCTGCAGGCTAAATATTCTGGTTTGTGACAGGCGCCTTTAAGAGTCTTAAAGGGATAGTTGAAAGCCCCTTTTTTTTTTTTTTTTTTTTTTTAACAGGGCAGGAAATTAACATGAGCCATCAGCCAACTTCTGGAAGTTTTTGGCATTTGCCGGTAACTTTGTGTACTTTTGTCTGAAACCCTCTTCCCTTTATGGCTTCGGGGTGTCTTTCCTTGCCTTAACTTCATATTTAGGTCGTTTAATAGTAGTCAATTTATCTTTAGTCCCTTTCACATATTTCACACATGGACTTAACTCCTTAACATCTCTGATCATTTTAGCATTTGTCATATGTAATAGGTGCTCTAGTAACCTTTTCTCATTAAAACTTTTCTTTTTAATGGTTGAATATGTATTAAAATTACATTTATTATGTGTGTGTATATATAAATAAAATAGTCTTTATGTTAACTGTAATGCTTACTCCTCATACACAACTTGTACAGCAGTGTAATAATTCAAATAATCATTATAATGTGCAAAGAAATTAAAACAGTTTAAAGACACTTTTTAAAACTTTTTTGAGACATTTCAAACCTTGTGTTTTAGGGGGAGGGGGGATCTCAGCAAGGTGCTAATATTTCATTGTATTTACTTTGGCTATGTTTGCTTGAGTCCTTGTACCTAAGCTCAGTACTGTATTTCTAACAGAAGCAGTCAGTGTGTGAGATTTAGCTATGATTGTGAATTTGAGCTGTATGAACACAGAGGGTTAACCCTTTGTAGGAAGGCTATATGGCGAGAGCAGCTGTTATTTGATTTGCTGGTCTGCGTTATTCAGCCTTAGCCCACACGTTTATGGGTAATACAGTGACACCTTGAGGCTTCTGAAGGTAAAAGCTTAGTTTTTTTCCCTCCATACGGCATTAATCACAATTCTCTCTCTCATCATCTGCTCTGTTAATACAGCTGCTTTGCCTATGCACAAATACTGTTACATTAATTAATATATGAATTTCTTTCTCCCGTCGTAGAACTGCCTGGACTTTGGTTCTCTACAGAAAAACATACTTTTAAGTTGTTAACTGTGTTGACACACTCTGCCACTCTCTTTTCAGGTTAACTGAAATTGAACAATGGACATCTATGACCCCCAGACCCTTGGGATCATGGTGTTTGGTGGATTCATGGTGATCTCTGCTGTCGGGATTGCCCTTGTCTCCACCTTCTCCATGAAGGAGACTTCCTATGAGGAGGCCCTGGCTAAACAACGCAGAGAGTTGGGTAAGCCGCAGTCTGCTCGCACTGAGAAAAAGAAGAAGGACAAAGTATCTGAGAAGAAGAGCCGTGGAAAGAAGAAAGAAGAAAAGCCCAATGGAAAGATCCCAGAGCCTGACAACATTCAAGAGGAAGCTGAAGCCGACATCATTGAGCCTGCTGTTGCCCCGGTTGTAGCTGCTGCTCCTGCTCCTGCCCCTGAGCCTGTCCCTGCTTTGGAGGTTAAACCAACTGCAGCCCCAGAGCCAGCAGACTCTCAACCCAAGACTGCAGCTGAACCAAGCCCTGCCCTCACCGAGCCCTCTCCCGCTCCCTCACCTAAAGAGAAAAAGAAGAAGAAGGTGGCCAAGATCGAGCCAGCCTCTGTCCAATCAGCTCCACTCGTGGCAGCCCCTGCACCAGTCAAGTCCTCTTCAGTCCCTGCATCAACCCAGGCCCCTGTGCCTGCCCCGACTAAAGCAACCTCTGCATCAGCCAAGTCTGCCCCTGCCACTGCATCAGCTAAATCTGCCCCTGCATCAGCTAAATCTGCACCTGCATCCGCTAAGTCTGCCCCTGCCCCTGCCACTGCATCAGCTAAATCTGCCCCTGCTCCTGCATCAGCTAAGTCGGCTCCTGCATCAGCTAAGTCTGCTCCTGCATCAGCTAAGTCTGCCCCTGCCCCTGCCCCTGCCTCAGCCAAGTCTGACCCTGCCCCAGCAAAGTCTGCCCCTGCGCCAGCCAAGTCTGCTGCAGCCCCGGTCAAGTCTTCACCAGCTCCATCCAAGACTGCCCCTGTGCTGGAGGCTGTCACTAAAGATGTCCCAGTGATGGCAGTGCCCCCGGTGGGATCTCAGCAAGCTACCGCTGTTGCAGGAAAAGCACAGGAGCCCAAGAAGAAGGCCTCCAAGAAAAAGGCTGAGCCAGGTACGCAAATCTAGTTAGAGAGATATCTAATTAACATTTTACAGTTATACATTTTTTCTTATACACATTTTTTCTTATTCTATTATGTGTACAGTATTGAAGTGGTTATTAAAGATTACACTGTTTCCAAAATGTTCTACAGATAATCTAAGCACAGCATGGGAAGAGAATAATACACATATCATAGTACTGTTATCAATATGTTGTTAAACTAAACCCATCACTGTTTAAAATGAACCTTTTCGTTTGAACTGGAAATGGTTGTTGAGGCAGGAACTACATTAGCCATAACACCGGTGTTAGTACTCAGACTTGAATGTTTGGAGGTGGAGTGGGGGCATGTCTGTACAATTGAATAGCACACGCCCACGCTCACAAACTAAAGCAGTAATACCCTGTCAGTGCTGATGAACTTCTAGCTGTGTACCCTTGGAAATTAGTGCCAATGGCAGTAGTGGGCAATGCTTGGCACTCTGCTTTGGAGGGCATAGAGCACGCCAGCTAGTCCAAACACCACTGCCCTGTTTTGTTAGCTGACAAAGGCTCTCAGTGCCCTGACAATGGGTAGGGAGGGGGGCGGGGTTCTCCCTTGCCTGAGGCTTGTCTCCGCCTGGCGCCACAGTGCCCCATAATTTTGCCATCCGAAGCTGCCCAGGGCCTAAGACCCCAAGGACAAGGCGCAACCTTGTCCTTTTTTCCTGAGGCAGTGTAGGAATTCAGACTTCACCGTGACAGTCTAATCAGGTTTAAAACTGTCTGGCCTTTTTATTATTATTATTATTATTATTAAAAATGAAATAAATTCTGTATTCCTTATCTCATGCCACTGTGTTATTGTGCGTTACATTCAAATGATTTGTGTTTGCTTTCTTTAGTTCCAGCGGTGGATTCTGCTGATGCTCCGCTGTACCTGCCCTACAAGGCTCTGGTGTCCACCATCAGTAGCATGGTGTTCAGCGAGGGAGAGGCTCATAGGCTGATCGAGATCCTGTCTGAGAAAGTCGGCATCATTCAGGACACCTGGCACATGGTATGGGACCGTCAATGATGAATAAAAGAGCCACCTGTTAGAGTTTGCTGGAGTGTCTAGGCACTTAATAGTTCAATGCATTGTAGGGAAACTGTATTTTTCACTTTATTTTTGTTGTCTTTCTGTGTACGTGTGTGTTTTCAGGCCACTCAGAAAGGAGACCCAGTGGCCATACTGAAGAAACAACTGGAGGAGAGGGAGAAACAGCTGGCAGCAGAACAAGAGGACGCTACTGCAGCAAAGAACCGCCTCAGAGAACTCACCAAGGTTAGACATACAAATTATAATAAAGCCACAGATGGGGTCAAATTCCTGCCATAAAAAAAACATCATCTGGTCTATAGCCTTGCTCATTACTTTAGAAAACAAAATTGTATTTCCTTTCTACTATTGAGGCAAGAAGTGCAGCTCGGCCTGAAGGTGGCAGCAGAGGAAAGAACATGTTGTTACCTAAGTCAAAAGAATGAACTTTGGTGCACAAGAACATGTTCTGACATTCAGATTGCAGACTTCTTTATATTTTTGTCCTGAGGGTGGCACTAGAGGCAAGTTAAGGTGACCCAATGCATTGGCCATATCCATTAACAGGCATAAAGGGCTCACTCAGTTTCATGGTAATCCAAGCTACTAGATTTAGATATAAGGTCCATACAAGTCCATCCTTAGGACAGCTGGATTTTTCTCAGAAAATGTCATGCCAGTCTGTATATTTTAATATTGTATACAAAGTAAACATAAAGGAATTAATTATTCTCAATTAATTACCCTCAAAAAAGTGTTTTAATTCAGGTCTATACTGAATTTCATAACAATAGCTGTGGAGATATTTTGTTCTGAAATGGCTCTTTTGCCACATCACAATGAATATGAATGTGCTCTCTGACCGTGCCGTCTGTTAACAGGATCTGTCTGCTGAGAAGGCCAAGGTGGCCAGTGTGGAGACGAGGCTGAGTTCCCAGCTGAGTAAGCGGGAGCAAGAAATGATTGCTCTGCAAGCTCGCATGCAGGCCAGTTACCAGGACCATGTAGCCCAGACCCAGGGGCTCAATGCAAAGGTCAGTTCTCAAACGCAAGAATTACAATTTGTGATCAGATTAGTACATTTTAGTTTACATTTTATAATTTTATTGCCCTCCTGGTGATCTGGCTGCTAATTAGAAGTGATTTTTATTTATTTAGTTCTTCTGAGACTGATTTTAAAGCAGCTGTCCAAAGTGCGAGAGTCCAACATGGCTGGTTTATTTTTTTGTAAAAATTTACATAATTATCTTACAGATTCTCAGCCTGCAGGACCAGCTGGAAAAGGGCCCCAATGCCCAGCTGGCCCGTCTACAGCAGGAGAACTCCATTCTCCGCGACGCCCTCAACCAAGCCACTAGTCAGGCTGAGAGCAAGTGAGTGTTTCCCTCTAACAGTAAATGAGAAGCAGTGATTTACAATGACTTGCATTTTACCTCTTCATACTGACACCAATGTGTAGAAATTCAAAGGCCTGTTCGTGCCAGACCTGAAGTTTGGCTCATATTCTTGTGAGGCCCTGACTCTTTCTCCCTACGTCTCTCTCCCCCTCTCTAATTCTGTCCTCAGACAAAATGCGGAGCTGGCCAAGCTGCGTCAGGAATGCACAAAGTTAACCAAGGAACTTGGAGAGAAGACAGAAAGTCTGCTCGCTGATGAGCACATCAAGAAGGGGCTGGAGGCCAAGGTCTCCGCTACTGAGAAGCAACTCTCCCTGCTGCAGGTTGGCATGGCCTGTGGGGGCACCACATCATCTCTTTTATAAATGAGACATTGGACTTGATCAAGTTTCCACATGGAAACAAATTTATGCACGCTTTTTTCTTGTGTGAGCAGCCAGTTGGTTAGAGAGTCTCTACAAAATGCAAGTCTAGACCTTTCCCACCTACCCACCAACCCTCTAATGTTATGGGACGTTTAATTGCCTTGTAATCATAGAGCCCAGGGCTGAGCTGGAATGCGGCCATACAATAATGGGGCTGCAGGGAAAATGCTTCTCAGCACCAGCTGGAATGTGTGCGTGTCCAAGCACCTCTCCTCTCCAGCCTTCTGTAACTGGCTGTCAAAGAGCAGGAACAGTCTGATGCTATAACACGTGACTGTCAGACAGTACATCTTACATTATCGTTAAATTTGCCGTTCTTGAGAGTGTATATACATACTATCAGCCCACACATCACTCACTGATGTGACAACTATTATGGGTTGTGTGGAGCAAGTGAGTCATCACTTCCTGACAGTCAAGTGTTCTTTTGGTTTAATCATTAACATCCCTGATGGACAGTTTATGGTCTGTTATGCAATGGCTCAGGGTATCAGTCGGTGTATTGTAAACACGCTGAAATGATGCAAGATGTTGTTTTACTTTGACGTGAGATGAGTTTTACTGCCTTTGTAAAATTGGTATGTGTTGCTAGACTAAACTCAGCAGTCAGTCATCATCAACAATCAGCTGCTTTGACTGAATCTGTCAGAAGGCACAGGCAGGCTAGTTCAGCATGTTCAAAGCATTTCCTACAAGACACTTCCTTTTTAAAAAATCCAACCAAACTGCTTGACATGCTGTTAAAAGGTCTGTTTTTGTTGTATTGTTACATAACCTCAAGCCAAAAGGATATTCGGATTGTCCCATAGCTGGATTATATAATGTTATATTCTGTTTATTGTGTTCTCTGAATGTGTGGAAATATTTTAAAGATATTTAACAGAAATGGAACACTTTCTGACTCCTCATGCACTGATATTGTTTTGCGAATCAATGCTGCAAAGTTAGATCATATTGTGGATCTTTGCTGCCCCCTGCTGTTTGACACATGTTGATCAATTTTGTTGTCAGGCCAGCCATTCGGAGAGTGAGCAGGCGTTACAGAGGAGATTGGAGGAGGTGTGCGAGGAGCTCAGAACAACACAGAGTAAAAACGGCAGCCTGCAGGCGTCTTTGGACAAGACCCAGCAGGATAGCAGCACACTGTCAGGTCAGAGAATGGGGGAACAAGGTCTTAATGGTTGCCAGATGTTATGGCATAATACTTAACTTTTGAGCTTTGGGATCAGTGGTTGTATCGCAGAATATAAAATATGAAATGTGCTGTGTTTTGATAGTGGACTTTGTCCTTGCAGAGTTTCAGGTGCGTATTGAGAGATTGGAAGCCGAGATCAGGGATCGCTCTACTCAGGTGGAAGCCCTCACTGCGCAGCTGGAGGAGACACAGGCAGAGAAAAGCCAGCTTGTACAGCAGGTGGCCTCTATCAACTCACTGCTGGAGGCCAGTCAGACCAAAAAGGAGGAGGAGCAGGACAATCAGGTAGGACATAGATAGTCTGTTTGACTTTTCTGAAGTGGCTAGAAGCCTGACTGCATATAATCAGCATCCTTAGTGCTGATTATACGTTTGTTGTTTCTGTTTTCTGCAGGAGAATGCTGCAGGACTGGAACAGCTAAAGCTCAGGTAAGAGTTTAACCACAAATTTCTTCAAAGTCAAAATCAGATCCAGAGCTGTTCCATGCATTAATGAAAATACTGTGCTAAATCTGCAGCCTTCAGGCGAGAGACGACCAGCTGAGCACACTTCAGGATGAACTGAAGCAACTGCAGGTGAAGCAGGAAGCTGCTGTACGTGTTGTTGGATCTATTACCAAATAATATCACTTCTCAATTATTCAGGAGCATTAATGTTTTCTAATCACAAATAATCTGTTCTTCTAGCAGGAGAACACTATTGTTGAGCTAGAGCAAAGAAACAAGAGGTATTTTGCTTTTCACTATCCATCCATTTGATTTGAATCTTATGGATTTTCCACACCTTTTGTTCTCTGTTTATTTCTACTTTAATCCAAATTCTTTTTTTTTTTTTTTTAGCGAGGGTACCAGCCTCATCACATCACTTCAGGATGAACTCAAAAACCTCAAAGAAGAGATGGTGCAACTTAAAAACACACCAGTAAGTGCACCTTTTTGTTGTGTTGCATCATTTTACTTCTCGAGCTGCCCTGCAGAATAAGACATTATCTGGGTAACTTATTTGCATGTCCACTTTGTTCCAGCAGTCAGATGACTCCGCAGAGCTCGGACTACTACAGAACAGGTAAATGAGTTTTGGCATATGGAAAAAAAAAAAGGTTAATCTCACATCTTGTTAGGTATGTTATAGATCTCTGTCTGTTTTGGTCTTTCGCTAGTCTGACTGAGAAGGATGCCCTTGTCACATCACTACAAGAGGAGCTGAGGGAAGTGAGAGAAAAGGCGACCATTGATGCAGTAAGGCTCCCTTTACACACTAGTGGCTTTTCAATTGGGGCTGCTTTGTTCTTAATCACCTTCCTGATTATGTCATCCATTGTTTTTGCAGAACGCTGCAGCAGAACTGACAGCTTTTCAAACTGAAACCAAAGAAAATCTCCAGACGCTCTTCCCACAGATACCTGTCGAGACAGAGCAGGTAGGAAAAGGGAATTTCACAAGAGGAGTCAGTTTTATTCTGATGATTTTTTATTATTCTGTGCAATTAATTTATTTGTCTGCTTTTCTCCTCACTTAGTCCAACTGGTTACAAGTATTCACACAGAAAGCTCAGGAGGCTCTCAGCCAGCAGAGCCAGGAGTCTCAGTCAAACACAGCAGCATTACCTGTAAGCCACAGTTTTATTCTGTTAACCATGTACTGGTTTGAATTACCTCAGCAGAAGTTCTGAATGCGTTTTCTTTGTTTCAGGAGTTGCTGGAGAAACTGAAGGAGGCTGAGGAGAGCCATGGCTCACTGCAGGCTGAATGTGACCAGTACAGAACAGTCCTGGCTGAAACAGTAAGTAACTGACATTAATGTGCATGTATATATTGTTTTGTTTTGTTTTGTTTTTAATGTGTGATTTATGGATTCAGTTTATACGTCTCATTTAATGCCGTTTCCCTTCTTTTAGGAAGGAATGCTGAAACATCTGCAGAATAGTGTGGAGGAAGAAGAGCTAGTATGGAAAGCCAAGATGGCTAACACAGAGGAACAGCTGAGGGTGGTAAGTTATAATGCTTCCTTGAAATCACTGACTCAGACATTTTATTTTATTTTTTTCACCATATGTGGGTCTCACTTTCTTATTTTTAAAACATTACCAGGCTGTGGAGAAGGCCAGCAAACTGGAGGCAGAAAACCAAAGTGTAGAACAGGTAGGGATTTTTTCCACACTCATTTGAGGGTAAGCTAGCAGGTTAGAAATATGTGCTGCAATTTTAAAACTGTTTTATTTTGGTTCTCTCTGCAGTTGAAGGAGCAGATGATGCTTCTGGAAGCTCAGCTGGAGAAGCAATCAGACAACCGGGAGGCCTCAGAGGAGATGGAGCAGGTACACAAGCAGGTTCAAATCTACAGATCACAGCAACCTCACTGGAAATGACACTGCGGTTAAAGGATTTGTTGTATTTGTATGTGCAAGTTCCTCTATTATGGAGGCAAACTTGCATATTGTTTGCATTTTAAATTGTATTTGTGCATTCAAAAAACATGTCTATATAAAGTATTTTCTATATTTGTATTTATTATAATATTTTAACATTACCATCAAGTGCCAAGTCTTTTTTGATTGTTGTACAGATTTAGACATTTTAGGGCAAATTTACCTTTTTAAAATTACATTTAATTTGACTTTGTATCAATTTGAATAATAGAATATTAGTAGAAAAAGTGGTCAATGTAAAGAATTTGCAACCCATACTTGATATAACACTCTGTATGTGTGAGTTTTTTTTTTTTGAAGTCGACATATAAACGTTGTTCATATCATATTTAAAGGTATCAACCTCCTTTGGTACGTTTTAAAATCAAACCTTTCTGACATCTGTTCATTTCTGTGCTGTTCTCTATATTCAGCTGAAGCTGCAGCTGTCAGAGTGTCAGAGCCAGCTGGATGTGGCCCAGAAGGAGGCCCAGGCACACAAGGAGGAGCTTGAACAGGTGACTTTACTGACTTAACCTGCTTTCCCATCTTCCAGACAATATTAACATATTTGCATAAAAGTCTAACTGAGGCGAGAGGAAGACACGTTACTTATGAGATGTCACATGTCAAGGAATTTGTTTAAATCCCTCCTTGCGCACGTTACGTATGCAAACCAACAAGGTAGGGTGTCAGTGACGTGTGACACAAAGGGAATTCATCGATGGGAGGTTTATGTAACCGGTGATTATCGATGACTTCATGTTTCAGGTCAGAGAGCAGCTGGGCGAGATCACGATGCGGGCTCAACAAGAACAGAATGGCCCCACTGACGCCCAACCCAGTCAGGTCAGGGTGCAACGGTCACAGGGCACCCTTCACTCCCTGTCAGAGAGTACTGGACAGTGACTAGGACACTTCTCATTTCTTATTTATTTATTTGGATCAGTCCTCTAATGAGCCTGGTTCAATTTCAAAGAAAATCCCTAAAAATAAATGTGTTACTGGTTTGTTACTCTGTATCTGTTTAAGACGTGATCTGGCTCAGCACATGGTTAAACTGATGCCCTAAATTAAGGATGTGGCCTAAGTACACGGATACTGGGTAACCAATGACACGGATAAAGAAGTGCTGCATTTCCAGTCTGTCCAGTACTCCTCTGACACAGCGGCTGTTTATGCTAACCACTGTTTGCATTGACTGAGTGGACATAACTCTAACCACCTTTTCTCACCTTTTTCAGCATGCTCACTTATCCTCCTTTTTTGTTTGTTTTTTTTAATGTTAACAGCAGATTTTTTGAGTTTTTGTTTGACCTTTCGCCTAAAATAGTCTGAGAGGCAACTAACTTGGCACACAGGTCGAGCAGCTTTTGCGTGTGTGGGTGTGTAGTGCTGCAGCTTTGGCACAAGAATGTTTGCATACAACCATGTATGTGTTAGCCATTTGTCTGTGTGTATATTTATTGTGTGTGTGTGTCATTTTTTTGTCTGCCATCAGGTCCAGAACGAGTTGAGTCAGACAGCTGAGAAACTGCACGGGGAGGTGGCTCAGAGGCAGCAGCTTTCGGAAGAGTTTGAGCAGGTAGCAGCCTTTGTCGATGCTCTTTTGTCTTTGTCACACCACAGGGTGACTTATAAACTCTCAGTGCTTAACACAATTGTCTTTGTGTGCTGTAAACTTCCAGGCCCAGAAGACTATAACAGAACTTCAGGCTCAGCTGGTTTCTGCAGAGTCACCACAAGCTGACACAGAAGATGTTGCTCAGCTCAAGGTGCGGGAACACCCAGAATCCAAATGTGATTTATGCTGTCAGCTATGGGTCTTTGATGTCACTAAAGCACTCATCCACACTTGATTTATGAAGCCGCAAGTGTTCAATGTTGAATATAAAATAAATATATATATATATACGAAATATATAACCATGAATTCTTGCAACAATTACATTTTATTTTTTTTAAAAGCTCAGCTCATTCTTAGTATCATCTTGCTTGATTTTACAATAGCAGAGTTTTTTGAAGGTTGATTTAATTTAAGCTGTTTCTTATTTCAAAATATCCTTTTTCAAAGTCTGTTTTTACCTCACTATTTTTGACAGTGGTTATTTTATAATGCCACTTGGCTGTTGCTTCCTGTTTGAATGACTGGACTCTCATTTACATCGCTGACTCTTCCCTGTTTGTCTTGATTGTCAGATAAAGACATAGTGATGGAAAGTGATATAATGAAATAGAAAGGTCACTGGGGAAAGATTGCGCTGTGAATGAACATCTTTGGAAAGAGATGTCAATGACGTGTTGTAAATTTATCTATTATTTATCAGGAAGAAGAAACATTTCATGTAATAAGCTGAGTTTTAAATGTTACCGAATTATTTCACAACTTTATGGTTACAGGTTGCATTTTGCACCTTATTTATTTGATAGTAAACACTTTGAGCCTCCATCATTTTTGCTCGGTGCTTTTGAGGTAATGTTTGCCACTGCTGTCTGAACAGGAGCGCCTAGATAAGGAGAAGAAGCTGTCCAAAGACCTGGGCCAGGCAGCCACTAAGCTCCAGCAGCTTCTCAAAGCCACTCAGGAGCAGCTGACCAAAGAGAGAGACACCGTGAGAACACTACAGGAGCACCTGGAGGGCAAGGTGAGACGGCCGTCATGGGGAAACTACACGTACACACTTCTCCGTTCAAACTGTTTTAGTAATACTTTTTCTACAATTTTTTAATCTTTTCCTTATCTCTGTTTTCTAGGAAGAATACGTGGAGCTGAAGGAAGGAACGTCCGTCTGAGAGGAAGTTTACCGCAGACACTACAAAAAAAAAAAAACTGCCAAATATGCCTTATGATTACCATAGTTATGCATTCCAAAACTATTTCTTTCTTGTACTGTAGTTGATTGCATTTGTTGCAACTGTAGGAATCAAATGTTTTGATATTATGAACATTTCAAAGTAAGATTAGAGGAGCGAATCCTACTACAATCTTTATTGAAACCCACATTCCATCAACAATTCTGGCTATGTCAGAAGTTATTTATCCCCCCTGCCTTATATTCCAAAAAATTTCCCCATAGTTCAGTGTTAAAAAGGGAAACCGATTGTACGTCAAACGTACATCAACCTGTGCAATTACTTTGTATGTCTTTTCTATGTGGTTGAGTGATGGGAACATTTTATGGTTCAATGTTTCACTACCTTTTAGAGCCTGCTTTCCTCTGTAGCTGGCTGCCAATAACACACATCGAATTTGTATGAATGAATAAACTACAGTGTAGCTCTATGTAATTCCTCTTCTGTGTCTGTGTCTGTTGTTGTTGTTGTTGTTAAGGTGCAGAAAGCAGAGTAAAAGTTGGCTACTGTGAGTTTATTGATATAGTTTCACATCCTGTGAGCAGCAAATATGTACATCAGCCTCATGACACTAAAATATTAACACACTGGCTACACTGTTATTTAAAAAAAAAAAAAAAAAAGCTGTTTGCAAAACCTTGTCACAACTCAGCTGCATAGAGGACAATTTCTGACAGGAAGTATGACTACACAGCAACATCCTGACAGTATATCATCATACAGCAAAATGGAGGGTTATAATTTCTCCCCATAGCACACACTGTGCTCTAATCTCTTTATCCTTTGTAAACATGACTAGTGTTTTCTAAAGCTTGTTGTAAGTGTGGCCTTGCATCGCTTTAAGCTTTACACACAGTAGGGTTCAGGTTGCATCAGTGGTTCACAGGCACAAGGAAGTATATTGCAAGATGGAGCTCGTTTGTGGGCTTTTTCAACAACCATGTATGGTTGTGTTTCGGTCATGATCTTCGTCGTTGTCTCACCCTCGACCCTCCCCCCTTCAACACACCCACACTACTGTCTTTCTTAAGAGACTGGAGTGAGCAAAAAAAATTAAATCGAAACTTAACTTCATTGAGTCCTTGTTTCATTGTACACTCAGCTTTTCATGTGCCATAGAAACGGATGAGCGGTTGGCCCGTGGGGAGTATTCAGCCAAGACACAAATACACTCACTGGCAAAGCGGAAATTGCACAAAAGATACCAAATAAATGTTGAATAGTCTGGTTATAAGCAACACAAATCATGAAAGTAATAGTTAGGCGCTCATTCTCTTTCTTTCTGCTAGTTAGATTAATAGACTAATATCAGTTCCATGCATTAAATGAAGGTAGAGCCAGCAGCCAGTAAACTAAGCTCTAAGCATGAGGATGAAGAAAGTGGCAAAATCCACCTACCAGCACGCCTTAAGTCCACTTATTAATGCATTAATGGTTTTTTTTTATCAATACAAACATACAAGCATAACAAGTTGCTGTTTCTCAGGGGTTAAGCCTATAGCCAGTAACTTCTCTTCTTCTTTGCCTCTGTTGGTTGCCTGGCAACAGGATTTTGCTGCCAGGCTTTTTGTCCTTCCAGTCTGAGTTAAAGCTCACTGGCTGCTGTCTACATATTTAAGATTATGAGTGTGCTAATCTTCTCTTCTGATTCTCACACAGAGAGTGACTAAGTGTATTTCACAAAGAGTCAATAAGGGTTGTTTTGCGAGTAGAATAAGGAGTATATTATGTGTGAAGGTGTGACCAACAAAGGAAGATAATTGCCTGATTCACCTTGTGGTCCTTAGAGCTGCAGTGATGAATTATGAATGAAGAGTATTAAATGAGTGAAGAAATTATCACATATACAAGTATATTACAGATAGCATCAGTGGAAGTGCTTGGTTTAATTCCAGATACACCTTAACTTAACCAATTTCATCTGGCCTCCCAAATCTGACCACAGGCTTTGTGAAGGGGAAAAATTTTCCTTGGATACATTCAGGCACTAAGACCAACCCCCAGCTAAATGCTTATCATAGCCTTCACCCATACTCGCTTTTTTCAAAACAGTCAATTTTCACCTAATAAGTAGACACAAACATGGGTTGTAATGGAAATGGCTGTTTTGCACTGATAGAGGCCAGAGTACGAGAAACATTTTAAAAATTCAGATTTGATAAAATGAAAACAAATAGTGTGTGAACATTTATTATTACTCTGCCCAATCATTTAGCTATAAGTAAATCATATCCATATTTTATAAAAAAGGTGTAGAAAGAAACTAAACAGCACACACACTTGTACCATTGGCTGCATTAAATTTATTTGACAATACTCAGACAGTGCAACATTGGTTGCATTTTCAGTTAAACTTTCTTTGTAAAAGTTGTATTATTATTTGTGTCTATAAAAGTGTAACAGTCTAGAAAAAACAAAACAAAAAACAACACGTTACAACATGTCATCAGTAACCAATCTGTAAAGCAATACCGATGGTGTATACTGGAGCATAGTGGGATTCAAACACTATGTAAGTGCATAAAAACACCTTTGAGAAATATAAATGTGTCAATAGTTTTATTAATGTATAGATACATACCAGCATGAATAAAATTACATCTGGACAAGACTGATTTCAACCAGACTGGTGTAATTGGTAAGTTTATTAGGGTAACAGGAGGTCTGTGTTACAGGAATCTAATCCTATCAGGAGCCCAACCCTTCTCTTCGAGCTTTATTGAACCAATCCAAAAAAAAAAATATGAAGTCCATTTGGAAATTTTGCCATTTGCTTTTGTAATCCCTTTAAATTGACCTTGTTTTGAAACAGCGGGGTGAGGGGGGGGGCGGTCAGGCTGTTTAACTTTGTCCTGTGGGGTGCACAGGATGGCCCTCGAGTTTGATTATGTTTTTTCCCAGTTTGTCTGCGAAAATATCCCTGGTGCTGCAGTCTGCAAAGTCATTCAACTGCAGATCGTGTTTCAAGCCTGTTGAAAACATAGAAGAGGGAACACCACTTAATTTCATATATAAAAAAGGTTATCAATGTCTTGGAAAGTGTAATGTAAACTTAAAGGGAAAAAAAACAAACTTACCTGGCATGGCTTTCTTAAGAGCCTCTTTTGAGCTAGCGTAGTTCATTTTCTGTTTGATGGATCCAGTGTCAGGACACCTGATAGGAAGAGAAATCATTATCCCAATTGTCTCATAACTTAAGTATTCTCTCTCTCACTCACACACACACACACACACAATATGTATCCTCAGAATAAAATTAGCTCTTGTAAGAATTTTACCACAAGTCTACTGTTAGTCATCCTCTACAGTCTACAGTCAGTTGAGGGAAAATACACTTAAAGAGTTTTTATGCCTCAGTCGCAATGCAAGGACCTACCACAGCGTAAAGACCAGTTCTTCCTTTACACTTGCTTCCTTGGTTTCAAAGTGGCAGTCATACAGTATATAGCTGCACTGCTTAGGGTCCAGCAGTTCCTGGTAAAACTTGAAGACATCCTTGCCCTCCAGATCTTTTTCGAGGTACATTTTCACCACGTCAATGTTATCCTCAACGAAGCCAAATACTACAATCCTTATACGTTCATTCTGATCAGCATCATTTTTCACAAGTTTCATGTCATTGTAGAGTCCCTTCACTCTGTCAGCGACTTTGACTCCAGACGCCTGTTTTTTTGAGAAAACACAAAACATTACATGTCAGTATCTAGTTCAAAAAACCATCGTCTGCAACTTGTTTTGTTGACACAATTAGATTTTATCAGATGTACTCTTTGGAAGGTATTAACCCGAGGAGGTCACAGGTAATGTTTGTGAGCTAATGAATTCAAAATCTATCTTGAATCTAATGTTCCACTCATTTAAATGACATAATGCCTTAAGACAAGAACATAAGAAAAAAAACACCAAAAATGTTTTGTTACAAATGCTCTCGTAACTTAGCCACTGAAATTTTCCAGCTGCGTAAGATTTTGTATTTTGAATAACAATATGAATCATATGTCTTAAGAGTAAATGGCTGATTCTATTCTCTTTTAAAAGTGACAAAGCAGCTGTATGCATTTCCGCAAAGACACAAGAGTTTAGCACCAAGTCTAATTGGCCAGTTAAATGTATACATTTGTGTAAAAATAAGAGACTGATAAAAGACCATCACAGTGTATGCACTTTGGTGAATTTGGGCCTTACAGTTGCTCATATTTAAGCAGATGTTTGTTCACTTGTACGTTGGTGTCAAAAACCCAGAAAGCAGAACTTTAAAAAAAAAAAGGATGAAGAAACAGGAAGTTCTTCAAAACTAGACATTGGAGAGAAGTGTTAAAGCTGTTTAAGATGTTCAATGTGCAAATACTCTACCAGCCTTTTAGCAGTAACATGCCGTGGGTGTAGCCTGCTCTATGAATTTTCAAGGCTTTGGCTCTGTCACATTCCAGTCATTGTGGAACAAGTTAGCACAAGAAAGACCGCCCCAAGGGATTCTCTCAGAACAAGTTTGAAGCACGAACAAAGCTCCCTCCATTTTGGAGGCAAAACCACACCTTGAACAAGCCCTTTCAAACACTAAACTCTCTCTTCACTCAGCAAACCATTTCCTCAAGGAAAGAACACATGAAAACGTCACACACATATTCACACGTTGCCAACCAGGCTTCACTCAGTTTACCTATTTTTTTACATATATTGTTAAAATGAGGATATGGCACTGCAAAGTTTCATCAGTTCTAGATTATATGTCCTGCAGGGTGCACAAATCACAAAAAGAAGTTGTTAACTGACACAGTGCACAGTCAATCCAAAGCAGAAATCTTTGGGAAAGTTACTCACCATTTTTGCTTCTGATGTGTGAAGGAAGCAGGCAGCAGAGAAAAATGGCAGCAGCAGTCAAAATGCTGAAGGGTAATAAGGAAGGAGAGCAGGTTGACTCATAGAGGAGGAGCCGGTGTAAATGAGCACACCTCCAAAAGTAGGCCCACCCACCTTTTCCCAGGTGTGACACAGCTTGTCCTGCAACCTCAGCATTTGAATTTAATCACATTACATTTGAAGCTTAAATCACAATGGATAGATGGGCTACATTGTCCGGCACAATGCGCACATTTTGTCAACCTTGCCATTTTTTTACCTTTGGCGGAGATAGAGGTCTTAATTTTGAGGTAAAATATCCAGGTGAGCTTGAGCCAGTCATGGGTGGGAGCGGCACATAACATCCTTATATGGAGAACAAACCTGTCCACATTTTTAACTCATCTGCTGCTGAGATGCAGTTCGGTGGCCTTATAAGGTAAAAGATAGGATGAGTGTACAGATGTGTCAAAAGGATTTATCTATCTACCTATGAGGTGAGATGTTACACCTCCATTGTATTCATAGTCATAGTCAGTTAACAAAAACATGATTAATGTCAATACAATCTTACACCAAACACAGGATTGTATACATTTTGATATGATTCACGTGAAAACTGATGAGTGCAGTTTATATGATTCATAAAAAGTGACTGTGGTGCACTTAAAAAAGTAGAATGAAGACTCAGTGCCAGGCCTGTTTTTCTCACAGTCACATTAAAAAAAAAGAGTGTAATTGTTGGCATGTTGGTGCAAGGCTATTGGAAAACTACATCGAAGAGCGAAGAGGGAAAAAGCCAAAATCAGAATCAATGACGGAAACTGATTTAAACAGGGACTCTTGAAGATATGTATGATAAGTCTGCGTCTGTCTTTAGGATAATAAAGTTTAGAACTTTTCTGGAAAGTCCAAGAATGTAGCTAACTAGGGATTAGGGGCTTGGTTCACAGACGAGGAACCTTAGTCCCCTCCCACTTTCCTCCGATCCTACAGTACTTCTACTCAAGTACTGCGCTTAAACACAATTTTAAAGGTACTATTCTGAGTATTAACATTTTCTGTTGGTTTATACATCTCCTCCAGAGCAGTTCTGAAGCAAATATTTTACATTTTACTCCTAAATATTTGTTACTGTAGCATTAGAGTTAACTAGTAGACATCTAAACAAGAAGTGAATAAGTGATGCCATTCTCTCTCTCTCTCTCTGTATTCATTTCTAATATTTGTTGTGCATAACTTTAAATAGCTACATTACAATAAGGCAGATAGGTATGGAAACATGTGAGTGAAGATTTTAGAATATGTGGGGATCACACATCACACACATACAAGGGATTTTCTCAGCACTCTTGAGGGGATAAAATATGAAATCTAAAATGTGCAATGTTAATGCTGCTGTCTGCTGGAGGCACCAAATAAAGAATACAACAACTACCAATGACAAAAAGGTTTTTTCTTGTGTCAACTACTGAACTATTTCTTTTTTTTTTTGCAAACAAGAGGATAACATCTTCATCCTTTTTTCTTTTTTTTTTTAGATGATACACATAGTTTAGCTCCTTTTGATGGATACTTTAGGGTATAATAAACCCTTCCTCCACAGTGACTATTTTTAAATGTAGATACTCTGCTTTAGCGTCACAGTGGCTTTGCTTCCTCTGTGTGGATTAGTGGTTTAAAGTCAGTCAGAGAGCCCCGCCCCACATCCGCACCAGCTTCTGTTCCAAAAAAGCAGGCTGCCTGAATGCACGTGTCACAGCTTGCCTGCTAACATTTGAATTGCAAGCACAGGAATCTGTGACTTGTAAAGAAAATCTGAAATATCTCATTCATGTCAAATAGCTGACAATCTGTTTAACAGTAGTAGTGAAATAGTTAGCTACAGAAAGCTCTTTTGGTGGCTTGAGGGTGGGTTTTTTTTTAGGTTTATCATCATAACTGTGGTAAGGCCTGCCCTACCAGACCTAATGGAAGCCTGCAGCAACTTTTCAAAGTAGTAAAAGGGGAAATACAACCCCGAACCACACAGAACAGGAAATGGCTGCTGCATAACTCTCTGTCAGTTGAAAACTTCATGCTGCTGCAAGCACATTGCAAGTTTGGCCACAACCCAGTCGCCGACGTCAAAGCAGCAAACCCAAATCTGTGAGAACTCTGACATCTACTGGTAAATACAGGCACTGAACTGTTAGATGTGATGTCTGAATCACTCTGTGGAGAGTGACACCATCTGCAACCAAAGGCCGGGGCGGTATGTATGAAGAGTTACATTTGTGCATCATAAAAAAGTCTTAAAGAAAGACAATGAATAAGAAAACAAATTCCAGAAATAGAAATTTTACTTTGAAAAGAAAGGATTCATATTTAGGTCGACCCCTCTTTTCTCTGTTTTGGAAAAAGACAGAAATAATTGTACATATATTCAATTAATATACACACATATTTTTAGATTTCCACAGACAGTTCCACTTACTGACGACTACGTACTATAACCTCCTACAACTCATTGAGATTTTTATGAACAACATCCCAACGTGCCTTTAATTGAAATATCTTATAATATTGACAAATCTTTTATTAATTTTTACTCGTTATTATGTCTCTCTTTCTCAATATACATATAAACATGTCCATTTTGTTCATTATCACTATTATTGTTATTATCATGATCATTGATCTTCTTATCGTTACTGATAATAATAATTATAGCAAGTCTTATTATTATTATTACTATTTTTATATGTTTAATATTATTGTAATATAATATGGTTATTTATTAATATTATATAGAGAAAAATATATACATTATTATTATCCCAAACTAACAATACAAATTTGTCATAGCAATTCCCCCCTGAAACACACATTTAACTGCAGTAACCTCATTACATCACCATCATTATTACATTTATGATGACTTTCCTCATCTTTTTCCATGTATTCCATGTATCAGTTCTTACTTGTTTTCTTGCCTTTTTGTATTTTATTCCTGTTTATCATTGCAAAACCTTTTTTTAAAAAAAGAAAGAAAGAAATATCTTATAAAAGCTTTCCTCTTGCATTTTACAATATGCTTAAGTTTATATAATTCAGATACAATGATTAGTGGGAAGTCTCAATGCTAATCAAAATCTGCATGAGGATGCAATGCAGCCATGACACATCACTTTGAAGTTTGAAGGCCTGATAATGTCTTAAGGTCATTTTCTTAAGGTATGTAACTTGATGTATGACATAGTGGGACAGTTGGAAAGCCTGTTTTACATGTTACGCTTTGACACAGTTTGGTTTACACTGAAGATTGTATGGAGAAAAAACATTGTTGTTCTGACCTCGGTTCGAGTTTCAAGTCTTTTGGGTGAGGTCAATTTAATTTTTTTTGAGTTGACTATTATAATTCTGCCACTCAAAACAATAATAAGTAATAAGCTATAGTTTCAATTAGCCTAATAGACATTATCTGGCCTGAGTTTACAGCAATTTGCTAAAGCATGCTAGAAAATGCATGAAAGTTGATTGTGATTTAATGTGAAGTAATGTGAATATATATATAAATATTTGTTTTTTATGTCCCTTTTTTACAGATGTGCCATACACTTTAAATGTGCGATATAAATAATTGATTTGGTTAGATTTGATTGAACCTTTTTCAGTACGAAGAGGCAAATTAGTGGTTATATGTGTTTGCATTTGCACACAGAACTATAATTTATATATATGATATAATTCCCAAACGCCTTTTGATTTCTTTGATCATATTTCATCAGTGTCTGTGGCAGTAAAAATCTTGCATGCATTAAAAGAACTAGAAGATTGACATAATTCTCACAGTATGAAACTACCACAAACAGCAGGTTAGCTTAGTTAGTATAAAGACTGGGAACAGGGGGGAAACTGCTAGCTCGGCTTTGTCCAAACATTAAAAAAGCTGCCTACCAGCACCTGTAACCCCTGTTTCAAGTCTTTATGCTACGCTAAGCTCACCAGCTGCTGGCTGTATACATATATATACTGTATATATACATCCTATATAATAATACTGCAAATCTTTATTGAATACTGAACAAACAGAATCTTATTTGTGGGACACATTAAACCTTTATTAAGTTTGTTGCATAATCAAAGTCCAATTATTTCCCCTGAAAATCAGTAACTATTGATTAGGTTGTTACACAAGACACAAACCGCCATTCACCAGAAAAAAATACAGCATATTCAGATATGATGACTCTTCAACACAAGTCTTCAGCTGTTAACAGTCAGTGCTGCTCTACAACATCGCCAGATTCAGCCACTGTGGATGAAAACACAAGCACAAGTCACTGAGTGGTCCATAAACCATTTATATTTCTGTGTCATTACCACATCTCGACTCTTACCTCCATAAAACCCAGTTCTATCTCACCGTCCCCGTCCTTGTCCAGGGTATTGAAGGTGTCTGTAAACAATAATAATAAAACATTGTAACTCCATATAATGTCTGCATGGCTGTAGAATAGAAATATGGTCACAGTGACAAGAACTCACTGAAGAGTGACTCTAAGCGGATCAGGCTGCCCACAAAGTTATCAAAGTCAATGGTGAGGCTTGGTTCACTGTAGCGGGCCACAATTATCTGATGCAGAGTGTTGTTGAGAGAGAAGCCTGCCAGAATGATGAGAAAAGATGAAGTTAGAGATAAAAGTTAATGAAACAACAAACCATGAAAATCTAACCAGTAACCTCTATCCTCTTGTCCCTATAACTCCAAACTTTTCCCCTTGTATGGCCAAAACTGAAACTTAGAAAATACAGGCAAACACCAGTTTTTTGCTGCTACGTATTTAAAGAAAAAAATACCTCACAACAAATAAAACAGCATAAACAGTGATTTATTTTATACATTTTTTAAATAAATCTTTCATTTTCTTTTTCTAGAAACATCTGGTGGACCAAGTCAAACATTACGGCTAGCTAACTTTGGGCCACAGGCCCCAACTCTTTGTAACTCTTTATAGGGTAGAGGAGTATAGAGAAATATAATTTGTGAAATGGACTTCTTACCAGCAGCCTCGACAGCCATCCGCATCTCGGAGGCGCTCATACAGCCACTTTGGTCTGCGTCTCTCTCTTTGTACAGATCCTAATGGAGAGCCCAACAAGTTAATACGTGCTATTACCATTCTAGTAATAAACTTTGTTACACGTGGTATGTTAATATCAATATAAACTAATAACATACCAGGAACTTCTCAATTTTTGTCCACAGGATCTTAAATTCTACCACTCCCAGCTTGCCACTTCCATCTTTCTTTGAAGAGTATGTTAAGGAAGATTGTAACATGCTCCACACAGAGTGGGTGGCAGGTTTGGCCCTTCATCAGACACATAATCTTACTTTAACTCTTACATAGTACATATAGATCACAATTGTAAATTCTTGTCTAGTCTAGATCCACAGATCCTAATAAGATTCTCAAAGATACCAAATATGCAAGGTGGAATTTGAATAAAATGCGTAAATTAAAATTTGAAAACAAACATCATATAGCAATAGGAAATTCTGTTTTATGTTTTAATCAGCTGCTCTCATCTAACTTTTGGCAAAAGCAATAACATTTCCACAAAAGGCCACACTATTCCTTAAAAGCCCTTAAAGAGGCAATAAAAGGGCGAACAAGATGTTGAGAGGTTAATGATTTTGTGGATTCCTGAGTGAGGATACATCCAGCAGGTTGATCATGTTGCGACAAGTCGACAGGCTGAACCCATCGGTTTTGATATCATCTCCTGAAAATGAACAAAAACACAAGGATGTATTGTTGTTGCATGTACTGAACTTGCCTGAAAGAGGAGGAGGAAAAAAAGGATTTCTCTTACTCTTCGTCACCACTCGGTTGAGGATTCTCTGCAGCTCGAATGCAGAAATCTCCACATCCTAAGAAACATAATGAAACAAAGATAAGAAGATCATAAGAATGATGATTTGAAAAGATAATGTGTCAAATCTTATGCCTACTTACATGACCGGCTAGCTGTCCAAACAGTCTCTTGAATCTGTCACTGATGTCATCTTCATCAATATCAATCTAGAGATGACAAAGTTTTTTATTATTTGTTGAAATATTAATATCAATATTAACCTTTAAAAGCATAAATATGAAGGGATATGATTTTACCTGCTCAACATGGGATTCTACAGGATCATCAATCTCTCTAAAAGCAACCAGAAGTCATAGTTATATAATTCTTTTGAATGCTACAATTATTAATATTATTTGTCATTATGAAATTGCAGTTATTTGTGTGTGAAAGGAACGTACTGGAAATCAGCCTGTTTCTCAGAGAACACCCGCACATAAAAGTCTCCGTTCTTGTTGGGCTCAAAGGTGGAAGGGATGATGAGGTATTCTCCGGGGGGAAGAGAGAAGTGGTTGCACACCTCTCGCAGGTTGATGAAGGTCTCGGAGCGCGCTGCTGAACAGTTGCGCAGGAAGAAGTTTTTCTTCAGGTGCACTTGCCTTTTGCCAGAGTACTGGGAAATGACACACATGCAGGATGGTCACATGAGGGCGCCCTACACCTTCTTTCTTTCTGTCCTCCCATTTTTTTTTTTTACATTTTACATTTTTAGGAGTGAAGAATTAACAATAATGCAGCAGTTTCTTCTTCCTGTCATTCTTCATGAATAATGGGTGTCTTCGTCTTTGTGTACATACCTCCTCAGGCAGCTGGAAAAAGACAAAAACAATCCAAATGTCAGAATAGGTGCAAATGTTGCGTATGCAGTGAGTATTATCTCTTACGTTATCATCTTAAAGGCAGCTCCTTACCTCATAGATGGCAAAGCCGATGGT
Organism: Dicentrarchus labrax; assembly: GCF_905237075.1. NCBI lineage: Eukaryota > Metazoa > Chordata > Actinopteri > Moronidae > Dicentrarchus > Dicentrarchus labrax. The sequence continues at coordinate 6,833,394 of NW_026136702.1, forward strand.
CTCCATATCCTGCCCCATTTTCCTCATACGGCGCCTGTTCTTCTGCATCAAGCCCACGATGAAGGTGCAGCCCTCCTCACCATCATCAGGATCATCATCCACCTCGTCCAGCTTTATGACAAACTGAGGGTTCATCCAGAAGGAATCTAGGAAGTGAAGCAAGGGTTAGCAAGGTGCTTGTATGCACTGTAAGTTGGTAAATGACACACATTCACCAATGCTGGATTCAAATCTGGAGGGAAGATTTAGCCGTACTTGGATAGTTCCTGCAGCCACCAGCCGACACGCCCCTTCTCCACGTGTCTTCAAACTCTGACTCTGCCCATTTCTTGTACTCATCCCCTGTGAGTGCATCAGGGGTGAGGTTGCAGATCTCAAGGCGAGAATATTGGCGCAGGAAGTCAGAAAATGACATCCTGTGGAGAAATTATTATAAATGGAACCAAAGAAAAAGTAAAACCTATCACATCCTTTCCTTTAAATGTTATTTTCCTTTCACTGGAGTATCAGTAAAATATAAAGTATATCAGTTTTGAGTGCGGTTTACCAGAACTCCCCGTCCTCAGAACGGTTGGTCAGCCTTGCCCGGTCATCACTGCTCACATATCTCCACTCAGAAGAACTAGAAAAAAGTGCCAGTACATTATTAGTTAGATTGTGTGAGGAAGTTAAAACATGGAAGACATAAAGTACAGGCTCGCACCTGAATCGCACCACACTCCTACACCTCGGGCACCAGAATAAGCTTCCAAACCAGAGTCTGTGTAACAACTTTTTCAAGACAGGATATACCAGCCATTCCTCTGGGTGTGTGTCTGTGTATATTACATGCATGAAACAGACACATACACACAATACCGTTGTCCAAACAAAGGCTGGATGAGGGTATGGTGTGGATGTCTTTAAGGCTGGGTCCTCTTATGAACAACACAAGAGGCGTAAATGGGAAAGCCCAGTTATAAGCAGCAGTTGAAAGCAGTTGGCCGATCAGTTAACAGTGTCAGTTGTCACTTGTCATAACCAAAACCTTGAGATTATAACAAAACATACTTGTGATGGTGAAACCTCCAGAGCTCAGTATTGGAGGGAGTTAAACCACATATTGGACAGGTTAAATTAATTTTCAGTAAAGGCTAAACACACACAGAGGAAGTTGGAATGACTTAATAGTGTACCATGCTTGTGTCTGTTTACTAGCATGCCGACATTTGCTAACTAGCACCAAACACAAGCTGAGACCAATGTGAATGCCATTGGTTTTTGGTCCTAAAACAAAAAAGTATAATATTGGACAAATTGAAATGTTTAACCTGCTGATGCCAGAGGAAACGTTCAAAGATACAATTCATCCTGAGGGGATCATGAATGTTGGGATCGCCAAAGTTATTAGTATACATTATCTAGGAATCATCAACGTATTTTATAGAAATCCACCCTTTAGATGTTTAGTCTGAATAAGTGAAAACTTTAACCTGGTGCTACATGTCAAGTCCCCAAAGGCTCCATCTTCTGAGGACCATGAATTGACAATCCACCCAGTTGTTGTTAAGATGTTTCAGCCTGGATCAAAGCAGTGGACCTACCAACCTATGGAGCCCTGTGCTGCTAGTGTGGCTCAAAACTAGAGTATACTCTGGAATAGCTGGCAATGATAACCGTTAGAGCTCATTACTCAAAGGTAATATGAGCATTTTCATTGAATTTCTCCCCAGAAGTGCACAATACTCACTTGTCGCTCCAGGCTCCATTCCACTCCACCTGACCCCACGGGTTTCTAATCCTGATCAGTTGCACTGTGTCTCCTCTGTACTCCACCTGACACAGAATAAGGTATCAATTAATTTTAGCCAGACAAAAGGGAAGCAAAAAGGAGACAATATATATATAAAAATATATATATATATAATATAATAAAAGGGGATTATATAGCAAATAAATCAGTTGTATGTTATATGTTGTAAATTGTATCTATTACAGTACAAAGCACACATGGTAGCCACTGCAGCTTCACTTGTACCTGGATCATCTGTGTGGTAAACACACACACAAATATTTCCTCACCTTGTCCGCTCCTGTCACAGAGTAAGCATGGCCCTTCACCAGCTTACGATAGGTGACTGCTTCTGAGTCGGCCGAGCTGGTAATCTGGGAGAGAGAGCAAAAAGCTTGTGAGGTAAAAACTACCAAATACCACAAGGATACCAACCATATATATAAGAGAGTGAAAAAAGGAGCTCAAACACACATCAATGGAGCATCCCAGAAGGGAGCCTCTCTCCAAGGCCTTCTTTATGATTTTGAAGAGGTGGGGATCTGCGTTTTTCAGCTCATGGCTCTCAGCAATGCCTCCAGTGAAGTCCTCGAAACCCTCAGTGGTGCTGCCTCCAGAAAGAGCCTCGTAGCATCCATTTATCCTAAAGGGAAATGAGTTCATGAATAGCTACACAAGAATAAAAGATACTGAAACAAAGGTATCCAGATGTTCCATTCTTCCATACTTGGCATAGGCCTTCTCCAGCAGCGCACTCCAAAACTCTGAACCCTCTGCTGAGTGAACAAACAGCAGCTCTCCATCTCTGGTAGGCAAGCGGTCATCAACTACCACGTCCACCCACTCACCAAACTGCCAGAACTGAGAGCCACGGAGAAGACGCAATTAGTCAAATTAAACTTGCCACTTTAGCCTCAAAAGAATGATATTGTAGTGTGTGTGTGTGTGTGTGTGTGTGTGTGTGTGTGTGTGTGTGTGTGTGTCAAAGTATTGTACCTCAAAGTGAAAGATGCCCGCATAGTTCTCCTCAAAGCTTTGGTCATGGGGGACAACACGAGACAGAACCTGTTTGTTGAGAGTCAGGGAGGCAATGGCTGCCAGGAGCCAGCAGTCACCTGAGCACAACAATAAAGGGAAGTCCTGTTTGAAATGTCATGTAACAGCCAGACAATTTCAGGTTCTCACATGCCAGTTTCATTTTGGCATTATGACACGTCTCCAAAATATACGAGGCATGCAGTCCGCACACACACACCTCGGTTGTGCAAAGTCATGGCTATTGTCTCGTCTCTCACTGCTTGTCAGCTGCAAACAGCTCAGTCTCTCCCACATATGCATTAATTCTGCCAGACAGGGTGTAGACCCTGAAGGAGTTGTTGCAAGATGTTTTGTACACAGTGACATCTGATGTCAGTGCACAGGCATTTACCAGCAGTTATGAGGTTTGGATTTTATTTCAGTGGTATGAGGTTACAAAAACACTTGCTAAAGACAGCTTCCAGATATGAAACAAAGCAGGATAATATTTGAATGCACAGTGTGATACTTTATTCACATCTGCAGATCCGTGACAGTCTAAGATAAGCATGCAAAAATAATTTATTCAAATGGTTGACGATAGAAATATCATGCGTTCTTTGTAAAATACTGTAAATATCTAATTGTGCCATCAAAATGCATTTGAATGTGACTCGTTAGGGAAATAACAGAATGTCGCTTTAAACAGGTGATTAACATACATTGTTGGAAGAATGTAGGAATTTGTGTGTGTGTGAGTGTCTCTTACCGAGCGCTCCTTGACAAATATCCGTCCTGGTGGCGTTTTCAACTATGAATTGTGGATTGTCACACAATTCCTTAGAGAAAAAAAGGAGTGAAAATTGAGTCAAATTGTAATGCTTTCTCACATCAGCACTCTGTTGTTGGCCTTTAATATTGTATCCACCCTCAGTTGGTTAATTTTGTTTTGCTGGATATAAAAAAATTCATATATACTGTATCAATGGTGGCTCTTTGGGTCCTGATGCACTGTAGTTAAACAATTACCACTTTACATTCAGAATCAGTGCAAACACTTCACGCATACTTGGCTTCTAATATTATCTTTTAAAGCCAAATCTTGAGAAGCTGTCAGTGTTTCACAATAAGAAACAGCATATTGGCTGATACAATCTAGATACAATCTCAAAAATTTGGTTTGTGGCTAAGCAGAGACAAAAAAACTATGCACAAATATGCATTATGTTTTCAAAGCAAATAAAGAAAATTCCATCTACGATTTCCAGTTTTAAAAAGATTTTAATCTTTTGGACTAATATAGCCCAGGGGTTGTATTTCAAGCATGCAAAATAACTGCAGCCACATGCCACCCACTTTCAGCAGATGTTTCCATCTACCTACTGCACCCACCTTTGGTCTTTTCCAGGTAATGCCCCGAACTTTGTGGGAGTTTGGTCCAAGTTCATTGAAGCCTAAGGATGAGGGCAGAGGCTCAAAGCAGTCATCCTCAAATAGCTGTCCTCGATCCAGACAGCTTGCCCTCAGGGATTCATAGTCCTGATTCAGATATTTCACAGCATGGGAGTTGGATCCAATCCCTTGTGCTTTCTCTCGGTTATGCTGAAGTTTAGCTGCTATGCCGGACATTTTAAAAGACTGCAAGGCTTTCTGTCTCTCTACGACTGCTTCCTCGTATGTGTGTGCGGTTAGACAGGCTCTGTGTCATATATGCAGCTCAACTGTCTCCACACCCTTTATTGTTCTTACCAGACTTGCTCTAGCTCACCTGTTTCATCCAGCCTACTCTGCATCTGGCTTTGACTGATGGCCCATGATCGGCCCAGATGTGGCACACATGGATGGATAGGTACCAATTTGATCAGTATATCAAATACAGTATACTTCTACTTAATTTGGCCCTGCTAAACACCACAGTTACTATAATTGCATTAATAATAACAATAAACAGTGAAAACAACTATATGAATACTTCATCTGACATATCACAGACTATTTTAACCATTTAATGTCTGTTATCTGTGCAAGATTTTATGAATATTGATAGTCCAGAGGGCATAGTTTCTTAGTTTCTTTATTTTCTATCATGTGACAGACATTTTGCAACAGTTAAAAAAGCAAAGCACCAATAAGACAAATGTTTCTACTGCACAAAAAAAAAGTGAATGATATAAAATACATCTAAACATTTGGAAAGATGTTTTTTCCATGTATATGTTCAGCGAATATCATTATCATATCCTATCAATACATTTTAGCCATTTTTAAGCAGGAATATAGTGTATAGTGAAATGAATATTTGGTTAATTGATTGGGCTCCTCCAGCAGATATCACAAAGAGGTGATTGTTTGGCTTGTCTCCAGAGTTAGTAGATAGCCAGGCACAGCCACTGTAACAGGAAACACAATTATAGCACACGCTGTTGAAACTACAAATGCTGACAAAAACCAGCAGGTTTTTTTTGTTATTATCTCACACACCTGTTGCATATCCAGCTCAATCTTCCCTGAGTCAGCGCTTTCCAGAGACTTAAACATTTCTGGTTGAGAGGCAGAAAAAAAGATACGATGGTGATGTAAACAAACACAGCTCTCATACAGAGTTCATACAGATCAATATGAGAAATACTGAAAAGTGATATTGTTGTGTTTGCTGACACTTACTGAAGAGCATTTCCAGTTTAATGAGACAACCTACAAAACTGTCAAAGTCTATAGCATACTGAGCGTCAGCATAACGACTGACAATGGCCTGCAGCACAGCGATGTTGATGTTGAAGCCTGGGGAAGAAAATAGTCACTTATCATCTCCTTTTAGCTTGTAGGATCAGTTTCATACATGCAGATTATTTTTCTGATCCTGAATAAGCCTAGTTATGTTACACAGCCTCACCCATGGTTGTTTTGTTCCTGTGGTAAAGCATACATAAATGGCATTTATTTGCAGAGAGGAAGTCCTCTAACTGGCTTATCCAGTCTGCCAGTAACTGCCTGCTCATGTTACCCACACACAAACGACATCCTATTATTAGGATGGATACAATCCAGATAAATAAGCAAAATACTGTGTTTACATAGCATCACAGTTGGCATGCTTATTTGTATGTCAACTACAGGCATACTCTGTTCAATGATAACCAGTCTGTGGGCAATATACCTTAATAGCTAATTTAGTCAGTGAATTGTGTCAAAGAACAACAGCCTCTGGTGGGGAGTTAGCTTTGCAGCAAAGCATATCAGAAGCTGTAAGGTAATAATAAAAAGGAAATGATTTGTCTTTTAGAATATATTAACGATGAGGCTGCCATAAATTAAAACCAGTTGTTTCAGTGTTAAAGAGTTAAATTTCTTTAAATTTAATAACTAAGAGATTCATCATGTCATTGTGTTTGTTACCTGCTTCAGTGGCGGCGCATCTCATCTCATGGGAGCTCATGGTGCCAGAGTTGTCTGAGTCATGATTCTTGAAGATCTCCTATATGACCCAGACATCCATGTGTTGTGTTAACAGATACAGCCAGGTGTTCCAACATGATCAAATCTCATTTTAAAACCACATAACTCACAACCTACCAGGTATTTCTGGATTTTGTTCCAGAGCAAGTGGAATTCCATCAGTCCCAACATGGCACTTTCATCTTTCTGGAAAATGTTAAGTTTTATAAAAAGATCACAGTGGATCACAGTTTCGAAACTCAACTTTGAAATTCAAAACAGCAACTGTGGCAGAACAATTTCCTTTAAAGAGGATACATCCAGCAGACTGACAATAAGGCGACCCGTCTCTAGGCTGAAGCCATCTGTCTTGATATCAGCCCCTGCAGGAGAGTGACAAACCACAGAAAGCTCCAATTCTTAAGTCACTGAAGATAAAAAGGCTGCACTTCAATGTATGTCGGAGATTGATGTACTCACGGTGAGAGACAACGTTGTTCAAAATTTTAACCAGTTCAAAGACTGATACCTCCATGTCCTGTTTGGAAAATGCATATTATAACGTGGATTTTAATTTGTAATCCAGGTTTAGAGCTGTTTAAGGATCTCATTTACTGTCAGCTCTCATGTTGCTTTACTCACGTCGCCTGCAATCTTCTTGAAGATTTTCTTGAAATTAGGATCCACATCACTCTCAGATACCTCCTCCTGTGAGAGAAAGACTGTGTCACTATTGTAAAATAGAAGCACTAGCTCATCATATTTTAGGCAATGTCAGGACTAAGAACAAACCATTTCTCATTAACGCATGCAAGGTTATCATTCTGTAGATGTTCTTACCTCCTCTATTTTAGCATCAATGTCCTCCACCAGTGGACTGAAAAAATAGAAATGCACAGCTTGAGCACATTCTTTTGGCATTTTGGCATTTACAGTAAGTTTTGACTGAATTCAAGAGTAAAATAAAGGCACTGGCTTCTGGGCTTTGTCCACCAGATGGCTGTATAAGCTACATTATCAGTCTGTATGTTACTGTAACAGAGATACCTGGTTGCAGCCTGTTTCTCTGAGAACACCCTGAGAATGAAGCTGCCATTCTTGTGAGGTTTGAAGGTCGAGGGAATTATGGCGTATTCTCCTGGGGGAAGTTTGAAGCGGTCGCACACTTCACGTGTGTTGATGAAGGTGCTGCACATGGCCACAGCTCTCTGTCGCAGCAGGACATCCGGACCCAGGTGAACATTGCTGCGGCCTTTGTACTGAAGATTAACAACAATTGTAATGTCAGACAAACAGCTACTCAGAAATTCACAATGCAATCAAGACATTTTTAGTATGTGCTCATGTAACTGGAGCATTTAATAGTACAAATACAGACCTCATCTGGGACCTGTAAAAAGGAAAGAGACAAAGTATGTTAGAAAATTATTTTTTTACAGTAAATAAAAGTTAAAAGTGAAATACTGAGATTTCAAATGTAATATCAGATGATTTTGAGACACCTCATAAATGGCAAATCCAATAGTCTCAAGGTTGCGGTCCAGCCTCTTCTGCCTTCGTCCATCCTTTTGCATCAGTCCCACCAGAAAAGTGCAACCATCCTCCCCATCCAGAGGATCATCATCCACATCCTCCAGACGCACCACAAACTGAGGGTTGGATGAGAATGTGGCTGGAACACAGAAAGGTGTAATCCTTTATTTGAAGTAGTGTAACAGAACTTCACGCTCAGACATACGTATGGTTTCCCTACTACCTGGGTTATTGCGGCAGCCGCCGGCAGTAGAGCCAACCCTCCACATCCCATCAAACTGGTAGTTATTCCAGTGGCCCACATCATCACTCATGAGTGTGTCTGGGGTCAAGTTACAGATCTCCAGCTTGGAGAACTGCCTGATGAAGTCTGAATAGGACATCCTGAGCAGAGGAACACAATTCTCAACAGACAATGCTGTGTTGTTTGTCACGTAAAAACTTCCAATCACTTTGCTAGCATTAGTCTGAGACTTAGTAGTTGCTTTAGTGATGTAGTACAACATCAACAAAGTAGCGAAAATATTACATTTGTTATACTATAAATGAAAGGTTAAACACAATGAATTTACCAGAACTCTCCATCTTCAGACACATTGTTCAACTTTGATTTCTCATCGTTACTGACGTAGTTCCATTCATTGGATCTAATTTTGAAAAGATAAAAAAATCATGGGAAAATCCAGAAAGTAATCAATGGTTAATGGATCTATAATGTAATTATTTACCCATCACTCCACGCCCCAGTCCACTCCACTTGACCCCATGGGTTCCTGACACGGACCAGCTGAACCGACCTGCCTCGAAAATTAACCTGGGAGAGAGAGCATCAGTGGGCAATGTGATTTTCATGCAATAATAAGACAGAAAACAACAACAAACTGTCAACAGTTGAGATGAATTGTGTACCTCTTCTGCACCAGTGACTGAGTATGCATGTCCTTTGACAAGTTTGAGAGCTGTCACTGCCTCTGTCTCGTAGGCACTGGTGATCTAAAAGCCCCAAGAACAAGCATTTCAATTTCGTGACATCAGTGCTGTTACATATTTGTTTGCATGTAAATCAACATGAAAATAAGACTTACATCAATGGAGCAACCCAGCAGCGAACCCAGGTGCAGGGCCCTCTGCATGATTTGGAAGAGGTTTGGTGGAGCCTTGTCCAAGGAGTAAACCTCTGCGATTCCTCCTGTGAAATCCTCAAAGCCCTCAATAGTGTTTCCTCCTGACAGGGCCTCATAGCAGCCATACACCCTGTCAGGCACAAAGGGATGTGATTAGATTCACCAACTATATATTGTATGTTTTAATGAAGCAAAAGGTATGAGAGGAATGATCCATACTTAGCATAGGCCTTCTCCATCAGCGCGCTCCAAAACTCGGAGCCCTCTGCTGAGTGGACAAACAGCAGCTTTCCATCTCTGGTGGGCAAACGGTCATCGACCACCACGTCCACCCACTCACCAAACTGCCAGAACTGAGAACAAAATACTCCTGTCAGTAAATTCAAATACTCAGGCACAAGATACTTGCTTTCACAAAGGGGGAAGTACTGATCAGCTTTGTAGGAGAACAAGCACAACATATTTTGGGGATTTATTTTTGAATGAACCAACTGAAATTGACCAGAATATATGAACAAAACTTGTGCAAGATGGATCGCTGTATTGGCCCCCAAATCTGTACTGCCCTACTCCAGTGTTTTTATTAAAATAACTCCTCATTCTATGGTCTGACATAGCATGAAAAAAGACAGTAAAATAAAAAGAGCACTGGAAAGTCAGTGTTGGTGGTCAGATGAAGAAGGCCTTTGTCTGACCTGGAAATGAAATATCCCGGCATAATCTTCTGTGAAATTTTGTCCATTGGGCACCACACGAGCCAGGATTCGCTGATCTAGAGTCAGAGAGGCTATTGCAGCCAGAAGCCAGCAGTCACCTACACAGTAGGAGCAGATACATGATATGAGATTGGGCAATATGTGGTGTTCACCACAGTGGAGCATGTGCCAACAAACCCCCTCTTAATAACAGAATGGGTGGAGGGTTTCGACCAGGCATTTTTGTGGTTCTTTTTTAAAAACCAAAACACACCATCATTCATCCGCCCATCATGTACCCATCCTCTTTCCCATCGCTTACCCAAAGCTCCTTGGCAAATGTCCGTCCTTGTGGCTCCATCGTTAATGAACTTTGGGTCTGAGCACAGTTCCTACGAAGAGCACCAAGCAACCACAAAGAGATGAACATTTAAGAGAGTAGTTTTCGAGAAACATTTCCATGGATTGGTTGAATAACATTCAATGATTTTTATTTGATGACTATGTTAAAAGAAAAATACACCCTTAAAAGTATTGACACATACAGAAGAATTACTGTGATTCAACACATTATTGTGCTTCTGTTTGAAAAGACACAATTCTGGAGCTGCTTTCTTCAAAAACCTGCGGAGTCTGACCTTTCATATTCAAATCAGCTTTATTTCATGCAGCAGCTGGTCGCACAAAGATCATTTAAGTAAGCTCTGAAAAGGCAGAATAAATCCTTACCATGTAATACTCATAGTTTATTCGACCACTTTGATTATTACTATCGTGAATGGAGTATTTAGCAGTTTTTTGTACATGATAGTTCAGTATCTGAGGCATAAATTCAGCAGTTGGAAAGTAACTAGTTACAGCTACTCTTTAAATGTATTGTCTTCACTTCTGCTTCCCTGCTTCAAAAAAGATTAAATAGCTGCTGTTAAGAAAAAGAAAAGAACATCCAACACTCACTGCCAAGCTCACTAACCACAGTATAATATTACAGTACAAAGTGTGTATTTCTGTGTTTTCCTTCTCAGTGGATTCTTACCGATGGCCTTTTCCAGACAACACCCCTGGTCTTGGATGAGTATGGTCCCAGCTCATTGTAGCCCAGTGATTTGCCCTCAGCTGGAAAGTGGCTGTCCTCAAACAGGCGTCCACTCTTCAGACACTGCTGGCGAAGAGTCTCATAATCCTGCCCCAAGAACGTCACTGCCTGTTGCTTGGTGCCAATGCCTTGTTCCCTCTTCAGCTGATGGGCCAGTCGATCTGCCGTGGACGTCATCCTCACCTCTCAAGTGTATGTAGACTCTCTGAATGGCGATATCCCTCTTTGTGAGCTGACCTTCCACCAGCTAAACACAATCCAGACCTGTCTTTGTCCCAGCCCCCTATATAGCTGCAACAGGTGAGTGGAAAACAGGGTGGGATTACAGACAGGGAGGGGCCTCTACAGACAGGTGAAGTGAACAGAGTAGGAAGCAACCCAATGCAAATCTACAATTAGATGGCTGTGACCACAACTGAAATACAAACAGGGACACGCCTAAAGGAAGCTTGAAGCACCCCTATTATTGCTTCATTTTTATTGTGGTAGTGTGGGCTGTGTAATGCATTTGTTGTCACCCCCTCTCTGATGGGTACATACCAAAAGCAGAGTAAACAACTCTTTTCTTGATTTAAAAGAGTATGAAATGTATTTATTAGACCTTCTGTAAAATCAGAAGATAATCGTAGTGCTAAAAACAAAAGAAAAAAGAAAAAGGTTGAGGTGTTTTTCTCTAACAGAGTTTAAGGATTACATGTAGTGCATAGCTAAGGTTGTGAAAGGGAAGCTCAAAATGAAGCAAGTGTTTAATTGAGCAAGAATAAAAATGGCATATGAATGAGATTGCATCAGTGATCTTGTATCCTCGTTCTGTACTTACATCCTCTATGCTAAGTACAGCTAGGCTAATCCTTAGTCAAACAGTTCTCAAAGTCGGTGATCAGCTGGTTTAGTCAGAAACTGCATTTGTGCTTCAGGCGTTGAATGCCTCACTGTTTGTTTAATAAGAAGACGATTCATATGTAAGACTCAGAGATACACTCATGGTAAATAAGGACATGCATAGAAGGTAGTGAATGGTAATGAATCCACCCTTGTTTAACTTACCTCAGAAAAGACAATTACTATAACTGTCACCTATAGAGGACTCACTAATCTGGTGGTTGCTATGGAGCTTCTGATCCAGTGTGGAGATACACTGAGTGTTATTGCTCAAGGTAAAGAAACAGTCCATTAGTAGAAAAACATCTTTTACAATATCATATGTACACATTAACACACATACATAAATAATTTTGTTTTCAGCAAATTGTCTGGACTATTCCTGATTTCAGGGCTTAAATGGATGCTTCTGTACCACATATGAGCCGTATATTGTCTTATTCAATCATCCACACCCAATGGACATGAGAATATCCTCTTAGATAACAATTCTGTGGTTATCTACGCTGCCTCTGAAGCCAGCTGTCTTGTGGGAAGCTGGAGGAAGGGTGGGTCATACCACAGAATACTGTGTCTACATTGTCTTGTTTGTGAACATTACATGACAAATGAGTGTTAATAATAACCATAACCCCTCTACTTTTCAGCTTTAGACTCAATACCTGTGTTGATTTTCACAGGGAGCATACTTATGTGCACTGGGCTGTCTGTAAGACACTAACTTAAACTGGTACAGCAACTCTGAGTGATGATATGCTTATATAACTTGTTAAATTTGAACAAATCTAAGTTACTTGTTTGTTTGTTTTTTTAAATGTAGGCCAAGCAGGAAACCTACCCTGTTTTGTTGATTTTCTTGGTTATTGATCTTTGGAGGCAGTTTGCTGACATACTGCACAACAACTGCTAGCAGTCAGTGATTGATCAGCATTAGAAAACATCAGCAAGACTCTAATGAAAGCATGTAATGAGTTGTAATGTCATATAAGCCATTAAAAAGGTTCTTAACAGTCCAATCACAATTTATCTCTCTTCGTATGTTAGTAAATGCTTTATGGCTACAATGTAATGCAGGAAATGATAGACAGTATATTATTACTACGCTTATGTGGTATTAAATGATTAATTATACATGTACTGATGTTTTTACCAAATATCTAGTAGACATCATCGATTATCATGAGGTGAGTAAAAGCTGATGTTAGCCTGAATAAACATTGCTTTGACTTTAGAGTAGATTAAATAAATCAGCTACTCTTTCTTGAATAAGCATTAATTATCTGTCTTCAATATTAAATGCAGGATAAATATTTGAAAAACACTGACTGTGGTTCAAGCGCCACCTTTTAGTTTTAATTTTGTGTTTACAACCATTCAATGTTTTGACACAAGGGATCTGTTTTAGGGACCAAAAGTAATTGAGGAAACTAATACATTTGAATTGCATTAAATGAGCTTTTGGCCACTTTGGGGAAGTGCAACAAATCAAACAAAACATTAACATAATATCACCTTATTAAGTTGATACTAACTGCAAATTTGTTAGCATCACACACTGTATTATCAAACCGCTGCAGGCACAGAGAAACATTTGCACTTATTTGGAGTCCTTTTTCTGTCAACCTGATGAATGTAAGTTCAACACTCACTCTATTTTTAGCTCTGTTTTGCTCTCCATCGAGTCCTGTGGAAAATGTCAGACTTTTTAGCAGCCAGCACTTTGTTCACCAGTTAGTCGCTAACTTTACTTGTTTGTCATCAGTGCTGAGCAGATAGTGTGCAGCAGGTTTATTAGAGCATTGTCACTGTGGATCTTCCTGCTTTGTGTGGTAAATACACAGATGAAAGCGAACCAAAACAATAAAGCAAAGGGGGTCATACAACCAAAACAACGAGCTGATGTTCCTTAGACTGGAGGGGGGATCAGCAGAGTTGGATGATAATTGTGAGTTTGTCACTACGAATGAGCCCTTTTATATTCTACATAGTCATTTCATCCATGGTTAATATAAAATATTTATTAAAGCAGAGAGCAAAGAATTTCTCTATAATATTAAAATAAGTAAATAAGCAAAAAAAGTAAAATAAATAAATCTATCTATTGATTATTAGGGGGTTAACATAAAAAAAAACCTTTATCTGTATGGGTGTGGTTTGATAATTGATAGAGATCAAACGATCCACCAACTGTCATCAGATAATAGCTAATGACTAAATCCTGATTGGTGCACAGAGGAACATGACGTCATTGTTTTTCCAACTAAATCCAGCAAGAGGAGTACGGAGGAAAAAAGAGATACTGAACTCTCTAATGTCAAATCATCAACACTGGTCTATTTGGCCTGAAAAGTGTGTTCATCCCTAAAAAGTACAGACACAGGTAGTTATTTAGAGTCTCTTTAATCATCTGCAAACATTTGGACAGTAGGAATGTCACTTTACTGCTGATTCAATCAACTTCTACACTGAAATTCAAGCAACATTTAAGGACTTAAGGACACATATTATTCAACCTTTCAACAAATACATTGAATTCTTTATCACTGAGAAACTGGCATTAATTTCTGAATATAACAGCTATATTTGTGTCTCCTCAGCTATTAGCCTGGTAGATGTGTTGGCTGGTGACCTTTAACCTTTGCATTTTTTTTTTACTGTACATTATCTCCCAGGTGAGACACACAAATGTTTCAGCGTGCAGGAGGGGTTATCTAGAAGATTGACATATAGTAGATAAGAGTTGAATTTCACTCAAGTGAACAATTATATATAAGCTTATAATTAACTTTTATAGGTGATCGTATTTGATATTGACCTGTCAGCAAGGTAGTGTTGCATATAGCTAAAAGAGCATCTTGCATATGATATTAGTTATTATTCATTCATGTATTCATTGCCAATCCCACATAGAGTTTATTATAAAACAACATAGTGTTTATTTGTACTCCCAGCCTTACATTGTGTCATTGTATAATCTGTGCCTTAATCTGTTTTATTACAGTTATTATTAAAGTTTTTAAGTCTGAATAGCATGCATTATGTATTGTACCCCCATTGTCTGCAGCGCCTCTAGCGGCAGTGTGTGGTACTGCTGGGTGTGCGCACTGGCCCCTCCTCCTGTAAGGGGCTGGTCTTTCCTGCAGTGTGGGGAGGGTTGGACCAGCGGACCTGCGCTCCTGGCTTCCAGAACCACTGCCCCCTTTTATCACAGATTTACACGATTATCGCCACCCGACTCATTTTAAAGGAGCAGCAAGTTGCCTTTAAAGCGGTGGTGAGTGAAGTCTTGTTTTATTCCAATGTCACTGAATGCGCTGATTTAAGCCGCCTGAGGTTAACGGTGCTTCATGGTTTTTATTGTAGTGTAGGCCACCGTGCGGGTTGTTTGATTTTTTTTTTTAAATATGCTGCACGCTGTCGCACTAATATTAGTCAACACAGCCACAGCTGTCACATTCAGACACAGGTTGTGTTCAGCTCTGATATCCGATATGAGTGTGATTGTGCTGTATAAAGATGTTAGAAATCTCTGAAGCAGTCTTGCAGGCCATAAAAAGACAAGGCCCTACTTATGAACAGGTGCAGTAAACAATCTGAGCCTGTGACACATGCCTGGCTTTACTGTAGCTTTTTGATTGTAACAGATGAATTCATAAAGCAGCCCACATATATGTGTGTGTAGCATTAGTCTGTGTATTTAGAGTAAAGGGGAGCTCAGTGACAGGAGAGGCTGGGGTCTGTTTTAGGGTATTGTTGAGGTTGAAGTCCTGTAAATGACATCATCATCGCACAGGGAATGGCTGGATCAGCTTTTCTCTGCCCATTGGGGTGGAAAGAGAGATATCCTTTTGACCAATAGCCAGCAGTAGTCTCTCTCTAGGTGTGTGACAAAGCAGAGGGACATTCCTGCAGACTCCACAGGCATGTGGGGCCTCGGGTTGGGGGGCTGGCCCTATAAACAATGTCTTGTGTGCAAAGTTGTTTCTACCAAAGCAGAGAGTATTTTTTTTTTGCACAGCAACACAACCCATTTTATTAATTCATTTAGAGAATGCATGTCCTGGCACCTAACCATTGCAGCTTCATCCAAGTTTCCCCGACTCCTTACTTTCAGTGTCTGGACTGTTTACTGAACTGAGCTCATTAGGATTCCTGTCTAGTAGTGCAGAGCGGCACAAAAGATGCAGTCCCAGTTTCCCAGCACTGATTCAGAAAGAGGATAGATAGCCAAGTAACAACTTTAGATGTCATCAGCTGGCTTATTGACGCATTTGGTCCTTTATAACTCCTGGTTTCCCCACAAAGCTATTAACGTCCTCTCCTGAAAGTTGTGAAACTCTGCGGCACAGAAGAGAGTGGACCCCCACTGCGTCGTAAACACTGAGGTCCATTATGGACACACAGCCATTATGGACACACAGCCACACAAGCTTCTGTAACTCAGGACAATGCAAATGATTTGAAAGAAAACACTTTACCAGTGAATGACCTTTCTCTTCCTTTTCTTGTCTCATTCTCCCTCTCAGCCTGCCCATACAGACAAGGTATCATATTTCTACACGTTCTTTTGTTGTTCCTCGGTTTGCTGTGTTTAAGGTGGCGTCTTGTCTCACATTTCTCAGTAATTGCTTTTCTGAATGTCTATTATTTCTCTGCTGGGCTTTTATTTTCGTCGGTTTCTAACTGAAGTTTCCATAGCAGCACATTTACTTTTAACTTTTAGTTTTCATGTCACCATCACACCACTGAGTTAGTGTAAAGGTATCTCTAATTAGAGGCCTGAACTATTATCACTTTAAGGATTTGCCAGAACATTCGAAAGTTTTTACATTTATTTAACTCAGTTAACTGCTCAAAATGTTTTTTTTATATCCCAATAAGGAGGTAATGAAACTCTCCACACTGTAAGGAACAAAATTCTAGGAAAGACATGCTGAATCCTCTATTTATTTATTTTTGTGTTGGCTAAAAAGTAGTCAGATTTAAACATAATGAGTCTTAATGTAATAGATCCCCTTATAAAATACTGATCACGTGTAAGTTTTTAATTTTACAATGTAAAATCCATTCAGGTTCAAAGGTACAAGTTCAGTAAATGAATAATATGACCTGAGTTCAGTTATTGAGGCCGTGTGTTTTTGTTATCAATCTTATTGTTATAATGTAGAATCAGCCACACTAACTAGTTGAAGGCAGATTGAGTTCAATCAGCATCAATATTTATCTAGTATGAACATGAGTATATGTTCATACTAGATGTTCATGATCCACACACACACCCACACCTGATTGCTGTGCTGTAACTGACCAGAGTGTGCCGCCGATTAGCTTTCTGCTATTTATAGCCAGTGTTGTGCACACCCGCCCTGCTTCATATTTTTATCTCCCACCAGTATGTATCCAGCTGGAGGGATCTCTGCAAGCATATACGCTAACAGGCTGCGGGCAGAAGGCATGGGTTCCAACGACCAGGCTGTGCACTTCTCCAACCAGGACTATGAGGCACTGAAGCAGGAGTGTGTGGAGTCGGGCTGCCTGTTTGAAGACCCCTGTTTCCCTGCAGAGCCTCCATCCCTGGGCTTCAAGGAGCTCGCCCCTTATTCTGCCAAGACGAAAGATGTGGAGTGGATGAGACCCACGGTGAGAAAACTTGAGCGAGAAAGTTAATCATGAGCTTATTCAGTTTGTTAATGACTTTCTACTAATGCACAAAACCGAACAAAAGACCATTTAAGACACAGAATCCAGAACTAGAGCTGCAAATTAAGTGGAAATACCTCACTCATTACATTTCGCAACTCAACAGTGAAACACATCATATAAACAAACATATCAGTGACACTGTCTTGTTCCACGTCTGCAAACTCAAACAGAATAGGACAAGTAGGGACAGGAACGTCTCAGACCACTGCAGCTGTTGGCATCGCATGGCATTCTCTGACCACTCCCCCGCTCCGACAGTTGTTTACAGTACTTCATTAAAACACACGAACCTGCTGCATACATGCAGAAATAGCAAAAGTTTAAAACAGGGGCTCCCAACCTGGCTGGAGTTGCGAGGCCTTCTTGATTTTAAGGGGTGTAAGAAAACGTGTATACGAATATACGATGTTGGCCTATATCTAATTTAATTAATGTCTCTGAAGAGGACTAAATTAAATTATTTGCTTAGATAATATGTATGATTGTGAAAAACAAAACAAAAATATAATACAGAAAGAAGTTCCTAAAACTATCAGGAAATAATCTGCTCCAAATTCATCAATGTTAATATGAATATTATCAGGATAAAGGTGGGGAACCACTGCTATGAAACCCTTTACAGTGGATCGTAAAATGTGTTGACAGGTCTGAATTCTGAGAATTTGATTGATTGTTTAGGAACTGACAGATGACCCTCAGTTCATTGTGGGTGGTGCCACCAGAACGGACATCTGTCAGGGCGCGCTGGGTGAGCTCTTGTTGTCACTGTTAATGTTGAATCAATCCTGGAATGATAATAAGAAGACAGAATTAGATAAAGGTTGCTTCTTCTCCTTCACTTGCAGGTGACTGCTGGCTCTTAGCAGCCATCGGCTCTCTCACGCTGAATGAACGGCTTCTTCATCGGGTTGTTCCACATGGTCAGTCCTTCCAAGATGACTATGCTGGGATTTTCCACTTCCAGGTACTTTAAGATCATCTTCCTCTCTTTGCCCTTCCTATCAGCTTAGCGTAAGGCAAGCAATTTAGATAAATTGAGTCTTTGATTATTGCTCTGTGTTGCAGTTCTGGCAGTTTGGCGAATGGGTAGACGTTGTGATAGACGACAGGCTGCCTGTCAAAGACGGGGAGCTGATGTTTGTCCACTCTGCTGAGGGCAATGAATTCTGGAGTGCACTCCTGGAGAAGGCTTATGCTAAGTAGGTTTTGGAAAGTCTTTCTAATTATTAAATTATTCAGTATATTTGGCCGGAAGTTGTAAACCACATTTCAAAGTGCTGCTGTTGATGGTAATCAAGCTGAAGTGTTTTTTTTATTTACGTGGTTACAGGCTGAGCGGTTCCTATGAGGCTCTGTCGGGAGGAAGCACCACAGAAGGGTTTGAGGACTTCACTGGTGGCGTTTCTGAGATGTACGAGCTTCGTAGCGCTCCCAGAGATCTGCACAGAATAATCCACAAAGCTTTGGATAGAGGCTCTCTGATGGGCTGCTCTATTGATGTAAGTGCTGAACACACTGGCACACCATCAAGACGCGTAGATCAATGTTGCACCACCTTGAGAAAGCCAATAACATTAAAAGCATTTATTTCTGTTCTAGACAATTCATACTCGGATGCAGTAATGGTGTTTTCATATTAATACAGATCACAAGTGCCTTCGACATGGAGGCTGTTACATTCAGGAAGCTTGTGAAGGGCCACGCCTACTCGGTCACTGGATTGAAGGAGGTCTGTCTGTGTATGAATCTGTTCTTTAATTGGTTACCAATACTATGAATAATATCAGTGGTCCTAAATTGCCCATTACTGCGTGTGTTCTATAGGTTGATTACCAGGGCAACATGGAGCGTTTAATCCGAATACGTAACCCCTGGGGCCAGGTGGAGTGGACTGGTGCCTGGAGTGACAAGTAAGTAAGCCAGAGCATAATAAATGTCCCTGTGTACTAGAAATAATTGAATCCCTAGTTCTGTCTGGGTAATGTCTTCTTTTATGAGTATATCTCATACTGAATGTTTATTCCTGTCGACTTGTCTTGTTGTCTGTAGTTCCCCTGAATGGGATGAGATTGACCCTTCTGAACGAGAAGACCTGCATCTTAAGATGGAAGATGGGGAGTTTTGGTAAGATGTCCCAGGTGCTTGTACTGTATTGCAAGTTTATGTAATGAAGGTATTTTAAAGGATTAGTTTGACATTTTGGGAAATAAATATACTTATTCACTTTCTTGCAGAGAGTTAGATAAGAACATTGATACCATTTTCATATCTTTACCAAATTTATACATCATAATTAGGTGTTGGGGAGTTCTACTGCATGTATAAAAAAGCTGTGTAAAGCCTTTTGCCACTCGATATCTGATAAATTGCCTCAGGTGCAGTAACTTGAGTCAGCGTTGGTTAGGACTGAAGACTACAAGTTTGAAAATGGGGCAGAGTGTACGAACATCAGTTCCCCGTCTTTGAAGGGGGAGTACTCCCTCAAGCTTCGTCCAGGAAATAATTAGCCTATCTTATCCTAAAGACTGGAGACAGGAAACAGTTAGGTTGGCTCTGTCTCCAACTAACTTTTTTCTTTTTCTTTGTTTTACTACATGGAGGTTTACTACCACATTTTACTACACGGAGCAATATTAATGCTTTTGTGTCCGCAGGAGATACATTTTGGTTTCTATGTTTTCACTGGTGGGCATGAGATACAATTTGTTCCCTATGCAGCCTCATTATGTTCATGTGTTAATTTGCCTACAGAGTATGTTGATATAGTGAATATATATGGGATTATCATTGGACAAAGTGTCCATTATGAGGAAGCAATGGACAACGTGATGGCCAGAACTGTTCAGTATCAATGTACATTGCTATTAGTTTGTTTGACTGTGTTATGATTTGATTTGATTATTACTATTTCCAGTCTGTGTAAGAATAATTTCTATTTTGATGCTAGAGAGTCACCATGTGGTCAACTTGCATATTAGCATTTCTTTAGTCATTGTATAGTATAACTTTTTTGTGTAGTTGTTCAGTCCATTATAATACTTTCTGTTGTTTAATTGTGTAATGCCAGGCCTATAGCAACATAAAGGAGTACAGAAACTCTTTTTGAATTGTGTGGTAGTGGCTGTTTGGTAAAAGGATTTAACCTGATCCCGCCGAGTTGTGATTATATATGTTTTTCTCTCTATGACCACTCCGGGGCTCTGTGGTTTCCAGTGTTTATTTTAATTTAAGCAGCAGCTGCTGGCTGTTATGTTGCTTTATATTTACCACACAGACATGATAGTCGTATCAATCTTATCATCCAAGTCTCTGCAAGAACGTGAATGCATATTTCCCCCAAAAACTATTCTTTAAAAAAATCTTGCACTCCGGTTATGGCCCCAAAACTTTATTTTAATCTTCCAGGATGTCATTCAGTGAATTCAAGAGGCAGTTCTCTCGGCTAGAGATCTGTAACTTGTCTCCAGATGCTCTGAGTGAGGAAAGTCTCAGCCACTGGAACACCATGAAGTTCTACGGCGCGTGGAGAAGAGGCAGCACCGCTGGAGGCTGCAGGAACAATCCCAGTGAGTCCACCGATCATATGGTCACAGGAAAAATGCCTTTCATGCAAAAGTGTACTTGCAGACATTGTTTATATTACTAATAGTTAAGTCATAAAAATTTGCTGTTGAAATGCAAACAGGTCCTGTAATGTTACTGTGACTGTGAAACTCTTTGTATAGACACCTTTTGGATCAACCCTCAGTATAAGATCACGTTGCTGGAGGAGGATGATGACCCAGAGGACGATGAGGTGGCATGCAGTTTTTTAGTTGCTCTCATGCAGAAGGACCGCCGCAGATATCGACGCCTTGGTCAGGACATGCACACCATTGGCTTTGCTGTCTATGAGGTGAGAGCAGATATGGAAAATCAGTGTTGTCCCTCGTGGATTATTATTCACATATAAACATTACTTTATTTTTGAAAGGTTTGCCTCAGCTCATTAATGTTAATTTTGTCTCTTCCCTTCTTTTGTGCAGATTCCAGACGAGGTAGGCAGAGAATCAATTACTACCACAGTTTATTTAACCATTTGATTAAGATCATACCATGCTTTGTCATGATTTAGCCAATTTACTCGCATTTTTTCTACCTTCTTATTAAGCCATTGGTTTTTGTACATTGTGTTCATCACATTAATTGTATAATAATCACTTCACAGAACCTTTGCACTTGATTTAGATATTCACTCCACCACAAATTTGACAACAATGAAAGCAGACTTGATGTTCAGTATTATGGATGACTGATTTCAAGCAAGTTTTTAAATCTTTGCAAGTTAATTTCCATCCCATATGAAAGTTAGATTCATTGAAATGCAGTTAGAAGTTAAAGAAATTGATTGTTATGCTTTGTAAAATAGTTGGCAGTAAGGTGAGAATGTATGATATAAATTAAATGCTTAAAAACATGCAAATGCATGTCAACCCATGTGTTGTTTCCTCCCTTAGTACAGAGGCTGCCAGAATGTCCATTTGAAGAAAGATTTCTTTTTGAGACATTCGTCGTGCGCTCGCTCAGAGACCTTCATTAACCTGCGAGAGGTGAGCACGCGGCTTCGACTGCCCCCTGGAGAGTACATCATCGTCCCCTCCACCTTTGAGCCCAGCAAAGAGGCTGACTTTGTCCTCAGAGTCTTCACTGAGAAGCAATCAGAAACTGAGTATGTGTCTTCTGTGTGCAATGTCAGTTGATTCATTTGTGTACGTGTAGAAATCTAAATCTCATGCTAATATGTTTTTGTCTATTACAGAGAACTGGATGATGAGATCTCTGCCGATTTAGGCGAGGACGTACGTAAATGTCATATAGTATGTTATAAGAATACCAGGAAATAACTAACTAACTATAATAAACCAATGCATTTTCTATATGTGGTTTCTTACAGGAAGAAGTAACTGAAGACGACATCGATGACTCTTTCAAGTCCATGTTCGCTCAGCTAGCAGGGGAGGTAAGATCGGTCTCAGTGATCCTAATATTTGTTTGTACTTTACTAACACTATTTTTATATAATAATATTTTTTATTTTTTTATTTTCTGTGGTATTTTAGACAATATCTAGAGCTTAAAAGATCCAAAATGGTGTCCCTTGTTATGTCGAAGAAAATAAAGACTTCTGTTCTTTTGCAGGACATGGAGATTTCTATTCGCGAGCTCAGGACCATCCTAAACAGAGTCGTCACCCGGCGTGAGTTTTATTTTTAGTCAATGATTCATAGCTACTGGAAAGTTTACATATTAGTAATACATCTTCCATTACTGTATTAGATTCCACTGTAGAGTGTACACCATCCGTTTCCTGGACTGCTTCTCTTGCGAGCCTCGGTGTAATTGTGTCGGACTTTTTCAGATGAGTGTTTTTGCCGTTTCAGACAAAGATCTGAAGACTGACGGCTTCAGCGTGGAATCATGTAGGACCATGGTCAACCTGATGGATGTATCCTCTTGAGTTCACACAAACTATTAAATTAGAATTATTTTATTAGAAATGAATGAATTTGAGCGTTTGGGAATCCAGTGTTTCGTTTCACCCCTTGACACTGTGTTTACCAGAAAGATGGTAGTGCCCATTTAGGGCTGGTGGAGTTTCAGCTCCTATGGAACAGAATCCGAAAATGGCTGGTAAGAATGAGTAACATAATAATAATGTTAAAGGAACATTATGCACAATTTAAGTCTCTGTATTTCTATTTACATTTCTGTCTCCGTCTTTCAGGTCATTTTTAGACAATTTGACCTCGACAAGTCAGGGGCCATGAGCTCGTATGAGATGCGTCTTGCTGTGGAGGCAGCAGGTATAATGCCCTTGATTATCATTTCCCAACAATTATTTACTGTACGCACTCTAACAGGTGAGAAATCTGACCTTTTCTTTTACTTGTATTGTCTTCCTGTGTAGGCTTTAAACTGAATAACAATCTGAACCAGATTCTGGTAGCCCGGTATGCAGAGAATGAGATGATTGACTTTGACAACTTTATCTGCTGCTTGGTCAAGCTTGAAGCCATGTTTAGTAAGTATTATTCTAATAGATGTTGTTATAAAGGTATGTTTGCAGACTATTAAGCATTGACAAATTATGAAAACCTTATCTTTTTAATAGGGTATTTCCAGCAGTTTGACAAGGAGGGGTCCGGAGAGGCTGAGATGAATATCTCAGAGGTAAGTTCTGTTTTAATAGAACATCTCAGTACATTTGGTTAATTGTTTCTCTTCCTCTAATCTTTATATCTTTTTTTTAATTGCTAGTGGCTTTACGTGACAATGTGCGGTTAAAGAGGACTGTCTTCACTGGAGGTGGGTACAGTGCCTGCAGACCGCCATGAAACCTCTAGCTCTGAAGACACCTTAGCCTTAGTTGACCTGTTGATCCTTTTAACACATCCCACCTCAACTCACCTCGAGTAGCAAATGAGCTGTATAATGGAAAAACCAAAGTCCAGCCAAGCCAAGTGTCTCCCCGCTGAATTTGCTCTGCAACTATGCAAACCTACAGTATGAAGCAGTCACTGTGCCACATAAATTCTGATTCTGATTAAATGTGTCACCTCTGTACAAACAGCATGAGTCTGTGCATGACAAAAATCACTAGCTGTAAAGTGCATTGTATGTTGATTTTATATTACTACATTTCAGTTTTGCTGTCTGTATGAATGTCACCTAATTTACAAACAATCATTTCACTGTTCTTAGTTTGAAATCTCACTAAAAGCTGAATCGCTAAGGAACAAAAAACATAGATAAGAAATCTGTTACTGTAGTGCTTTAAAAGATGAAGTCTTATAGTTTCTCTTAATTATTATGCACTCATGTTTAAATTTTTTCCAGACTTTAGAAGGTTTTTTAACAGGAAACCTCACTGTTGAGTTGGTAGTTCATTCACCTGTAGATGGCAGCACAGACCTGCTCTAATGTTCACTACAGTATTTTTTATTGACATTTAATATTGAAGTTTAGCCTGTTTATATATTGCACCAATCATTTTCTTTAGTTGAAGTCAGCCAGCTAACCTTTGTTTTACTTGACTTGTTTTTACTTTGCACTGAGACATTTAGTTTAGGAAGCTGGTAGTGAAGCCGCCTCAACTTCGTGAGAAATACTGTACATCAGTCCACTCAAGTGACATTTCCAGGGATCACATGATAATGAATGCCTTATACATGACACCATGATGTTAAACGGCTATTAAAAATGTGTTAGTCATGTGTTTTGTGTTGTGAAAGTATGTTGTGCCTTCAATAAATATTTCCCCTCATGCTTTCTCAGTTTGTTCATTGTGTTCATGATAACATGAGTTTGACCCACATTCGGCTGTTCAGGCTGCACCAGAAACTCCTATACTGTGTGTTCAAGGTAAAGGTTATGTTTCTTGTAAGCATAGAGAGGACTCACAAGAATGTCAAACATGTTGACAACAACTCAAGTCCATTACATACATTAAGTGACAATGGAGTACTGTATAGAGACAATAACTGTGACAAGGCGTATGCTCTGTTTAAAGTTTACTGGCAAACATGTACATGAAATACACAGTTTATATACATCTCAAAAAAACACAGTTAAATGATGTATTAAACAAATGTACTGGCGATTGCTAGGACTTTAGAATATTCTCCGTCCATTTTACGTAGCTGCGTGGGTAAAGGGATCTTAATCCTTGTTCCTGTAGGGTTCCCGTTGTCTTCAATCAGAACAACATTGTTTGAATCGAAGCGCGCAGTCATGGGCTTTCCAGGCATTTTGTGTCCAACGATGAGCGCCTTCTTTTTCTGTCCTTTGATGGCAAGCAACACCTTGTCACCAACTTTTCCTACCCCATTCTTGGTGTAGACATGAATCACTCTTGGTGCGCGGTGATATGGTGTAGTTCCAAGCGGGCTGTTGTCCACTACACGCACTCTTGTCATCTTTTGAATGGCTGCTGCGACGGCGGACACACTGAAGAAACAGAAAGGAAATTGGTCATCTTCAAGTTACAGGAAGTTCTGTTGGGGCACAAGCCCTTTATACATGGCATAGATCTTGATATTGATCAAGAATTTTACTTTTAAGCACAAACAAATGAAGACTGACTGTGCTCCTTAAGCTGAACACTAGAGACTTGTCAGTGCTGATCATGTCATGTGGAGACAAATGCTTAAGCTGCTCCACAAACAGCAAATAAACAAGTGACTCAGAGCTCGCTCCATTGGGTTATTTAGGGAGGTAAGCCTTTCTAAGCACAAACTGTGTTATGAGTTTAAATCAGGAAATTAAATTGCATTATAGGCCATGAGTGCAGAAAGAGACACCCCATTACTATTGTGGCTATTTCTTAATGGAATAATTTGGCTTCAAGGAAACTATGGCGTAGAGGGGTATTAATATTCATACGGGTGGGAAATGTCACACAGGATTTTAAGCCAGCAGAGTTTCTATTTCAATATCAAAATACAAATCCAAGCACCACCTTAAAACGATAATATAGTCACTACAAAAAGGTGACACCCAACAATCAATTAATAAAAAAGGTATTCATAATTATCCCTGCTGATAGCACAATGTGTGAAGTAATGTTCAGCAGTTTTCAATATATTTGACCTTAAAGAACTATTCTATAAATGTTTGAAGACATATAAAACAAATACTTTTTAGTTCATCTGTGTAATAATATTAAATTATTATTAAAAAAAACCTAATAAATAAACAGTTAAACACATCTACTCCACCCCCACCGGATAACCCAGAATGTAAATATTAAAACACAAGACGTGTTCTCAGTGTTTGAGCACTGGAGGCTTCATATGTCCACATCACTTCTGTTTATGTTGCACATTAGACCATGGTTAGCCTCTAAACTAGTCCTGATAAAAGTATTTCAGACATTTTCCCCCCTTACAGGAGATGAACGGTGTCAAACTAGTGAAGGTCAAACATTCATTTAAAGTTACAATAAACAAACATTTTGGATCGAGGGGCGACTTTAACATCTCACTAAGAGATGTCACTCTCTCTCTCTGTGTCAGTAAATTATATTTAAATGGATCTGATTTGGTTTCAACAACGTGCACCATATCTTACCTAAAAGTCCTCTGACGAATGACGGACGATGTCTCTACGAGGAGCCCAGTAAGAGACCTTGAAAGCTGGGGGAAAGCCATGACTGCAGCGACTATTGCGCCAGCTACAAAGAGAAACAACACACGGTTAGCAGCCGCTAAGCTAACGATCACATGGCGGGTTGCCCCTGACAACGGAGCAAAAACAATTACGTTTTCAGCGTCGTAATTAATGGTTAAAACACAAAACGCACACACTGGCGGTATCAGAAAGAGCGACAGCCGTAAGATTAAAATATCGATCCGGATGGCGTTACCCTTTCTATCACGCGCTCCGTGCGAATGTCAAAAGCGTGACGTCACTCTACGCGGTGGTGTACGTTACGTCTACGTTACGTGGTGTTACGTTTACGTTACGTCGCGTCACCGTGGAGCCTGCCGCGCCTGCCGTTGGACTGGTCGGGCGAGCGAGAGTTGTTCAACTGGCCGACCGGTTCAGTTGGGACCTGTCTGTCGGTAAAGTAACAGCGAGACAGTTCTGCTCACAGCCCCCCTTGTTCAGGTTGAGCGTCGGTGTCGTGGCCGCCGAGGGGGAGGTCAAACGAAATATATTTTATTTATTTTTTTTTTCGTGGGGGGGAGGAAAGAAAGAAAGAAAGAAAGAAAGAAAGAAAGAAAAGAAAGAAAAAGTCTCCACCTGTTATTTGCTACATCGAAGGGGGGGCTAAGTTAGCTAGCGTGATCGTTACGGGCTGCTAGCTCACGTTAGCTGATTGTGTTTGTTTCTGCCCCTGCTGCGTATCATAGCGAGGTAAGTTGTTTTTCTTCTGGATTAACTGTGTATCTGTTGGGTGTTTCACGGCGAGCGCGTTTGGTTGTTCACTATAGTTGCGGCGGCTAGCCCTTAGCTACTCCCACTAGTAAACTTAATGGTTGTTGACTGAACAATAAACAAGTAAACATCCCCGTTATCATTAGCGGCTAACTGATCCGAGAGTTAACGAGTTCCAGCTAGTTTGCACAATTGGTCTAAGTTAGTGTTATTAAACGAAAGTAGGTTAGTTAGTAGGGAGGATTCTGTTTTGTTTTAAAATAGGTTACTGTGACATTCATTATTATTTTATAATTCGCCACAAGCCTGAGATTAAGTTCGCCTGCTGGTCCGAGGTTTTGGTTTCTTGTTTATTTAGTCACTGATCATGCTCCACTATTCGTGATAAGGCAGATCAATAGTGAATGGGTTTTTTTTTTTCCTTCAGATAATTACGAAATCTGTTTGCGTCTGTCTGCTGTTAGGTTTGTGCATGGACGTCGTGAGGAACCTAAAAGAGATAGTAGACAATGCAGCTGTAGTTTTACTGTCTGTCTTTGTATCTGTTGGACTCAGGCCAGTGTTTTGACATACCCTTTTTTTTTTTTTTTAAAGATAATCTGTGGACGATCAGTAAGTTAATTCCTAACATATCACAGCTATCTTACGCTTGTACTTGAGCTTTTATTGAGCTCTTGTAGGTAATATGCTTTATCATTGATAGATGACTAATGTGTCTACTTGAAGATAACCTATTAAGGGAGACACATGAGCTGGCTGCTAAGTCTTAATATTTTGAGTCATACTGTGGTAAGTGGCAATGCATATTGGTGGCAAGTCTTCCAAGAATAAGTATCAGTCTGATGTTACTTGTGGTCATACCGATTTCTTACTTGATGGAGGGGAAAAACCCAAAGGGCCTCAGTAGCTTGACTCAGCAAAGATTGACCCTTTTTGATTGGGTTACATTTTTTGTGAGCAGGCAATCATTGTATCTATCTAAAAGTATCTAAACACACCAGCTGATTGAAAAGTGATACCTTAAAACTGCCTCATTAGTCTAACCAGCTGACTAGACCTAACATTCGTAACACTGCAACCACACAACCTGTGGTACAGAGATGATGTGATTCATTGGTTTTATACCGGTGGTTAATACTCTTTGTTCTGCTGCGGATTTTGGATTAGAAGCTAGTAGCTGTGTATTTTATCAAGTGGCCGAAACTTTAATTTGTCGTCCATCTAATGTTAGTTTTAATATGCTCTTCTCTCTACTGTTGATTGAACATTTTTGAGTGATGTATGAATGAATCTGCAGACTAAGAGATTTTACCAGAACCTCATGTCATTTTTGTCCCTACTGTGTGTGTGTGTGTGTGTGTGTGTGTGTGTGTGGTCTTAATTTTACATACATGTTGTGACATGGTTATGAAACCGCACTCTGACATAATCACAATCTGTGATAATCAAAGATCAGGCACTGAGCACTGGTTAATATTTTACACGCTAATACCAACAAGGCTAATGTGTGCAAATCTGCATTATAATCCATCAGCATTGTTGGAGAATTCATGCCAAGTTTGATTTAGCTGTGTGGCAGAATTCCTATCTAGTAAAATATAAAGCAGGTTTGTGAATTCACAAGCTGAACAAGGCTCATAGTGGAATAGAAACAGTGTTCGCACACAGTGTTCTTGGACATGCAAGTAAAGTTTGATTACACAGGAACAAATGTATGTGGAAATTTGTAATTATTGTCCACAAGAACCAGGTGTCCACTAATTCTTTGTTTCTTGTTTTCCCATATGCTGATAAGTCTATCGCCGACCCTTTAAAATGTGACGATGTGTTTATCAAAGGCTTTATATATAAGGCCATTGTTTTGAACTAATGCTTGTAAATATCCGCCCCTGAGTTAATTTAGTTTTTCCTGTAAGTACAAGTGAATATCTCAGTAGAAACGTTAGTGGAGTTGGAACTTTTTTTTAATTTACTTCAGAGAGCACACAATATCTTCTACTTTAATAGAGTGGCCGGGCTGATTTAACTGACCACATTATAATAAATTACATATCACATTCAAGGTTTCCAAGCATAATCTGGATTATACGCTAGTATTAAAGATTGGAACAAAACCAGCCAATTGAATTTACTGTTGGCACCTAGTGTGTTTCCCTCCTTTTGTTAAATTTGGTTTTATTGAGTTTAGGAAAGCAAGGTGGAGCATGTCAAGTTGGTGTTTCTTTCTTGACAACTGCTAACCTAATTCATGACGACCCATTGTTTTTAACAAAGCCTGTTCAAATATTTAACTAACGAAGATTAAAGGAATAATGACTCATCTACCGACTGAAAACCAACGTAGATTTAAATGCACAAGGTCATGAATATGTGTGCTGTTGCTGATTGTAGATGGAAAGCATTAGTGTTGTGCATTAAAATGGAGGTACACTAAGCAGTTAAAAGGTCTGCGTCTGTATTATTAGCGTGCATGCAGCTGCTTGAATGAGGCGCAGTTTTGTATGCCGTTTTCCTTTCATTTGTCTTGGTAGGCGTTTTGCTCTGATATTGTTTGTCTAGCTAAAAAAAAAAATAAATTATCCCAGACAATTAGACAAACCACATTGATTTGCCTGCTTAAGCTGTAGAACAAACCGCACACTCGCTCCAGATTGAGTTTCAAATGGACAAGTATGGGATTTTCTCCCCCACTGCCTTCATCCCCTTTATGTTTATTTGTATTTTGAGAATGTGCTCCAGACTGATGGTACCATAGCAACTAGCATCAGGTGGAAAGGTGGCACAGTATTTCTGTACCGCTGAGTCATGCTTGTAATCACACAGTGCTGTTAAAAAATTGTTCTACACATTGAAATTATAGTTAAATCAAAATTTGTTTTAGACTAAGGCTATAGTTAATCAGCTAGGATTAGCAAAATACACAAACACACCCAATGTTGGATCAGGGCTTAATCACGTGACAATATTTATTCATATTTCATGTGACATGCTGCCTACATTTCATATTTAGGTTGTAGCTACATGTTTTTACTCTTGTTTTCTGTTCAGAAAAAAGGTTTACATCATGTTTAAGCCAGTAATATGTTTTTTTTAATATGTCATTCACTATTTAATGCCAGGACTCATGGTCCAAATTCATGTATCTCACTTTTAATAGCACTTTGAACAGACAACATGGGTCCCTGATTTGCTTGGATCATGCATGAGCATGCAGACGTCCTAAGGTGCGCTGCACAATATCGTACAGTCCTGTAATAAAAACCAGCTGTTGACTTGGCTCTACTCTGCCAATCAATTATAAGCTCCAGAAAGATAGGTGGCTTTATTGCAGTGTTATTGCTTTGTATTGTCTCCAACTGCTGTAAATTAAAAGCAAAGTGAAATACATGATGAGAACTTTTATTTTTTATTTAATTTTAGTATCTCTTTTTCCAAAATAAACTTAAAAAATAAGTTGTTTTTTTTTTGTAAAGTCGATGCTTTTCAGCAGCTGACTGAACTCTTGGATGTTAGCAGTACTCACAGACTTTTATATAGAATTTAACCGTAACGTACAAGCCCTGGGGAAACTGGTTGTTTTCACCGGCTCAATTGAAGTACTTAAACTTGCGTGATGCTGACTGCCTCACAGTGAAATACACTATGTGTAACCAGATGTTTTCCTTGATTCCTCAATCCGGATATTTATAGATGGATAGTGTATACTGTATATATTTTAATGCATATACTGGATATATTTTAAAGACACTTCTTCATTCAAAAAGACAATACTTGACAGTGTATTCTCATGACACTGACATTGCTGCCATGAGGTGGGCTTACTGTACCACGAGTGACATCCATAACGTAGGCGTTATATTAAGTTGTTTTTGTAATGTGCTTAAGTCCATTTCAAGATGTCGGCGTTGAATGTTAAACAGTCTGAACCGTGGCAGTGGGTCCAGGATGTGCAGCAGTGTTGTTGAAGGCACAGGGGGGTATGTTGTGTCCTCCTTGGGTTGAGACCGGTCCATTTGAACCCTGTGGTCTCTATCGGCTTATTGTTCAGCTCTGGCCGCGTCCCTCTCCAGTGATGTCACAGCATTCCAGGGAGCGGATAAATGAGTTAGTGTTAGGGCAGATGAGCAGCGGCGTGAATGCTGCTGGTAATAGTGGGTCGAAGGGCACAAGTGTAGCAGTGCAACTGTGCAAACACACTCGCCAGAACACCTACGCGCCTTCTCCAACCCCTTCGTTCAGTCAGAGTGAAATTCGAAACCTTACGTTGTTGGGAAATCGAGGCAATGCGATCAGGACAGGGCCAGATTTTGAAGGCTGGAGAAGCTATCACTCTTAAGTCCACTATGAACTCTGTTTTGTTTTGCCACTACTGAATGGATTGTTGTTGTTTGGGTGCGTCTTAAGCTTCTGCTGACATGTCAATAGATGACTATAGGTATTGATTCGATTGCAAGTGTTTTTATCTAAGCAGTTGTTTTGCCCTGCCCCTCATATCTGCTTTGGAGTTTAAATGGTCATTTAGGTCCATTTCCTCACCAAGAGCATCCCTGTTTGAGTCAATAATAATAATAATCATTCTTGGATTATTTTTCCAATCTGTTTGAATCCTTAAGGTTGGGAGTAAAGTGCTAAGATCGTTAGGGCTTATCCTTGGATCAGATTGTTATTGTTCAGATACATTTCTCTTAGGACTTATTAGGTCTCATACACTATTAATGTTTTGTCAATGTTTTGTCAATGTTTTCCATCATTAGCCTTCAGATAGCTTGCTAGATCAACTGCTTGTTGTCTCTTACTGAAATGCATCAGAGACCAGAGGGAAGAGTGAAAGGTAAGAGAATATGATGTGAGGCTTATCCAGCAGGGCACATCTTTTAGGCTTGATGCGTCAGAGTTAGACAGCCGACTCCCAAAGCTGTATTAAAAGTTTAATGGTTGTGTTCTTTTGTCCCAAACGTAGACTGCGTGGTTGAGTCACTGTTCTCGTCAAATCCCAATACCGGACGGTACACTGCAGTGTAAACAAGCTCAGGCAAGACAAAGCAAAATATGTACACCAGTGACTGTTGAAGAAATTTTAACTTAATCTTGTGAGCTAAAGACACAGATATTTTTCAGGTGAAGGGGGACAGAATGAGAACCAAAACAAGAGTGAATATTGGTCTATATTTCCTAGTTAACTAAAAACATATCTCAATATGATGCCAGTGTTGTTCTCTGTCACTGGATGGAGATTTGATTTGCCAGTCGGTACTGCAAATAGATTTTCACTTACTGCAGTTATTTTGTGCAACTATGTGTTTTTGGCACGTATATTGACCACAAACAAGGAACAATAAGTGTTTAATGGTTTAAAACAGTGTTTCAGTTGTGACGCATGTGATCAAAAGCAACGGCATGTGACTAGTGACAAGACAGAAGGTCAGTGATCTTTAAAATGCATTGTTATCATTACTGTAGAGCACGGGCAATCATCAATCATGTTCATCAAAGCGCCAGAATTTTTCTAAGCAGACACTGGGGGCTGAACTTTTGTTTTCATTTAGCCCATGACAGTGTGAACAGACTCCTAGAAAAACATGGGAAATCCATAATGAAGCTATATAAAACTAAAAAAAGGCTCTCCTTTGCCACCAATGAGGCAGTTCACTTAAGGGAGTTAATCAAATCAGTTATTGTTATGAGTCACCGTTATTGAACGGGGTTGCCAACTCTCCTAAGTTGACCGTGAGGCTCACAGCTGACAGCATGAAAAGAGGAAACTGACTCACTGACTCTTGGAAGACACGATTGATGTCCTCATTGTCTCTCTCTGCCGCTTTGCCGTTATCCGTTATTAATGTTTTTCCCCTGTGTGTGAAAATGGACGTGTGGCGTGAGGGCGTGCGATAGATGTCCATGATAGATACAGACAGTATGACCTATTACGCTAGAATGCAATAGTAATAATTACCATACTAAATGTTATAACACCTTTGTCTCTTCTTAACAGGTTGTCAAGATGCTGCAGTGATGCACAGAGTGTTGATATTAATGATGGCCACCGGGGCGGTGCAAGGATGCTCCGACTCAGAGAGCTGCCCGACGCCGTTGCCCAATTCCACCTCCAAGGACTACTGTTACTCAGCCCGAATTCGCAGTACAGTGCTCCAGGGCTTACCCTTTGGCGGTGTGCCTACTGTCCTTGCCCTTGACTTTATGTTCTTCTTGGTGAGTCCTCTATCAGTCAAATGGAGCGCCCACTTACTACAGCTGATTAGCACTATTTGCATCAAACAACAATATAGCCTTATCACGATGCAGTGCAAGCCCTTCAGTCTTTGTGCTTTCTTCACAACCCTTAGAATTGAGTTGAAATCCTTCAATGGGTGTGTTTTTAAATGATAAACACCTTCAAGCAGTTATGTAACTTTCATTCAGTAGCCCTCTGTATTGTAAATAAAGGGAGTAGAGGTGTTGACAGTCACTGTTTATTTTGTGCTTCTAGGGGCTGCTGGTGCTGTTCTCCTTCTTAAGAAAAGTAGCATGGGACTATGGGCGCCTGGCTCTGGTGACTGACGCTGACAGGTAATTAAAACACACTGATCCAGACTGGAAGGTCCAGTACCAAGGCTTTCTGATTTGTTAGGCCAACTTGCACTGATCAACTATGGTTGAAATTTGATATGTTTACTTTGCAGTCTCTTGTACTGAATACACAGTAGTGGTCAATAATTTGGTACACCCCATTGCCCAAAGTTAACTGCTAACCTCAATAACCTTCCAAAATGATCTTTTACCACCTAAAATAATTAATAATACATTTGTGATCATTAGTGTTAACCTAAACTTTTCTCCCTCTCTTACATACTAGTATTTGCGATCTGTCGTGAAGTGCAAAAAGAAGAATTTTGACAAACACACTGTTAGAAATCTTGATGATTGATCTTCATGTGATGCCAGGCTAGTTGCACACAGTTGGACGATAAATAACCCTGTATTGTTTGCCAGGGTTTGTACAGCGCTTTCTGTAGAGCCAGTTTGATAATGATTCGCCTATGGTAAGAAAGTGTACGTTGGTCTACGGGAACAAAATGTGACCAGTATTAAGCACTTGGTGGTTGTTCATTCTGGATGCCAGCTGAAAAAAAAAAAATTAATTTTCCGACCCTACAAGGGTGTTTCCCCAGACAGGAAGTCAGTGTCAGCAGTTTCCCTTTTAATGGCAATGATGCACTCTGACACTGTCCTGCTTTGTAACTTGTTACATGGTTTGTTCACTTTGACATAGACAGGCCAGACTGCTGTAGGAATAACCCTGAAATAGAGGAAGAAGAAACAAATGACTAGTAACTGTTATCAATTTAAATACCCCTTTAGATCCATTTCCCCATCCAGCCCCATGGACTCTAGCTCCCCATTATATATATATATAAGATGATGTGTTGCTAGATATATTGGGATAATTTGAGACTGATGTCTGCACACTGATTGAACGGTGATAATAGCCGCGGAAGTAGCCAAAAAGCGCCCGTCAACAGGGACTGATTCCACTGCTCCTTTTTTAAACCGGTACACCATGAGGTGAAAAAAGCAAACTGATCAAGTTAGGGCGAGCGGGAGATCAGATTGCTACAGACGCTTTTTTTGACTGTGAACCCTGGAAAGTACATGACACAGTGCTCCATCACCTACATCCCCTGCTGTGTCTGTGTGATGTTGCAGCTTCACTATTTTTGCAGCTGCATGTGAGCAGAGAATGGGGTTGCAGCATGGTGGGAGGATGAGAGGGGGGTGGCAGCATGGGACACTTTTGTAACAGACAGGAAATGTAGTGTTGTCTTATGACACTGTGCTGACTTGAGGTCAACGTCTGTCTTTTAAATTCTTGTAACTTCTGAAAAGTTCACTGGGAGGCTTGTTTAAGCATCACAAAGTGGTAATAAATGGTATCTGTTGTGGTTCCAGATACATAAGCCACGACTCAAATGAAATGAGTGAAAAGGTTATTATACCATAGGCCATGAACGCATTTATATGGCTGGATAATGTATACCAGAGTGAACAGAAGCCTTCATTGGTATGCCTGTGGTGTAATATGCTTCCCCAGTTTTTTTCTTAACTAGCACCCTTACTGGCCAACAGGGCCATCTCCTCTCAACTCAGCTGAATGGCTTTGTTTTGCTTCTCTTTTCACCAGAAGAGTGGATCAACGGTACAGTCGCCTGGATGATCGGGAATAGTATGTTATCTCTCCATATTGTAGCCTCACTCTTTTTCTTCTCTCCTTTCCCCTCTCTATAGTTAACATAACTTATAACTCTGGTTGACACTGCCCAGGCCGCTGTGGGTTTCAGCCGGTTTTTCACTCCTTTTTTTCCTCCTCCAGGCATTTCCTAGTGCCAGGCTCCTAATTATTCTCCCTGTCCTTGTCACTCTTGTATTTCTGCTGTTGGGTGTCCCTGTCCTCTCTTACTGTCCTAATCAGATCTGTGTGTGCTAATCTGTGTATTGACCTCTTTATGAAGCACCGACTACTTCTGTGTGAACACGCTTAATGAGCCGCACAGACAGGATGCTTACTCAGAGAGGTAATGCTTCCCTGATCTGTTGTTGTTCATAGACAGGCCCCAACATGGTGCACCTCCACTGTATCCTGTCTGCTTTAACTGAGATCCACCATTCCGACTTTCCACAGGAATGTGCGAGAGGAGGACTGATGGTGGATTACAGCCGCAGGCCCTCTCCTCATTCCATTACAGATCTCTTAGAGCCCTGGTTAACGTCATCCTTTCATGTAGTAGTGAACACTGAACCAGTGTTAGAATTCCAGCAGAGCCTTGGTCCTCCTCATATTTTACATTTTATAAATTGACCTGGAATGACCTGCCTGGTCAATCAAATTACAGTACATAATAAGGTCTTGATGCTGTTTTATATTCAGGAGAACCTGTAGCTCTGCTGGACAAACTCTATAAAAATCTACGTCTTGATGGTCACTGGGTTTCTGTTTCCTCTGTGAATGTTTTTCTGTAGAGCTTTGCCTTCTAACCTTTTATCGCAACCTTTCCTCTGACAGTGATGGTGTACTCAACCTGTGTAAAGTAGGCTCTTCACTCCTAATGCGACATGAAATGTGGCTGCAGAGATTGTTCCTGTGGTTGAGTGGTTTACCAACCCAAATCCTGTGTTCAGCCCACACAGGATAAACAGGGGTAAATCTCTTCAGTCCATTTCAGGGCATGTGTTTGTGTTTGTCTTTTGTGTTGTCAGCTATACTAATGGTATTCCTACTCTACTGTATTCCTACTCTACTGAGACACAAAGAACTAATATCCCCTTATAGTACATGTTGGTGTTGAGGTAGTTGTAGTGCAACATCATACAAATACTATGTGTTGTGTTTTCTGCAGTATGGCGTCTGCCATGACGTCAGACACACCAGAACGCTATGAGCGCCTCACCTCAGTTTCCAGCTCTGTGGACATTGAGCAGAGAGACACTGTAAGTATGCTGTTGTTATTGCAGGATAAAATATAATGTCTCATCTATGATATACTATATATGTTATGTGGTAACTGGTACAACACCTTCTCTGTTCTTTCTCTCGCTTTTGTTTAGGGCTTCTGCTCCTGGCTAACTGCCATCTTCCGCATCAAGTGAGTCAGACTACTCACAGCATATTGGAAATAAGAAAGTTGGTAGAACGTTGTTTTGAATTGCTCTTAAGTAGTAGTTCACTTTGTATCTGTGTTTTCTCTGTAGGGATGAGGAAATAAGGGAGAAGTGTGGTGAAGATGCAGTACATTACTTGTCCTTCCAGCGCCACATTATTGGCCTGCTGGTAGTGGTGGGTGTGCTCTCTGTGGGCATCATCTTGCCAGTTAACTTCTCGGGAAACCTACTTGGTGAGTCGATTTGGAATTTAGAAATTGAGTAGTAACTCAGTTCAGTCTCAGTTTTCCTTTCATTGTTTGACTAGATGATACTGTCTTGTCACTGTTTGTTTTTGCTGTTTTTGTCTTCTGACTGAAACTGCCTTCCCATGACCAAAAGTATACAAGGCTCTGCAACCTTTTCTTAACACCCAAAGAATTGTTGTAAACTTTGTTAAGACATGTACAGAACTGTATAATGTAACATTATTTTATTATGTCAAATAATAACACACCAAGTTAATATGTTGAATGAATTGTATGTGATTAACAAGTGATTATCTTTTTTTATTTAATTTTTTTCTACAGAAAACAATGCCTATAGTTTTGGGCGAACCACTATCGCAAATTTGGATGCAGCGTGAGTAATTCATATACCACTACTTTATTATAGATATATTATACACTGTTCTTTGAGGCCTTATGTTGAGTCCCCCCTTTCTAATGCTGTCACTTTGCCCTTTATTTCCTCAGTAATACACTACTGTGGCTGCATACCACCTTTGCGTTTCTCTACCTGTTACTGACGGTGTACAGCATGAGACGGCACACCTCCAAAATGCACTACAAGGAGGATGACATGGTGGGTGGCATGGCTTCAGAAAATGGCTTTTTTTTTATACACTCCTTGCACATAGGTCAGATGTTGTTGGTAATAATTTATCTGTCTTCATTTCCATGCAGGTGAAACGCACTTTATTTGTCAATGGAATCTCCAAATACGCAGAGGAGTCTGAGATAAAGCAACACTTTGAGTAAGCACTATCCAGGATCACTGGGATCCTGGCGCCACAGTTAATATCTCACAACGCTTAAATCTGTCTGCTCATAAAAATGATACACTGCTCTGTCGACATGGCACGAAGTTGTGCAGTAACTGTATTAAGGTGTATGAGGGCCATGCCTTTTCCTGTTAAAAGCAGCTGCCCTGTCCTGGCGCATATGTTTGGAATCAGACAATGACAGGCCTATATGTGTAATTGTCCATAATAGAAGTCAGATGAGCAGGAGCATGCGTCATGTGTCAAGATGGTTGAAGACCAGAGGAGGGGGTGTTTGGCTCAACTCCCAGTCAGCTAAATAGTATTAACCAGAAAAAAAGACACTTCCATTTAGGGCTGGGCGATATGGCTTAAAAATAAAATCTCCGATTTTTTCACACCAAACCCGATTTACGGTTGATTTTTTTGTAGACTGTTTTTTAGCGGGTGTTTGTGGGCTGCGGTCCTGTATATCTCGCAGAGAGCAACATTTCTCCCACTCGGCTGCATGCCTCTGCTTGAGGTGCTGGAATAAATTCGTCGTACTGCTACCTTTGGTTGCAACAGCTTTCAAACAGACTTTGCAGTGGGTCGTGGTTCGTTCGCTGTCGGATGCCTTTTTTGGGGACAAGCTCATCCTGGCTTGCCGCCGTGTTGTGTGTATCTGTAGAGAGGCGGGGGGAGGGGTCAGTGCACTCTGACCTACGGGAGCCCAAAGGGAGCGCCGGTGTTGTGGAAGTTCAAGAGAAAACCGATTTTTACTAAAAATGAATCATGTTTAACTACGAATTCGAATTAATCGATAAAATCGATTTATCGCCCAGCCCTACTTCCAGTATAAAAGAAAAACTATGAAAGCCTTTTCTATTTGTGCCTGTTTTCTTTCTAATATTCTACTGTCTGCATTTGTGCTTTTTCAACATTCTTACTTCTCCCTTCCTGCCATTTTGTCATAGGCATGCATATGAAAACTGTGTTGTACTGGAAGCTCGTATCTGTTACAATGTGGCCAGGCTGATGTATCTGAACTCTGAGAGGTAACAATGTTTTAACCATAAGTGTCTGATTGTGTGCATTTGCCCTGGGGGCTGTACTTTTGAAGACTTTCATTGGCTCAAGGACCTGAGCCTCAGTCTGACACAGCTGATGTTTTGCATGCAGGAAGAAGACAGAGCGCAGCAAGAAATTCTTCCTTGACCTGCAGGCCAAGGAGCACATTACCACCATGATCAATCCGAAACCCTGTGGACACCTTTGCTGTTGCATAATCAAAGGCTGTGAGCAGGTCAGACATATTTTAGCTTTATCTCAAAACAACACACTACTGAAACCTGTTTACAGGATGATACTAGCAGTGTATTTAAGGGGAAGATAAAGAAGGCATTTATCTGATTTAACGCTACACTTAAAGATTAATGTGGGGAATCAGGCTAAGCAGGAAAAAAACATATGAACAGTGTAACATGCCAGTACCTGCTCATAGAAAAGCCAGCAAACCATATATTGTCGCATTATCAGTAACCCACATCTGAACATAATTTTGTATATTGTAGCCTATATTTTTGTTTCCGTCAGAATGCTCCTTGTACTGTATATGGCTATACTGTAAACATGCATTATTGGTAACAATGCTAGCTGCTTGTATATAGCTGCAAGGTCATGTGACACGTGCTAAATCGTTGGATGAGGTAAACGGATTAATTTAACTACATAAATGGAAGAATTTTGCGGTTTCTTTTGATAAAATCAAATTGGCCATACCCATCTCATTAGTGAACTGAAGCACAATTCTGATCTTTTTATAGCAAATTTTTCTGAGGTCTTAGTCTTGTGTGTGTTGTTTTTTTTATTTCCTTTATTTATGGATCTGCAAATCACATTGAGTAAAAGGGTTCCATGAGTTTAAAACCCAAGATGGACAACAAATAACATTCAAAATTACACCAAAAATGAACAACTTTTCTTAGCCTGTTGCTGTTTCACAATATTAACTACTGATCTATACTGTTATTACATAACTAAAATCAACTCATGTTGTCATGATTTTTGTTTTTTGAACTAAAAACAAACATCACAGAGTCTGACTTATATTTCAATGGTGTTCACAGGAAGAGGCAGTGAGCTACTATACCAAGCTGGAGTCACAACTAAAAGATGAGTACAGGAAGGAGAGAGAAAAGCTTAACAGGAAGCCCTTAGGAATGGCCTTTGTCACCTTCCAGAACGAGTCCATAACCGCCATGTAAGTACATTTACATGTGGTAACTGGTAATTTGTTAGTGTGACATTGGTTTTTAATTTGATGATTACTTAACTCTTGACCCATTGTAATGTATGTTCTTTGTTTGGGTGGATGTTTCTTTCCAGAATCTTGAAGGACTTTAATGCTTGCAAGTGTCAGGGCTGTCACTGTCGTCGGGAGCCCAAGAGCTCTCAATTCAGCGGCAAGCTCCACACACAAAACTGGACCGTCAACTACGCCCCTGATCCACAAAACGTCTACTGGTAAGAAAACAGTCAGGTCACATATTCTGTCCACAAACTGCAAACTGGGCTGCATACACATTTTTTTTGTGGTTATCAATTACATAACTGCAACCATTGGAAAGGGCGGTTACATTTTGGCAAATCGCAAATACCCAAAGGGAATTCTACAAACACAGACTTGTTAATGTGTGATGCTGTATCAGATTGAGTAATAATTTATTCTTCAGACCACTTTGAAGCAACTTTCTCTCTCTCAGATGACAAACCGTTTTTTGAGCTGCAGTATCAGTTTACTGGCCAGCTGTGTCCATAACTGCGGGTCTTCGCCCAGTGTCAATCTAACCGCTACATAACCTTCATCCCACAGGGAGCATCTGTCAGTGGGAGGATTCTCCTGGTGGATCCGCTGCTTGATCATCAACATTGTCCTC
Organism: Dicentrarchus labrax; assembly: GCF_905237075.1. Lineage (NCBI taxonomy): Eukaryota > Metazoa > Chordata > Actinopteri > Moronidae > Dicentrarchus > Dicentrarchus labrax. Next base: position 6,874,161 of record NW_026136702.1, read on the forward strand.
TTCATCCTCCTCTTCTTTCTCACCACACCGGCCATCATCATCTCCACCATGGACAAGTTCAATGTTACCAAACCAGTGGAGTACCTAAATGTGAGTGTAGAACATTTTACAGACGCTTTCTGTTGGATTTTCTTTCTGAATTCATTTTTTTTTTTCGGTAAAGGATCTGTTCAGGCATCTTTATCATTGCCATACTGAGCGTTTATGTCCATGCCATCACAAGTCTGCATGCTGTTGCAGAGGCCCAGGAATTCACCACTCATTTTCCTGACACAACATGTCTCTCTGATCTGTCCTCCAGAATCCAATCATCACCCAGTTCTTCCCTACTCTCCTTTTGTGGTCCTTCTCCGCCCTACTTCCTACCATTGTCTACTACTCTGCGTTCTTCGAAGCCCACTGGACACGGTATGGTTTACACTTCCTGTCGTCAATAGTCCAATATATTCATGTTGTCTTTATTGCTATTTCAGGTTGTTTGGCTGTGTTCTGTCTGTTTTTTTTAACATGTGAATATTTCCTTTGTCCTTTATAGGTCAGGAGAGAACAGGACCACAATGCATAAATGCTACACTTTCTTGATCTTTATGGTCTTGTTGCTGCCCTCTCTAGGACTCAGCAGGTATCAGATGTTTTTGATTTCTGCCCTGCAACATGATAAAATGTAAAGCTATACATACATTTGTTCTTGTCAGACTAAATCTTTGAGCTGATTCTTTTCTTTCCTTGTGTTTCTGCAGTTTGGATGTTTTCTTCCGCTGGCTTTTTGACAGAAGATTCTTGGCAGATGCAAAAGTGAGATTTGAGTAAGTAGAATAATTTTATGTTTCCATACAACTCAGAACAAAGCAGAAAAGCGAGATGAAAGGTCTGTAAATATACAGTGCAAAGTGTCCACTTTCTTTGGTACCATATCTAGTTTAAATATATTGTGAAGAACCATTATTTGAAGCTAATTTTAATTATTTAGCAATACCCCAACTAGGTCTCATATACTTAAATTAATTTGGATTTAAACTGGCTTCTGCAATAATGCATTTTCAGTGTGAGTCTGACCTCAGTCTTGAGTGATAGTGACTTTTTTTCTTTGCCCTTTTAGGTGTGTGTTCCTTCCTGACAACGGAGCCTTCTTCGTGAACTATGTCATTGCGTCTGCATTCATTGGTAATGCCATGGACCTGCTGAGGATCCCCGGCCTACTTATGTACATGATCCGCCTCTGCCTGGCCCGCTCTGCAGCAGAGAGGAGGAACGTCAAGAGGGTTAGTGTGTCCCTGCTTAGTAGTAATTAATTGCTGGTTATGATTTCTCTCTTATATAAACTTATACTATAAAACTGAATGGGGACTGAATATTCTCACTGTTGAGCACATGCCAAATTTAGCAGCTAAAATCAGCAGTCCAAGTTTAATGTCACAAAATACATAATGTCAATAAAATCTCCTCTAGGATTTTAGGTTGGGGAAAATAAAATGTGTGTTAATCAGCTTAACAAAATATATTCAAATGATGTTTAGATTTGGTATTTTCTTTAATATCATATCATTGTGTCTTTAATAGCACCAAGCTTATGAGTTCCAGTTCGGGGCTGCTTACGCCTGGATGATGTGTGTCTTCACCGTGGTTATGACCTACAGTATCACCTGCCCAATCATCGTCCCTTTTGGTGAGTTCTGCTGGGTTGCTGCTGTTTCATATCAAGATAGTGTGCAGTATAAACACACAGTGGGCAGGGAGCATTCAGTGGTTCTGTTCGCCACACAGAAGCTCTTCAGCAGGCCTAATTGGATTAGATCCACTAATTATTTTATCTCCCTCCTCTGTGCAGGACTGATGTACATGCTACTAAAGCACCTAGCGGACAGGTACAACATGTACTACGCCTATCTGCCATCCAAACTGGACAAGAAGATCCATTCTGGAGCTGTCAACCAAGTGGTGGCCGCTCCCATTCTCTGCCTTTTTTGGCTTCTGTTCTTCTCCACTGTTCGCTCTGGTAAGATGAGCACTCCATCTACAGGCCTCTGATGTCCTAACATGTGCCCAAATTTATTTACAGTTCGTCTGCCACTTTGTCTGAAGCATCATTAAGTACAAGCACCTGTTACACGAGTGTCCCTCCACTTTCTTTCCCCCCAGGTTTTTCAGCTGCAACATCCATGTTCACGTTCGTAGTTTTGATCATCACAATCATTATCTGCCTCTCACATGTCTGCTTCGGACATTTTAAGTATCTCAGTGCTCACAACTACAAGGTGATTTATATTAAATTCAACAGTATTTCAGACCAGCATTATATTCAACTGCTTATGTTAAATGCATGTTTTCTGTCCTAGATTGACACCCAGACGGACGGGTTGGTGAATGGGCGTCCAGTGTGCATGCCTGCCTCCAACAAGGCAGCAGTATGTATTCAGTCTTGTTTATTTTATAACAATATGAGCTTCAGGATCAAACATTGGAAGAATATAGGGCATATAGCTAAAGCTTGTGGCTGCTGACCACAACAGCAAAAGTCAAAGTGGGTTGCACACTTGTAGTTCTTATGTGAAAACTTTGACCACAAGGTCTTTTGTCAAAGCATAAAGTCAAACAGTTGTAGCTTAATAGATCACATATGAAAGGTTGAATTTATTAAATACAAACTGACACTTTAATGATGGCATAACACCCAACTTTAGTCTGATTTATACTTTTGCGTCTAATCGGTGCGGCATAATCTCGTAGGTCGTATGCTACACCGTATCCTTATGTGTACCTTCCCATAAATGTAACTACACATTGCGGTGACTGCAACAACTGTGGTTGGTCCACTTGGTGTGCATTGTCTGAGAATGGGAAGTGACTCATGTAAAACCCAGATGAGTTAATAATGCTGTTTGAAAATCCCTTTTTAAACATACACACACATTCTCAGACAAGTGTGTCCTCACACACAGACAAACAGGCACACATGGGACGTTGCCTCACTGCATGACATGCATCTTGTCTGTCCCCTCATATTCCCTTGTCCTTTCGTTTCACGGGCGGCGAGGGGGAAAAACGAAGCTTGGAAAACACCAGACAGATTGTGGAGCGAGACAAGGGAGAGTTTCAGTTTTAGTCAAAAATCAATACAGTAGCATAGAATCCCTGATGCCAAGTAGCGTTTAGCAGAGCTATTTGAAGAGCAACTGTGACACGAGCATAAATAGAAGCACAAGTATAAATGCTCTTAACTGTATAGGTAACAGTAATGGATTACGGTGTATGCTCTTCATAGAGACGACGTACAACATGTATAACTCAGCCTTTAGGACCCAAATACAGCAGAAAAATCCCTCCATATGTACACAAGAACACAACAGATTATTTTAAAAGATTGTTTCTTGGGCTTTTTATTGCCTTTTATTTTGACAGAGCAGCTGAAGAGTGACAGGAAAGTGGTGAGAAAGAGAGAGAGAGGTTTGACATGCAGCAAAGGGCAACAGGTTGGAATTGAACCTGGGCCGCTGCAGTAAGGAGTCAGCCTTAGTACATTGGGCACATGCTCAACCAGGTGAGCTACCAGGGCAAAAAAGTTGAGAAAATAAAATAAGGATGGAGCAAAAAGGTAGAGATCAGTGTTTTTGTTTGTTGAGAAAATGCAACAAGAGAGGGTTTATTAAATATTTTAGACAAGCATTCATCCGTTTAAGATATTTTATGTAATATTTTAGCCAAATGAGTCTAATTGGTTTCCCTCAATTTCTGCAATATTTTGTAATCAACTTTTTTTTTTTTTTTTTAACTTCAGTGGTATTAAATGTATGACTTCTTTTTAATGGAATACTGTTTACTTTAAAAAAAAAAAATCCTTTCAAACTTTGAAATTCTATATCTTTTTCTCCCCTACAGCAAATGTACATTGCTCAGGTACTTCAAGACCCAAATTCAGAGGAGGCTGGTTCAGGCAGTGGCGAGGAAGACGGCCAGGGGTCCTCGCAGGACGAGGAAATAATCAATGTCGAAAATGGCCTAAATGAGGACTTCCAGTCTGGTGAGGACAGCCTCATTGATAATGAAGTGCGGCACTGATACTCCCTGGAACAGAAAAATAAAAATTCCCTAAGTTTAACTGGAGGAGTGCACTGAATATGTGAATTAAACCAGGAACTGAACCAACAGTTCTCCAAAGCATCTCAGCCTCCATGGAGGGACTCTACACTAACATAAGCACACTATCTACTAAGGATTAAATGGATTGTCGCTCAAGGACTCCTCACTGGGTCTCACCAAACAACGTCTTCTGTCTGTGTACCTGCAGAGGGAATCTACTCTGACAATGCAGCAGGGCAGCAACATCCTACTGTCCTGATAAAGCTCAAGACATCCCGAAACACTGCACATGGACCCTTGAAAGAAAGACACTAATGCACAAATGAAGAATATTTTGCCTTGTCTTGTAAGGGGATTGATATTCTGGTATTTCCTTAACATTATTGCACTTGAAAAAGAGGACCTGTCCTATAAGCTCGAGTTTCACTAAGGTACTGTAGTACAGCATGCCTTCAAGTTCAAACGGTGGAGGGATTTTCCTGTGATCCTTTGTCAGTATCTCTAATTGTCTGCACTACTGTATATGCTTCCCCTCAATAAGCAGCTGGCACTGGGGGAGAAACAGGAGTTTTCCACTCTACCAGATAGCTTGGTCTGTGCTGATGTGATGGTCTCAAAATGGTTCTTCCAATTCCATAGAAGCCTTTCAACAACAAAAAAAGAAAGAAATCATTGCTACTAACACTCCTCGCTTTGACACTGTACAGCTACAAAACTCTGGATTTGTAAAATAGCCTTTTTTGACATGGTATTTATTTGTAGGCATTGAATTTTAAATGCTACCAAGCTTGATATACCCCTAAACTGTTGAAGAAGATAATTAATATCTTGGCACATTACATTAATTATGATCTTTTTAGACGTTCAGTCTCTGAGCCTTTGTTGGGACTTGCTGTTGGACTGCTGCTACTGATGCTGCCCCAGTAGGGGGAGATCCTTGCACAGCTGCTGCAGGGGGACTGGAGGCCAGGAGCCTGCTGATCCTTTTGTGTTGCTCAGAGGATGAAGAGAAAGGCCTTTTTGAGTTTTTTTTTTTTTTTTTTTTTGGGTCAGTTTCAGATGATACTTATTGTGACTGGTTCTCTATATCTGTTGTTCTCATTTGTATCTTATTTGACCATATGTTTACGTCTTTATGTAAAGATTTTGAAATTAGCATTCAGTTAAGGTGTCTACTGATAGTTTTATGAATGAGCTAATCTATATTTTATCACTCGGCCCTCTTCAAGTCCTCTTCACTGCTAACCTTTATGTAGACACTTGGTAAAGTAGGTAGCATATTGTAAGTTCCAGTGGCCATTGAGCATTGTTACAGTTTCCCATTTGCCAGTACTCAATGCCGAGTTGTAGATTGTTTTAACTCAAATTGCGCAATTTTGGTGATAACATATCAGCTATGGCTAGGCCACTCAAGAGACTTACACCTGTGGATCAGATCTATGTTCTAGTCACTCATTTTCAAACTTTAGCTTTATGCAATTCAAAACCACTTTGCCCTCCCGACATTTAAAACAAAATATAAGATATATTCATAATTTTCCTTCCATTCGTTGTTATGAAGTAATAAGTGATAGACTTACACAGTTGTTGGTTCCATGTGCAGATCGAGTTACTAGCTTTGTAAGGCCTCTGCCAAGAGCAATAGCCATGCACTACAACTCCACACTTGATCATGAAACATGTAGATTAAAGGTTTAACATATTTTAGATCTGCCTCAACCATATTAACCCGCTTCTTTTCAGGTATCAGGAAGGCAAAAATACATACTTTAAAAAACGCTAAGTAACAAATTATAATGTCAAAATGCAGTTCCCACACACTTACGACCTTACTCAGGATTTATCAAGCTTCTTGTTTCTGTCATTTCCTTTCTTCCATAGTCAAGACAACACTATGTGCCGCCCCATTAAACACAAATAAGATTGTTGGTAAAGCAAGGCGAAGTGCTGCAGACACAGTACCACTACAGTCTGTCACTGTGGACCATTGATTATTATTGGACCATAATATGAAACACGTCTTGTCCAGCTGCTCAGAGAACCATTGCGGGAAATGTGCACTAATCTTACTTTCACTTAAATGATTGACAGAGAAGGGCACGCTCCCTGTGGGCGGGTGCAATGACGACAATGGTGAACCTAAACTGTTTCCATAATTTGTTCATGGATATATTCGCACCACATATGACTATATAATTATGGTACTAACAAGACAATTGTTTGACACCATTGAGTCTGGTGCTCTTCTAGTCATGATAAGGTGATTTTATACTTTATACCTCTTAATTTTTATACCTCCGAGATGTCTTGAAATCTCTGAATGTGTCCTGTCAAAATAACGTATACTGTCCAGCTCTGAGGGAGATACTTAAAAAAAAATAATTCTCATCTTGTCTAACAACTCCAGTGCTTAAACGCTGAATGTAGATTAATTCCACGACTTTTGGTAATATGAAAGTGGCTTAAGTAATCGTGTGATTGCTGTATTTAAACAGCTTCAAAAGGAGTGTTCATTAGCTAACCAGAAATTGTATGTTTTATACTGTAAAATAATTTACTGGTGTCCAGTCCCATGTCGTGGCATTTCATTAGAGTACAGATCTACAGGCTGATGGTTGAAATTATTTCCAGTAGTCTTGTGCTAAATTCCAAGTCTAGGATCCTCAGTTTATTTTAGAGTATCTTCATAAGATCTGCATAGACAGCAGGACTCACTGGAAATAAATGGATTGTTGTTGGAGGGCTGTAAACAGCCAAGCACTCTCTAATAGAAGTTCTCAGTTTGTTTCTATAATGTATTCAGAAAGGGTAGTAAGATGTGTCTGCGCCTGAAAACTGTGCACAATTAGAATGTGTTTTTGTCTGCTTTGCTTCTTTTTCTTTTTTTCTTTTTCTTTTTTTTTTTAGTTTTACATATTTCTAGATAGGAAGAGTAACAATGGCAGATCTCAGCATTTGACTGTGTCATTTTATTATTATCTCCAAAGGGCTGTCTGTACAACAGATATATACTGAATATATCTGTACTTTCCCCCCCAGCTCTTTGAACAATAAATCTGTATTTAATCAAGTTTGTTGACTATATGAGTTGTTTTTTTAACTATCCCCTGGCACATAGTCACTTAAAGGGACAACATATAACTTTTAAAAGAAGAAATAACACATCAAAAGCTGTTAGATAACAGATAATAATTTTTTTTGCTGCTACAGCTTTACTTGGTCTGGTAAGAGCAGCAGCTTCTGGTGGCTAATGTTAACAATCTGATGATACATGTTGTCGTGTAATGGATATTCAGTGTGTCCCCGGACTATACCACATTTTCTACAGTCGCTGCCAGTTCATTTTCATACAGACTTTAAGATCTCAAGATTTACTACCCACAGTTTATTTATTTAAAGCTGCAAGCACCGCCTCTATTGCATTTGTGCATTGCATTATGGGAGAATACTGTCTATGAGCAGCACACTGAAAAATCAAACATATTTAGTATGCGGAGTATACTTAATGTCACTTTTACAGTGGGAGTACATGTAACTGAGTTATGTAATCTGGATACAGAAAAAGGCATAGTTCATCAGTTACAGGAAAAAAAGATTAGATCAGATAACAGTTACATTTAGTAAAATTATTATTGAATTATTAGAATTTTAATTGATATTAATTAATTTTAAAATACACCATTCCAGCTGTGAATGTGGTCCATAGGCCACTGCCTAATTTGCTTCATTAAAAGCAAGATTATTTTTTTAATAATAAAAATCTTGGTTTCTGCATTTTCAGGCTAATGTACATGTATAATATACAGGTTATATTGTACTGTTTAATATAGACTATTGATCACCTTATTGATATTTTTATATTTGGTTTTGCAGTAATGCAAAAGTGACAGAAGGTGATGTTTGTTTAATATTGTGATACTTGGATCAGGTTACTAAATCCATTTTTAACAAGTAATTAGTCATTGTATTGATTACATTTTGTAATGTAGTAGAAATATATATTTTCCCAGTGGTATAGTGGCGCCTGGAGTAGTGGTTACTCTTTAATTTAAATCAATATATTTATACATATTATTTATATTTAATATCTATTTAAAGCAGTCATCCAGCAAAGGATAAACGTTATAAGCAGTGACATGTAAGACTACTCTTTCATATTTAGGGCCCTGTACTAATTGCACATTCATTTGCAATCAGTACTGGCTCACAGACAGCTGAGACAACTACATCATTCTGCATTCTCAGTGTATTCCTTACTCAGTCCACATTGGACAACAATGTCACCAGAACACTAGGCTCCTAAATGATTCACATCAGAGGGGATTTAGAAGTGGGTATACCACTGTAGTTTTTGGAGGTAGATGATTGGAGGGCCTGGGGCTGATGGAGGCGGGGTGGGGATGGAGGCAGGGTGCAGTTCTCGGGGTCAGACACTGGGTGTTGCTGCTCTGGAGGGAAGTGCAGCTGTGGAGAGCGGACGGACCGAGGCGCGACGTGGAAAGGCAGAATGGCAACTTATCTCCTTCAATGCAACGAATTATATCCAGCGACAGCATGAGAACCGGATCCGAGAACAGGATCTAACATGTCTGCAAACTGAGTCTCCACCTGAGTGAGGAACTACTTACAGTCGCCATGGACGGCGGGTTGACTATCACTTTTATATGTGTTGCGATGTTTGTAGGTTGTTTTTTACTTGGATTCATCCCACTGTTGTTCAGACTCTCTGAGGTGAGTGTCCTCTTGTGTTTTATTTTTATTATTTTATTTATTGGCAGATTTCCATCAAACGATTCAGTCCATCAAAACTTTATTTTAATCTGTGGTTCAACTGATTTAGCAACTGGAGGGCTGCCCACATACACATGATGCATTACAGTGATTTACACCCGGAGATAATGTTTGTATCTTCATGAATGAGCCTTACTGCTGCATTATCTGCTTACTGTAACGGAAATCTTAGAAACCGCTCCAGGTTGTGTCTGATAAATGATCTGGGGGGAGGGGGGGGGGAGAATCAGCTGAAGTCATGTGTCTGTCACCAGAAAAGCCTCCAGTTTGTCTCCATCCTGGGCGCAGGACTCCTGTGTGGGACAGCACTGGCTATAGTCATCCCAGAGGGAGTGGGCTTACTGGAAGAGTCATGGAGAGGTGAGCAGTGTATGCACACACAACTGGACTCACAGCCTTGAGGTTTACCCCGTTCCCTTTTGGTTTTCAACCGATCACACATAATCCACTTCTTCCTCACCACTAAACTTAACACCTGCGTTTCATTGTGACCCCCCCCCTTGAGATCAAGCACACGAGGATGAAAGCACACTAAATGTGTGCCGCTCTGCCTTCATGTTTGATTTGATCAAAAGCTCTTCCCGTCCTTCATCTTCTCTCTGCAGCCTCCTCCTCCTCCTCCTCTGATGTGCCATCCGGCCTGAATGCCAGTGATAAGAATGCAACTTCCACAGAGAGGGGCCCGCCGCCTCGGTTGTTCATTGGGGTGGCTTTAACGTTCGGGTTCACCCTCATGTTTGTGGTGGATCAGATCGGAAGTTACTTTTCCATGCGTGGCAAGTTGGCAGAGCTCTCACACCAGTTTCATTTTGCAGATTGTCACCTGTGCACACATCTTTTTATTTACCTTGCAATGTCTCATTTCAGGCCAAACGAACCGTGTCGGCATCACGGTCACTTTGGGGCTGGTTATTCACGCTGCAGGTACTGACTCAGCCTAACATTTAATGTACACTTCACACTGTTTGCCCAAGGTACGTAGGATGTATCAAGGAATTGCAGACCACAAGCCTGGAAAATTCCCAGCAGAGCACTGGTGTTGTTCTTTTCCTCATGTGACATGGCATGTGATTCCTTCACTGTTGAAGTCTTTTATGTTTTAAATGACTTCCTTCAAGTCTATAGCACAGCCTGGAGGCTTTAGCTTCAGCTCACATCCGACTTTGGCAAAAACCTGGCATGCAGCGTGGCAAAAAACATCAAACCAGACTCATGTTCAATGTTGTTGAAAAAATCCACAAGAAGAAGTAGATTTTTGTGACCATTAAAAAGGTTTTTGTTTTGCGTATAGCTGATGGATTTGCTCTGGGTGCTGCTGTGGCCACGGGGCAAGTGACAGTGCAAGTGATAGTGTTTTTTGCTGTCATTCTACACAAGGTGAGGTTCCCTGAGAGCTAAATATATAGTAGTACTGACCACAAACAAGGTGTAAAAGAGCTGATAATAAGACCTGACTGGTCTTTCTTCTCTCCTAGGCTCCTGCAGCTTTTGGGTTGGTCTCCTTTCTGATGCACGCAGGCCTTGAAAAGAAGTACATTCAGGGACATTTATTGGCTTTTTCTGCTGCCGCACCTATAGTTGGCATCCCCACGTACTTCATATTACACGCAGTAAGCACACATCAGCCATGTTGTGTCTATCTGAAAGAAGACGTGTTACATCCCAGTCATTATACAGTTTCAGCTGGTGGTTCAGAATTATCTGACTTGTGTTTGTGTCCACAGTCTGCCAGTTCATCTCAGAGCCAACTCAGTGCGACCGGCGTGGGAATGCTCTTCTCGGCCGGGACTTTCCTCTATGTGGCCACAGTGCATGTTCTCCCTGAGATCAGCAGCAGCAGGACAGGCCAGCCCGCCTCCGACCTCCAGCAGCCCCCCGGAGCCGAGGCCCACCAGCATCGACACCTGGGGCTCCTGGAGAGCCTCACTCTCATCCTCGGGATCGGGCTCCCGATGGTGCTCGCTCTTGGGCTGCATGACGACTGAAAAAGAAATGCCAGGGCAGTTAAGTGTGGCGCAAAGGGCCGCTGTGCCTGAGGGTGAAACTGAGCACCTGTGTTATACTGTACAGTGTAAACTACTGGGATAGAACAATGATGGAGCGGACAACATGTGCCTGGGAGGAGAGCTTACCTTGGTCCAGCTATTGTTTGTGTATCAAAGAGCTCTCCAGTATGTCTAACGAATCTGATAGCTAATATATTGTCCTCAGTGGACTGATTTTCCATTCCAAGGTGTAATTTGTTGCCAAGTTTGAATTCAGTAAGCCCTCTCTTTTATTATGCCTGACAAAGATACCGAGGACATGGCTTGTTTGAAGGTGGAAATCCCAGTAACTTGATAGATTTCCTGGAACAACCAAATAATCTGTTACCCAAACAATAGGTGATCTAGGTTGTACATTTTAAAATAATGTCTTCGTTGTTTGTACAGTCAGGAGCTTGAAACCAGCTCCATACTATTAGTCCATGAATGTGCAATAGTGCAGATAACCAAGACAAAGGATGTGATATCCTTGTGATTTTGTGCAGTGGTGTAATTTGTTTCATAGTACAGCGGATGTGAGGAGGAACATCAGCAGCAATAAGTAGGAAGTCCAGCAGCTCCTGTAAAATGATATGTGAGTCTAACAGAAACAGGTGGCTGACCATAGATACAGAACATAACTGTATCATGTTAACTGTAATTTGTTATCTATTTGCTAATGACCCCTGTTGTTTTTCTCTGCTTTTTAGCATGTGCAAATTAAAAAATATATTTCATTTTATGATAGCTTATCCCACTGCTTAATGTCTGGTTTTCTTTGGTCCTCACACGTGTTTTTTGATGCAGAGGTAAATTATCAGATGCTGATTCATATTTAATGGCCAAAGTGTCACATAGCACCTGGTTTTTATCAGCCACCCCGGAGGAGCTGGGCACAGGTGTGCTAAGTAGAATTACTCGAGTTAAATACAAATATGGGAACAAAACATCACACTTTGAAGGAGGATTTATTAATTAAAATTTAATAAAACATGCAAAAAGTTAGCAAATCTAATACAAATATATACAAAACTTGATTCTCATAGCAATCTGATTATTACACAATATATGCTATACAACATCACACCACTAATGGCTAATTTCAGCAGTTTCTTATAGTCCAGAACAGAAGTGATGCATTATGAGCTTTTATGTTTATGTCCTACACTTAAAAATGTTATTCTACTTGAGTCCATGAATTATGGTTCTGCTTTAAACTTGTAATAACAGTTCTGCCTTATCTGCCCTACCTAATACATAGAGAACATTTTTAAATGCTTCTAGTGAGACATGGTGACATGGTGAGACACTGACGATAGTCAGACGACCACAAGAACAACACAATGGTCAGCTAAACATTAACCATCAGTCTGCATCAGAGCGCTACAGCTTGGCTCATCTTCAACCTCCCGAAAATGTCCCACAATTCCTCTCTTATCTGCACTCCACTGGCTGCTAATGGTGGCTCATATCATATTAAAAACACTGATGTCAGCCCTCAAGCACCCCAATGGCTGCAGACCGCAATTTAACCCGTCACTCTCTGGTCTGCAGCCTGATCCTCCACCCTATAAAGCCAACCATTGTAGGGCTGTAAGACCACACTGTGCCATGTTGGATCACTTGATACAAACTCCTTGTTTCCATTAACCTCCATCCAATATGTGTTGTAACAAACAAAGTCATTATGTGTGTATTTATCTCAGAAAAACAATGAAGTGGAGTGGCTCACAGAGCTGGTCAGATAAATCACAGGTCTTACAAGATGATGTAGACTTTCTCTAAGAGAAAATCACACAGTGAGTTGTTTACAGCTCACAGATATATGCAACCTGCCATTAAGGGGACACAACAAGCTTCAAGCACTGCTTTAGAGTTTATTATCCTGATGGCAGGACACTACATGGTCCACTCCAGTTTCATTCTAAACTTTTAGGAATTTAAATACCATTGTAAACAAAAAAAAAATTGAAAATATATGGCACAATCTCAGGGACTCTTACACTGCGGCATCATATCAAATGAAATATGTGTTTGTGATTCATTTAACTCCTAAAATCACAGTTGTGGAAACATCTCTGACACCAAATGATCCACAGCATGTTCAAGGGCCCCACCATTCACCCTACAGCAGCACACTGGTTATAACACATTCAGATACTTGTCTACTATGGCATGTCTTTACATTCCTAGATTGCAGATAGGAGGGAGGTTTTTTCTGAATAGTTTTTTCTTATTTTACCGCAGCTCCTATTCATCTCTGTTTATTATTGCCTGAGCTGTGCTGAAGCATGTGCGAGGAGGTGCTGATGTTGGGAGTTAATCGTCTCTTTCATAGTTTCATGTGGTGCATGGAGGCAGTCAGCTGAGCCTCCAGAGCCATCTGATCAAAGGTTCTTCTGTGCGTATGCTGTCTCACTCTCTCCCTCATGTGAAAGGAGGCCAAAGCCAGCCTGTGCGCCTCCTCCTGTATCTGCTCCCGCTGCATCCGAAGCCTCTCCCTCCTCCACTCCTTCACGGAGATGCAACTCTCTCTGATCTTCCTCATCGCCTCCTCCTCTCTCTGCATCCTCTCTCTCAGCCTCTGGTGGCAGAGCTGCCTGTGTCTGTTGTGCTCGTGTGTCTGCTGGGCTCTGGCCCTGTGCCGGGCCGAGGCGTGCAGGGCGGCTCTCTCCATGCGCCGCTGGCTCAGCTGCACCAGGATCTGTTTGTGTGTGAGCTGCTGGTAGCTCTGCAGCTCGGCCCTTAGGCGCGCCCTCTGGATCTGCTCCTCCTCCTGGGCTGCCCGCTCCTGCAGCTCCCTCTGCCGTGCCTCTACGGCCTGGGCACGTATCTCGCAGGAGTGTTGCAGCTTCTTCTCCAGGGTGCTCCTCATCTGCGCCTCCTCTTCCTCCACCTGCTGCTCCACCTGCTGTTTCAGCAGTACGTGCCGTAGCAGCTCCTTGCGATTCCCCTCCTCCAGCCTCTTCTTCTCCTTGTTCTCCTGCGACACTTTGCTCCTCCTGGCCTTCTGCTCCTTCTCCATCGCTACCTGTCTCTCCCTCTCTCGCTCCCTCTTCTCCACCTCCTCCCTCTCTCTCAGCAGCTTCTCCTGGCATCGTTTGCGCCCCCCTGCCTCTTTTTGTGTCGCCTCTATCTTTTCTCTGCGTTCTGCCTCCACCTCCTCCTTCAGCCTCCTCCACCTGTCTTCTTGCAGCAGCACCTCCTGCTCACGTTCTCGTGCTCTCTCTTCCTCCCGTAGCTCCCTCAGCCTCCTGCGGGCCTCCAGCTCCCCACGCCACCGTTGCATGTTGTGCTTCAGTTTCTTCCTCCTCTTCTTCTCTTCCTCAGCCCGCTGGATCTCCTCCTGCCTGCGGGACTCCTGTCGCTCCTGTTCCTCCTGCTTGGAGAGCTTCAGGGAGGCCTGCTCCTCCTCGTGCTTCACCAGCATGAGAGCTGCAATCTTGCGGTCTCTCTCCGGCACCGTGACACACATCTCCTTTCTGATGTCCTTGGTGAGCCTCTCCAGCTGCATCTCAGTCGCCGGGGAGTGCCGGAGGTCTCCCAGGCTGAAGCTGCAGACTGTGCTCCTGTCTGGGTGTTTGGTACCAGCAACCGAACAGGAGGACCTGCTCATAGATTTCCCTCTAATGCACAGATCTGCATACGGGATGGACCCTGGTGAGAGATCGTTGGTCTCAGGCACCACTTCCAGGCCTTTACTCTCACCACCTGGCCACCTGTCCCCAGCCGCCTGGATAATCCTCTCCCTCTCCTCCCGGCACATTTGCAAAAGCTTATTTCTCTCCCTTTCGTAGGTTTCATGCATAACTCTCACCGCCTCGAAGGGCGCATCATTCTGTTCAGCAATCAGTTCGTTCAGGGATTTAATCAGAAGTTCAACAGGTT